>NC_137899.1:87229245-87974851 GCF_963455335.1 Martes martes
CCTTGGCAATGTTTTGTTCTGTTCATGTTCTTTACAAGAGTAAAAAACAGAATGTACCTAAAACTGTATTGTAAGTTGAGTGAACATTGGTCTAGTTTGAAATAATTTTCATTGAGTATCAAGGCATACATAACTTTCTGGCACTATTTCTGTGTCTTATGGTGCTCAGTAGGGCTCTCATGTCTCAGCCATTTCACGAACAGGGAAATCAAAAGACTACTTTGTTTATTTTATTATTTTCCTACTTCATAGGTACATAAGAAATTTAAAGGAGCTTAAAGCAATATATACCAGCAGACTAAAGGAAGGAAGCATCTCACTGAGTATTCCTTTGGCCGGAATGAGCTTGAAAATTAAATGTTTACTAGAGGTTAAAGGAGGGGAAAAATCCTTTAGTTCATGGTCCCCACCTTTTAAGAATGTCATCCACTTTCTAATGTTTATCTGGGTAAAAAGTAGGTCATTGTTCTATTTCTCACATGATGTGTGCCTGGCAGAGAGCCTGGTGCTTAGTACCATACATGCGTGGCATTTCCTATGTGCCAGGGATGTTCTACGTTACTGTACAGGTATTTCTTTCAGTTCTCTGACACTACTTCCAGCTCTCAGGACCTTAATGATTTTAGACCACCTTCTAAAGAAAGTGATTTTAGTATGTTTTTCATTTTGATTTTATTCTACTTTTTAAGGATTTTATTTATTGGGGCACCTGGGTGGCTTAGTGGGTTAAAGCCTCTGCCTTTGGCTCGGGTCATGATCCCAGGGTCCTGGGGTCGAGCCCTGCATCGGGCTCTCTGCTCAGCAGGGAGCCTGCCACCCCTCTCTATCTGCCTGCCTCTATGCCTACTTGTGATCTCTATCAAATAAATAAATAAAATCTTTTTTTTTTTAAAGATTTTCGGGGTGCCTGGGTGGCTCAGTGGGTTAAAGCCTCTGCCTTCGGCTCAGGTCCTGATCTCAGGGTCCTAGGATCGAGCCCCGCCTCGGGCTCTCTGCTCAGCAGGGAGCCTGCTTCCCTTCTCTCTCTGCCTGCCTCTCTGCCTACTTATGATCTCTGTCTGTCAAATAAATAAATAAAATCTTCAAAAAAAAAAACACAAAGATTTTCTTTATTTATGAGTGAGAGCAGGGGGAGGGGCAGAGGGAGAGGGACAAGCTGACTCTGTGCTGAGCTCTGAGCTCAACGCAGAGCTTGACTCCAGGACCTGAGCCAAAACCAAGAGCTAGATATTTAACTGACTGAGCCACCCAGGTGCCCCTGATTTTATTGTATTTTTATTATCAAAAAAATTTTAGTGGTTCAGAAGCATTATAAAGTCAAAAAAAGAGAGGTGAAACTGCCTCAGTGGACTAGAAGAGAAAAATGTTTGTAAAGGAAAGAGAAATCATTATTAGTTACTAAGGTGCCAATCAGAACAGGGGCTTCTCACATAATTGCATTTACTATGCACAGTATCGCCATGAAGTAAATAAGATTAACACAAATTTACAGCTGTGGAAACAGTTGCAGAAAGGCTGATTAACTTACCTAAGATCACACCACTGCTAGGTAGTAAAACTGGGTTCACAGCCCATGTCTGTCTGCTTTTAAAATCAGATGAGTTTTTGGTTTTCCCGTTATACATTGCTGTTTTTCTCAACTAGCTTCTCTGTTAACATGTTTTAGACACAATGGATGAGTTTCTTTGTATCTCTCCTTTACCAGGCTTTTCCGATGTGGATCACACGTATGCTCAAAGAACTCAGCTCTTTGACACCTTAGTAAATTTCTTTCCTGACAGCATGACTCCTCCTAAAGGCAACCTGGTAGACCTCATCACACTGTAACTGAAGAGTCACTGGACAGCAATGGAGAACAGGAGTCTGCTTTCAGTATTGTGGAGTTCAACTCTGTTGACCGACAATTAGGCTGCAGTGATCGAGGACTGCACCAGAATTTTGAAGGGATCTTTACTGTCACAAGTTTTAACCCTCTTCCTTCATACCCAACCTCAGCCCTTCTCCTCATCCCGTCCTGAATTAGGTTAATAAAGTGAAATTGGTATACTTTCCATTTAAATATATATATATTTTTTTCTTTAACTTTTAAGAATGAATGAATATAAAAGAAGAAATAATCAGGCAGTTTACCCTTTTCTGATTTTTATTTCATTTTTATAAAATCGGGGCAAATATTAACAGACTCAGTACTCAAAGAATGGGGTTTTGTTGTTGTTGCCTGGTTTGGCCTCCCTTCTTTCTCCTCCTTTCCCACTTCACTTTGCCTCGCATCACACAACTGCTTGTAGGTGGTGTCACTTGTTTACCTCTTCATTCTTAAAAGTATATAGTTCTGTAGGGCAAATGATGTATGTTAAAGTGGTATGTGTGTCTCTGTTGACTAGAGTCTTGTATTACATTAAACAATAGGAGGAACAGAGGGCTCAAATTTATGCTCCTTGTCATAGAACTAAAAAACGAAGCCCAAGATTGATCCAGGTACTTATCTGAGATTGGTATATAGTATTTCTATAATGATATATTTTATAGTGGATATTCCAATAGCTTTGAGTCACAGAAACCTTAAACTGAGGAGAATATAGTGCAGAACCTTTAAGAGCCAATATAAAAATGACCAGCAAGATGATTCCAGTAGTGATTAATATGTTCATTGATGTCTTTATAGCAAATTTTGGAAGAAAATGACTCTTGCCTCTGGTAGAGCTGTGATTCCATTTCTCCTTTGTGCTCTTTGTAGCATTTTCACTTGGGAGGGTGGGTTTTTCAGAGCTATACTTTTGTTTACTTCCATATACATTAGCTCCCTGCATCTGCTCCTGTATACTGTTATCTTAAAGAATAATGGCTTGAAGTTGCCTGATGGAATACAGTTGACTGGCATTTCGCAGAGCACACATAGGCTTTTAAGTGGAGAAAAAAAAATAATGGTGCAAGTATTTTTTCATTAAAAGAAAGGCAGATTGGCTTTCCCACTGTTCCATGTTTCGGTGGGAGATGGCGGTATGTATCATTCCATGAGGTGCTATGGAGTGCAGTACAGGGAGCCCACACCGGGCCAGTGCTTGCATTTGCTCAAAAACTGTGCTGCACGCACCATGCCTAAAGCAGCCTCAGTACAGTCAACGTCCATCAGTCCAGTAGCTCTGAAAAGTGAAGGACTTTGTGGAATTGAGTATGTCCCGAGTAGCAGGATTAGGCCTCACCAAAGAAAGAGAAGACTTTTTGAGCTGCACTTTTGAAAAGTCTCATGTATAGGAATGAGACTGAGCTCCCTCTTCACTCCGTCTTTATTGTTTGGTTTCACTGCTTTGGGGAATGATCAGAAATCTATTTTTCCTAGTTCTAGACTTGAGTCTTGAGCTCCTTAGCTTTCTAAACATCCCAAAGCTGTCCATAGTGATTTATTAAACAATTAGATTTGTATCTTACCTTGTGAAAGCTATAGTATGTAATTTCACTAAGTACCAAATTGCACAGCTATAGAATAACCAAGTGACTTTATAGGTGAGCAAATAGAATCTACTTACATTCTCGTACAGCTTCATAAAATGTCAGTTCCCCGACAGTCAAGAAATAAAATATTATCACTAATATTGTAGCCTATTGAATCTTGTTTTGTGGAAACAGGTACAAATCAAAGAGTTGATAGGGAAGAACTTGATAGAGTTTCTAAATTGAAAAGTTCTCCTTTTGTTTGCCGTGAATTCAGGCACTTTAAACATAGTAACCAAATGAAGTTCTGCTGCCTCCACCTTCTGTTTCTACAGTGCTTTCTTTGTTGCTGTTTTCATGAGTTACGTAGATTCCTTATATGGGAGAAACTCAGTTCTTGACCTCAGTGATTTTGTTTTTGTTTTTCCCTAACTCTCTACTAGTTGGTTTTTAAACACAAGCTTGTTTTAATTTTATCTTTCCTCACTTTATTTACATGGAACTTTTACCCTTTTCTTCATTTCTGAATTTTTCTTTCACTTACATATTTAAATGGGGCTGAATCGTAGTGAGCCATTTACAACCGTTGAGGAGGTTGTTGACCAGGTAGAGTTTGTTCCGTGGGGCTCTGAAAGAGCATTGCTGGCAATGATTGCATGAGAACACAGGGCTTCATAGTACCCATGACCAAGATGACACACTGCTCACATTTCACACCAGAACCTGATTTGAAACTTGTTTATATATTTAGTGAGGAGCTTACGTATATTTCCAAGAATTCCAGCAGTGTATTATAATTTAATCTAATTTGGTATTTAGATAGTGTTTAGGTAGGCCAAGTTATCTGTGCTTTAGTCCTTGAAATGCTTTCATTCTACCTGAGTCCCAGTTGAAACACCTGGCTGATGCTTGAGATGCATTTGTTAGTAGGGTACAGCTTACTTAGTTTCATTATCTCCAGCTTCAACTTCATTCCCATTTCTCTCTTTCCCGGGGGAATATATTATTCCAAAAAGTAAACTAGATCTCTGACATTATTTTCAGTGCTTGCACTTGATGAGAAATTATCTGATTTGAAAGATACTTCTAAAATGCATTTGTGTTCTGTGGAATAACAGAGACCTCATGTGGCCAGTTTGATTAGTTCAAATATCTCAATCTCATTCAAGCAAAGGAATCCAGACTTGGGTGCCTGGACTGCTCAAACTGACAGTCTTAGCTTTTCACGAGATTATCTTTTTAGACTTGTCCATCTCTAATAAGTAGAGACTGATAGTTAATTCGCCGATTTATCACGGAAAGATCTGTTGGGTTTCAAGCACAGTGATTTAAGATTATAAAACTGCATTCTTGGGTGAAGTATGTATTTTGAATATAAATGGTTTCCAGCTTATCCTTCTAGCGGATCTCTTCACATCTACCTTAAAAGTGCTATTTAGAGGGGCGCCTGGGTGGCTCAGTCGTTAAGCGGCTGCCTTCCGCTCAGGTTATGATTCCATGGTCCTGGGATTGAGTCCCACATCGGGCTCCCTGCTCAGCGGAAAGCCTGCTTCTCCCTCTCCCACTCCCCCTGCTTGTGTTCCCTCTCTCACTGTCTCTCTGTCAAGTAAATTAATAGAAATCTTTAAAAAAGTTCTATTTAGAGGTACATTTACAGAATTTCATGTAATAAAAAAGTTGAAAAATATAACCTACAAACAAAAACTACATTAAGATGATGTTCAGTGGATCAAAAAGCACTTAGGAACATGTTCCTGGTTTTATTCTTTGAATTATAGTCGTTTCATGGTTATAACACAAAGTCATAATTATTCTTAACACCATATGGAATTCATTTGGTAATTATGGGTCATTTACTTATTTCTTGAGTGAATGTTGTATTAACTTTTTAGCTGGTTGAATGTTACCTGGCAGTTGAGAATTATGGTTTGAAGTGATTTGTATGGGAGGGGATCATTACCATACATACTCTAAACAAGGTCACCTAGCTATAAAAAACATAGTCTTCATAACCTTTCTTAAAAATCCACAGTCAAAAAAAAAAAAAATTCACAGTCATCTGTAGTTTCATCCTTTTGCGTAAATTCTGGCCTGAGTTTTTACTAAGTTTCAAATTCTTAAAGTTGTCCTTGATCTGGGATTGCATGCTTCCTCAGAAAAAGTTTATAGTAATTGGAGAGTGTCGTAAGAGTCTGCATACCACAATACTTGTAGATTAGATCGCTGGGCTCTTTCACTCAAAGGTGTTTTTGTATTTCTTAGTAGTCAAATAACATTATTCTTCTGTGATTTTTGACCATAGCCTATATCTCCCTGTGATTTGTATCAATACTGAAATGATTTGACTATCCAAAATTTCTAGCATAGATGTATTTCAGTTGAAGGTGGACATTTCCCAAGTTTGTTGAAACGATTCATTAGGAGCCAACTAGATCAGCTGAATGATGTTGCCGTTGTTTGTTTTGGCAGGAGGACTCATTACAATTTATTGATTTCTTCACCAGGTGCTCTTTTTTTTTTTTTTTTTCTAGAAAAAAAAATGCTATGTTAGAATTTTATTTTACATAATTTCTTAACCTTGATTTCCTCCTGCTGACCAAATAGTGTGAAATGTACATCCATTATTTCCTTAGCTAACCTGACTTTACTCTTGGCTTTTTCAGCCCTAGATTTCCTAGGTTTTCTGTGGCATTGCTTATGAGTGTTGTACCATTTAAGAAGAAAGGCCAAAATCATTTTGAGGCAAACATGTTCTTTTATCCTTGTTTATGACAACAAAATAATGAAATTCAAAATTGTCCATTATTAAAGAATTAATAATGTTCAGACATTGCTATCAAAATCCTTGGGTCATTTTCTTGTGGAGAACAGTAACATGGCTATGGCAGCTTTGGAGGAGCCACCGTTGGCTTCTTTTCTTGGCATTAGGAAGCCTAGTCATAAAACCGATGATCAGGTACAAGTTTCATAGCAGAGCTCATGGAATTCAGCATCTCACCAGATTTCCATTTGCCTGTTGTCTTTTCCTTACAATTTTTTAGCCTTTTTTCCTCTCTTCCTACTATCTCTGAGTAGCAGTGATGTTCTGCTGAAGTTGGAATTTGTGTTAAGAATTGACTTTCAGGGACGCCTAGGTGGCTCAGGTGGTTAAGCGACTGCCTTCGGCTCAGGTCATGATCCCGGAGTCCTGGGATCGAGTCCCATTATCAGGCTCCCAGCTCCATGGGGAGTCTGCTTCTCCCTCTGACCTCCCCTCTCATGCTCTCTCAGCCTCTCTCTCTCAAATAAATAAATAAAATTTTAAAAAAATTTTTTTTTCAGTTTCTGATGCAGTTGTATCTTAGGAATAGCTTTGATTCCAATGAAATGATTGGCATTTGTTCATTTTTAAATTATCACTGATAGTTGTGAAATAATTCACCTTCCTTTTTATCTGCCGCTCACACAGTTACAATGAAACATTTGTGCGCAGCATCCTATTTGCCTGTCCACAGGGCGTTTACCGTTGGAGGTATTGAACCCCAGGAACAGGGCTGGAGAGGAGGATGCAGGTATGTTAGAGAAAGGAAAATAAGAGCTTTTTGCTCATAGATGCGAAGCTCCACAAACCTAAACGAAGAAGAAAGCTTTCCATTTCTAACCCTAAATTCATTTTGTTCATGCAGCGCTGGGAAGAGGACTATCGAAAGGAATCACAGCTCAGTTATTCTGTGTAGTCTTTGGAAAGCAGCATTCCCGGTTAGTTTCTTCTCTCCTCTTCTCCCAAAGAGCTGTTAGAGGTCTTGGAGCGGAAAACCCACCGTGACGGGCTCGAGATTTTAAACTAGCTGAGCAGTTTCTTATGTTCAGCCAGTTTCTTGATAAGGATCCAGTGGGAAAACCAGCACTACAACATTCTAACATGCAGTTTGGGGGCTCCCGTAGGACTTGCTTTCTCGTCAAGTTTAAGCTCTTGCTGCAGCACAGCTCTGTACCATCTGGGATGCTAGCATTCAAGCAGCTAGTGTAGCTCTCTGAGCGGTCTGCCTCACCAGTACCAGCCTGAAGAGATCATCATTCCTCAGTTTCACTCAGTGCTTAATGACTGCCAGATTAATCGGCAGGAGGGAAAAGCACTGTGTGATGTACTGAACAGGCCTGTGTGCATGATTAAGGAGTTGCTCAAGTAGCCAGTTTTGAGCTTTATTTCTCTTTTGTTAACCAATCTCAAGAAAGAAAGCCTTTGTTATGGTTTAGCCAGTGTCATTTTGTTGGTGTTTATTTTCTAGCCTTTTAAAATAGGCAGAAAATTATTTCATGTTTAACTTACAATCCATATAGAATTGCACTTAACATCAGTTGTTTCTATACTTTAAAATTAATTATGCACAATCCCATGAGTTACTGTTTATCTACTTTGCCAAGAAATCCATGAGTTCTGGCATTAGAAGTATTTAATAATTTTGGAGGCACCTGGGTGGCCCAGTCAGTTGAGCATCCAGCTCGATCTCAGCTCAGGTCTTGATCTTGGGATTGTGAGTTCAAGCCCCACATGGGGCTCCATGCTGGGCCTGGAGCCTACTTTGAATATATATATATGGGATATATATATATATATATATATATATATATATATATATATATATATATATATAGTGGCTCAGTTGGTTAAAACTTCTGCTTTCGACTGAGGTCATGATCACAGGGTTCTGAGATTGAGTCCTGCACTGGGCCCCTTGCTCAGTAGGGAGTCTGCTTCTCCCTCTGCCTGCTGCACCCCCTGCTTGTGCTCTCTCTCTGACAGATAAATAAAATCTTTTTTTAAAAAAGTTTTTAATAAATTTGGTTTATTCTTTAGGTCTCTCCCATGTCTGGAAAGTGATTAATTGGAGAAGGTATCTAGAATAAGTCCACTTCCATTGCAGCTGGCATAGCTTTATAAATTCCTTTTGCAACAAAGACAGGATCTTACACCATCAGGGCCGTGCCCATCAGATGTCTGCTAGTGACCATTTTAGCATCTTGCCTTGTAGTTGTTGTATTCACCTTCTTGAGATGGAAGGAAGGGAAGCTGAAGACAGATGCATGGCGTCACCTTTTTTCAGTTGCCTGCTTTGGAAGTAATTGTCCACCTGATCTCAGATCTGTTAGGATATCAAACTCCAAAATTTAAATATGAATAGTCTTCTGTGGGGAAGATACACATTTTAAAACATAGACACTTGGTCTCCTTTTTGAGATTGTTTTCTTTACTCTCCCAGAAAAAATGATTTTGGTGACTGACCAGTGGTAAACTGTTTTCTCCTTCAGTTGTAAACCACCCATTTAGAGAAATTAAAGTGAACTTCCTTTCTTATGCATTACATTCAGCCTGGCCAAGAGATGCTATAATTGTGTTATTCTTTAAGCTACCTTGTGCTTTTGACTTGTGCAGAATGCCTTTTGAAATTAAGAAATTATGTGGTATAGTATTAAATTTTCCTTTATGTATAGCCTGCAGCTCAATTTCAAAATTGCAAAATAATGTGACATTTTCCTGTGAGCAAATTTCCTTTATCCATATCTCCAATAACCTGTTTTAAAAGAGATTCCTTCCCTGTCACCACTTCAAACTCTATGTACAGTTGAGTCTGCATCCTCAGAAGAGTAAAGGATAGCTAAGGTGAGGACCTCCTTGTCTTGTCTTGGTCTTGGTAACAAACATTATTCCATCTTTCCAAAATGGTATATTTATACATTAGCAGCTTGGGAAAGATGTTACCATTTTTTTTTAAGTCAGCTCTTTTACTTCTATTATAAAGTATTGTTCAGTGGCTAGAAATTAAGATCCCTTCAAATTAGAGATAGATCCTCAAAACTGAAGTTCAGCTGGAAATTAGATTGGGAAGGAAGATACAGCTCCATCCGTACCCAAGAGTCTTATCTTCCCGGGTTTGCTTCTTAACACTGTGGACCGCTTCTTCTCTTTGTTAAACTGAAGCCACTGCTGGCTCATTTGAAAATTGGAGAGTGTTAAATTTCTTTTGGGACTTTTAAATAATAACACTTATTGATGTTTGTGATGTAAAAAAATGTTTATCGTAGAAATTTAGGAAATTACTAAGGTTAAAGAAGGAAAACCACTATTAATTAACTGATGAGACTTACTTGGTTTTTCCTGACTTTCTTCTGTTACCCCACATCATAAAGCCCAGAAAAAGCTAAAAAAAAGGGCGGCGGGGGGATGCAGCCATTCTCATTGTGTTTTACTACGCGTGAGTAAGAGTAGGGTGCAAGTGTGTGTCCCTGCCCTTACTTAGATCCCTTTAAGCACTGCCCCTTTGCAAACTGACAGTCTGAAAATAATTTTCTTGATCTGTATCTTTTAAGCCTCAACTATGGATATAAGTATTCCCCAGAAGCTATAGGGAGCTGCCTTGTTCAGCTTCTGGAAATACCATCTCTAAAACTCATTTGAATGTTTAAGCCCTTTATGCGCCATTTATTAAAACAGCTTTTTATGATGTTTGAAGCATATTCATACCCATGAAGAGCTTTCTGTTTAGGTGGACTTTTTAATATGACCATAAGTAAACCCACAGTAAACCCACAGTAAACCCACACCCGGAAAGAATGAGGTACTTTTCAAAGGCCAGAGGAAAAGCTGAGAAAAACAAAGCAAAAACAAAACAGATGAACATAAATGTAAATAAGGAATCCTGGAAACAAGAGTTCCCTTACCATGCTTGAACAAATGTCTCTCCAAAAAATGTAATTCTCTGCTCACCAGCTAAGATTCAGTTTTATATCTCATATGAGACTCCTTTTCTTAGTGTGTGAAGCAGAAAACTGCAACTTTTGAGGTTCTACTCTTTCCTTACCCTCCTCTCCTGCGCCAACATGGCTTAGGGCTGTGTCCTAAAGGACCTATATCAGAAATGGAAATCATGAGGGAACTCTGGAGTAGCAGGCATGAGCTAGTTGGAGCTTTTAAACAGAAATGCTTTGGGGGCATCAGCTCTCTTCTCACATCATTGGTGTTCTAGGTCATTGCTGGACCGTGTTGGTGTGTTCTGCATTTTTCCCCATATTCCTCTCATGATCCTCTCTCATTTATCTTATTTTTGCCCAGTCTGTATGGACTTTTTAGGTTTTGCCTTTTCTTTCTTTCTCTTTCTTTCTTTCTTTCTTCTTAGTACAAGTAATTTTCTGATCCCAGGTTTGGTGAATGTGTTAACACTGCTTTGTGAATAAATAAATGAGTGATCTGCTGAACGATTGCAATTGTAGAATTATGTTGTATGTAATGTACATATGGAGAAAGAATGTTATTTTGTTCATTTTCTTAATAAAAAGTTATATATGGACACTAAATGATGTCTCTTATGTTTGCTGAAACTACTTTTGAAGTCAACTTTTAAAATGTTTATATACATTGTACTTTGCATTTGTTGTATTTTTCCCTCAAGAAGGTGAGTTTTATTCAGGCTTCCAAAGGTAGAAAATGATACATGCTGCAGAAGGGCCCTTTGGTGTTTTCCTTTGAGACAAGGCCAAAATAAAGAAGTTCTGATGGATCTCACAAAGTTTCCTGAAGAAGTTTCCCTTTTTAAAGAACACTGGTAAATTATTTCATAAGATGGTGTCTTTTATTTACCACTGATATCCAGCCATATCTGATCTGTTTTGTAAATTTGGGCTGGTGTTTCCCAGGTTTTCTTTAAGGGGGGACATACCTGTGTAAGTTAGGAACTAGAAGAAAATTAATTATAGAAAAGATAGTAAAGAGAGTTGGAGCTCGGGGCGCCTGGGTGGCTCAGTGGGTTAAAGCCTCTGCCTTCCGCTCAGGTCATGATCCCAGGGTTCTGGGATCGAGCCCCGAGGAGCCTGCTTCCTCCTCTCTCTCTGCCTGCTTCTCTGCCTACTTGTGATCTCCGTCTGTCAAATAAATAAATAAAATCTTTAAAAAAAAAAAAAGTTGGAGCTGTTGCAAAGTTTTGAGAAATTCTGGATCCCTGTGCCTAATAAAGGGAAAGAAGCTTTCAGGACTAAACCTTTGAAAAAAGAAACTCAGATATGCCAAGCACAGATCATGAGTTGTGAGGGGGGAGTGCTGTGAGCTTTCATCAGACGGGCTGGACAGGACGTCTTCTTGACCCTTTTCATCTCCTGGCCTTGTTTACATGCTTATTAGCTTTGTGGTCCTGCATTCCACAGTGAGTTAGTTTGTCAACTGATTTTATTCAAAATGGGGATTATGTTTTCTCAATTTATAAATCAAATAATCCTCTTACTGCGTAGCTTTCATTTCTAGAGTGTGCTTTGAGCATGGCTCGTAAGTAACATTTTTGTTTTCAAAACAGGAAAACATGATGTGCAATGATAAGGTAAGAAATTGGCCTTTCCTTGGTTAATCCTCCAGAGAATTAACTCAAACTGATCAAAATGTGGGACACCACCTCTTCTCTCTTGATACGTTCTGTCTTCTGGCAGGAAGACAGCAAATAACCAAAGAGAGCTTTGTGTTGAACAGTTGAGATGACAGCTCCACACGTCAAGTGAGTATGGAGACCTTCAGGGGTTGAAGTGCTACCTTCAGAGCCTCTTCATACCCAACGAGGTAATCCCGCTCCGACAGGGAGATGACTGTGTGTGCCCATACTGCTATACTTAGAAAAGTTAACCACGAAGTCAGTGGAAATCGATAAACATATTTTTCCTGTTAATGAAGGCAGTATTTTTTTTTTAACCACTGTGAGTGGAAAGGCAAGCTGATGGCCATCCTGAAGCCTGTGTGAGTCCTGGCTCAGGCGTAAATACGAGTTGGTTACGTTCCTTCTTTCCCTTAGCACCACAAATGCCACATCTTCTTTTGCCGTTTAGCGTCTTGGCAGAAGAAAAGGAAGAGAAATTTCGCTTTCTGTTGTATAGGGAAGGTGGGACACTAGAACGTGATGCCGGAAACATCCTGTCATTCTCACTCTGAAACTTCTCTCCTGTTCATAGGGGACTCCCCCACCCCCCGCCCCGCCCCGCTCTGGACCCTCACCTAGGAAAAGCAAAGGCAGTTATATCCTTCCCAGAAATGTTCTTATCACAGGGAAGAGAGGAAAGCTCTAGGTTGAGGCAGCCTGTCCACTGCCATGCAAGGAAATTTTAATAGTTGGCAAACCCCAAGCAGGGAGATTAGGACACTGGGCGACATGTAGAGCGCACATTGTTACAGCCGCTGTCTGAACTTGGGCCAGAGGATGGGTGGCCCAGGGTAGAGGCAGGAACCCTGGGGTTATTTCCATATCCACCAGGGACTTCTGTGTAACACTGGGCAGCCTCAATTCCTCTGCCTCACTTTCTCCATCTGAAAAATACATGTTGGCAGCAGATCCTGTTTGCTAGGATTGTGCTTTTTTTTTTTAATCTGTAAAATGCCAAGGTCTTTGAAAAATACTATCTCAGTATTTATCACTTGTGTTAATTATAATAGCCAGGCCTATTTTTTACTTTTTTCCCTTAGGCTACAGAAGAAATGCCTGGTTTGGGACTGAGCTTGCAGGATGCGGGAAGTGTGAGTGACAGAGGCCTAACAAATTGGAAAGGACCCCTGAGTGCTTCTTGGTTGGCAGGGCCTGGAACAGGGTCAATGACCTATTCAGGAAAAGAACGGAGCCTCAGGTCTAATGGGTGGCCAGCGATAAAACTGTGAGCCATTCTCTTCTCAGAACAGTGCCTCGGGCATGGCCAAGAGGCTTGCCCAAGTTCCTGGTGCTTGTACTCTTTTCTGTATTCTTGGCACACTCTTGAAGTTAACCTCAAAACACCCCTGGCCCAACTCTGGCCCACCATTAAGGGTGTTGACTATCTTTCAGAACTCCCATATAAAAGGAAGAGCCTATGGGGGGGGGGCGGGTTCTATTGTAACAGCGGTCGCATTCTAGAAATGTACTTTGTTGTTGGAACTCCCGCATTAATGTGGTCTTGAGAAAAGAATGGAAGACTGAAGAGAAGCGATACAGCTTCCGTGCCTCACGCTGCCACTGAAATAACCCTTCCTCTCTGTACCTAATTTCCCTGCTGGTAGAGAAGTGCCCACTCCTACACAAGATTATGTGTTTTGTGAACTGAAAGGTACCAGGCCCGTCAAAGAGATTGATGTGGAGCAGCTGGAACATGGCCCAGCTTCATCAGCCGGTTTCCCTTCTGCAGTTCTGCAAGTTGGGAGCGATCCTTTTCCCCTCCTAGTGAGGGAGACACGGAGCTAATACCGCCCCTAGAAAAGGAAGAGAAGCAGAATCACTCGAGCGCTTCCTTCCCTGAGCTTCCTCCGTCTTCACTCACATCTCCGGACAAGGGACGGGGAGACGCTTCTCAGGACAAGTAAACAGTCTTTCATGAGCAGTAACAGGGCCAGAACAGAACCTCCTTTTTTTAATATATATTTTTATTTGTTTTGTCCCTATACCAGTGTTTTCACACCTGACCGGGGCTCCAGGATCTTCAGTGGGGGGGTGACTCATAATTGTATCTGAGGCAGAAGTGGAAGAAAGGAAGAAGGTAGAACACCGATAAACGTGTGAGAAAAAATTCAGCTGGGATCACTACAACAGCCCAAGATCACCAGGATCCCCCTCTTCCTTCTTTCAGCTTCTCCCTTTCTCTTTCACTCTCTGCACCCCCTAGTTGGGCAGCACTGCCTAAGAGCATAGGACACTGCCCTCGCCAGAGGGCCTCATGTTCTGGGGTGCCTCGGCCATGAGCCTCGCACACACACGAAGAACATGAGCCAGTCAATCGAGTTCAACAGGGCTTGAGCCAGCTTACACAAAAGCACTTTAATTGACAGTATACAGTTCTCCAAAATATAGTTTTGTAAGAAAATGGCAATAATTAAGTATAGTCTTTACAAACAAGTTTCTCAGTAAATTCCAGTGTACTTCAGACCCCTGTCCGCGAAGACACATGCTCCCCCAGTCACCTGGGCAAACTAACATTCACTAATAACAAAAAAGACACACATCAAATAGTCATCCCCTCCCTTCCACTCAGTGCTGGGTTTTCACCAAACCTTGTGACAGTGATAAAAGAGAAGTCATTGCTTTACTCTTGCCCCCTCTGCCTTCCTGGAGCTTGCTTCCTTTGATCCGTAGTCCTGCTAGTAGAAGATCCATATGTAAAAGCTCATTCAAAACTGTTTCTTAACAGAAAAGTATCACTCATTTAAGTCTTAGACCTAAATAACTCCGAGCAAGCGTAGACCAGTATGGTTCCTATTGTGGTCCTCGGGCTCTCCCTAGCCTTGCAGCAGGACATGATTTGAGAAAGGAATTCTGTCCTTTGTGTCGTCCTGGTGCCTGTTCTTAATTTATGGATTCAGTCTGAGGCCCACAGCACCGGTGTTTTAATCCTCTCTCTCTTGCTAAACATGTGATTTTGGCCAAGCGACTTCTGTCTTTCTGGGCTTCAGTTTCTTTTTCTCTAAGAACAAAACAAAGATTGGACTAGGTCTCTAAAAGCCTCTCCCTAGGACTAGAGTGTCTCCAAGCCTTCCTGTAATAGGCTAGGACTTAGCTGGGGAGGGGGATTGAGGATCGCATTTAAAAATAAAAATGCCTGATCTCTAAGAAAAATACTTCGTCATCAGCTTGTCTTGTATTTCACTTTTCGTTGGAGAAAAACAAACCAAAAAATTGTCATTTCTAGTGAAATAGACATTTACATTTACATTCCTGCTCAGAGAAAAAAAAGCCACCTTAACTAGCAAATGTTTTTACAGTGTATATTCGCTTAAAGCAGTGCTGGGTAGATAACCATGTAGCTGTGGTATTTACGTTATTAAGAACTATGTATGTATGTATCAGCTTGGACTTGTTTTCCAAAGTTTCTTCAGTATATTGTCAAAAAAAGATTAAAGCTCAAGAAGAGGCTTAAATAAACTTCCTGCTGGCTTTCCTTATAACAAGGGAAAAAGAGAATCTGGCGTCTAGACTAGATTAAACCCGTATTCTGTCCTACGACGCAAAGCCTATTCTGTACCTCCTTCATGAGCACTGCTGCTGCCCTCCTCATTCACAGAGCAGCGTGCTTTCCCACTGGGTTTCCATCCGGTCATCAGACTCCTGATTTCTGGCCCTTTATGCAGCTTAGGGAAGCCAGTCTGCCCCGGATCCCAAGTTGATAATCTCTCTTTGGCACAAGCTGTTCGAAGTCATGCTGAGTCCCTGGTGTTCCTCTTCTTTCTTCTCAGCCCCAGACTCTGACTTACCAGACAGCACTGAACCCAGTGCGGTTGTGGGATGAAGGTGACCTCTGCAGATCCTTGGCTGTATGGCCTTGACACAGATGTCTGGTGGCAAGAGCAAGCCAAGGCAAGGTACTGAATGGATTCTGAAGTTGCCCTCAAAGGCTGGAGCCTCCCAGCCTGGATGCACCAGAAGGAGTATCTGAACCAGCCCAAAACTTCCCAAGGTTCTCCTTGGACGGAGCCACCATAGTCATTCCTCTTGACCAAGTATGATTTTACGCTAGTCCTTGCCGGTCATCATCTCTGCCCAAGAGGCCGTGGGGCTGGAGCCTTTGATCAGTTTGTGGAGGCGTACTTGCTGCCTCTGTCCGAAGGCCTGGCTGGTAAAATGTGACCCAGAATCAGCAAAGGAGTAGTAATCCAGTCCGGCCTCTTCCACAGAAACCCACAGGGTGGAAAAAATCAAATGCTGGGCAGGAAGGAAGCAAACAGCTCTTCCCAGTATAACAAGATTTCCTTTTTTCCCTCCCAAGCTAGCATGGTTCTCTACCCTGCCAACCTCCAGACACTGGAGAATCAGGGCAAGTAATTGTGGATCCTTGTTAGTCCACCATCTCTCTAGCTTTTGGGAAACTCACTGGAGGCTCTACGCTCTTGAACCCTAGGATATCAAGGGCCAAAGGCTATGAATAAGGAATCAAGGCAGCCAGGGAGGGATAGCAGTTCTGCCCATCCTCCTAGTTCATGCCAGGAAATTTACACCCAGGAGCAAGAGAGACCATGGGCAATGTTCCACAAAATCTGGGATCTGGGCTTCCCAGAAAATTGGATTGAACCCCACTCTGTCCAGTCCTCGGGTGCCTTCGCTTGGGAACTAATGGCTAAGCTCCCTCAAAACCCCTTCCCGGGACTGTTTCCCTGAGATGCCACCAGAAACCGCAGAAGCAGGCAGCCTGCTAGGAACACAGCAGAGGGGACACAGCAAGGCCCAGCTGCATGCCCGAACAGTGAGAGGTCACTGGGAACCCCACAGGCACCCCCAGGCTGCTCCTGAGCACCTGAAAATGCATCGCACTTTCTAGGCCTTTCTAGCCCTACAGCACAGGAGAACCAGGAGTCAATAAGATTCGTTAACTGAAAAGTCTCCCAGCAATTGGAGCTTTGGCTTGTGGCAGTAGAGGGCTGGACTAAAAACAAACAAATACAACAAAACTCTCAGCAACTTGAAAAGTCCCTGAGTTTCCTCTGGAACAGAGAGTAAAGCCTATCCTTCCTAACCACGTCGATCGATTGTCCGGTGAAACACCACTCTGTGGACTGGGCCCTGGGAAAGTCTGCCCTACAGCTATGGCTCTCTCTTGCTGGATCTCAGGGGGATCTCCGAACTCGGGGCCTCACCCCACCGACCGAGCAGTGAACAACAGAAACACTTCTTCAGATTTCAGTCCCTGGTGGGAGTGGGAGGCCAAAGGAGTTCCTGCCCTGGGTGATGGGCCAGGACCCATCCTGGGGGTGAAGGGCCTCCCCTTTTCTCTTCACCTGCAGAAGGATCCCTGAAGCAGACCTCGTTCACACTGGAGTCCTGTGTGGGTTAAGTCTCAAGGTCCCTAAGCAGATGCAAGGAAGCCAGAATCCGGAGCAAGGGCTTCGAAGCCACGAAGGTACGGTGTGAGTCCCAGAGGCCCTAGGGCAGAGGGGGGCTACAAACTGCGTGGGGGGGCGGGGCAAGCACAAAGGGGACGGACACACTGGCAGGCAAGGCTGGGGACCTGTACTTGGAAGGAATCAGATGTCCCAGAGACAGGATCTGGCCCTGCTGTCCCTTCCATCCCATCCATTGTCACATCGCGACTTCGTGAGCTTCACCCCACTGGGAGCAGCTCTGAGGGGAGGCGCGAGCGATGGCAGCAGTGGGGCGTGGCAGGAAAGCACACCACACCAAATGCGGGGATCTGTGTTTCCATCGGGCCTCTGTCCCCTCGGATGTGAGCTGAAGGGATTCTACCAGATGACCACGTGGGTGCACTCCCTCTCGTCTTCCAGCAGCACTGAGCTCAGGCACTAGTGGGTTATTTTACAAGAGGAATCTAGACTAGTACTAGAATGTGATTGGTTCGGTTTGAAAAGGGAAAATTAAGGCCCTGTGGGGATTGGGAGGAGGGACCCTCCAAGTCTGCTTCCCTCCCCCACCTTTCCCTCAGCTGGGAAGGATTCTCCTCCCCTGTCCAAATGGCACTTGAGGTGGTTCAGTCTGGAGCGCTGTGGTCCTGTTGGAGGCTGCCCGCGGACCTACTAGAGGTGCGTGTCTTCCTCCTCGTCAAGGTCATCCTTGGCCAGGTTGTCCAGAGGGACGATCCAGCTGTCCCCCAGCTCCCCATTAAGGTTGACCACCTTTTTCTCCTGCATCTCGGATGAGGTCTCCATCACTTCCAGCGTGGGATTGTCATGGTAACCGTTCTCCACTGTCTGCAGCTCCTCTGTTAGCCGTTGCTAGGAGAGGGAAGACGACCCAAGAAAGGGTAATTTTTGAGGGCTCATGGGCTTAATATTACACAAGTACCCCTACAATCTAGGAACCCCAGTTTGGGTAGGGTGTGCAATAAATGCTCTTGGAGGCCATCATGGCAGCTGGCCCGGCATCCTAGAATTCCCAGCTCGCTTGACCTTTACCCTGTTGGCAGCAAAAATGGACTCTGTTTTCCAGAAGCCTCCCGTCTCTTTTCCTCCATTTCCCCCCCCTACCCAAACTTACTCTCCAGGCACCTGCCTCACCCCACTGTCCTGAATCAGGAAGGACTATAAGAAAATGACTTTCATCAGGCCAGGTGACCGAGGACCTCTCTAAGCCTAAGCAAGATGGGTACAGCAGGACCTGTGCTGTCTCTGCCATAGAGAGGAGCCACCTGGAGGCAGTGCTTTCTCTGGTCTTTATCTGAGCTACAACCTGGGTCACAGTTATGTCACCCGGGAAGCTTTTAGCAAATACTCAGGCCCAGAGATTCTGTTTCAGTCGGTGTGTGAGGAGGCAGGTGTGGGACTTTTCCTAACCGTCCCCGAGGTGCGCAGCCAGGGCTGAGGACTGCATGTGGTGCAACTGGCATGATGGGAATTCGGGGAAGGCGGGAAAAGACCTTCCGGTCAGCCAGGTGTGTCCCTACCCATTTCTTTCAGGGAATCCTCAGAGCAGCTCTGCAGGGGTAGTATTATCCCCACACGCGGAGAAGCTCAGAGATGACAGGCGGTGCTCAAGGTCACACAGATAATCGGAGGCAGATCGAGGGCTTATCCCCGGTCTTCTGGACTCCAAAGGCCACGACCTTCCCTTCCCTTCCCCTGCACGCCTCTTCCGTCTGCCCTGTGACTTTGCAGTTCCTTCCTATAAGGGATGGTCTCTGCCTGTCAGAAAGGGCCCGTGGCCCACTCCCTTTTCTCTAATAGGGGTGTCACAGGTGGAAGTCATCTGGCAAACTGGTCTGTTTCCTCACCTGGTCCTTCCTCTGGGAGAGGCGCTGGTGGCAGCAGCCGTAGAGGGCGGCGACCAGGAGCAGGAAGGATGCCATGCAGACAATGGTGATGATGAGAGGCATGCTGAACCGGTCCTCGGTCTCTTCGGGGGGCCCTTGGTCCCCAAGCTTCATGTTACTGACTCCCACCTGCCAGGAAAGAGGACGTTATGTGGCAAAATACAGAATGGGGGTCACTCCCACCCGGTTATGAGCTCTTCTGCTTGGCGTTCTTGGGGGCCTAGCCCATCACCCTGCTGTCCCCTCTCTAACCCCCCATATTCCGGCTGCTCGCAGCTGGGATTCTTCCACCACGAGAGAGGCTGCACAGCAGAGGAACCGTCGACCCCCGAGAAGCGCTTACCTCTTTCAGCTCATCCCATTTGTCCTTCAGCGATGCATACACGTCCCCGGGCAGGAGGTGTGCTGTGGAGGGGAGAGATGCTGCTAGCGGTCCGGCTCAGAGGGAGGTGTAAGGGACGGAGAAGGGGCCCCAAGAGGAGGACGTGCTGTACCTCAGTCTCCTGCATGCTGTCTCTCTCGAGGGGCCCTGGAAGGGGGCGTGCCCTGACCCTTCGTAGGAAGCACCAGCCCCGACCCATATTCATGGCTCCCAAGTGGTCAAGCCCCGGCCCATCCCCCCCGCCCCCACTTAGACCCCAGCACTCCCACCCTCAACTCACTCTGCACAGTGATTTCTTTGATCGCCACTGCCTGGGAGTCTTGAACAGGTACCAGCAGTATATGGCACCTATCTTGAAATGGGTTGAAGGTGGCTTTTGCTGCTTGGCACAGAAGCGTGACCAGTTTGTCATCCGAACTGCCGTTCCCCGCCTATTGTGGGGAGACCACAAATGAGTCCTCAGGGATCAGGACAGCAGCCTCGGCTTGTGGGGCTGCCCTTCAGAGCCAAGGTCAGGAGAATGCCATTGCCTGGTGTGAACCTATTTCCTTCTTCCTTCAAGTGGGGCCATTCCCAGGCCTGGCAGAAGTCACGGGTTATGTGCTGTGCTGGGCCGGTCCCTGCCTTCTCTGACTCTTGCAGATCTCTCTCCCCTGGTCCCCTTACCCTGTTTATCTTGTCTGTGGCTGAACAGTGCCTCTCACCTGAGTGCCCCCCTCTCTCTCAGAGCTCTTCAGGGGTCATGACCTAATGCCCTTCTCGTTTCCCTAGAAGGGACTAAGGGGGCACTGCCCAGCAGCCTGACACTTGCCAGGTGCTGATGCCCAGTTTGAAGACCTCAGGAGGGGAAGCCCCAGCTCTCAGCCCAAAGTTGCAGCAGGCATGCCCTCCCTAGACTAAGACTCTAGCCACGAAGCCAGGAAAGGCCATCACTGAACAAGGGAATACAGGAGTATCTTGAAGAGGCACATGGGGCCATCTTGGAGCGGAATCTTCTATACTTCTCAACAGACGGAGCGTGGCTGACATGGTTTTAGGGCTTAGGGCGAGGAAGCAAAGTGTAGACAGCTTTTACTTGGTCCTGCCATGTCATCTAGAGGTACCCCAGGCTGTGTTTCTCTAACCTGATTTTGGAATAGGTACTGAGGTAAAGAAAAGGACTTGGCATGGCTCACCACGGGACCCCAAGCCATCCTGGGGTTTCTACCTGGGATTTCCTAAGCTCTGCCTCCCACTGACAGGGCTCCAGGGCTTCCAACCTTGCTTTTACGGCACATAGAAAAAATGCTGCTCCCACCCAGTCTCACAACCTGACACATTTTAGCCAAAAAGAGAGCGTGAGAATGGCTGGGCATGCACCAGCGTGATTCCTGCCTTGTCCAGTAAGGGCAACACTGTTCCCTTGAAAAATACAGTCTAAATGTACACTTTTGGAAAATTCTAGCAAAATGGGCACCCAGAAGGAAAGAACTGTAAAAAAAAAATAAAAAATACAGGTGGCATTAAAATGCTGTAAAGCCAAGTTCTCCATCCTTTAGAAACCCTATCGTTCAGTTCTATTTCCTAGGAGGTGTTTTCAAAAGTAGTCACTGACCAGGAGAGGGCAGCCATGAGCCACCCATAATCCTCAAAGACTAGAGAGTGGCAACAGCAACCCCGCTCCAACATAGCGCTCCCTCCCAACCAAATGTCCTCGTACACAAGCAGACACTCCCACCCGAGCACGCACACGCGCGTGCGCACACACACACACACACGCACCCCTTCTGAGTATAGGCAATGGCTGCCCCGATGCTCACGAGCTCTGACTCCACAGGCTGGAGAGAGATCATCTCTGTGCTGTTCTTCCACTGAGACTGTCCAATGAGTACATGGACCCGCGGACATAAAACCCCAGATTATCAGAATAGGGAACGTTCGTTTGGCTGACCGAGCCTCTTGTTTTCAACCGGGGCCTCTGAAGGCCAAAGAGATCAACTTAGCTAAATCACAGCCTGAACTACTAGGAAGGAGGTCTCCAGACTCGGAGAACATGTGAATCATCACATAGTGCAAGCCCAGGAGACCTGGGCTGGGGCCTTGTGGCCCCGCAGCAGCCCTGTGGGACTTGACTTAGGGGAGTCTGAACTTCACTTTGTCTGGCAGTTGGAAGGGGCCACTTCCCATGGAAAGAGCAGGGGCAGGAGAGTGAACACATTCCTCAGTTCGTTTTCAGAAGGAACACTCCATGCCCTTCTACCTTCCTTACCCCTGCTGCTAAACCACAGTTTGGGGGTGTAGATCAGGGTGGAGCCTAGACTGGCAGGATACTCACACAGAGGCTCGTTTTCGTCAAGTTCAGGATGAGCATCTTGTCAGTTAGCCCTCCAGGAGATTCACACTTTATCTAGAAGAAGCAGTCACTGGGATTCAGCTTCAGGCTGAGCCTGGCAGGGTCCCATCCCTGACCCCTCCCTTCCTCCCCCCTGGGTGGAGGACACAAAGGAAGGAGCTCCTGACAAGCTGGGGGGTGTGACTGCACAGAGTTTCATAGCCAGGTGTGCTGCTGGCTGGTCAGCTGTCTAAGCCACAATCTGGCAAAGCCAGGGAGAGGGGGTGAATGGGTGACAGTTCCCAACAGCCCTCGCCAGGGGCTCCGGGATGGAAGGACGGGTAGAAACACTCCTTAGAGCCCCTTCCATCTGAGGCTGGGCTCTCTTATCTGTCCCAGCCCTGCTGGAAGTACCCTGTCATCCACATGAGCCGAGGAAGGAGAGACGCTGGGGACTCGAGGGGCAACTGAAGTCAACTGGGTGGTGGGGCTTCTGGATCCCTCGACAGGAGACGTGGCCACAGGTCCTGAGGAAGGGCCTGCAGGATGCGAAGTCTCCAAAGAAGGGATCCCAGTGGTGGAGGAAGAGGTCCCAGTGGTGGAGGAAGAGGTCCTGGTGACAGCTGGTATCACACTGGATTTCTGCAGTTCTCCTTGTAAGGGAACCTGTGATGCTGTTAATTAGGAAAGCAAAGGCTCTGAGAAAAGATGGGTGGTACCTTTAAGAGCAGAGGGCAGTCTTGGGGCACCTGAGTGGCTCAGTGGGTTAAAGCCTCTGCCTTCTGCTCAAGTCGTGATCCCAGGGTCCTGGGATGGAGCCCATCATCCCGCTCTCTGCTCGGCAGGGAGTCTGCTTCCCCCTCTCTCTGCCTGCCTCTCTGCCTACTGGTGATCTCTCTCTCCTTCTGTCAAATAAATAAATAAATATTTTTTTTAAAAAAAGCAGAGGGCAGTCTCCCTTGTTCTTGTTCTTAGTTCCTGGGGCTTCTTTGGCCTTACCCCCCACCTAGCCCACAAGCTAGAAGAAGCAGGCTATGAGGAAGAAGAAGCAAACAGATGAAGTCATTTCCTGTACCGTATTCCAGGGTGGGTCAGACTGCGCAAGCCAGTGTGAGCCCCGATGCCAGTGACATCAGCAGCAACAGCTAATACTCAACGGGCACTCCATCTGGGGGTCTGTCCTCAGCACCCCCACGCTTACTTTCTTAGTTAATCCTCACAACACCCTGACGAAGAAGGTACCATAAATAACCCTCGCTTATAAATCAGGAAACCGGGCTCGGAGGGGCCTGATGATTTGCCCAAGGTCACATGTGAAGAAGCGGCCCATCAGGGACTCGAATCCAGGTGTATCCAGCTCAGAGCCCCAGCTCTGACTGCAGGAGGAGACCACCTGCAGAGAAGCAGGTGCACTGAGCACCAGTACGCGTTCTGACCACCTCCGGAGTTCTTGACAACCCCGACTCAGGTCCACACCGAGAAATTCTGATTCCATAGATCTGCCATCGGTCATGATCGTGAGGCCCATGATCCACCCGTGGGTTTTAAAATGTATTTACTGGGTTAAGATCAGCACTTTTAAAAGGGAACCAAGGACATGGGATGGAGTAGAAAGTATTAGGGCCCATCACATACAGGAAGAAATCAACACTGGTCAGTGAAACTATTATTATCAGTTACACATGTTGTTACGTGTGTGTTCTTCGTTTGTATTCCTGAATCATGGTGTAAAGCGAAATAAAATATATTTCCTGCTGGTGACTGCCAATTTGAGAAACACTGTTCTGGAGTACTACTGCCCCGCCAACGGCGACCACCCAAGTCTTACCCATGAATAGACTACTGGGTTGTTTGTGTTCAACTGGGCAGCCAGAACACTGGCCCCTCATCAGAAGAACCCAGCAGTGTTGGCCGGCGCCTGTCACTGAAGGGGGAACCTGGCCCCGAGTGAAGGTGCTGTATTCGCAGAATTTAACCCTCAGCATGAATTCTGTCTTCCAGCTCAGCAACTGGATAGAACGTAAGCATTCAGAAGGTTCTTGCTTGGGGAAAAAAAAAGCAATACTTGGGGTGCCTAGCTGGCTCAGAGGAGCATGTGACTCTTGATCTCGGGGTGAGGGGTTCAAGCCCCAGGTTGGGTGTGGAGCCTACTTAATTAAAAAAAAATAAAGAAAAAGGCATGACTTACTTGCTGTGGGAAGTGTCCCGTGGAACGTGGAGCTGGGGCCCGCCTTCGTGCCTAAACTACTGGGAGCTGCCGTGTTGATTTTGTCGAAAGGGCTCACCGGAGCCTTCGAAGGACCAGGGCTTGCACTTGCTTGGTGAGGGCTTGTTGGGGCAGCACCGGCAGGAAGAGAAGTGGGGCTGGAGGTGCTGGGCGGATCCGCAGGTGCAGCAGCAGCCTGCTTCCCGCCCCCAGGGGTCGTGCTCCTGGCGGGACCACCATGGGCCTCCCCGGCTCCCGCTCCGGCTGCCGGGGTGCTGGTGCTTTCGGGCTTCACGGTGTGAGTGGTTGGGGAGAGTGCCGTCTTGCCTACTAAACCTTGGCTATCCTCGGAGGCATCACTAGTTGCAACGGAGTTGCTGGAGGCCTTCCCATCCTTGTCAGTGGCTGTTTGGGTTGTGGCCGTCGTCACCCCTGAGCCGCTGGGTGCTGCTGGGGATCTTCCGCTGGTGGCAGCGGCCGTCGTCGTTAGCTCAGTGGTTGTTGGGGCTGTGGGTGACCCAGTGTTGTTCACATGAGTCCCCCCATCAATACTGGCTGCCGGTGCTGCAAGGGGCTGAGCTGCGGTTGTAGCTGTTCCGTTGGTTGGAGCTGTTCTGGCGGTTGTCATTGTTCCGCTGGTTGGAGCTGTTCTGGTGGTTGTCGTTGTTCCGCTGGTTGGAGCACGTTCTGTTTACAAAGACAGCACAGAAGCAAGTTAGGGCATTACCGGAAGCGTTTCTGGCCACACGTTCTCCCGCTCTTCCTCGGATCTAGAGGCCTTGCTCCCATCTGCCTTGGCCGAAGGCCTGGGTCTTCGATGTGCCCAGATTCTCCCAAGTTCAAGAAGCCTCTCCAGCCAACGAGAGTGAAGCAGAGGATGTCAAGGGAGATTCTGCAGACGACAGGACCAGGCTGGCCAATCCCCCAGCCCGTGGAAGCCTGCGGCCAGTGCCCTGCCCCCTCCCCGCACCCCGCTCCAGGCACGCAGCCGTCTCCTTTTCCATCTGTCACCACAGAGCCGGCCACCGAGGTCCCCTCTGCCTCCTTCACCCCAGCTCCCAGCCACGTGACCCTGCAGAAGACTCAGCTTTTTTTTTTTAAGGTTTTATTTATTTGTCAGACAGAAAGAGAGAGACAGAGCACAAACCTATTGTAGGCATGACAAAAGAGCCATGCCTCTGTTCTCCGGGAAGTAGAATCTAGAAGGAGAAACTGACAACAGTGACAAGACACAAATTGCTGGGGCGCCTGGGTGGCTCAGTGGGTTAAAGCCTCTGCCTTCAGCTCAGGTCATGACCCCAGGGTCCTGGGATCGAGCCCTGCATCAGGCTCTCTGCTCAGCGGGGAGCCCGCTTCCTCCTCGCGCGCTCTCTCTCTCTCTCTCTCTGCCTGCCTCTCTGCCTACTTGTGATCTCTGTCTGTCAAATAAATAAATAAATAATCTTTAGGGGAAAAAAAAGACACAAATTGCTATTTAAGTACCACTGTGAGACATGCCACGGAAAAGAAGGTCAGAGTGCTTTGACTCCGTTCAGCATGGTAGCTTCACCTTCGCAGGAGATCAGGGTAGGAAGGCTTTATTAATTTTATTCATTAGTTTAACAAGTTACTTATGAAGGGAACTGTTCAGTCTGGGCCCTAGGATACAATGGTAAGACACATATAATCCATACCCTCGGGGAGCTTACATTCTGGTGGGCAAGACAGGAATTAAACAAGTGGGACGGAACAATGAACCATCGAGTGCTGGAGACTGCATGGGAGAAATGAACAAGGAGACGACGCACAGAACGGACGGTGGGGCTGTTTAGACAGGGAGGTGAGGAGCCGCCTCCCAGAGGTGTCCATTCAGCTGAGACTTGAAGGATAACAAGAGCTGTGCCCAGAGCGGGAGGAAATGCGAGCCAAGCAGAACAGAACCTGCGAAGGCCCCAGAGCGGAGAGAGCTAAGAGAAGACACGTGTGGATGGAGTTAGTGAGTGAGGGTGGCAGGGAGCAGGGCTCAGAGAATCGAGGTTTCACAGGTAGAGGGCCAGGAACTTACTGTCCAGACCCTACGTTTTTGAGATTAAAAGGACACTCTTAAAAATGATACCCTCTCATACCATTGACCTTTTAAAAAAAAATAAAGACCAAAATAAAGATTCTGGACTTTATTCTAAGCGCAAAAAGAAGCCACTGAAGGTTTTAAGCAAAGAAGTCTTATAGGGTGATCTGCAAAGAAACACCCTTGCTGCTTTGGGGGCTGTGGACTGGGAGGGAGAGCACGTGGAAATGGGAAGAAAGAGGCTAAGACAGTAATCCAGATGGAATGGATGACAGCTGTACAAAGTTATTGACAACTGAGACAAAAAGAGAATGGGTCAAGATTATATTGGGGGGTACCTGGGTGGCTCAGTGGGTTAAAGCCTCGGCCTTCAGCTCGGCTCATGGTCCTAGGGTCCTGGGATCGAGCCCCACATCGGGCTCTCTGCTCAGCAGGGAGCCTGCTTCCTCCTCTCTCTCTGCCTGCCTCTCTACCTACTTGGGATCTCCATCTGTCAAATAAATAAATAAAATCTTTAAAAAAAACAAAAGATTACATTTGGGGGGCACCTGGAGGGCTCAGTTGGTAGAGCCTGTGACTCTTGATCTCAGGGCCGTATCCTCAAGCTCCACACTAGGGTAGAGCTTACTTTTTAAGCCTATATTTTGAAGACAGAATCAACTGTTAATGTATTACTAAGTGAGGACACGAGGGGAATCAGGATTGTTTCTGGTTTTCTGTTCGGAGCAGAAGGGAGAGAGTGGTGGGAAGAATGTAGTCGACTTTTACCATTCTTTTTTTTTTTTTTAAAGACTTTATTTATTTGTCAGACAGAAAGAGAGAGAGCACAAACTGGAGGAGGGGCAGAGGGAAAGAAGGCCCCCCACTGAGCAAGGAGCCCCATGCAGGACTTGTTCCCAGGACCCCAGGACCATGACTCCCCCAGAAGGCAGACACCTAACCAACTGAGCCACCCAGGTGTCCCATGGACCTTTATTCTTTGTAGCCAATCAGAACCTATGCCATTTTTCTCTATTTGGGGAACCCCCCACATAATAAAACGTACTGAGAATGACAGATATTTCCTTTTCTAGCCTCCCTTGTGACTAGAGCGCAAGCATGTGCTAAGCTGTCATGAACTAGACACTTCCATCCCAGCCAGTGAGTGACGAGGCAGTAGATTACGAGGAACTCTGATGGCAGCAACCATGACCTCATCCTCAAGGGCATGCAGCAGTGGAGGTGATGCTAGAGTATCCACAGCCAAAACTCCAGCACCGGGCTCTTGGTGCCGCTGAGCCGTACCGCCCTCTTAGGACCACTGCTATAGCCTAACTTGGGTGATATTAAACGTCGCCCTAAATGGGGTCTCCAGCAATCCCCCTTCCTCCATAAGCAACACAGTAACCCAGTATATTTCACACATGCGTGCGCATACACACACACACACACACACACACACACACACACACACACACACACATATTTGCTAAAAGCAGAAATTTGTGTCAGGAGTGGTTGTAAGCAACAGGACTTCAAGGACTCATTTTTGGGCTTTATTGGGGTTAAAGGCAGAATTCTGCAAGTATGAGGAGATAGTATGAGGAGACATGACTCTAGTATCCTATGGCACCTTGTGGAGAAGCAGTCACATTATCACCTGTCATCTGGAATGAAGTGTCCATGACGTAGCTTCGGTATTCGATGACAGACAAGAGTAGGAAGGGCACACATAAAAGGACATGTGTTAAAAATCAATGTACGGGGTGGGGGGTTGCTGGGTGGCTCAGTGGGTTAAGCCTCTGCCTTCAGCTCAGGTCATGGTCTCAAGGTCCCGGGATCAAGCCCCACATCGGGCTCTCTGCTCAGCAGGGAGCCTGCTTCCCCCTCTCTCTCTGCCTGCCTCTCTGCCTACTTGTGATCTCTCTGTCAAATAAATAAATAAAAACTTTAAAAAAAAATATACCAGGGGCACCTGGGTGGCTCAGTTGGTTAAGCGTCAGACTCTTGGTTTCGGCTCAGGTCATGATAGGGTCGAGCCCCACATCAGGCTCCCTGCTCAGTGAGGAGTCTGCTTCAGATTCCTTCCTCACCTCCCTCCCCCAACTCATTCTCTCTCTAAATAAACAAATAATCTTTAAAAAATCATTTAAAAAAAATCAACGTACCATTATGGTTTGTCAGTGTTCTTTCCTTCTTAGCAGTCATAAAATAGCAGTGCTCCCTATCACTGAGCATACTTTTTTGACAAAAGAGATTGCTAAGGGGAATACCAGCACATTTGAGTAATTAGGGAATGTGGAATAGGGTGGTTACTTCTCACTGTGGTGAACAGCTTAAAACAGGGTTCCTTAAACCCCAGAATTACTGACATTTTTTGGGCTAGGATATTTATTTGTTAGGGGAGGTTGTATTCATTGTAGGATATTTAACAATATCCCTGGTCTCTATCCACCAGATGTGAGTAACATATACACACATGTCTCTTCCCAGTTGTGACAAAAATATCTTTATATATTGCCAAATATCCCCTAGAAGAGATAAAAATCACTACCAGTGAAAACTGGCTTAAAGAAAGAGAATAACGTTCAAGCCTTACAGTGGGCATAGACCTCACTTTAGAAAAAGAAAAAGAACAAATCCTCATTCCTAAATCCTCCTATCAAAGCACAGACTGAGGGGCACCTGGGTGGCTCAGTGGGTTGAGCCTCTGCTCAGATCATGATCTCAAGGCTCTGGGATCGAGCCCCACATCAGGCTCTCTGCTCAGCGGGGAGCCTGCTTCCCCACCACCCCGTCTCTCTGCCTGCCTCTCTGCCTACTTGTGATCTCTGTCTGTCAAGTAAATAAATAAAATCTTTAAAATAAATAAAAATAAGGGGGGGTGCCTGGGTGGCTCAGTGGGTTGAGCCTCTGCCTTCGGCTCAGGTCATGATCCCAAGGTCCTGGGATCAAGCCCCACATTGGGCTCTCTGCTCAGCAGGGAGCCTGCTTCTTCCTCCTCCTCCTCTCTCTCTCTCTCTCTCTGCCTGCCTCTCTCCTACTTGTGATCTCTGTCTGTCAAATCAATAAATAAAATCTTTAGAGAAAAAAAAAAAGGCAGACTGAAAACCAGAGACTTTCTGAGACTACAGTAAAGGAATCTTACTGTTTGCAGCCGGAGAGCAGAGAAGACCAAAAGACAAAAGGAGAAGTTTGATCCCATGAGTTGCCAAATTACAGTGTTAGTTTAATTCACAGCTTCACCAGGTCTCTTATGTGAAAAAAGGACCTTGGGAATTGGAATGGTGACATATGAGAGAATGCAGATGAACCCCAGTATCCGGAAGTCTTGGTCTGCAACGGAGCTCATCGCCGGTACCCTCAGCCGCTGTTCTCCTGTCTGCTGCGGCAGTTCCCACCTTGCTTGAAGACGCTGCCATAGGCTCACCTGAGCTCAAGGACACAGAAAGCCACGTCTCCTCACCTCTTCAACCCTTCACCTTTTCCAAACCCGTAACAACAGTCAGACTCCAGTATGCCCCAGAAAGTCAAATACAGAGTCCCAGGAGAAGGCTTACACACAGAAGCGTCTGGCACGATTCTAGCAAACATGTATGGTTACACAATAGGAGTGTGCTAGATCAAAGACGGGAATCAGAGCAGGCTGAATTTATCAACGTGGGTCTGCATACCGGAGTTTTTGGCATCAACAAGCTGACTTAAGCAGTTAAAAGTAGAAGTTCTACTCGTTTTCTTCGTTGGTGAACTGAAACCTGCACTCAGTGGTAGTCTACATTAAGTACAGTTAAGTTCCCCCAAATTTCCTGGAATAATGAGTAAGAAGAAATCCAAAATCTTAAGAGAGCGAGAAGTGTTAGAACGGGGAGTATCACGGCGGCACCTGGTGCCTTAGTTGGTTAAGCCGCCCCACTCTTGGTTTCAGCTCGGGTCATGGTCTCGCGGTTGTGGGATCGCGCCCCACATTATGTTCTGCACCGGGCACAGAGTCTGCTTCCAACTCTCTCTCCCTCTCTCTGCCCCTCCCCCACCCTACTGACATGTGCGCTTGCTCGCTCTCATTCTGACTCTCAAATAAATAAATTAAAAAAAAAAAAAGAAGAAGGATCAGGACACCTGGGTGACTCAGTTGGTTGAGTGTCTACCTTTGGCTTGGGTTGTGACCCCAGGGTCCTGGGATCTGGTTCCACATCAGGCTCCCTGCTCAGTGGGGGGTCTGCTTCTCCCTCTGCCTGGTGCTCCCCCTGTTTGTGTTCTCTCGCTCGTGTTCTCTCTCTGACAAATGGATACATAAAATCTTAAAATAAACAAATAGATAAATAGATAAATAAATAAATAAATGTTTATCGTGTATAATCTGCTCACTCACACTTTTTCCGTTAGAAGAGCTCCAATGACACCTGCTTCACCAAGGCTTTAAAAAAAATACTGTATTTCATGAGTTCTAAGATGCACATCTTTTCATGTCTGTGAAATGAGGATGTTTTATAAGTTACTATAGGTCCCATTTTGACAGTGGTCTTTTTTTTTCTAAGTGGTTCATAAAATAATAGATCATCTTACCATTCATTGATAGTATCAGATTTGATTAAATTTGGGATATTATTTTGGTTTTTTTCTAAAGATTTTTTTCGAAAGATTTTTTTTTTTTTACTTACTTATTTATGTATGTATTTATTTATTTATTTACTTGACAGACCGGAGAGCGAGCGAGAGCGGGAACCCAAGCAGGTGGAGTGGGGGAGGGAGAAGCAGGCTTCCACTGAGCAGAGAGCCCGATGCGGGGCTCGATCCCAGGACCCCGGGATCATGACCTGAGCCGAAGGCAGAGGCTTAACGACGGAGCCACCCAGGCACCCCGAATTTGGGATATTGTTGAAGAAACTAGTAGCACATCCTAAGAGATCACTGTGGCTGTTCTTCATTGCCAGGTGTGCTAGTAGCGATAATGCTGATTGCAGTGGGGATGGACACTAGGTTCCTTGGGTAGCAGTAGAGGCAAGAACAGAATTCCATTTCTAGGGAAAAAGGTGGCCTAGTAATGCCATAATGGATGGCAGGGCCAGCACGGTAATCAGAATAATCTAACGAAAGGCATTTCGGACACGGGCTAATAACCGTGTCTTCTTCAGGAGAAGCCCACGACCATCCCACCTCAAGGCTCAGCAACCTGTGACCTGGGTCAAGTCACCACAGTGGAGAACACAGCCGGCTGCTCATCCAATTCCCAGAACTGAATCTTTCCACAGGGTACAATGAACGAAATATGTATTTGTTTCCAAGGCTGCTGTGTCAAACGACCAAAACCTGGGTGGCTTAAGACAACATAAAGGTATTCTGTCATGGTTCTAGAGTCTAGAAATTCAAAATCAGTAGGGCCATGCTTCCTCTGAAGGCACTCGGGGACAATCTGTCCTTGCGTCTTTGTGGCGATCTTCGGTATCCCCTGCTTGCGGCTATATCCCTTCAATTTCAGGCTCCGTCATCACAGAGCCTCTCCCCTGCGTGTCTCCCCTTTTAGAAGAACACTAGTCTTTGGATTTAGGGTTCCCCCTGACCTGGTATGACCTAACCCAGGATGACTGTAACTTGATTATACCTGCAAAGTCCCTATTTCCAAATGAAGTCACATTCACTGGCACTAAATGCTGGGGATTAGGGCTTGGACACATCTTTCGGGGAGCACACTGTTCACCCTCCCAATCTGCTCTCCCACCCCCACTTTTTCACTATAAAAACCAGGGTCCTTCATTTCAAACATTAGAGATCAGTTCCGTCTGCCTCCAACAGAAAACAGAGCCCTGGGTGCACCTCCGACGAGGAGTGGCTTTCCATGGTCTCCTCTGCAAATGGGCTCTGTGCCTAGCATCCCTGTCCGCGCCACCCATGAGCACACGCCCAGGCTCCTGCCAGCCCACGACAACAGCGGCCGCCCACAGCTATTACCGGCGCCGCCTGGGCTCCACTTCCAGTAACGGCTCCTGCGGAAGTGCACAATGTCCCGGGGAAGCCATCCCTCACCACCCCGGTTTCCCCAAGGCCGACCCAATTGCTGGCAGGCAAGCTTCTTTTTCGGGAAGTCTATTCTCCCATTCGTGGCTACAGTGTTAGAGTCCCCAGAAGGCGAGGACTCTCCCCACGCCTCCAGGAGTACGATCACCTGTGACTTGGCTCTGGAAACCATGGGAAAGCAGCATGGTGGCCAGCCTGGAGAAGCCAACACCGGGCCCCAATCCTGAGCCGCCACCACCAGCCACCAGCCTTCAGGAGCCACTAGGCTCCTCAGGGGCCCTCCCCTCCCCTACCTTCCCCTCCCCTACCTTCCTCTCCCCTCCCCGTAGACCAGGCAGGCTGCAGCGAGCAGGAACAGTTGGGTTCTCTTTTCTTTTCTCTCTCTCTCTCTTTCTTTCTTTTGCAGTTGGGTTCTTTTATATCAAAACAGCAAAATACCAAAAAGGAAGTTGAGAGAACCCCACTCTTTACTATCCAAGCCACACACAAGCAGTTACACCCTGTAACCATGTGCCTTCCACCAAGTGGAAAATAAACTCCAAGCACCCAGGAGGAAAGAATAATAATAATCATTTTGCTAACAGAATCACTTAAGATGGCTAAAGAATCAGGCTTAGGGGGCACCTGAGTGGCTCAGTTTGTTAAGCGTCTGCCTTCAGCTCAAGTCATGATCCTAGGGTCCTGGGATCGAGTCCCACACCCAGGTCCCCGCTCAGGAGGGAGCCTACTTCTCCCTCTCCTCCCCACTTGTGCTCTCTCGCTATCTGTCACTATCTCTGGAGAAAAAAGCTACCTGACAGGCACAATGAGTATCTCGCCCATCTGATTATCAAGAGTGAGATAAAAGTCACTTAGTGTCTGCCTTTGGCTCAGGTCCTGATCTCAGGGTCCTGGGATCCAGCCCCACATCAGACTCCCTGCTCAGCGAGAGCCTGCTTCTCCCTCTCCCGCTCATGCGCTCTCTCTCTTTCAACTAAAATCTTGAAGAAGAAAAAAAAAAAAGTGTAAAGAGTGCGATAAAAATCCTTGCATTCCAGATCTATCTGAAGAAGTCCAGCCGGGGGCACCTGGGTGGCTCAGTGGGTTAAGCCTCTGCCTTCGGCTGAGGTCAGATCTCAGGGTCGTGGGATTGAGCCCCGCATTGGGCTCTCCGCTCAGCAGGGGGCCTGCTTCCCCCACTGCCTGCCTCTCTGCCTACTTGTGATCTCTGTCTGTCAAATAAATAAATAAAATCTTAAAAAAGAAAAAAAAAAAAAGTCCATCCATATGCCTCCTCCTTAAAGTTCCGAGCACTGATTCTCTATTCTTGTTTCTTCTAAGTTCCTAACCTTCTCTCCCAAAATCATTAGCTTCTGCCTGTGAATCTGGCCAGATCCTCACCTCAATATAGCTTGCCTTCAAAAAAACCTCCCCCAAAACAAACAACAATAACAACAAAAACTGACCACAAAATGTACCATTTAAAGCCCTCCCTGTTGGAAGAACTTTCTATCCTTACTACACTTCAGTGTCTCCCCTAAACAGGGCTACTATCCCACATCAGTCCACTCTTTCCTGGCTCCAGCATAGTACATACATAAACCTAACCTGGCTTTATTCACGCCTCAGACAACTGATCACCGGGAACTACTTTCTTTGGGACCTTTGGGGAGGAGTTGATGGAAAGGCGGAAGTACGGCAGGAATAGACATGCTGAGGGCATGAGCCACATTACAATTTACGATGTGTCCTTCCTCAGAACCTGCTCAGATCTGGTCCTATATATACTCTTCAATTTCATAATGGAAAGCTGCAAAATAACACCCCCCCCATAGGAGGAATGAAATAATAAAGATAAAAGCAGAAACTGGGGGGCGCCTGGGTGGCTCAGGTCGTGATCCCAGGGTCCTGGGATCGAGCCCCACGTCGGGCTCTCTGCTCCTCGGGGAGCCTGCTTCCCTTCCTCTCTCTCTGGCTGCCTCTCTACCTACCTGTGATCTCTGTCTGTCAAATAAATAAATAAAATCTTTAAAAAAAAAAGCAGAAATTAGTGAAACAAAAAACAAAATACAATAGCAAATATCAACAAAGTCAAAAAGTATTTTCTTTTTTTTAATACGGGAAATTTATTATTTTTTCATTACTTATTTTTTCCTTAAGTAATCTCTACACCCACCATGGGGCTCAAACTCATAACTCCAAGATCAAGAGTTGGATCCTCTAAGCCCCCCAGATGCCCCCAGACTTTCCTTAAAAACTAATAAAATAGTAAAGACTTTGGTGAGGTTGATCAAAGGGAGAAACAACCCAGAATGCATAAATACAAAATATGAGGTATAAAAATAATAAAATATATTTATAGTATAAGCTATTAGGAGCAATTGTTGATAAAACTGAAGCAGATTAGACAGACACATTCCTAAGAAAATACAACTTACCAGAGTGACTTAAGAAGAAATAGACATAATAATCTGTCCTATACGCATAAAGAAATCGAATTGTTAGTTAACACTTTTCTCGGATGGGAAATCTAAGCCTGGGTTCAAGGGTCCAATAATTCTAGCCTTTTATGTGAACTTCTCTATAGCATAGTCTCTTCTGCCTTAATATGTGTGTCTGTTAAAGGAACTACTTTATACGCAGTGGTCAATCAACAAAACACAACAAGTACACACCAAAGAAAAAGTGATAAATTTGGCTTCATCAAAATGAAGAATCTGTGTGCCTATTAAAAACACACACACACACACACACACACACACACACACACACACAAACGGGGTGCCTGGGTGACTCCATCAGTGAAGTGGCTGCCTTCAGCTCAGGTCATGACCCCAGGGTTCCTGGATCACCCTGGGGCCCCACATCGGGCTCCCTGCTCAGTGGGGACCCTGCTTCTCCTTCTACCCCCAGTTCATGGGCTCTCGTGCACTCTTTCTCTCTCTCTCTCTTTCAAATAAATAAAATCTTTTTAAAAAAGAACCCCAAGACTTCTAGTTTCAGTCAACGAGAACAGAGAGCCAGAAAGAACATTGCTCCTACCCTTACAGCAAAAAAAAAAAAAAAAAAAAAAGCTGGAAAAAACAGAAAATTAATGACTTTTCTTGAACCACTGGAGAACTGAGGTCATGGGCAAACAACTCTTCTGAAAAGTGTCAACAGGCGGGCACCTAAGTGGCTCAGTGGGTTAAGCCGCTGCCTTCAGCTCAGGTCATGATCCCAGGGTTCTGGGATCGAGCCCCGCATCATGCTCTCTGCTCAGTAGGGAGCCTGTTTCCTCCTCTCTCTTCCTGCCTGTTCCCTCCTCTCTCTGCCTGCCTCTCTGCCTACTTGTGATCTCTGTCAAATGAATAAATAAAATCTTTTAAAAAAATAAATAAACTGCAGGAAGGCAAAATATTTTAGGCAAAAATATTTTAGCCAGAGGGCACTGATGGAAACCCATTGCATCTGGGAAAGGGAACAGGAAAAATATAAAAAAGCTCTTCTCCCCTGGGGAGGGCAGGGATACGTGCTAAGTCCAGCGTAGCTTCTAGAAAAGAGGCAGGGCACCAATGACGGCCACACCCTCAAGCCCCAGGTTCCAGTGCCTTTTAAGAATCACGTTTAAGCAAAACTTCAGAGAATGTCCTTCTCCTTGCCACTAACCAGAAGTGCTAGCAACAGCAAGTGTGACGTAAATATAAGTTGAATAGAGGTGCCTGGGTGGCTCAGTAGGTTAAGCATCTGCCTTCGGCTGAGGTCATGATCCCATCGAGCCTGGCGTTGTGCTCCCCACTCAGCAGGAAGCCTGCCTCTCCCTCTCCCTCTGTCCCTCCCCCAGCTCATCTTCTCCCTTGCTCTCTCTCTCTCACTCTCAAATAAATAAAATCTTAAAAAAATAAAATAAAAAAAGGGTGAATACAGCTGGAGGGAATTGTGAAAGACAGACTGGTCCCAGCAGCAAAGAAGGAAGACTTAGAGCCAAACAGGGAGACAGACAGAGGTATTACTGGGGGATTTGCAGCCTGTGGCGCAACAAGTTTAAAATGAAGCTCGACTCCTCACTGAATTAACACAAACCCTCACAAGGAAGACACAGCAGAAGAAAAGCCATGGGCTGAGCACACACCCATCTAGCCTTTGTCTCTGTGGATTTGCCTGTTCTGGACATTTCTCAGAAATGGAATCATACAGTGAAGAGTCTCTCATGACTGGCTTTTTCCACTGTAGTTTCCCCCAGGTTCAAGCAGGTGTCAGTCCCGTATTTCTTATTATTGCTAAGTGATACTCCATGTATGGACATACCACATTTTGTTTATCCACTTATCAGTCAATGAACATTTGGGTCGTTCACCTTGCGGTCATTTGAATAACGCTACTCCGAACATTTGTGTACATGTTTCTGTGTAAACACATGTTTTCATTTCTCTTGAAATGAAAACATTTCAGGAGTGGAATTTCCAGATCATATGGTAACTCCGTATTTAGCATTGAGGAACTGCCAAACTGTTTTCAAAAGTGACTGTACTGTATTTCAGGCCCACTTACCCACGAGCAGTGCATGAGGGTTCCAATTTCTCCTCCTGCTCACCAACAACTGTTATCATCTGTCTCTCTGTCTGCTCCATTGCAGACATTCTACTGGGCATGAAGGGGTGTCCAGTTGTGGTTTTAATTTGTATTTCCCTAATGACTAACCAAACCCAGCAATATATTAAAAGGATAATACATCATGGTCAAGCAAGGCTCATTTCACACCTGATTCAGTACTTGAAAAGCAATCAATCCAATCCACCCTATTAACAACAAAAGGAAAAACCATACGATCATCTCAATACATGCAGAAAAATCACTTGACAAAATTAATCATTCACTTACGATTTTTTAAAAAATCTGAGCAAACTAGGAACAGAAGGGAATTCTCTTAACCTAATAAATGATATCTGCAAATTAAGCCTGTAGCTAACATATTTCGCGTGGAGAGACTGATGCTTCGCCCTTAAATTTGGGAACAAGGCAAGGATGTCCCTGTCACTGCTCCTATTGAACATCGTACTAGAAGCCCTAGCCAATTCAGTAAGGGGGTGGGGGGGAACATCCCTTAAATAACTTAAACTCAACAATAAAAAGATAACTCAATTTTTTTAACATGCAAAAGATCTAGAAGAAGTTACCAAAGATGATATACAGGCGGCAAATAAGTATATAAAAAGATGTTCAATGTCATTAGGCAAATGCATATTAGAACTACCCTGCAATGTCATTATACGCCTATTTTTTTAAAAAAAGATTTTATTTATTTATTTGACAGACAGAGATCACAAGTAGGCAGAGAGGCAGGCAGGGGGAGAGGGGAGAAGCAGGCTCCCTGCTGAGCAGAGAGCCCGATGTGGGACTCGATCCCAGGACCCTGGGATCATGACCTGAGACGAAGGCAGCGGCTAAACCCACTGAGCCACCCAGGCGCCCCATTACACGTCTATAACATGGCTAAAAACAGCCTGACAAGGTCACATGTTAAACAAGAAATCTTACACACTGCTAGTTAAGAGTCCCAAACAGGACCACCACTTTGGAAAACAGTGTAGCAGTTTCTTTTAGTTAGGCCTACAATCACCATAGGACTCAGCAAGTGTATTCTCAGTATTTACCCCAAAGAACTGGAAACTGGCGGTCACTCAAAAACCTAGCTGCAAATGTTCATCACAACTTTATCCGTCATCGTCATCGGCTGAAAACAACCAAGATATCCTTCAGCAAAGGAATGGATAAAACAAACTGTCATACATCCATACAATGACTACTTAGCAATAAATAGGAACGGACCCGACTCACACTGCAGGGAGGAATCCAAAAGATAAAATGTTAAGTGAGAGAAGACACAAGACTACAAGTGTTTGAGGCCATTTATAAGTCACTATGGAAAAGGCAAAACTGTAGGAATAGAAAAGAGGTCAGTAGTTGAGGGAAAAGAGAAGGGACTTAGGACAATGGAACTGGGTTTTTTGGGGGTTTTGTTTTGTTTTGTTTTTTAAGTATCTCTACACCCAGTGTGGGGCTCGAACTTACAACCTTGAGATCAAGTCGTGTGTTTCACCTACTGAGCCAGCCAGGCGTCCCCAGAACTATTCTATATAGTACTGCAATGATGGACACAAGACTGTATTTGCTGAAACCCACAGAACTAAATACCCCAAAGAAATAACTTTACTTAGCACAAGTTCAGAAGGAAAAACAAAAACAAAAAAAACAAAACAAAAAACGGAGATATTCGGGAAATCCTAGGATATAATGGAGACTATGAAAATAAATTTAACTCTGTTGCAAATGTATAACATAGACTCACTGGAAGGATGGGGGAACGCAGTTGACCAAAGTAACTGAAAAATAGTTTATTGACTGGGTACTGTAAAGCTAAAAACAAAAAGAATAAACAATGCTCTCAACGGGGTAAATCTCTTCCTCAGAAGAGTACAGGTTGTCAGTTAAATGTCTACTTTAGGGGGAAGCCTGTGTGGCTCAGTTGATTAAGCGTCTGCCTTCAGCTCAGGTCATGGTCCCAGGGTCCTGGGATCGAGTCCCGCTTCGGGCTCCTTGCTCAGCAGGGAGGCTGCTTCTCCCTCTGCCTGCCTCTCTCCCTGGTTGTACGTACTCTCTCTCTCTGACAAATAAATAAAAGTAAAATAAATCTGCTTTATGGGTATGCCAAGGTTGGTAAATAAGAAAATAAATGATGAATAACATAAGCCAGATTTCTCACTGTCACAGAAAGAAGTTGCAAGTAAGCAAGAGCAGGTGAGGGCGAAGCTATGTGAGCTCTGTGATGTCGATTAGTGACAGATGTCAGGATGAACGCCTATGTTAACACATGCATACAGACAGATAAAGAAACACACAGACGTGCCGAGAGGGTCTAGAAGCGGTGACACACCAGTGGTATCAAGGATCCCCAACCATTCTCCAAAAACCATTCTCCTTAGAGAAACGGCTGGATTCCAGCACTGAGGAAGGGAAAGCACAAGAGAAGCCTGGAACATCTTGTAATGCCAGAAAGTAAAGAAGTGCTTAAAAAAAGAAGTGGGCCAAGTCCAAAAGACCTAGGGAGCAACCTAATATACATTTCCTAATGTCCATCGTTGTTGAATCACTGTGTTGTTCACCTAAAACCAATAGAGTTGTATGACAGCTCTACTTCCATGAAAAATAAATAACACAAACCCCCAGTCTAATCATGGAAAACAAAACAAAACACCAGCAGACACACCTAAATCGAAGGGCCATTCTACAAACTATCGGGCTAGTATTCTTCAGACCAGTAAGATGACAGACAAGAGGGAAAGACTTGGAGTAACAGTGGAGTAACTGCCACTGACTGGAAGAGACTAGCGAGACAGGCTGACGGAAGGCGATGTATTCTGGAACAAAAAAGACCATCGAGGGGAACTAATGGCAAAACAGGAATAAAGTCTGTAGTGTAGTTAACAGTATTGTACCAGTGTCTGTCCGTTGCGATCAATGTGCGGTGGCTGTGTGGGATGGTCGTATCCGGTGAAGCTGAAGGAAAGGTGTATGAAACTCTACGTCATCCTTGCCACTTTTTGGCAAATCTAAAATCACTTAAAAAGCAAAGGTTTTAAAAAAGAAACCAAAAGGAAAATGAAAAAGAATCAGAAGATAATTACAACATATATAATCATAAAAGATTCTTATCTAAAATATATTTCTTGGGGCACCTGGGTGGCTCAGTCCGTGAAGTGTCTGCCTCTGGCTTAGGTCCTGATCCCGGGGTCCTGGGATCGAGCCCCGCGTTGGGTTCCCTGATCGGCGGGAAGCCTGCTTCTCCCTCTCCCACTCCCCCTGCTTGTGTTCCCTCTCTCGCTGTGTCTCTCTCTGTCAAATAAATAAATAAAATCTTAAAAAAAAAAAATATATATATATATATACATATATATTAACTAAAAGAACAGGAATACTTAATATGATTTATATAATAGTTTTGAAAGATTTTATTTACTTATTTATTTGACAGAGAGAGAGTACAAGCAGGGGGAGTGGCAGGCAGAGGGAGAGAGAGAGAAGCAGGCTCCCCGCGGAGCAAGGAGCCCAACTCCAGGCTTGATCCCAGAACCCTGGGATCACGAGCTGAGCCGAAGGCAGGCGCTTAACCAACTGAGCCACCCAGGCATCCCTATATGATATTTTAATAGGGCTCAAAAATGGGCAAAGTGAAACAATATACTTTTAGAGTTAGAAACAGAGAAAATATTAATACCCCACAGACAATTTAATACTCATGTAGGACAACGGCTACTACTAGAGGGCGAGAGGGAGGTACAGCAGGGCTCCGGGTCTCTCTTTGAAATGGGAAGAAGACGGGTAGGGACGTAAGTACATTTGTCATTCTGGTAACAGGAAGATTACAGATGAAGTCATGTGCAAGGGAAAAGTACCAAATTCTCATTTTGGAAAGGGGAATAGTGAGCCTACTGGAAAATGGTTCTCGAACTTTAGTGACCATCAGAATCACCTAGAGGGCTTGTTAAAACCCTGAGAGCCAATCCCAGCCCCAGAGTTTCTGATTCAGCAGATCTGGGACACAGCATGAGAATTTAGGGACGCCTGGGTGGCTCAGTGGGTTAAGCCTCTTCCTTCGGCTCAGGTCATGATCCCAGGGTCCTGGGATGACCCCTGGCCGGGTGCCCTGCTCAGCGGCAAGTCTGCTTCTCCCTCTGCCTCTGCTCCTCCCCGGCCACACGGCTCGTGCTCTCTCTCACTTGCTCGGTCTCTCACCCAGACACTCTCTCAAATAAATGAAGAAAATCTTAAAAAAACAAAAAAAAGAATTTACATGTCTAACAAGTTCCAGGATGGTTCTGCTGCTGGTGGTGAGAGGACTGCACTGTGGAACCAACAGTACTAGAGAAAGAAAGGATGAATGCCAAGTAGTTTGGGTGCCAAACAGGGGCTTGGAATCACGATGTGAAAATTCATCCAATCAGCCAGCGTGTGGTTTCTCCCCAGCAGTGTCCCGCTGGCGCACGGGAAGGAGAAAGTGGAGGCCGAGTCCATCTGGGAGCGGGGCTTGCTAGGTGAGTACACCGGCGGGACAGGGTGCAAGGAACCGGATACTAGGGAGGTCAGGTTTACCGTGGTGGGGAGGGAAGGACAGGAGGGCAAGGTCAGAGGGGGCCGACAGGCCACGAGGAGGGAGGGATGCTGTGTTGGGTTCAAGCATTAGGTCCCGGGCACCGGAACAAAGGATCTGGAAGGTAGAGAAACAGTGATCACGGAATGCAATGCTTAGATTTCAGAGGTGGTGCAGTTTTGGGGGCAGTGGTCACCGTCAGGGTGTGCAACAGGAATGACCCAGCCAAGTGGAGATGGGAAAAAGTCTCGAAAACGGGAGGCCAGGGTATCTCCTTGTTCATACAAGTGGGTACTGCGGTCACCCAGAATTGAGGAGAGGAAGGAGTGAAAGTGCCGTGGGCGAGGGGGGCTGCCGAAGAGGTCAGAGGTAACAGCAACCAGGAGAGATCCTGAATCGGGTCTTGAAAGAAAACGAGCGGGTGCTGGGTGTGCTGTGCCAGCAAGACGCTATTCCTCCCTTCAACCCCCCCACCGCCCCGTGTGCCTTGGGGTCTTGGGGAGGAGAGGCCGGGCCTGTCTCCTCCCCTGCGGAGAGGAGAACACTGCTCTCAGCCTTTGGTGAGGGACTGCTTCCTCCCATTCCTGGCTACTGACAGACCTGGGATGACTCGAGGCTATTAATAGCAGGAAAGGAAACTGGAAAGAATGCCCCAGGAAGAGGGCGTGTGGAGGGAGGGCAGGAAGGCAGGGAGCTGGGAGGGAGGGCCAGGCCTAGACACCAGTGTCCACCCCTCCTTCCTTTGTTACCCCCGGCTCATCACCCCCAACTATACCTATCTCCAGGGAAACAACACCAAAAAGCTGGGGGATGGGGGACAGGGAGTAAAGTGGCAGAAACCAGGTGGGATAAGCCGGTGTCTTCCCAGATGGGTGGGATAAAGGAAAGCAGGCAGACCGGGAATCCAGAGATCTGAGCTCTCTGTCCTGGCTCTGCCTCGGATCCCCCACGGTCTCGACCCCCAGGAAGCACGTCTGTTAAAAGGACAGGATTTCTCAGGTAGAGGCACTTTCCTAAAGCATGACCTAGGTAAGTCCGCCTTTGCTGGGACGACAGAGCCACCCTAACCAGCCACTTCGGAGGCCTTGCTCTGGGCGTCCTTTTCCAAGAACAGACCGACCTCAAAACTCATGTTCCCGTCTATGCCACCTGTCCTGAGCCTCTCCCCTCCCAGGAGCCTGATGCTACCGCAGGTGCAGCCTGGCTGAAGTCTGAGCCCCCCCCAGCCTGCTACAGCCCACCTCTCTCGGACCCCCGATCCCGCTGCCCAGGCTGCATTGGCTCGCTTACCGCCAGGCGCCGGGGGAGTAGCTGGGACTTAGGGCGATGTGGGGCAAATGGGGAGCTTTGGGGGCATGCAGGCCCCAAACTCAGACGCCCTCTCTCTACACCACATACACTCCCTTGCTCTCCTTGGTGCGCCCCCGTGATGCCCCCACCTCTGTGCTTCCGGGCGCCCGTCATTCCATGTGGGTCTTCATAAGGCCCCTTCCTCACTCTATCCCGTCATCCGTCCCTGCTGCCTCCCTGCCTCCTCCTTAGCTGGGCGCGCACTGCCTTCCGCCAAGAGGCCCTTCTCGATGCTGCCCTCTGCCCCGACGTGGCTGCTATATCCCTGGAGGCTGTTTGCTCTGATGGTCTGCTCATCTGTCCTGTACCCACCCTTCTAAATGCTGTGGCTTTCGGAATGCCCGTCTCCACTCCCCATCCCCCGCAAGGTCCTAAACAGGTGTTGGTGGGGATGGGGACGGCGGGGAAGCCTGACGTGGGTGAACAGCACCAGCGAGGGGCTTATGAGCAGAGGGCGGCGGCTCTGACAGCGGTCAGAGCTCTGAGCTGGGAGCCCAGGGAAGGTGAGAGGGAGGCTGACTCCTCTCACCCCGACCAACCAGCTTCAGCCTTCTCCCCAGGCCTGCAGTGGGCACTGGGGAAGCCTGACCCTCCTCTGTGCCTCGGGTCCTGGATTAGTTTCCTCTGGCTGCCCTAGCAAATCCCCGCAAACTGGGTGGCTTAAGGTATGGCAGGCCTGCACTCCCTCCGCAGGCTCCAAGGGAGACCCTTCCCTGCCCCTTGAGCTGCTAGGGGCTAAGGGCATTCCTGGACCAATCCCTGCCTCCTGGTCCTGCTGCGCCGCCTCTCCTCTGGGTCTCCTGTAAGGAAATCTGCCGTTGGACTTAGGGTCTACCCGGGTCATCTCACCTCAAGATCCCAAACTTAATTATAGCAGAAACCCTTTATCCAAATAAGGCGACAAGCACAGGTTTGAGGATTCCAAGTGTCTTTTTTTTTTTTTTTTTTGGGCAGGGAGGGGGAGTGGGGGGAGTGCCCTCTGGGGCTGTTCTCTATACCCCTCCAAACCGCCCGCTCCTTGGGCCCAAAATGCATCTGGTCAGCTTCCCGGGCATGAGGGGTGCTCCGGACTGACTGGCTGTGTCCCCCCACCAAAGTCATCGGTTGAAGCCCTACCCCCCACCAAGGGATGGTATTGGGTGGGGGGGGCCTTTGGGAGGCAATTAGGATTAGATGAGGTCATGAGGAAGAGACCAGTGCTTTGCCTCTCTTTGCCACGTGAGGACACAGAACGTGGCCAACTAGAAGCCCGGAGAAGGACCCTTACCACAACCCGACCCTGCAGATCGCGGACTTCCCAGCCTCCAGGACTGTGAGGAAGAAATGTCTGTTGCCAAGGGCCCCCGGGCTGTGGTATTTTGTTGTGGCAGTGCACACTAGGACGAGGGGCTGGGGGTGAAGCTGAGAAGGAGAACAGAGAACAGAAATGGCAGGAAGGGCTGCTCCCGCTGTCTGGGGAGGGGCGGGGTCCCGCGTGCCCTCACCAGCCCACTGGGGCTGGGTGGTCAGGCAGACGTGCGGCCACGGGTCCTGGTCCACCTTCCCTGCCCCTCCCCCGGGTCCCCACGGTTCTGTGGGCCCTGCTAGGAGCCTGTCTTCTTGGTGCCTCTTGACGGCAGGACGGTACCCCAAGGGGTTATCGGGCCTGGCTCCTCAGCACTGGCTCCCCCAGAGGGGCCCAGGGCTGCCCCCTCAGGGGAGATAATTCCGGGCATTCTTCAAATCTAGAATTGTTCTGCCCTTATCAGCTTGTTTCAGCTGGCCTGCCCCGACACTCGCGCTCAGGGTGGGGCCCTGTCTGGCTGTTTCCCTGGGCAGGAGAGGGCTGCCACTGTCCAGCGTGGAGGTCTCGCAGCAAAGGAGAAAGGCGGGCTTCATGTGGTTCTACTCCTCCCTGCAGGGGGAGGCACCGTGGCCAGAGGACCCCATCCCACCTCTTCTAACCCAAGCCAGCAGATCTCCCTTCTTTCCCCTCTCCTACACCAGAGTGCAGCCCAGAGCCAGAGGGTAGCCAGCTCCCGCCTACACGCAGCCCGGCCCAGTCCCACTGTGACCCCTCTCCCCTCCCCGCCAGGCGAGCAGTACAGGCTGGTGCCTGAGGGCGCACACTCAGGGCCCGACCACCTGGATCCCGGTCTCCATTCCCCCGCACGCTGGTTGTGCGCCAGGCAAGTGTCTCACTCCGTTCCTCATCTGTCCAAAGTGAAGAGGAGCGTAGTAATAGTAACTAAATCTCTACAAGTACTCGGAGCAGTGAGTGCACATAGAAAGTGCTCAGTTAACGTCAGCAATGATTATATTCTAAGGGACCCTGGGGTCATGCCCACACCCCGACTCCCTGTGACAGAGCCACGCCGTTAGCCTCTGGGGATGCTCGCCCCTCTAAGGCTTCGACACAGGGGAGGAAGACACAAGGCGTCCTCAGACCCATTGGGTCTCTTCCTAGGCTTCCCAGAGCAGCGTGGGGCTGCAGGTGACACCATCCTGGTGGCTACGGACAAGGGGAAAGGTAACTGGAATCTTCCCGTGGAAGGAAGAAGAGCCTGGGGCCCAGGAGGGGCCCAGGTTTGGGAGGTGTCTCCTCACCTCCTCAGACAAGCCTGGGGGAGAGCTGGAGCAGGGCCGAGGGAGGGAGGAAGGGGCTTTCCTGCTGGCAGCCTCCAGTTCTGCCCTGACAGCAAACCCAGGCTGTAGTCTCTCTCACAGGGTAAGGCCGGGCAGCCTAAGCCTCTTCCCTTCAGGCCAGCTGGGCTCTGGCACCAGCAGGCAGGGGACCAGCGGGGAGACACCAGGTATGCCCATCTCTCCCAGGCCTGCGTTTCCTCCTCAGTGAACCCAAACTACATCTCTTCTGCCTCCCTCCCCATCCGTGCCCCCGTGAGGGGTGTGGGCGAAGATGGAAAGAGTCTAGTTGGGGGTCTGCCCCTGGAAGACGGTGGGGGACTCACACACTGAAATGCACTGACCACCCGCTGAGGCCCCGGGGGCTTTCATGTGGTATCGACACCTAATGCTGGAAAACTAGAGCAGTTTTGCGAATCAACCGAGGTCAGCAGAGGTAACCTGTTCAACACACAGAGTGCGAGGGGTCGGGGGCTTGGCACACGGTCAGACCGAGGACTGGCTTTCTTCCCAGAGCCCGCTGTGGTGCCGAGGAAGACCAGCCGTGTCTTCCGAGCCTTGGGTGATGACTAGGCCAAGCCACTTGAATTTCTGGGACCTCGCTCTCCATTTGCAGAATAATGACACTGTGGGTGACGGCCTGGGTGGCTCAGTCCTTGGGCATCTGCCTTCGGCTCAGGTCATGACCCCGGGGTCCTGTGATCGAGCCCCGCATCGGGCTCCCTGCTCTGCGGGAGTCTGCTTCTCCTTCTCCCTCTCCCCCTCCCCCTGCTCGTGTTCCCTCTCTGCCCATCTCTCTGTCAAATAAATAAATAAAATCTTTAAAAAGATAATAATTAAAAAAAAAAAAAAGAACAGTGCCATCGTGCCACAGTAACGTGTAACGGGTCATTAGCAGGCTTTCCCTCAACGGCCACTACCTTCACCGTAGCCGGAAAAGCACACACAGCGGTGGGTCCGTGAGTGCTCGGGTGTGGCCGGGTCCCAGCACAACTGTATTTACACAAGCCGGCGGTGGAACTGCGGTGTGTGGACCCCTGGTGTCCGTGAGCCTCCTGGGTCTGGGGTGGGGTGCCCAGGTCTGCAGCCCGCTGTGGACAGGAGGCTGTGATCTCCCCAAAGGATCCGATGAGAGCCGCCTGCACCAGCAGACTAGCAGAAACCAGACCTGTGATGGCAAACTGGCAAAAAGAATTTGCAATGCGTGCCACCAACAGAAACACCTGAACTGCTGCCTACTCCAAGAACAAAACAGAAAAATCGGAGACAGCCCTGTCCTGGCAGGGTCCCCTTCCATCTGGAGCCCGCACAGCACCTGTCCCCAGCAGGTGCTGGCCGTGTTCCCGAGCCTGGGGCCATCCAGTGCTGGGCCCCCTCTGACCCCCACAGGAATGGCCAGGGCAAAAGACAGCCCGCAGACACACAGGTCAGGGCACCTACCTCCCTTCCCTTCTGCTTCTCCTCGGGGCTGGTTGCTCCTGGTCCACAGAGCCTCTCTCCCCGGGCCGCCCCCGAACTGTCTGGGGTTTGGGCTGCTGAGGTGAGTCAGGAGACCCTCAGAGAACAGCTCCTCCTCCTTTATCTTAACAGTGTTTCAGAACTGCACACGTCACAGGCGTCAACAGAGGACACCCCCGGCCCCAGATCACCGAACAGGATGCCTGATCCTAGAAGCCCGCTGTTCCCTTCCAGCCACTCTCCATCCCCAAGGGTAAGTTCTCTTCTGACTTAAATACCCCGGGCTAGTGGTGTGTCTACCAATGGCATCACGCTTGCACCTGGCTTCTCTCCCCGGGCGTTCTATTTGCAGGATTCATCCTTCTCGTGGCATGAAGCTGTAGACTGTTCTGGCACGTGGACATCCCATGATGGGCTTACCCCCTCTGCTGCTGGTGGGCACGCAGGTGACTCACGGCACAGGGCCAATCCGCACGAGCTCAGCGCAGTCCATGCCTTTGCACAGAGTGGTGTGCAGAGACTGGGCCGTATGGGCAGGGCCACTGTCACGAGTCCTGCAGAGTGTGGGGAGAGAGGAGCCAGCAGGGCTAGTCCTAGGCCCCAGGGCCTGAGCAACCCCATCTCCTGTTCAGATACCGCATCCAGAGGGAATCTCCCCTCTGCTTGGGCATCCCGGACCACGCCCCGGCTGGCGAGTTGTCACTCCCATCTAGAGCAATGCTGCTCTCTCTTTCCCTAGGGGACCAGCCACGGAGGCCTTAGTCTGCACACCATTCACAGAGGGGTGGCTCCAGTGACCTCTGTCGTCCCTCCTAATAATGGCACATCCGCACCCCACCCGCATCAGAAGCTCTCCAAGTGGGGGTCAGAAGGTGGAACCCCACCCCCACCCTGTACAGGACTGAGCTCCTCAGCAGGAAGCTTCTAAAAACATTCTTTGGATTACTCATTATTCTCCTTCTGAGGCTGAAGGCAGAGAGGTAAGAGGAGAGCTTGGAATTCAGTCAGCTGTGCTGCCAAGACTGCAGCCCTACCTCTGCCCAAGCCCCCACGCCCCCCCCACCCCCACCCTGGTTCCTCTCCCTACCCACGCAGAGGTCCCTGTCCTGGGCCTGCTACGGGCCTCTGAGCCACCTGTCATGGCTGTTCCTGATGAGAGGAGCACGCACATGCTGACCCCTGGAGGTCTGGGGCAGGTGCTTCAGGCTTCGTGCAAGGGCAGCCAGCCAGGCCAGGAAAGGGGCCGGGGCTCTTCCTGAGCTGGAAAGACAGTCCAGCCTCCTTAAAACAATACCTTTCCCAGGGCCTCCTAATCCCTCTGGCCGCAGCAGACCATGTGAATCCTGGACTGTGTGAGCCGGCAGCGTGCCCGGGAGCTACCAACCAGCAGGCCCGCGAGCAGGCAGGGGTGATCCCCAGCCAGCCGAGCTCACCTCGCCTGCCAGAGCCAGGAAGGGCTCCCGTGCAAAGGTCAGGAGAACAGGACAGCATCCTGGGGAGGAGACAGAGTGCCCTTTGGCCTGTCTTTAGTATTGGCTTCAGGGACCCTATGTGTGAGGCCCACGAAGCCCCCACAACAGGAAGATTGAGCTCTGGGGCCTCGGTCTCCGTGTCACTCCAGGGAGAGAGGAGTTACCTGGGAACAAAAGGAACACTCAAAAAATGTATATGCTTTGGGGAGAAATGTCGAAATACTCCAAGTCTGCAGAGGGCCAGTCTGGTCAGATGAGAAGCCAGGCTGACAACCTTGCCAGCCCCTACCGTGTGCCAACGTCAGTGCCACAGCTGCACGGGAAAGCAGGGCAGAGCCTTGCGGGTCCCACTGGGCTCACAGCCAGCCTGAGACCATGGGCCACAAGTACGTGTTTCCTCTCTCCACACACGGTGGCGTGTTCTGCAAACCCACCCATCAAAACCAGCTTATCGCATCACTCGAGCTTTTATCTAGCACTTAACGGAGGCCTTATCATATGGGCCAAACACTGAACTGAGAGCTCTCTGTTGGGTGAGCCCACTGGTGTTTCCCACACCCTCTGTGGCAGTCCCATCACTGAGCTCCTTGCAGAGCAGGCGGGATGGGCTGGGGCGGGGGGTGAGGGGGAGTAGGAACAGAATCGGTTGGGCCTGTCCATGGAGGCGAGGGCCCAATGACAACAACAAAACACTGTACAGGGCTCCCACGTGCCCGCACAACTTCGCAACTCACCCCACCGCTTCCCCTGGGACACCTACTGTTGTCTAAACGCCCGGGGCACACACAGACTTCCCGCCGAAGCATGCGCACACTTGGCACCCAACTCTTCCCTTCGTGGTCAGTTCAAAAACAACCTTGTAAATATTTTTCTGAGGGAGCGCATTGTCATTCCCACGCTACCTTCCCCGTCCCAAAACCATGAAAATAACCAGATGTGTACAGATTTCTCCACTGCCCTTGGAAACCTCCACCAGGGCCCGGTCTCTCCGCTCAGGGATGGAAACAAACACGAGCCAGAAGCCGGAGGGAAGTCCTGCATAGAAGGTGGGACAGTTGCCTCTGGGAGCGGAATGAGAAAGTTCTGTGCGACAGGGCCTGTGAATTTCCCCGGGAATGACCGGCTTCCGCCTGCTGGAAGCTGAAGGTTACGGCAGCAAGCAGAGCCTTCCAAATTTCCAAACTACTTTTTTCCCCTGCCCTGGAGAGAACTCTCCCCTTCCAGGAATAACACCTCCGTCCTTCTCGCTGCAGAATGATCCGTGTTAGGACATGTTCCCCGTCTCACTAGAAACCCCACTTTCTCTGCAAAGCAAGTTAAAAATAAAGCCCAAACTCCATGACCTAAGGCCCCCTGCTTGGCCCTAAGAAGTAGGGAAAGAAGCACAACGACTCCGCCCTCAAGCTCAAAATCTACACCTCTTTGGTGTTTAAGGACAGAGGAGGGCCGCTTGCCTGTGGGGACTAGGGGGTCTGGCGGTTGGGGGGGGGGGTGTTGCTGCAAAAGAAACAAACAAACCTCATGAACAAACAGAGTTAAACAATTGAGGGCTAGCTCTCTCGGTACCCCCACCACCGAGGCCTGCAGTGCGGGGAAAGTTAAAAGCCGCGTTCCTTTCAAGCAAAGCCAAGTTTTCCCCGTGTCTAAGATGTTAGAGCTCGTCAAGGAAGCGTGGTTTCCTATGGGCTCCGCCTAGGGAAGTGAGTGAACCAAGAATCCCAGAGCCGGCCTGGTTGGAGCCAGGTGTCCAAACAGCTGAAAATTCATCCTCGAAAAGTAGTCAAGGAGGCTTGATGACTTCAGAGGGGGCACAGAAGGTGGGGGTGTGCCAAGACACACACACACACACATTTCAGAGCTCTTCTGTTCAGAAAAAACTTGAAGCAAAATGGAATGTTTCCCTCCGAAGCTTTTTCAGGTCAGGAAAAGGGGTCAGCTTTGTTTAGGTCACACAAGATTGAAACCAAGGTCAGACCTGGGGCTCTGTCGGAAAGGGGTGGAGGCAGGGGAGGCACCATCTCCCATCCCATGACTTCACGTGTTCCCATCCCCCCTTTCCTTCTCCACTCTATTGTGTTACCTGTCCTGCTACCATGCAAGGTGGGTACAGAGGGGAGAGCTAGGTCAAGTTTATGTGGCCACTCCTGGGCCCAGAGCACTAAGGTAGACCTAAAAGGGAAGGGGCTGGGGCGCCAGGGTGCCTCAGTCAGTTAAGCATCCAACTCTTGATTTCAGCTCAGGATTGGGAGATCAAGCCCCACTTTGGGCTCTGCGCTGGGTATGGAGCCTACTTAAGATTCCCTATCCCTGGGCGCCTGGGTGGCTCAGTGGGTTGAACCTCTGCATTCCACCCAGGTCATGGTCCCAGGGTCCTGGGATCGAGCCCTCCATCGGGCTCTCTGCTCAGCGGGGAGCCTGCTTCCCCCTCTCTCTCTGCCTGCCTCTCTGCCTACTTGTGATCTCTCTCTGTCAAATAAATAAATAAAATCTTAAAAAAAAAAAAAAAAAAGATTCTCTATTCCTCTCTCTGCCCCCTCCCCCACGCACTCACTCACTCTCAAAAAAGTAAAAATAACCCAAAAAACAAACAAACAAAAAACCCAGAAAAAGCTAGTGGAACCTCAAGACTCCCAGATCTACCTCAAGCCTGGGTAATTCACCACCACCCTCCCACCTCGGATGTCCCATCTGGAAAGTGGGTACAGTCCTCTGGATTGTGGCCTAACCCAAGGCCATAGGACTTCAGAGACGCTGGCCCTAGAGACTGTTGCCTTTCTCATCTTCCCTGACAGCTTGGTCTTTGCTTTTCCAGGGAGGATCTCATGCTGAAGACGCTGCCGGAAAAGGAGCTGATGTCCGCCCCTCAGCTGAGGAAGCAGCTGGGAACGCCGGGGCCAGAGAGGCAGTGAGGGCCAACGTGTGGCTGCGTCAACAGCCCTGCATGACCAGTGGCGGAGCATATCCCCTGCTCTCGAAGCCACACGGACTTCACTGCCCTCCACACCCCTGGCTCATGACAGCAGAACTAAAGGGACCGGAGACATCACTTTATCCCACCCCAACGAAGGAGAAACACGTAGACGGTCAAGAGTTCTGGGCACTGGGTGCCACCTTCCTTGGGTTCTAGAATGTTGCGGTCCAGCTCCTAAAGCAGGCTCTCTATCCTGTGGGGTACGTATGCTCCTGGTTCCAGCCCCTGCTTCCCCTTCTGTCCCTGGAGAGGGTTGGAGGCAGCTGACCCATACTGAGATGAAGAGGGAGGAGGGCCTAGGCCATCAGGACCCCAAGAGCAGCCCTGGTGCCCAGTCGAGGCGCCCCTCCCCACTCCCCTTCCCCCAGGCCCTCCTAGATAGATCCACACACGTGCACCCAGGGCCACCATGTTCCCAGTTCTGGGACCAAAATCATCAGGCAAGTCAGGTCTTTCAGATCACCTGAAATACTCAACAGGAGGGTCCTCAGGATCTCCTGGGCCAGGCCCTCATCCACAGATGAGAAACCTGAGGCCCACTGGGAGGACTCCTGGCCCTGGGGGGATGGAGCCCCTTCCTCTTGCAAACCCATTTTCTTATTTTGCCTTCTCCTTATTCACCACCCAACACGGGACCCTCCTGGGTACCTGCTCTCTGCCCGCTCTCATCCCCACACACAGACACACACGTAAGTACCTACGTAGACCACAGCTTCATTCACAGGAGGCACCAGGGGCCACCGTAGCTGGTGTGCTGACGGGACTGCCCCAGGGTACCCACGGAGTTCAGAGATAGTGTGCGGTCAGGACCAGACTTCCAGATTCTCCCCGGGCCCTGGGAGTAAAGCCAAAGTGTTTTTCCAGCCAAGCGCAATGCAACCTCCCCGGGATGCTGAGGGGAGAATGAGAGCCGGCGGACAGGCTCCCACCCTGCCTCTCCCCGGGAGCCAGCTGTAGACAGCAGGCGCTCGCTCTCTAGAGCCTTGGCCCTCTGTGGCCGCTGAGCAGTGGGGACCCCTCCTTTCTGGCCAGGAGAAAGGGTGTGCTGGGGACCCGGCTGACAGCACAGGGCTGCTGAGTGCATGCTCGGGCACCCTGAGACTCAGCCACATGCTACTCAGCAGTGCCCCCTAGGCCTGGGGTGCGGGGCTACATCTGCGTAAGCAAGGGGATGGCGCACTCCCGGACCCACCCGTGTGGGGGTGCCCTATGTGCTCGCAGCAGTTTGGAAAGCACAGGCAAGCTGGGGTCTCCATCAGACAAGATGTATCCCCTCTTTCCACCCTTCGGCTCCCTGACTCACAGAAAAACGACAGCCTGATGAGATCTACGAGTAACCAGGGCTGAGGACAAAGCCCCAAGCACCACTGCCTCCGGTGAGCCACTGCAGGGGTGCGGGCTGACGGGACATCCTCTGGAAGCCCCTTCTCCAAGCCCCCAGGGACAGGACGACACCCTCAGACGGAATTTACAACAGAAATCGCGATGCTGTCAGTAAACAGGGACCCAAAGTAGCAGGGGCAGAGAGAAGCACCACAGGAAAAGAGCAGGCAGAATCCACCAGCAAACCACACACGCCCCGGTCTGAGAGGAGATCCAGTGTCAAAAACACGCACGCCCACCATGTTCTTAATAATGCCTTCGACTTCTATCTGAGAAGCAGCACCCCTACGAAGTAGCCATGTGAGGCTGCTGGCCTGGAATGGAACCTGTTCCTACGCAGACGCTGCTACCAGCAGCCTTGACTCTGGCCACAAGCTCCCATGTGGTTTTCTACAAACCCCTTCAGGAAGGAGGACGCCCTAAGGCTCCATTTCCATTCCAAGAAGATCGTGCATAGCAACGCTCCGCACCTCGTGTGCCTGGTCCAGCTCCTCGCGAAGGACTGTGCGGCTTCTAGCAGAGTCACACATCCCTGGGTTCCTCTCTGTCCTGGCAGACAGGACAGGGGGTCCCTCCACCTTTATTTACGTCTGCATTTCCCACCAGAATGGAGGAGAAAAGGTAAAGTTTCCATGATTCAAGTACATCTGGGGAATGCCGAGTTAAGCGGAAGCAGTAAGGGGCCTTCGAGATCCAGGAGCATTTAAGATCATAATAGGCACTGATTTTCCAAGAAGGGGAAGAGTAGGCAGCCTTTCCCAAACTATTTGGATCGTGTTTCTCTTTTATTCATGAAAAACTTCCTATTCATTTATCAAACAATTACTGAGAGCCTGACTGTTACTATCTTAAGGACCACTGGTGTTCTCTTTAGGCATACTCTGAGACACAGCTTATTTTACCAAGTTACCGGGTTTTTACCGAGTAAAAAACAAGGGTGTTGGGGCGCCTGGGTGGCTCAGTGGGTTAAAGCCTCTGCCTTTGGCTCAGGTCCTGATCCCAGGGTCCTGGGATCGAGCCCCGCATCGGGCTCTCCGCTCCGTGGAGAGCCTGCTTTCTCCTCTCTCTCTGCCTGCCTCTCTGTCTGTCAAATAAATAAATAAAATCTTAAAAAAAAAAACAAACAAACAAGGGTGTCTGGGTGGCTCAGTCGGTTAAGCATCCAACTCTTGATCTCAGCTCAGGTCTTGACCTCAAGGACATGAATTCAAGCCCCAGGTTGAGCTCCAGCATGGAGGCCCCCCCCCAATAAAAAGGTAAAGAAACAAAGCCATACCAAAAAAACAGGGTGTGAGCCCTGATTGACCATATGGGTAAACTGAGGCACAGAGCAATGCCCCCCTGGGGATTATTGTGCTGAAAGCCAAATGCAGTTCTGTGAGTAGTTCCTATCCTCCTCCCACTTGTCATCTTTGGGAGGAGAAACTTGGTTCCCTGGTTTGTATCTGCTGCTGGATTGCAACCTCCCTGAAGAAGGAAACGTGTAGAGATGCTGTGAAGACCGCCATCAGGCTTTGTTCCCTGCGCAGATGGTGCCGCCAGGAATTTGGCGCTGGAGTCAGGTAGGGGTGGAGGAGGAGGAAGGAAGCTATTCAGAGGGTGATACTCAGATCCGTGGCCTGCACAGGGGCAGCGGAGCAGGCGCGGCCAGAAGATACTGATCTGGACAAAAAGCAGTAGGACGTGACTCTCCATTTCACCGTGGGATGGGCAGAACCTCAGGGGATGGCACAGTCAGGGTCTTGGTGGCTTAAAGAAAGTCTTAACTTGCAACCTCAAGTGAAGGGCGGTGCGCCCAAGAAGCAGAGCAAGAGCACCAGGTGGGAGCCAGGAAGGCGGGCAGGAATGCGGGTGGCACTGGCCACCGACTGAAGCCCCTTCTTAGCGGAGCCCACCCCCATCTGAGGGCGTGGTCTACACACGCTCATCCTCAGTGACCTGGCCGCAGGCCAGAGACTAGACAGGCAAAGGCTGGGCCCGTAGAGGTCACTGCACGTGCTCCAGCTGGGGAAGGGGCACCGGCCGGGTCCCTTTCATCAGCCTCACCTGGGATGAGAGCCAAAGCCAATAAAAGAAGGAAAACCAAAATGTACCAACGCCTACTAAGTGTCAGGCACACCGCGGAAGCGACTGTCCTTACCCCTCCCTTGTGGATAAAGGCGTCACGCCTAGTTTACAGCTAGGGAAACAGAGGCCAGGGAGCACGCCTGAAACCCCAAGGCTGGCGAGTGTCAGAGCTCAGACTAAAATCCAGGCTTCTAACTTCAAAGCCTGGGGCCTCATACCAACCGACTGCTGAATTTTGGCTGAATTTTTCTCAAAGGAATTCTTCTGTGGAGATCTATCCTACAGAACTGATAAAAGAGGGGCCCAAAGGTGAGGGATGCAGAGTCCTCCCCAAATGGGCCTCCTCTTAGCTTTCCCCTCCTGGTGTACCCCAGCCTCACAGTGGCCAAGGCAGCTCCACAGAGGTCCTCCACTGGGTCTGAAAGCCACTGGCCTCCAGCTGCTGCTCTCCTGAGTGTCCAGTAAGACAGTACCCCCCTCCACCCTGTACTCACCCCTGCTCAGCTGGAAAGGGAAGGCACCTGTGTAGAAATACTTCTTTCCCATTCTAAGGCCAGTGAGGGGAAGCAGGTCCCCCGGGGCCAACCCCAGGGAGGCCCAGCTCATGGGTGGTCCCCAGGCAGCTCGGCTCCCTGGTGCAGCATCAGGCAAAAGCACCTGAGTGGGAGGTGGCCAGGTTTCCTAGTGTGTGACAAGTAACTCCACCCAGCCACCAAAAGCTACAGAAAACGAGGGATAAGCTGCAACTGGCTTAGCCAAAGGGGGGCAAAGCCTTAGGCCATGAAGGACAAGTGCCTGCGCTTCCCTCGTGCAGCACTTGGGATTGGCAAGATGAGGACTGCAGGCAGCTGCAGAGAAACCCAAGGTTTGCAGGGACCCGGGCTATGGCAGTATTCACCAGTGACCTACTCCAACACCCATTCTTTGTGACTTCTTTATTTTTTTAAAGATTTTATTTATTTATTAGGGGCGCCTGGTGGCTCAGTCGGTTAAGCGTCTGCCTTCGGCTCAGGTCATGATCCCAGAGTCCCAGGATCGAGCCCCACATCGGGCTCCCTGTTCAGTGGGGAGTCTGCTTCTCCTCCCACTCCCCCCTCTCTCTCTCAAATAGTAAATAAAATATTTTAATATTTTACTAAAATATTATTTAATATATTTAATACATTATATATTAAATATCAAATATTAATATATATTATATAGTAATATATAATATATTTAATTTAATCATATATAATATATAATTTATTTAAAATATTTTTTAAAAAATATATTTTTTAAAGATTTTATTCATGGGGCGCCTGGGTGACTCAGTGGGTTAAAGCCTATGCCTTCCGCTCGGGTCATGATCCCAGGGTCCTGGCGTTGAACCCTGCATCGGGCTCTCTGCTCAGCAGGGAGCCTGCCTCCCCACCTCTCTCTGCCTGCCTCTCTGCCTACTTGTGATCTCTGTCTGTCAAACAAATAAATAAAATCTTTTTTAAAATAAATAAATAAATAAATAAAATATTTTATTCGTTTATTAGAGAGACAGAGAGAGAAAATGAGCAGGGGGAGGGGGGAGCAACAGATGAAGGGGAAGGAGAGGGACAAGCAGACTCCACGCTGAGCCTGGAGCCCACAGCCCTGGGAGATCCCACGACCGAGATCCCACGACCCTGAGAGATCCCACAACCTCGATCCCACGACCCTGAGAGATCATGACCGAGCCAAAACCAAGAGTCGGACGCCCAACCCAGCGAGCCACCCAGGAGCCCCGTGACTTCTCATAACTGAACCACTGACTTTTGGGTTAGCCATATGGGTGCCTGAAGTGAAAATTACTCTTCCCCAAGGGAAGTATGCTTCCCTGCCTCCCTTGCAGCTAGGTGTGGCCACAGGACCAAGTTCTGTTCAACAAAATCACTGGAAGTGTGGCGCGTGGTTTCTGGCAGGTACCCTCGAAAGAGAAGCCGCAGCCGTCTTGTTCTTTTTCCTGATAGCTGAAGCCCCAGGAGCCACCTTGGACCACAAGGCAGCGTGCTCAAGATGGCAGACCCGCCGCTCCTGCCCTCTGAACATCCATCGCGTGAGACAGAATGTCTGTCTGTCTTGGTCCATCCACTATTTTTTCATGGCAGCCAAATCAAGTTCTAATCACCAGCAGCCCTAACCTTCAACAGAAGGGTCCTCTGGGTGGGGGAAGCTCAGAAGCAGCTGTGAGGCTTCTGCACGTCCCACGGCGCTCCTGCCTCCCCGCATCCTGCTCCCCTTCATGCCCGGCATCCATCCCTCCTGGGCGCAGGGCTAGCCCCGCCGGCCACCTGCCTCTCTTCTTCTGGAACTGGGTTAGAAAAGCTTTGCACGTGGACAGCACAGAACTGGCAGACGAGACTCTGGGTTCTAAACCAGCCCTGCCGCTGATTCAGTCGCTCACTCACTCACTCATTCAGCAGTTACTGAGTATCTACTACATCCCAGGTCCTGTTTCAGGAGTTGTAGCAACACTGGACAGAGGAACTTGCCGTTATGGAATTTGTCTACCCAGGGAAGAGGCACACAGAGAAAGAAATGAATGTGGACCGGGTAATGAGTGCTTTGGGGGAAATAAGGCCGTGGGGTGTGTTACACAAGGCGGGCCAGAAGCCCTCTCTGAGCCGGTGGCCTTCCAGCAGACAATGGACAGAAACGAGGGAGTGACGCATGTGAATATTTGGAGAAAATCCAGTTGTGCTGCCTAGTATGGGTGCTTGGTGCTGTGCCTCAGTATCCCCTCTCTGGAATGGTCTGTGAGATAAGAGCTGTCCCAAGACAACCTCGCGCTATCCGGGCTGGAGACTGTGGCTCTAGTGGGCATGTCCAAAGCAAGTTAGCATGGAAATCAGACTGGATGGGGACCAAGGGGCCCCTTAGACAGAGTCCGTGTATTTCAGGTAAGAAGGGGGGTGAGGCTCTAAAGTGCCCTCCTCCCCAGGCCTATCTTCTCCACTGTCCCTTCTATGTTGAAAGATAGAGGTGAGACCGTTGTAGGCTCCTGGTCAGTCCACGTGTTTCCGGGGGCCTGGCCCTGGGAGGGACCCCAGCATCCCAACCTGGGGCTGCATGGCTAGCCTCAGTCAGCCGGTCCTCAGAATTCTCTTCCCCCTGGGCTGAGGCACACAGCCTTCCGGCCATGACAATTGGCGGACGGGGTGCCACCCAGCGCCCTGGCCATAGGGAAGTTCGAGGTGGCTGACCCGAGGGGGATAAGGCTACAAAGGAAGAGAGGGTGGTGGTGGTTTGTCGGGGAAAGGGGTGGGAACAGAGGGAGGATGGGTGGCCAGGAGGCCGAGCAAAGCTGGGGGTCTGCACTGGTGATCACTGGAGTGGTACGGGGTGGGACCATAGCCCGGAGCCAATACGAGGGCTTGGGTTGGGAGGCCCGTGGGAAGGGCCGAACCAGGCACCAGGCACCAGGCATCAGGCATCCAACAAGCATTGCTGTCCACTCGTGTTCCAGATTCTGGCTTGGATATGATGGGGCTCATAGACAATGGGAGACAGACAGGTACAGCGTAGCCAGCATGGGGGCCATGGTAGGGACAGCCTTTGGAGAGCCTAACTCCAAGGAATAAAGTAGCTCCAAGCCTCAACTTACCCTGAAGATGGTAGGACAGGGAGAGTCTGGGCACAGTATAGTGTTGTCACCATCATGAAACCCTCTTTAAAAAGGGTTTTAGGGGCGCCTGGGTGGCTCAGTGGGTTAAAGCCGCTGCCTTCGGCTCAGGTCGTGATCCCAGCGTCCTGGGATCCAGCCCCGCATCGGGCTCTCTGCTCAGCAGGGAGCCTGCTTCCTCCCTTCTCTCTCTGCCTGCCTCTCTGCCTACTTGTGATCTGTCTGTCAAATAAATAAATAAAATCTTTAAAAAAAAAAAAAAAGGGTTTTAATGGGTTTCCCCAGTGCCCAGGAGAGCATTAGCAGAGAAAGGCTCAATCCATTTCTATGGCGGCATACCTGTGCACACGGATCTCTGGGGGCGCCGTCACCAGGAGTCTCTAGGACTTGGGCAGGTGACCCCACTCCCTGGTCTGCATTCCCTCATCTGCAAACTGAATGCATACAGAAGATTTCCAGAAGATTCCCAGCTCTAGAATTCTGTGTTCTATGATTTTCTGGGTTATTTAGAAGCAGTGTGGCAAGTACCCTCGGCCAACCAATTCCATTTTGAACAGCCTGCCCGAAGGGGTCTCATGGCAAAGGCTACTGCAAATACTAACAGGCTCCCGGCACAGTATCCTCCATGGAGATTCGTCATGAGGCATGTGTGGCCCACCCAGAGCCATAACCTCCTTGACCTTTTAACTTCCTCACGAAGTGGACAGGACCCATGACAAGGAGGGACCCTGAGCAACCTCACCTGTGTTCCTGGGAATGGAACATGACAGGAAACGCTGCCAAATGAGCTCCCTGCCCTTCATCACACCCTCAGGCGCATACAGGAAGTGAGCCCAGAGCTGAGGAGAGAGCTCCCTGGCCTCTAGATGTGAGGAAGTCTCCAGGCAGGCCGGGGCCAGGGCTGGGGCTCGGACTGATGGGCAGGGGATGGACAGAAGATGGCCATTCTCCTCCAATATGCAGCTTCTGTTCAGCAAACTTGCAGAAGGCTCCGGGGAGGCCTCCGCATGGATAATGTGAAGGAGAGCGCTTGTCCCAAAGTAGAACCATCTAAATCCCGACCCCCTTCCTCACAAGTGCAGAGGGCTGTCCAGAGGGTTCCTCCCACCTTCCTGAGGAGGGTTTGGCCTTGAGCTAAGTGCTGAGCTGTCCTCACAGCAGCCACTGGTCCAGTCTGGGATCCCAAGCCCGGAAGCCCCAACCTTCCACAGTTGTTCCTGCTGGTTCTGGCTGCTGCAGAAGGAGCCCACCAGCCAGCATCACTGTCCAGGTTGTGAGCTGGTCTAGGGCTCCCCTTTCCGAAAGCCTGAAACCAGGGCCTAGGCCAGTCCCCCCTCCATAGGCCAAATGAATGGTGCAGCTAAAATGTCGAGCCACTGCTCTGTGCCCATTGCTGCAGGGATCTCTGGAGGTGGAGACTGAGGCTGCCCCTGCCCTAGAAGGGTCCCCTGCGTGCCAGCAGAGATCCACTTCCCTCTAGAAACAGGGGAAGCCTTCTCAGCAGAGACAATACCTGAGGACAGACAGGATTAAACCTCCAGTCTTCCCTGCTCAGAGGAATTCTAACCCGGTAGGGGCCGCTTCCTCCTTGGCTGGTAGGGGCCGCTTCCTCCTCAGCTTCCGGAGGGCGGAGGTCTCAAACCCCACCAGGCAGGAGCCCCTCCTCTCCCTTCAAGTATGGAGGCCTCAGGAAAAGGCAGGTGTGGTGCCCTGGTGACCGCCAGAGGACACCCCCTCCGACAAGGGCCAAGCCCCCCTCCTCTGCCCCTCCTGGGGTGGCCATGCCCTGAAGCTCTGGCCGAGCTGCCACCAGAGAGCTTTTCGACCCCCTGCCCCTCGTCTTCTCCCACATCTTCTCCCACGAGCTGAGACCAGTCTGCTCCTAACCCCCATGGCTTGCTCACTCTTTCCTCAGAGCCGTGCCCAAGCGGCATGATGCTAGGAATACCCACCAGCCCCAACCTCATCCCATGGAACTTTCTCTCTGGGCTCTGAAAGCTCAGCTCCTCCTCCAAAGCCTTCCCACAGCTCAGCCCGCATCATGACCCCCGGCCTGTGTCTCCCCTCCACCCTGCAATTCACTGGGCCCCAGCCAGCCTATGAAATGGTCTCGCCACCCCACCTGACCCTTTTGTTTTTAAAGATTAATTTATTTATTTGAGAGAGAGAGAGAGAGTGAACAGCCGGGAGGGGCAGAAAGAGAGGGAGAAAGAGAATCCTGAGCACATTCCCCACTGAGCACAGAGCCCAACATGGGGCTCGACGACAGGATCCCGAGATCAGGATCTGAGCCAAACCGAGAGTTGGACACTCAACCGACTGAGCCACCCAGGTGGGCCCACAATGACCCCTTTCATCTTAAAATCCCTGTATAAACAAACCCCCACCTCCTTCTGGAAGCTTTGCCTAGGTCACCGCTACCCACATCTCACCGCTTCTTTCCCACAAGCCTCCTTCCCCCGCACCTTGTGGCTCGAAAGCTTCAGCGGTCAATACGACATACCAGCCGCCACCCATAGACACTAGCCAAGTCCTGCCGCTCAGCCGACTTACACCCACCAAGTTCTCAATGCACAGGCCTTATTCACCATCACAGCCAGGACTGGCTGAGCTCTGACTGGGGGTCCAGGACACTGTCGAGCTCATTCCCTATGTTCTCCCTCATCTTCAGAGCAAACTACAAGGTAGCTTTGTCATTATTTTATGGACAAAGAAACTGAGGCTCTAGAAGTTCGCTATTTTGTCTACAGACTCACGGGTGTGTCTGACCCAAAGTCTGAGTGTTTTCCACCACAGCGAGCCACCGTTCCCTTCCTGAGATTCACCCATGGAATAACCCGATCAGACTAACAGCGCAAGCCAGCCTGTCCTTTCTGCAGCTAACGGGGCAGAAAACCCTAGAAATGTCACATAACAAGAAACTAGAGGTGCCCTCTTCTCTTCTGTCTTATAGATAAGGAAACTGAGCTCAGAGGTACAACGTGCCATGGGGCTCAACCAGATGAATATCAAACCAAAAGTACTGAGAAGAGGTCTGTCTGGACTGTCCAGTCCCTGGGTTTAATGCTGTGTGATCCGCCTGTATTAAAAGGTAAGCTCCGTAGGGGACGTGGGTGGGGTAATTCCTTTGTTAAGGAGCTGAGACCAGTCTGCTCCTAACCCTTATGGCTTAGAACTGAATCATAGGATTCCACCAGTTTGGGGGTTACCCCATCCTGCATGACTACAGCCCAGGCAGCTACACCTTCAGAAGGGCAAAGAGATGGGAGAGTCCTTACTGACTCCCTCTAGGAAGGTATTAAATCAGCACAGCCACGGACATCAGGCCTGCACCCCTCCTGCCTTTTCTGCCTCAATGTATACAAATAATAATAATGAGACCCCCCTGTGCTTTGCCGGTTTCCAGACATTTACCTTTAACCCCTTATTATATATCGCAATAGCATTTTAGGGATTGGGCACTGGGGGCTTGCAAAGGCCAAGAGACTTGCTGGTGGGCATGAGAGTACGGTGCTGGTCATTGTTGTTCATTTGTTTCCCATGTATCAAGGTCCTTCCACATGCCGTGCCCCATGCTGGAATTGAGGAGGGCTTCCTGGAAGAGGCATGGATTCTGGGCAATGCCCAGATGCTACAGAAGGCAGTGCCAGCCTTGAAGCCAGCAGCGAGTTGGGCTTGGAGCTTTCCCCATGGGTTGTTCCAGAGCTTCTCTTAGTGCAGAACAACACCCGGCTCCTCCTCAAAGCCCAGTCTCTAGGTTCTGGCGCCCGGGGAAGTGGCCTATCCTTCCAGACACAGCGCATCTCCCTTCTGGGGGGCTCCCTTCTGAGGGGTGCTAAGAGGCTCTCACCAAAAAGGTGCATGTCAAGGCCCACGCTGAAGCCTGGCTGCTCTGAGAGCAGGATCGAGGAGGGGTCACACTCCAGCATTTTCTCAGTCCTCCCAGTCATGCAAGGTGACAGAGGTGACAATCATCCTCAGGGCTGTTCAGACCACTCTGCACACCACAACATACCCTTTGGAAGCACACACCTCTGCCCACAGAAATTGCCCTCTCCTTTTAGGCTGAGGGGGTGGAGTGTCCGGGCTGCCCAGGGCGGGATGCTCGCACCTGCGCGCCCTTGGAGAACCGGCCCCTTCCCACCGAAGGTTCCATGCAGTGCCAAGAAGAGGCTGGGCTTCCATCCCATCCTAACTTCCCCCGAAGAGTACAGCCCCAGATGCCAGGGCCTGCCAGCAGCAGGGTCCCTTCGCTCTCTGAGCAGTCACCAAAGTCCTCCTGGCCCTGGGGTAGGAGCACCCCCCCCCACTCTTTCTCCCCACAGACATGTGCTCGTGCAGGCCACAAAGAAATGCATCTCTTCCCTGGGGCTGACCCTCCCGCTGTTCTCAGGGGTTTGGGACCCCTGCTTTGGCTGCGTTTGTGGCCACCTCTAAAAGAGTAACATTTCACCTTCAGAAAAAAATATGGGGGCTGTTTCTAAGGTGCACCCAAGCTTGTTTCAGGAGATAAGTGCCTGTTTATAGGAGGGGAGGGTCTCACCTTTCTGGCCATGTGCTAGAAGGGAACTGTTCCTTTGGTAGCATAGGAGACAAGGATCCAACACAGCCAGGTGACTGGGACTGTGGAAGGTCCACTTACTCCCCTTTTACCTGCCCCAGCACAGGCTCAGGTGAGCCGAACTGCTCACGCTGCTTGGAGAAACCTCTCTGCGAACGCGGAACACATCACCCGCGTGAGCCGTTGCCAGAGGCTTGTCACCTGCTTCAGGGACTTCCTCATGCGCTTCCAGCCTGCCGTTTTGCTGGAATCAACGACTGCACAATACCGTTGCTCAAACCCTCCAGCACCGAGAAAAAGAGCGATCAGACTTGAGGGGGTCCCGCAAAAGCGTGGAGCCTCGCGGTGCCCCAACTCCCTGCTCGCTTTGCCGGCAAACCCATTCATGGCCAGCGCGCCACTGTTTGCCCCGCCACGATCCACCTCCCATCCACCGGAATGGAGACCGGGGACGATCCGCGCGCGGGCCCGGCACCTGCAGCGTTCTCGGGTTTGGAAGGGGAGCAGATGGTTCAAGGTCAGGGCTCCGCGTGTGGCCCCCACGGGAGGCGCGCGCCGGGGGCTGCTCCGGGTCCCGCCACGAGGTGCGGCCCGGCTGGGGACGCAATGGCACTGTGCGGTCGCCGCGGAGCGCGGGCCACCACTCACCTCCCAGGGAGAACGACCGCGGCGGCAGCAGCAGCAGCAGCAGCAGCAGCGCCGAGAGCGCCAGCGCGGAGCGCATCGTGTCCTGGCCTCGGGCCGGGAGCAGGTGGCTGCGGGTCCGAGCGTCCGAACGGCGAGAGCGTGGGCGCCGCTCAGGGAGGCCGGGCTGTGGCTTCGGCGGCCGGGCGGTGACCCGGGGTTCCCGAGTCGCGCTCCAACGGCCCCTCCTCGCGGCCGCTGCGGCAGAGCTGGGCTGAGGCGCGGCGCCAGGCGGTGGAGGAGCGGCGGGTGGCTGCGTCGCGGGCGGTGTCTGCGCGGCTGGGCCCGGCCGGCGGCTGCGGCGACTCCCGTCCCGTCCGCGCCGGCCCCCGCCCCCTCTCCTCCCCCAGGAGCGCGCGGGAGGCTGCGGAGGGGCCGGGCGGGCGGGGCGGGGCGGGGCGGGCGCTGGGCCGGGAACAATGAGCAGCGGAGGAAACTCCGCCCCGGAGCGCCGCGGGCGGGGGAGCGCGGGCCAGCCGCGGGCTCCGGGCGAGCGGCCCCCGGGCGGGCGGGGTTGTGAGTGTGTGTGTGTGTGTGTGTGTGTGTGTGTGCGCCCGGGGTGGCTGGGGGGCTCCCGGCGCCGGACCGCTCCCCCGCCCGCTGGTCAGCCAGCCCCGGCGCTCAGGTGGCGCCCGCAGGGAGGGCCGGAGGGACCCCCGCGGGTGGTGACCCCCGGACACCACCAGGACCCTCGCACGCCCCAGTCCGGAGGAGGCGACCCCCAGCCTCCTTGTTCGCCAAGGATCCTTCGAGGCCTCCGGGCTGCGGCGCGCGTAGTGTTGCAACTCCGGAGAAACACGTCTCCCGGCTGCCAGGTGCAACTCACCTGCGGGCGGGCCAGCCTTCCGCACCGCCGGCGAGCAGGTCTGCGCCGCAGAGTGTGCACTGCGCAATCTGGACCAATTCGTTGCTTCATCTTTCCAATTCTAGGTTCCTCATCTGTGAAATGGAGGTGATGGTTTAAAACAAGGGGGGGGGCTTTTTTGAGGGATAAATATGTGCCCGTCTGTGTTCTCAGGGCTTCACCAATATTATTTCATTTACTCTTCACAACAGCTATATTTTTAGTCTCATTTTGCAGACAGGGAATTGAGTTAAACAGAGGTTAAGAAATTCGCTGAAGACCCAGTAACTGGTCAGTGGCATATCTGCCTCTGAGAGTAGTTTGGAGAAATACTTGACCACAGTGCCTGGCAAATACTAATTGCTCCATAAGTATCTGCTACCATCCTTATTCTTGCTGTATACAGAACAACAATAAAGATTTAGGGCTCTGGGGTCAACCCTGATTTGGGTTCCAAATCCAGCTGTGCCCACCTAATGAGTAGTTAAGACCCTGGGCGAGTTGCTCATGGTACCCAGTTTTCTGTATCTGTAATACAGGGACCACACCACCGATCTCAGAGGCTTGCCCTGAGATTTAACTAAGGCAATACGCCACCAGCACTTAGCCCAGGACCGGAACGGCGCAGTGATGCGGCCAGCACTTGACGGGATGGTGAGAGAGCGCTGCCTACTTGGGATGGGGGTGGGAGTTGAATTCCATAAACCGAGTTAACCCAGTGAAAGAACAAAGAAGAATCCCCTCCTTTTTTTGTTGTTGTTTTATGTTTTGTTTCTGCAGAAGCTGTCGATGGCGGTGTTGGGGAGGAAAGTGAAGTTCCCGGAGCCCCCCTACAGAGGAGGCGCAGCGGCGGCGCCTGGACGGGGGAAGTGGGGTGAAGCGGCCCTAGAAGGGGGTGCTGATTAACACTGGAGGCTGGGGGGAGGGGGAGCAGCCTGGATCTGTTTCACAAGACTCCTGGGCTGATCATCTGGAATGTCTTTCAGCTGCGTCTGGGAGGGAAGGAGGGTTCCCTGGCCCTAGCTCCGTTGTAGGGACCTTGGACTCCTTGAGACCCTCCTGTCGGCTGCACGCAGGCGCTGCGGGATTGGCACAGCGTCTTCGCAGCAGCGAAGGAAGCTCTGGAGCTCCGGCTGGAGCTCCGCCCGAGCTGGGCTCAACCTTGGGAACGGCTGACCATGCTGTTTTCATCGGGAAGTTTCTGCAGGATCGTTCTGACCCTGTTTTTCACGCCGCATATGGGAAAGACAGAGGGTGTTCCCTGTAAATACCGTGGGATGTGTGTGACTATCTTTGATGTATTTTAGTACTGTTCCCCTAATATCCATGTCAACAAAAGCTTGTTTCTCTGTCTGAAACCAAGCAGTACAATTAAAAACCTGGGAGTTAAAAAACTTGCATTATATGCTCTATGATTTAAACAGTGCTTTGCCCGCTGTGAATCGATTTCTCTCGAAACCTGGAAAGGAGCGTGTTAGTTTTGTAAAGGGAAAATGTATATTTCAAAACTTGGGGCATTTTAAATTCCCATGATTTGGGATGGGTCCAGTTACCAGATCCTGCAAAATTTAAAATGAGAGCAGACATCCGGGGTTAGGAAACAGGACCTGTTCTTTGAAACTGAAGACTTAGCAAAATAAGAATGTTCTGGACCCTCCCAAGTATCCAACACTCCGCCCCCCCCCCACACACACACATATGCACAATGGGACTTTCAGGAGTAAGGCCTGAAGCTGACTGGGCTTGGTGGGGGGGGGGGGTACCTATGGTCACTGAGCAGATCTGTCCCCAGGTAACTGGCCTGTGTCCTTGGTTCTATTTAGCAGCTTGTTCCCACTAGCAAGCTCACTGGCCCAGATCAGCTGAGCTTACGGTGGAAACTCAAAGCACTTTACAAATGCTATTCCACAATCCTTCTGGGATTTATTACATTTTGGTTATATTTATGCATGGAGTTTGCTCCCCTAAAAGATTTTAAACTTTAAAAAAAAATTTTTTTTAATTTATTTGACAGACAAATATCACAAGTAGGCAGAGAAGCAGGCAGAAAGAGAAGGGGAAGCAGGCCCACGGAGCAGAGAGCCTGATGTGGGGCTCGATCCCATGACCTGACCTGAGCCAAAGGCAGAGGCTTTAACCCACTGAGCCACCCAGGCACCCCGATTTTAAACTTTTTTTAAAAAAACATTTTATTTAGTTATTTGACAGACAACAAGAGCAGGAACACAAGCAGGGGGAGAGGGAGAGCAGGCTTCCCGCTGAGCAGGGAGCCTGATGTGGGGCTCGATCCCAGGACCCTGGGATCATGACCTGAGCCGAAGGCAGATGCTTAAGGACTGAGCCACCCAGGTGCCCCCCAATTTTAAACTTCTTAATGTGAGGTCTTTCTTATTCAATGGACACTTTTTTAGACCACCCAGAACAGCCTATCACATCACAGATGTAGACCCAGATATAGGTAGAGATCATCGAATCCAAACACGAATGTCACCTGGGAGATATCACACAGCGGCCTGCAGCACAAGGTGTAAAAGGCTTTTTCCAGTAGTTCCTGTTAAGGTCAGGCGGCGCCACTTGCAATTCGGTGATGCTGCTGACCACATTCTTATGGCAGGTTTGGTAAAGTCCTCTTCGTCCTCATAGGAAATAACTTTAATCCCCAGTCACAGATCTCAGTTGAGGGATGGGACAGAACCTCAGCCAACACCCCCCCCCCCATAAGAGTCAAATGCATAGTTACCCATCCCGAGGCCGTAGGATCTGCTCATGGTGCCAAGGATACCCTTACTTTGGTTTTGCAAAAGGAACTCCAAGTTCTTTGGGGGACCAGGGTGGTATTTCACTCATCTTGGAATCTCAGTGCCTCGTACAGGGTGCCTGACTCCACTCCACGCAGGGGCTCAATACACAAAAGCTGAGTAGATGAAGTGATTGGATTATAGCGACAAGGTTGGGCTTTATCTCTGGCTGCCAAGTTGTATGATTCTGTGAATACCAGCTAGGGTTCAAGTTGGGCACCTCTCCCCAAAGTCATGTATTTAGCATGATTATTCGTCAATATCTGCTCTAACGTGCATAGAATGCTGGGCTCTGTGCACAGTGCTGAGCAGGCAAGTCTGATGCCCAGCCTCCGCCCTCTCAACACAAACACAGCTAATGTGGGATAGAGGCTATAATAAGTGGCTCGGAAGAAGCACAGGGCAGGACGGGCTCCCTTGGCCTGGGGAGGTCAGGGAGGTCTCACAGGAAGAGTGGGGACTTCCCCAGGGGAAGAGCAAAAGAAAAGGTATTTGGGTGCAGGTGGAGTCAAGAATTTTGCCTTAACCAGAGGGCAGATGCGAGACTGCAGGTGGTCACAGCACTTGGAGAGGCCAGTGAGTCTGTCCCTGTTCCAAAGGGCCTGAGCTCAGCAGTGCTGGGAGGGAGGAGGAGGGATCTGACACCAGAGGGACTTGGAAGGTGTTGGCGGCCCTTTGAATGTAGACATGGTGCGCGGTGCGGCATGTGTGGTGTGCTGAGGGACTGAAGGCATGGCAGGGGCCAAGGGCTCCAAGTTTCCCACTTGTGTTACTGCGTGGATTGTCTGAGAGCCATGAGAGCCATGGTTGAATGTCACTAACTGAGATGGAGAACACAGAAGAGAAGCAAGTTTGGGAGAAGAAAATGATGAGCCCAATTTTGAACATGCGGACTCTTGAATACCCATGGGGCACTCAAGGGGCATGCCTAGAAGTTACATCTGAGACACTGAAACTCAGACCTGAGAAAGGACTAGAAGTGGAGACTGATGAGCCATCAAGGTGCAGACAGGAGCTGTCGCTACGCACCTAACTGATCCCTTGAATTCCCAAACTCCTGAGATTCAAAGAGAGCCTGGGGTCCAGCGGATGGTTGAGCTCACCAGCAACCTTATCACATGGGAAGTAAAGACTGGGAGAGTTGGGCTGACCTGTCCCCACTCACACAGCTAGTCAGCAGGGTTGGTTCCAGAAGCCGACTAGCTCTCCAGCCTCCTGTGTCCCTTGGCGAGATTATCCACGTTCGTGCATCTGTGCATCTGCGTCCGGGGTTGTTGGTCTCTCCACTCAAAAAGCCACAGGTCCAGGGGCGCCTGGGTGGCTCAGTGAGTTAAAGCCTCTGCCTTCGGCTCGGATCATGATCCCGGGGTCCTGGGATCAAGCCCCGCATTGGGCTCTCTGCTCAGCAGGGAGCCTGCTTCCCTTCCTCTCTCTCTGCCTGCCTCTCTGCCTACTTGTGATCTCTCTGTCAAATAAATAAATAAAATCTTAAAAAAAAAACAAAAAGCCACAGGTCCCGTGGCAGGAACAAAAGAAGATGAGCGGGGGAGGTGGACCTGCTGGTTAAGCTGGAATACGAGAAGCCCAACGCATCAGCTTTAGCTGTCTTCAAGACATGTTCGCCCCAACCTATTTTCCAGTCTCATCTCCCACTTAGCTCCTGCCCGTCCCCTCATGCCTGTGGCCCCATGTGATAAAAACAGCATGCAGTCAGCTTCTTCTGCCCTGGAGGCTGACCAGGGCCCGAGCAGACACTTGGACAGTATCACACGGAGCTATGCCTGTATTCTGGGCATATGGGGAGCACTTTACTCTCGCAAAATGACTTAATCTGCCTGCTCATTGGGGAGCCTGCTTCTCCCTCTCCCTCTGATCCCCCCCAAGATGGTGCTCTCTCTTCCTCACTCTCTCAAATAAATAAATAAAATCTTTAAAAATAAATAACTAATAAATTAATAAATAAATAAAATAAAAGTACTTAATCCTCATACAACCTGGAGAGGGAAATATATTCCTATCACCCCATTTTACAGATGAGAAATCAAAACCTTTATTTCTCTGGCATCCACCTGAAGGCAGAAGGAGCTCTGCTACGTGCGTGGCCTGGGTATTGACCTGCATTTGTCTAATTTTCCTGGTGAGCTCTGAGGTCCTTGAGGAAGGAGCTGTGTCCTTCGGTCCCCTGGCACCCTTGGAAGCCCCCAGCTCAGCATCTCGCACCCTCCCCTTCTTCCTCTCCCGTCCTCCCTCCTTTCCCCCAGAGTATTATTTTCAGAATCAGGGGGGATCCTGACCCTCACCCGCTCACACGCCTATCTGTTTCCTGGTGAACAAAATCCCGGACATAGCATTCAAGGTCTCCACAATCCGGCCCCAGCTAACCTTGCCACCTTCATTTTCCACTGAGAGGGACAAGGCTCTCTAGATTCAACTGTGACGCTCATTTTCATCCTCAAGTCTTTGGTTTGCTTCTCCTTGTGCCTGGAATTTCTACCTGTCACAGGTTGGAAGGCTCCAACGTCCTGCAGCCCTATTCTGGTCTAACCTCCACCAAGGTCATAAACACATCCTCCTCTGGGTTCCTGTTGCCTTGAGGTGATGCCTTCGTTCGCTGACTTGGAATGGTTTTTACCAGTTACAGACACATGCAGACCATGTGAAACAGCTAGGTGTTTCACGCGTACAAGCCTCATTTATTATTTTACTGATTAGGAAACCGAGGTGTTTCCGGAAATTGAGTAACTGGCCCAAGTTCACCCAGTTATTAAGTAGTGGAGTCAGGATTCCAATCTGGCAGCCTGACTCCCAAACCTACACTAAACCCATACTATTCGGAGAGAGAATAAATGCATGAATGAATAGTGATATTCGTTATACTATAATTTTGCCTGCTGTGTTTCATAAACATGGTTAAGATGAAATGTCTACCCCAGGGCAATCTGGAATACACAGCGCACATGCAGCAGAGTACTCGTGTGTTTCTCAGTTCAAGAAACGATTGTTCACCCACACAACCCCTCCTACACTTGTCAAAGCCCGTACTTCCCCGCATCCCCAAAGAAGTCCACCCCACTCAGAAACTGACATGGACTGCCTTCACAGATTTCCGTCACTGAGAGACTTCATTATTCCCAGAGCTGTAGACTATGCCCTGCATTTAAGTGAAATACACCCAGAACTTTTCACTGAATCACATCTCAGGGTTACTCGCTCCATCTGCAAAAATCAGAATCACTACACCCCACCCCCCTCCCCGCCCAGGGTTTTAAACCCTCGCGTCCAGCTCCTCCCTTTTATGCTCCAAAGATCTTGGCTGGGATTTTTTTTTTTTTTAAGATTTTATTTATTTATTTGACAGACAGAGATCACAAGTAGGCAGAGAGGCAGGCAGAGAGAGAGAGGGGGAAGCAGGCTCCCTGCTGAGCCCAATGCGGGGCTTGATCCCAGGACCCTGGGATCATGACCTGAGCCAAAGGCAGAGGCTTTAATCCACTGAGCCACCCAGGGAACCCTTGGCTGGGATTTTTAAGGGTTTTTATTCACTCTACTTCGTTGCTTGATTCACAAAGCCCAGGTTTATCCAACCCTGATATTCTGCTTCTTGGTCTTGCGTCTCCAAGAAAAGTATATAGTCCAAGTGTTTTCCCTTTTTTTAAAAGATTTATTTATTTATTTGTATGACACAGAGAGAGAGAGAGATCGTGAGAGAGAGAACACAGCATGGGGGAGCTGGAGAGGGAGAAGCAGGCTCCCCAGTGAGCAGGGAGCTCGACGCAGGGCTCCATCTCAGGACGCTGGGCTTATAACCTGAGCCGAAGGCAGACGCCTGATGACTGAGCCACCCAGGTGCCCCCCCCCCCAACTGTCTTTTCTTGCCACAGAATGAGTAAAACTACTGCGGCCCTCCCAGGACCCATGGGGACAGGACTACAGACCCGTGAAGATAAACAAGCTGGCCCAGATACGGATGAACGACAGACATGGGACAGGGCCAGGAGCGGCTTTGGAGGTTCCCATGACTTCATTCACCTCTGAGGCATTGTTCTTCCCCTGTCACCAGGGCCTGTAGATAACATTTACACACTCAGTGCACAGCTGGGGGTGTGCGCTCGGCCTCTAGGCAGCAGGGAGACAGCGCAGAGTCCCGAGCCCAGAGAGGGCAAGTCTACGCAGGGGCGGATGCAGGGGCTGAAGACAGAAAGGAACCTCCCCACCTTGCACAATCACAGACTCTTCTTGGTGAGGCCACGTGGGAACTCCTGAATGCTCCAACTGGAAGGAATCCCGGCAGTCCTGTAGCCAAGAGGCTTGAATAAAATCCCAGGTTTAGGGAGTCTTAGAGTGTAAGGAAGGCATTCTCCCCTGACTCCTGTTCCTTCAATGCAGGGATGGTTGGTGCGTTTCTAGATTTCTCTGTGAATGCAGATCTGGCCTTCCCACTGCACTAAGAGCTCCATGAGGACACAGGCCTTTCCTCTGTGTTCACTTTTGCAGTCTCAGGGCCTAGCACTGTGCCTGACCATAGTAGGTGCTTGGTAAATACTGGTTGTATACATGACTCCTTCTCCTTAAGCAATTTAAAAAGTTGTATTTCTGTTCTCTGGTCTACCATCAACTAGCTTATGACACTCTCCAAGTGTTAGTTTCCTCCACTGCTAAATGGAGTAAAAAAAAAAAAAAAAAAAAAAAATCTACCGTAACTCCTTTTCAGAGATAATTCAAAACCCTGGAAGCAAAGGGCATATGTCTGTCTCAGTCAGTGGTGCATGTGACTCTTGATCTCAGGGTTGTAAGTTCAAGCCCCATGTGGGGTACAGAGCTTATTTTAAAAAAACAAAAAGACAAAAAACCAACAAAACAAAACAGCTCTGGAGGCAAAAATTTTTGATGAGCTTTGAAAAATATAATACTCTGGGGTGCCTGGCTGGCTCGGTCAGTAGAGCATGCGACTCTTGGTCTCAAGGTTGTGGGTTCAAGTCCCATGTTGATTGAGGAGAATACTTAAAAACAAAATCTTAAAAAAAGAAAAAAGACAAATATAATCCTCTTTGTAGTTATTTCTCCTGCCCCCTTCTTCTTCGGAGTTATTGTCTCAGTCTCTCTTAGCCTTTGGACAGGCTGGTATCTCATACCGGCCATGGTAAATCCTTTGAAACCCAGGAATGAACACTCCATGTTATCTCGTGAAGCGCCTTAAGTTTGTTGCTTTTTTAAACCTCCAAATCTCGGGGGATAATTTATGGACACCTTCCCCATACTGCTTTTTGAGAAGCCCTGTAACCGCTCCCTCACCCCAGAGATAGTGAAGGATGTAGGAGGACGTGAGGGTCAAGACCTAAGGCGGGGAGTCCACTCGGAATGAGGCAGCTTCCTTCCCACCCTCCTACGAGACACCGGAGAGGGACTCTCACAGATTCCTTCGGCCCTCAGGGAGGGCCCAGCACTCCTGCGTGCACCCAGTTCTTGCCTCCGAGTCTATCCAGAACCTGAGCTTCTTGGGCAAAACTGTTCAGACTCTGTAGAAAAAGGCCTGGGCCAAAATAGAGGGAGAAAATGTCCCTGGGGACAACCTGTCACAAAGAACATCCCCCTTTCCCGAGGACTCAAGGGGCCTTGTTTTGTTTGTTTGTTTTGGGTTTTTTGTGTTGTTGTTGTTTTTTTTTAAAGATTTTATTTATTTGAGAGAGAGAGAGCTGGGAGGAGCACAGAGGCAGAGGGATAGGCAGACTTCCCACCGAGCACGGAGGCCCTGAAGGCAGACATTCAAAGGACTGAGCCACCCAGGCGCCCCTCAAAGGGGCTTTATAACAGCAAACTCCACCTACAGGGTCAGAAGACCAGACTGTGGGGGGTCTGAGTGGCGCAGTCAGTGGAACCTGCCACCCCTGATCTCAGGGTCATGAGTTCAAGTCCCACATGGGGTGCAGAGATTACTTACAAATTAAAAAAAAAAAAAAAAAAAGATCGGATTTTCTCTGTAGCTGTTGCATGCTACGTGCCCCTGTTGCCGGGCCCACAGACCTAGGCTCCTCCGTGGCCTGCCTTTCTGCCCCGTGCCCCCACATCCCCACACCCCAAGCTCAGCCTCCTCATTCCCCTTCAGGGGCCATCTCTGTTTCTGTCTCTGCTTTTGAAACCAAAATCCAACGGGGCGTCTCGGTGTTACTTGGGAACCGAGGTGCACGAACAACATGGGGACTCCTTGGGTCGCCGAGCCTGGAACCGCCCACATTTCTGACCAGTCTTTTTTTTTTTTTTTTTTTTTTTAAGATTTTATTTTTTTATTTGTCAGAGAGAGAGAGAGAGAGCACAAGCCAGGGAGCAGCAGGCAGAGGGAGAAGCAGGCTCCTCCTTGAGCAGGGAGCGCAATGCAGGTCTCCACCCCAGGACCCCAGGATCATGACCTGCGCGGAAGGCAGCCTCTGCCCTAAAGATATTTTCTTCTTGGTGCATCAAATATGTCTCAAATCATAGGTAAAGTTTGCGGAGCACTTACTTTGTGGGAGGCCTTGTTTGAAGTGCTTAGTAAGCATTATCTTTTTTTCTTTTCCCCAACCTGTGGGTCTATTGTCTTCGTATTTTGTGGATAAGCAAACCCCCTGATTAACTTGCCCAGAGGCATACACCGCATTAGTGGCAGAGCCGGGCTTCCGAACCCAGGGCAGACACTTGTGCACGCTCAGAACCATTCTGCCGGAGCTATCTGGAAGAAATACACCTTCAAGTGAAAACCTTTTCCATGCTTCTTCAAGACCGGCTCAGAGACATCCTATCTGTAAGCCTCTATGTTGAGTTTTTCCTCCCCTGTGGCACTTTATTCACATGCCACTGGAGCTCTTCCCGCACCATGATAAATGGGCGCACCTGGGGGGCACCTGGCTGGCTAAGTCAGAAGAGCAGGCGACTCGTGATGTCGGGGTGGTGAGTTCAGGACCTGCGTTGAGTGTAAAGATTACTAAAGAAATAATAAATTGGAGCACCTGGGTAGCTCAGTCGTTAAGCATCTGCCTTTGGCTCAGGTCATGATCCCCGGGTCCTGGATGGAGCCACGCATTGGGCTCTCTGCTTGGCAGGAAGCCTGCTTCTCCCTCGGCTGCTCCCCCTGCTTGTTCTCTCTTTCGTTGTGTCTCTCTCTGTGTCAAATACATAAGTAATATCTTTAAATTAAAAAAAGAGAGAAATAATAAGTTAACTTTAACAAAATGGTGTCAACCTGAGCCTTCCCCCCCCCCACCCCTGTGCTAGCTTTAGAGGAAGGGTGTTCCCTTGTATCCATCGTGGGCTCCCCAGCTCCTAAAGACGCTCCACTAGTGTTTCCTGATAGAAACAGATGGTAAGCACTGGTAGTGGATTCTGTCACAAGCGTTCTGAGGACCAGGGGAAGCGTCAGGCTTAGGGGCTCCTGGAGGATAGAAATTGAGTGAAAGAGGGGCGCCTGGGTGGCTCAGTGGGTTAAGCCTCTGCCTTCGGCTCAGGTCATGATCCCAGGGTCCTGGGATCGAGCCCCACATCGGGCTCTCTGCTCAGCAGGGAGCCTGCTTCCCCCCTCTCTCTCTGCCTGCCTCTCTGCCTACTTGTAATCTCTGTCTGGCTTGTGATCTCTGTCTGTGAAATAAATAAAAAAATAAAATCTTTAAAAAAAAAATAAAAAAAAAAAAAAAGAAATTGAGTGAAAGAGATGATCTCAGACTTCTAGAAATTTACCATCGAGCAGCGTCTGGCTGGCTCAGTTGTAAGAGCATGACTGTTGATCTCTGGTTTTAAGTACAAGCCCCACAGTGGGTGTAGAGATTACTCAAATAACTAAAAACTAAAAAAATTAAATAAAATTTAAAAATAAGATCTAACTGGGAAGTTACATGGGCGCCCTTGAAATACAGAGCTTAAGGCTTTTGAAGACACAGCAGCAAGGACAAAGAATGGATATCTGGATCTTCAGTATGGACATAGATAAACTCAAAACATTTTTTAAAAGAGTTATTTATTTATTTTAGGGGGGCAGGACAGAGGCAGAAAGAGAGAGAGAGAGAGAGAGACTCTCAAGCAGAACCCCCCCCCACACACACACACCTTGGCCCCCAGCTCAGAGCCCTAGGCAGGGCTTGAACCCAGAACCCGGAGATCATAACCTGCTCCAAAACCAAGAGTTGGATGCTTAACCGACTGAGCCACCGAGGCACCCCAACATTTTTGGAAATAGGTAGCAAGTCGCATGAATCAAAAGTCTAAATTGATTATAATGACTACTCTCTTTATCCTCCTACCCCAGCTACTCAACCCCTTCCATGCAGATAACCAACTCCATTCCTTTCGTGTTCTTCCAGAGATGTTCTCTGCATGTGCCAGAAAAAAATAACATGTTTTAGTTATAATTAATTGCACATGTATGTGTATATATTACCTATATATTAGTTATATATATTATAGCAAAAATATATAACATAGGTAATTTATTTGCCTTTTTATGAGTAGATTTTGGCTGGGATGCCAATCACATACTAGGCCATCAATTAGAACCCATCATTGAATAAGCTCACTATGTGCACAGGCTTTGTTTGAAACTGGACCCCAACATGAATATAAGAGAAAACTTAAACCCCCTCTGTAAATAGCTCCCACTTAGGATAGTTGAGACCTGTCCTATTTCAGACCGCATCCGGGAGTGGGCTAGGCAGGGAGTGGAGACTGTGGAGGTCAGTAGAGGAGGTGGGGTGGAATTCAGCTTCAAAGGAAAATTAACCACTTTTCTCTACTTTGTGCCCCTGGAAGCTCACCATAAAGTGAGTAATTATTATTTTTTTTTAAGATTTTTATTTATTTATTTGACAGACAGAGATCACAAGTAGGCAGAAAGACAGGCAGAGAGAGGAGGAAGCAGGCTCCCCGCTGAGTAGAGATCCCAATGCGGGGCTCAATCCCAGGACCCTGGGATCATGACCCGAGCCGAAGGCAGAGGCTTTAACCCACTGAGCCACCCAGGCACCCTAAAGTGAGTAATTATTAAAGCAGATCATATTTTCTTCATAAAAATAATGAGGCAGTTGAAGGGTATGTCCTAAGTAAGGTCTTATCATCCAAAAACACAGATATGACTGGAGATGTCATAAGAGCAAAAAACTAGAAACCTTCATAATCATTTAAAGTAATAAAATTATGCTCCAAAGTATTTTACAAACGTACATAAATGTACCAATCATATTGATTACAAAAGGGCCCCAATGAACCATAAAATGTACATGCAGCACATAAAAAGTACAGCCTTTCTGCCTCATAAATCTTCCCTAGGACTGATACATTGCTTATAAGCATTAATTTAAAAATTAATTAAGAATAATTCTCCCTGCTCTTCACAGATGTTAGAAAGGCTTTTGAGAATAATTTGAAGATATTTTGAGATAATAATTAGGAGACATTTTTGATTTAATAATTCAATAAATTTTGAGATACCTTTCAGGCATCCAGAGCTCATTAAAAACTTATCCAAGAAAGTTTGAACCACTGCCTAATTGTTCTCCTAGTAAATTTTCTTTGATGGAAACAGAGATGTTCAAAATCACCCCTTTGATCTCAACACTGCCCTCAAAATGGTAGCGGCTCATTCAGCAGGCAAAAATTGTGAGCACAAACTTTGCGTTAGGCACTGAGGGATTGAAAAGAAAAAGGAGTAAGGCGTGGTCTCCACCTGGGAGACCTCATAGTGGGCTGGACCCTGTAACAGCAGCCACCGCCTTTTGTAATGTTTATTAGGTACCCTGCTACGCAAGCCGTGAGTTCATTCCATTTTCACACTAGAAGGAATGTTCGCCTTTGTGTGCGATTCGGAGAAGAGGACACAGATTCAATTTACCCAAGTGTTATGGATTGGACTACATCTCAAAAAAAAAAAAAAATGTTGAAGTCCTAACCCCCCCCCCCCAGCATCTGAAGATGCAACTTTATTTGGAAATTGGGTCAATGAGGATGTAATTAGGTAAATTAAAAGGAGTTCACCCTGGAGTGGGCTTGGCCCTTAATCCCATCAGCTTGGTGTCTGTATAATAGGACAGAGACCCAGAGCAGAATCCGTGTGAAGACAGAGACCGTGCGGGAAGGTGGTGTGAAGAGAGACGCAGAGATTGGAGCATAGTGACTCCAAGTCAAAGATTGCCAAGGATGGCTAAGGATGGCCAAGGACGGCCAGCTGTCACCAGAAGCTAGTGGAGAGCCATGGAATAGCTTCCCCCCGGCTCCAAGTAAAAATCAGTATTACCAACGCCCTGATTTCAGACTTCTGGCCTCCAGAACTATGAGGCAAGAAATCTTTACTGTTATTAAGCTACCCAGTTTGTGGTGTTTTTTTTAAAGATTTTATTTATTTATTTGGCAGGCAGAGATCACAAGCAAGCAGAGACAGGCGGGGCGGGGCGCTAAGCAGGCTCCCTGCTGAGCAGAGAGCCCGACTCGGGGCTCGATCCTAGGACCCTGGGATCATGACCAGAGCTGAAAGCAGAGGCCTTAACCCACTGAGCCACCCAGGCACCCCCAGTTTGTGGTGTTTTGTCAGAGGAAATTAACACCCCGGGTTACACAGCTAGTGAGGCAGACCCAGGCTGGGTCTGCCTCTCAAGCCCACACTCTTAAGTGCCATCTTGAGGGTTAGGAGAATTGGGGCAGAGGGGGCAGAGGAGGACAGGGAGGAGCAGCCTCTGCCCAAAGACAGGATTCTGGGAAGGCTTCTCAGAGGAGGGAAATTTGGGGCCGGATCTCAGTGGTTAAGCAGGAGTTCGCCAGGGCCAGCAGGGGGGTACTAGGTCATGCTGTGCAGAAGGGTCAGCATGTAGAGGGAGAAGTGACTGCACAGGAGGGAGCTGGGGAGATGGCAGCAGGTGCGCGTTGCTGGTGCAGGGGCTAGTGCTACTTTTTGCTCTTAAAAAAAGAACTCTTTAGGGGTGCCTGGATGGCTCAGTGGGTTAAAGCCTCTGCCTTTGGCTCCGGTCTTGATCCCAGACCCTGGGATCGAACCCCTGGGATGGAGCCTGCATCGGGCTCTCTGCTCAGCAGGGAGCCTGCTTCCTCCTCTCTCTCTCTGCCTGCCTCTCTGCCTACTTGTGATCTCTATCTGTCAAATAAATAAATAAAATCTTAAAAAAAAAAAAAAAAAAGAACTCCTTATAGGGGCACCCGGGGGGCTCAGTGCGTTCAGCGTCTGCCTTCAGCTCAGGCCCTGATCCCAGGATCCTGGGAATGAACCCCACATTGGGCTCCCTGCTCAGTAGAGAGTCTGCTTCTCCTTCTCCCTCCACTGATCCCCCTGCTTTTGCTCTCTCTCTCTATCAAATAAATAAATAAAATATTTTAAAAAGAAAGAATTTGGGGCTAGAAAAAAGATACTCTTTTTAAAAGATTTTTTACTTTTTAATTTATTTGCACAGAGAGAGACATGGCGAGAGAGGAAACACAAGCAGGGGGAGTGGGAGAGGGAGAAGCAGGCATCCCGCTGAGCAGGGAGCCCAATGTGGGGCTCAATCCCAGGACCCTGGGATCACGACCTGAGCTGAAGGCAGACGCTTAAGGGCTGAGCCACCCAGGCGGCCCCTGACTTTATTTTTTGAAGTAATGCCTACACCCAACACGGGACTCAAACCCACAACCTGACATCTGGAGTCACATGCTTCACTGACTGAGTCAGCCAGGCACCTGGGTTCTAACAGATTTAGATGTTACAGACTTGAAAGAGAGTTGCTACTCTGGATGGGTCTATAAAGAGTGGTCTAAAATTAGCCTAAAAAAGGTAGGAGAGAAGGAAATCTACCAAAAATGGTTGTGAAAGAGTCATCTGTGATTTAAGCTGTGGGGGAAATGACCTTATCTTCCTCAATAACTTTTGTATTGACATCGCTGTATGACCCCATGGTACATAGGCCAACCCCTAAGAGCCAGAGAGGGAATGTAACTTGCTTGAGTTTGCACAGCTAGCCAGGTGGACGGAGTGGCACCCAGATCCCCTGGCCCCACCTGGCCTAGGGTTCCTTCCTCTGCTCACACCAGGCTCCTAACCAAGACTCCAAGTTCCCCAGAACACCTCAAAGTCTTTTCAAGGTCTTCTGTCCGAGACACCAGGAATGTGTGTGACTGCTTTTCGGAAGAATTCCATCGTAAATGATGATGACGAAGAAGAGATTGGGACGTTCGAGGGGTCCCCTATGCACTGTTGCCCACAATACACCAGCGATCTGGAAGCAAAGACTAACCCTGAGGAAGTGCACGGCAAAGGTTTTGCTCTGGAACAAAGAAAGAGTCCCCTCCTTCTGACTTTGAGGGTCAGGCCAAGGCCAACTCTGGCAACCAGAGCCAGAGGGTGGTGTCCACAGGAGCGCTGATGGCGGGGCAGGCTCTTGGTCCCCTGTGATGTGCCAGGCGCGCGTGCAGAACATCTCAGGTATATAAATACCAGACCGGCTTATTATTGGGTGTATACGGCCACATTATTTTAATTCAGCGCTCCTGCCCCCGGGGGTGGGCATCCTGCCAGTCTGCGTTCCCACATCCTGCTGCTGACTCTGGGCCCACCCGTTTCTATATTGAGGAGCTCGTCTCCATAAATAAAGAACAGGAGTCAGGCACGAAAGAAAGGCCATTTAGAGCACTGGGAAGGCTGTCACATGGGCCAACAAAGGGCAGGAAGTGCGGGGCGGTGGCCCTGTGTCGGTCCCCAGGCCCAGCTCACCTGGCTGGGCTATAGGGTCTTTGTGCAACAAATGTCAGGCCCAAGTCCTGAACTTCCTGCCATTTGTCAGGCTGTGCTGTGACCCAGAGTTCACCAAAAGGCTTGCTGCTCCCAACAATACACACATACATCCTTTGGAAAAATTCCCTCTCTCTCTCTCCTGTCCAGGCAGTGATGGCTTTTTATGGAAGTGGCTGGGGGGGATCTAGGGCTGAGCCACGGAAAGTTTTGGTTGTATTTCTTTTCTGAAGAAGCCGGGCTCAGACAGAGCACGGGGAGGGCAGAATCCCAGGGGGCAGAAGACAGAAAGAAGTTCTGGGCTCCTACCCCAGCTCCACTCTGGGCTGGCTCAGAGCTGTGAGGCCACGGGGTCGGGGTATCTACATCTGTGACCCATTTGTTTTCTGCTCCTGAACAAGACTCCAAAGTCTCCATCCCACCTACCTCCCCTGGGACCCCGGGACTTCTCTGCCCCCGAGTAGGCAGCAGTCAGTGTCAAGACAGACACCTGTGAGCCTACAGAGGCGAGCTTCCTGGAGCAAAAATCAGGCCAGGTGTCTGAAGCAGAGGCGACAGGATTGGGAGCCACATGCCTGGCTCCCAGCTGCATCTTGTGTGAGGAGACTCGGGTCGCTTCTCCCGGCAACAACCAAAGACACGAACCACCGGTTCTGCTCACTGGAGCTGTGCTCAGCTGGCAAAGGGCTGGAGACCGGGGCTCCTGGATGCCAGATGAACATTGGTAAAGTGGTCACCTGTCCCCTGTGAACTGGAGAAAAAGAAACATGATATATTCTCCACAGAAAAAACAAGAAAAAAGAAATGTGATATATTTTCCAGCTTGCTAAGTTTATGCCATTGAGAACACTGCCTTTCGTTTGGAGATAATGTTCTGAAATGGAGAAAAAGAAAAATGTGAATGTCCCCATACGGCTAAGTGTATTCATTTTTAAAGATCATCCTTTATGCTACCATTGTGTTCTTCCTTCTTTCCTAATGTTACTTACTTAGTGTTAAAATGTACTTTTGGGGCACCTGGGTGGCTCAGTCTGTTAAGCATCTGACTCTTTTTTTTTTTTTTTTAAAGATTTTTATTTATTTATTTGACAGAGAGATCACAAGTAGGCAGAGAGGCAGGCAGAGAGAGGAAGGGAAGCAGGCTCCCCGCTGAGCAGAGAGCCTGATGCGGGGCTCTATCCCAGGACCCTGGGATCATGACCTGAGCCAAAGGCAGAGGCTTTAACCCACTGAGCCACCCAGGCGCCCCAGCATCTGACTCTTGATTTCAGCTCAGGTCATGATCTCAAAAACCTGGGATCAAGTCCCCATATTGGGCTCTCTGCTCAGGGATGCGTCTGCTTGTCCCTCTCCCACTGCTCCTCCCGTCACTACCCTCCCCCAACACGCTCTCTCTCTCTCCACCCCCCGCCAAATAAATAAATAAATAAAGTCTTTTTAAAACTATGCTTTTGTTTATGACATCACAGAAATTTAAAAGTGCTTTTTGTGGGGTGTCTGAGTGACTCAGTGGGTTCGGCCTCTGCCTTTGGCTCAGGTCATGATCCCAGAGTCCTGGGATCGAGTCCCATATTGGGCTCCTTGCTCAGCAGGGAACCTGCTTCCCCCTCTGTCTCTGTCTGCCTCTCTGCCTACTTGTGATCTCTCTCTCTCTGTCAGATAAATAAATAAAATCTTTAAAAACAATAAAAAATAAAAAGTGTTTTTATCTGATGAAACAAAGAGTTGACAATTCTGTGCTAGGCCTCCAAACAAAAACAAAACCCATAAAACCACCCTTGCCTGTAGGTTGCAAGGTTTGAAAGTCTAAGGAGCCAGCCAGGGCGGAGAGAGTGGGTGGGTGGGGTGGTGCACGGGAGAGGGATGCTGTGATGGTGACACCCTCCAAGGTCTCAAGAGATTCAGTGCCAAGGTGTGGGGCCGAAGTTACTTGTGCTGTTGGAGCTCAGAGGGGACTCAGGTCAGAGAGAGGCTGTTCTGTTGCACAGTAAGTGCTCAGTTAACATTGGCTGAGCAGATGAATGACCGGGAAGCATTGACTAAGAGGACTGAACACAAGTGGAGCCGGGAGGGAGAGGACTTCTTGGCGATGGGGAGGAGGTAGAGCATGGTGGTTAACAGTCAGAGGCGCGAGGCCCCGCAGAGCGTGCTTGTACAGGAGCTGCAGGCGCTGTGGGGACGGTGCTAATTGGAGTAGTAGGCTACGATGTCAAATAAGTGGAGATGCACACTGAGAGCCGGACAAGTGTGTTTAGACTCTATGCAGGCATTAATGGGGAGCCATGGCAGGTTCTTGAGCAGGGGAATGCCAGGGTCAAATGTTAGATGAAGGCTATGACTCTAGCAGCGATGTGTAGGATGCTTGGAATCCAGAGCCCAGGGTGCAGCCAGGGGATTCTAACCTGCAAGGGCAGGGGCTGGGGGTGTGGGCAGCAGAGCGGGTGAGGGCATTGCCAGATGGGAAGTGTCCAGGAATATGGCTGAGATTTTAATTCAGGAGTCTGAGAAAGTTTTGATACCCTCGAACAATGGAAATGTGGGAGAGCTGAGAGGTCTGGGGTGAGACAGGTGAGCTTGCCTCCGGGTTTGCCAATTTTGAGATGGCCAGACTTGAGAACGCAGGTGTCCAGCTGCCCAGGGCCGGGAAGGGCACCCCTAGCTCACTGACCCCGGCCACCTTCCCAAGGGAGGGGAGAGGAAAGGCCACCTGGTGCTTCCATGGCTCAGGCTGCAGTTGGGGGGACCCCAAGGGGGGGGTTGGCCCTTTCCAGGAAGCCCTCTGGCATGGCTCAATAATGTGTGGAATTTGGGCCTGGATTAAAGGAGTTGAAAGTAGCCACTCTCTCCGGGAGGGGGACGGTCAGGCAGGCCAGACTGCCTACTCCAGCAGCTTAGATAACCCTGAGCTATTTCAGGAAGAGAGCCCTAAGAAGATAAACAGGCTATTGGCCAGCAGATGGACAGATAACCTGTGCTTCCCCGAGGAAAGGCCAGAGAGGGCCCTCTGGGACAGGGTCCTCCGAGACAGGAAGGTGCCAGAGTGCGTCACAGGTGGGGGCTGTGGCTCCCCCTGGGGAGGGAGCTTCTCATCACCCTGGCCCTGTCACACCCCGGGGGGCAGGCAGAAGTCCCTGTGATTCTGATGGGAAATGGAGATTGGGAGTTCCTTCAAATTCAGGAGCCTTGAACCTTATTAGGGGTCCAAGTGTCCAAAACAGCCTGGGGATGGCAGGCTCTTTGCTTTTCCACACTTCCAAATTTTTCACAAGTCAGTTGCCTGCCTGCCCGCGTTTACTGGAGGCACAACCCCAACGTGACATAGTTTGTGCGCGTGTGTGGTGTGGTAGGTGTGTGTGTGGGTTCCCGAGGTGGGGGGCAGTTGGTGGTTGTAGACACTGAGTGCATGTGATGTGTGGGTGTAATGTGTGTGTGGCGTGGGGGGTGGTAGGGGGTTGTGGTATGTGTGGTGTGGATATGTGTATGTGCAGTATGTGTGTGTGTTGTGCGGGTATGAAGTGTGTGTATGTTGGGGGTAATCTGTGGGTCCAATGTGTGTGTGGACTTTGTGTGTGTGTGCAGTGTGTGTGTATGGTATATGTGTATATGTGGTGAGTGTACATTGTATGCATATGGTGTGTGTGTGTGTGTGTTCGGTGTGGGTTTTTGAGTACAGTATATTGTGGGGTGTATGTAGCATGTGCATGTGGTGTGTGTGTGCAGTGGGTGTAGGTTTTTTTAAAAAATATTTTATTTATTTATTTGACAGAGAGAGACACAGGGAGAGAGGGAACACAAGGAAGGGGGAGGGGGAGAGGGAGAAGCAGGCTTCCCGCTGAGCAGGGAGCCTAATGTGGAGCTCGATCTCAGGATCCCGGGATCATGACCTGAGCCGAAGGCAGATGCTTAACAACCGAGCCACCCAGGCACCCCTGAGTGTGGGTTTGTGGGTACAGCATATTGTGGGGTGTGGGTGTAGTATGTGTACGGTGTGTGTGTGCAGTGTGTACATGGGAGCGTGTGTGTGCAGTCCATGTATGTAGTACATGTGGGCAGTGTGGGGTGTGTGCACATGTGTACATGCTGAGTGGCACGAGTGTGCAGTACCCGGGGGTGGGGGGGCGTGTGTTCATGGCGTGACTGGAGGGGAATAACTGGGAGGACAGGCTCCTGGCTCGGCTCCCACCCTCGCCCCCTTGGAAACAGAGCGAGCGGTCCCTGTCCTGGGGTAGCAGGGCCTGTCAGTTACAGTAGAACATGGTCTGAGGCAGGAAACCATCACGGATGGCCTTCAGGGTCCAGTTCCAAGGCTCTCACAGCCACGTTGCCCACCTTGCCCTCCCAGGGACCTCCCCGTCTGTGTGTTTTCCTGTCTCTGGGCCCGTTTACGCGATTTCCTCTCTGTGGAAGGCCCTGCCCATCCTCTCCACCTCAGAAAGCATCTTTGTCCTTGAAGGCTCAGCTCCCAGACACTGGACGGTGACACCTCCGCAGGCGCTTTTCTGACTCAGGCCCCCTGCCCACTGACCTCTGCCAGCTCGAGACTCAGAGCTTCCTGCAGAAGCACTCGCACCCTCCCCAGGCTCACGGCGGTGGGCAGGGGTATGGCCCCGTGCTGCCCCCGCTGCACCAAAACGCCACAGGGACGAGGATGGGGAGCCGGGCCCAGGCTCTGCCCCCGCTCAGCCTAGGATTCCTTCCTGCGCTTCCTGACAAGGCTTGGCTCCTTCCCCACGCGGGCCTCACTGCGGGCGCATTTTCCCGTGGCTGTCTTGACAGGACCTCACACCGCATTCCGCACCCGGTCCCTGACGTTCCTGCGGGCACTACCATCCTACCCGCACCCAGGCTTGGAACTGGACCTCCTCCCACTGCCCTGAGTGTGTGTGTGAGAGAGAGAGAGAGAGAGAGAGAGAGAAGGAGAGAGAGAGTCTAGTCACTGACCGTATCTGTTCTCGTGGTCAGTGGCTAGACTCATGATAAGGAAGAAGATGTCATGATGTCTATTCTCACGGTCCTCCCCCGCTTTAGGTTTTGACGATAACGGTAACAGCAAATATTGATGAAACATTGGGTAGATTCAGGGGGACAGGCTGAGGCCCCTCCAACTCCCTCACCCCTGGAGATGAGGCTGCAGGACATCCAGCGCATGTCCCCCCATGCACTTGGGTGAGCACTCCTTTGGGCAACGGGGGACTGGGTCCTGCCCACACACTCCCACAGTACTCTCCAGGACGGCATGCTGCTCCAGTCCCACCTTGCATGTCTTGTTACCATGCATGTGGCCCTTAGCTTTTTCCTCCCATATCGTCAGTTCACAGCTTTGGGCTGTCTTCTGTTGGGCTCGATGCCCTCTCCCTGTTGATTTTCAGGAAACTTCGGTATATCCTACATTTTACCTAGAACTGGGATAAACCCCGTTGGTTTTAGACCTGGCAATGGCTTCTCCCATTCTGTCATCCGTCTACTAAGCTTGTTTACAGCATCCTTCATTAGCAATGAGTCCTTCATTGTGATGTAATGAAAATCAAACTTCTAAAATATGGTGTGTGCTTTTGAAGTTTTAAGATGTCCTTTTTGGCTTCAGGTTTTCTTGTATGAGCCTTACAAGGTTAATACATTTCTTGTACTGGGCTTATACTTCAGTATTTTCCAAAGTGACAGGTACTCTGCAATGCTTTGCAGACACTATCTTAACAGCAGGTGACTGCTTCAGATAAACTTGACGTGTATGAACTCATTTAATGCTCACAACCCTGCAAGATGTAGTACCATTACTATCATCCCCACGTCATATTTGAGAAAACTGAGGCACAGAGAGATTAAGTGACTTCTCGAGGGTCACTCAGGTGACCCATCGAAGAATCGAGGAGTCTGGCTCCAGAGACTGTGTCTTCAATGTCAGTGCTAAACCATCTCTCTCGGGTGACCTTCATAGCAACCCTCAGTGTGATGATTAATTTTTTTGTCAACTTGACTGGCTGAGGAATGCCCAGAGAGCTGGCAAATTGTTTCCGGGTATGTTCCTGAGGACGTCTTCCTCTCGCCTCAGACTGAATGACCCCCACCGGCTTTCCTGGTTTTCCCGCTTGCAGACAGCAGATGGTGGCACTTCCTGGTCTCCATCCTGGGACAAGCCAACTGCTGCGGTAAATCTCCTTTGGTATATTTCTCTATGGATCTTATTGGTTCTGTTTGATTTGGTTCTGTTTGAGGGTTGATTAGTACACTCAAGAGTACCCTAACAGGTGCCACCTGGGGACCTGGGAAAGCCTAACCCCAGCTCACAGCCGCAGCCAGGAGCAAAGGCATTCTGAGCTTCCAGACTGTGCCTTGAGCTGCTGCAATGCGGTCTTCACTTCTTTCCCACAGGTGAAGAAAGCCTGAGATGAGGACCTGCATCCAGGAGCTCATCATGTAAAATGATCTCCCCCTCCAAAATAAAATAAATTTGAAAAAATAAATTAAATGATCCCCAAGAATAGGAGTGGGGGTTGGAGAGAGCAAACTGGGAAGGAGGGCAAGCCAGTCCCAGGATGTGTCCAGAGTACCCATCCGGGTCACAGAGGAGCCTTGGGGCAGAACGGTCACAGGGGTCACAGCACCTGTCAGATGCCTCCCCCACCCCCAGCAAAGCTGGGTGCTACAGCCAAGCCTGGGGCAACGGTGGCACAGAATATATGAGGCCCAGGTGCTGCCTGCAGTTATCCCTACTTGGCATGTCCCTCCTAGTCCCCAGAAGTTTCTCTCCCTGCAGGCCTGTCTCATTTCTCCAAGCAGCTCGGTGGCTTCTGGGAGGCAGGTATGGGCACGTGAGCTTAGTGACCTTTATTTCCTCATGAGGCCCAGGGAGGAGCTGGGGATGGAGCACACTCTGATACAAAAGCCTCTTTTTTTACCGAGCACCTCTTATGCTCTTGGCTGGTTCCTGCGGGGTTCTCTAGCTGTGCCATCGCTTTAATCCTAGGGACAGCCCTGCTTTAACTGCTTTTCGGATTGGGACATGGAGGCTAAGAGGTTTAACCCAGTCACCCTGCGATCTCCTTGAGGACAGGAGAGAAGGAGAGAGAAGCCGCCTTTCTCTGCCCACATATGCATGTAGGTGTGGGCGCCCTTTGTCATGGTCAGGGCCAGCGGAAGGTAAGTCAGGCGGTCAGCACTTCTCAGCATACGTGCCTGGTTACATTCTCTCACCTATCCTAACCCACCCGCCAGACCTATCCCCAGCCTCGCTGCTGAGGGGCTGCTCCGCGCTTCTGTGACTGGTTTTCAGCAACGAGCTTCACCAGTCCTTGGGCGCTCCTCCCACGGGTCACAGGCGAGCAGCAGGGATGCTTTTCTGGCAGACTCCCACCCGCTGTCACCCTTCCCAGGCTTGCACAGTTCAGGGGCAGCAGGGATGGATGAAGGGAAAAGAGATGTCCCAGAACTGTGGCCCGGTCGGCGCTTGTTCACGGGTGTCCCTCCTTCAGGCTCCTCCCCTGACTTCAGCAAAATCTCTATCTGTTCAAGTAACTGACCTGCCCCTCCCTCCTTTAGCCTGGCCCTGGTCCTGGGGTCCTGTTTCACTCCACACTCCCCTCTAATGCTGCTTCTAGAGGTGGCCCCTGCCAACACTGAGCTGTTTATATTAGTGAGAGATATATAGATATATTAAAAATATTTAAATATATTTATATAAAATATAAAATATTTAAATTTATTTATTTGACACAGAGAGAGAGAGAGAGAGGGCGCGCGCACAAGTAGGGGGAGTGGCAGGCAGAGAGAGAGGGAGAGGGAGAAGCAGGCTTTCTTCCAAGCCAGGAACCCCACTCAGGGCTCCATCCCAGGATCCCAGGATCCCAGGATCCCAGGATCATGACCAGAGCTGAAGGCAGACGCTTAACCGACTGAGCCACTCAGGTGACCCTATATTGGTGATGTATATTAAGAAACAGGATCAAACAATGTGTGTCACTGTTCATGTGGCTCCCCTACCTTAATAATGTCACGACCTTCTCTCTACAGGCTAAACACAGATCCCACTCTTTCCTTTCAGTGGCCTGCTTAATGTTTCAGTACATGCATGTGCCGTAGTAGTTTCAACAGGTTCTCTTCCCGTTCTTTACTGAGAAACGTCACGGGTAAAGGTCTGTTCTGGGGACCAGAATTTACATTCAAGTAAGGAAAACAGAAAATATACAAGTAATTTTTAAAAAATGTTTTACTTATTTATTGGAGAGAGAGAGTGAGAGAGAGAGAGAGAGAGCACACAAAAAGGAGTAGAGGCAGAGGCAGAGGGAGGGAGAAGACTCCTCTGCTGGGCAGGGAGCCTGATGCAGGGCTCCATCCCAGGACCCTGGGATCATGACCTGAGCTGAAGGCAGCCGCGTAACCAACTGAGCCCCCCGGGTGCCTCAGTATATAAAGGTCATTATACAAATAAGCAGCAGCACCATGGATGGTGTTAAGTGTTACAGAGAAAATGAAACTAGAGGGTTTGGAGCAAGAGTCACTCGGAGGTTACATTTGACAACTCCAATATAAACTTCTGGGTAACAAGAAGGGTGCAGAGTTTTGGGCCAAGACACATGCTGCTGGCAAACCCTTTAAGCCCACATGCTTCGAGTGGTGGAGACGGAAAAGGGATGAACCCTGTGGCACTAGTCTCCCCTCTTCCTTGGTGTCCTCAGGGGCAGCAGGTGTGGGCAGCTGCCAAGGGACAGGTGTGCAGCCTGGTCAGCAGGCAGCCCCCATGCCCTGTGATCGAGCCCCTTGTCACAGACACAGCAGGCCCGACAGAGCCCTGGGCCAGGCGCAGCGAGACGGCTTCCTCATTCTTGTGACCTCTCAAAGTAATAACGTGACTTTTTTTTTATTTTTTAAAGATTTTATTTATTCATCTGACAGAGAGAGACAGCAAGAGAGAGAACACAAACAGGGTAAGTGAGGGAGGGAGAAGCAGGCTCCCCGACGAGCAGGGAGTCCTACTTGGGGCTCAATCCGAGGAGCCTGGGACCATCACCTGAGCCAAAGGCAGACACCCAATGGCTGAGCCACCCCGGTGCCCCATAAGGGGACTTTCTTACTTGTAAAATGGAATGCAATGCCTCATCCGGCTCTGCTTCCACAAGATCATGTAAGTGAAGTTGCTTTAGAGAAGGAAGTTTCTAGATGAGTGTCCTAGAGTTGTTGTAACAAAGCGCCACACACTGGATGGCTTAAAACAACAGAAATCATTGCCTCACAATTCTGGAGGCTACGAGTTCAAAATCAAGGTCTCAACAACATTGATCCCTTCTTAGGGGCTCAGAGGGAGAATGTGTTCCAGGTCTCTGTCCTAACTTCGGGTGGCTGTCAGCCATCCCTGGTGTTCCTTGGCTTGTGACATCCTAAGTCCAATCCCATGGAAATCTCCCTAGATGTCTGTGCCCAAATGTCTCTCTTAAAAGGACACCAGTTATTGGATTAGGGGCCGTCCTAATGACAATGTCTTAACTCCACTACATCTGCAAAGACCCTATTCCCAAATAAGGTCACATTCACAAGTACCAGGGGTTAGAACTTGAATTTATCGCTTTGTAGGGACACAGCCCAACCCATTACAGTACCCAATGTCACTTTCAGCAGCAGCAACAGCAAGCAGCCTTGCCATCATCACCACAAAGAATCAATGTCAAAAAACAAACACACCAGGGTGCCTGGCCGGCTCAGGCGGCAGAGCATGCAACTCCTTGATCTTGGGGTTTGAGGTTCGAGCCCCACATTAGGTACAGAGATGACTTAAAAATAAAGTCTTCAGAGCAAACAAACACACCAAAAATGCGTTATCCACAAACGGGATATGCCTGCTTTTGTGTGGGAGAGACCTTATTTTAGCATATACTTTGACACAACAAAGGTAGGTCCTGGCACTTCTCAAACCGCAGCTCACACAGGAATCCCCAAGTCCCCTGGGGGGGTCTCAGAATGCAGACTTGCTCAATAGGCATGCCGCAGCCGGACATTCCACATTTCTGTTAAGCCCCCAGGTGATGCCTCTGCTGCTGGTCCGCTGGTCCACAGAGATGGACTGCCACCATGCAGGCCTCTGCCCTGCCTATGGCCCAGGCATCGGTCACAGGCGAAGAGACTCGCCCTCTTCCTCCAGGGAACTTTGGATTTCAGGAGCCAGCCTGTCCGGCTCTGTGTGGGTCACTGGCGCATAAGTGGTCCCTGCTCTGACGTCCTTCCCTTTCCAGCCCGTCCTCCAGGGCAGATGCTGCCTTTTCTTAGCTCGCCCTTAGTATGCCAGTGGGCGACCTTCACGATGCAGACCCCGCTGGGGAGCTGAGAGGAAACTCGGCTGGAAGGTGGGCTGCAAACACATCAGAACACAAAACACACACATTCAGCCCAAAGCCCCCTGTTCCTGGATCCCATCCAGGCTCGTCCCTTTATTATTTTTGTTCTTTTTCCTCTTTAATGAGATCTTGCCTGAAAACAGCCTGGGCGTTGCTAAGGTAACACCGTAGAGGTTTCCCGAACACATTATTGTTTAAGGCCTGCAGCTCGGCCTGGAGGAATTTGCTATTTGTTTAAGAGATGAAAGCCACAAACTTCCCCACATTCTTCTCCAGTTTCACTCACTCCGCTTGGACTGTATGGCCCAGGCAGAGAGAGCGCATTGGGCGTTGGGGGCTCCTGGGGAGCCATCAAAACAGTGGGTGTTTGTGAGTGGTCCTGACCACCCAGACACGGAGATCTGGGATTTCTCTTGACCGGACAATGCGGAATAAATGTCCTCACTGAGGGTCTAAGAAGGACATGATGGGGAAGGAAAGCCTCTCACTGGTGGTCCCTCCCAACCTCGAAATCTGGAAACAGTGATCAAGCCACACCTCCCCCAGGGCCTTAGGTTAAGAGATTATATCACTGGGAAGGGGGCCAGAGGTCCTGGGGAACAGTCCACCTAATGCACATGGTAATGCATGGGATGTGGCTCTGGGGAGGTGTTTCAGGAATGCATCTAGGCCCCTATCAGATACGAGCTCTATCAGGGCCCCTCTGAGGCCTGCTGGGGGCAGGCTGGGCACCGGGGATGCACAATGCATGTTGACAGCCCGCTAGGGCTTTGTGTCACCCTGGATCCGCAGCTTCTTTGCAGGAGGGCACTGGCCCTACGCAGCCACAGACCGATCTTGATCACTCTTTGTCCTTGCCTTTCTTTCTGTCATTCTGCTTCTCGTACTGACAACCTCCGGGCTCCTTTGTGGACCCTGACTCCCTAAGTAATGCTTCAGGATTCACTAGCTTTTGGGCCTAGTGACCTCATAGGACCTGATTGGCAGGCCCCCGGTCAGGTGATCACCCTTGGTCCATGATGGGCTGGCTGGGAAACCGGGGCTCCAAAATGGCAGATCTTCCCGCCAACCCTCTCCAAGATGGCGGACTTTCCCGCCACCCTCACTGCGGCCTCCGTGTCACCATCAGGAGACTGAAACTCTCCACCCAGGAACTTCCAAATTGGCAACTGCCCATCACGGACCGCCCTCACCCCATACCTTCCGATCACCAAATATGGATGTGAGCCCGTGCCCTACCTTGGCCCCATAAAAGACCCCCACCAACTCCCACCCAGTGCGACTTCCCCCACTCCCCTTTCCGGAGTCGAGGAAGCTCGCCCGAGGGTGCCCACCTCCTCCCGGCGCACCTTTCCTGGCTCCCCTTCTCCTGAGCCCTGAAACTTAGTCGGAGAGTGCCTTTAATAAATCTTGCCTTGTGCCTTCCTCGCCTGGTGTTGTGTTTACCTCGCCTGCAAAACTTTACAGTCCACAGGCCCCGGCTCACAGGGTGAAGGGCCATGTTGTTAAATGGGAGCTGCAGCTGTGGCAGATCTTCTGAGCCCCTCATCCACCCAGCATAAAGTATGTGATGAAGTGATGCTCACAGAGGAATTCTGGAGAGAGAAACATGTCTAATGACGAAGCTTGATTGAATGGTGTATGGTATCATCTCTCCTCTGTCATCCACGGAGACTTTGGTAAAATGTGCATCATTCATCAATACTTCTGGCCTGAGACTCCTGGGTGGCTCAGTCAGTTAGGCGTCTTTGGCTCAGGTCATGATCCCAGGGTCCTGGGATTGAGCCCCGCATCGGGCTCTCTGCTCAGCTGGGAGCCTGCTTCTCCCTCTCCCACTTCCCCTGCGTGTGTTCCCTCTCTCACTGTGTCTCTCTCTGTCAAATTAAAGAAAAAAACAAAAAACCCCCCCAAACTCCTAGCCTTAAAGGCACCTGGATGGCTCAGTCGGTTAAGCATCTGACTTTTGATTTCAACTCAGGTCCTGATCTCAGGGTTATGAGATCTAACCCCACAAGGGTTCTGAGCTCGGCGGGAAGTCTGTTGGATATTCTTGGTCTTCCGCTGCCCCTCCCTCCAAGTCGCACTCTCTTTCTAAAATAAATCAATAAATCTTAAAAAAAAAAAAAACAAAACTTCTCGCCTCAGCCTTGTGTTTTTGGAGGGAGGTTGGCTGTGCTGACTCTAGTCCCTGGGAGGACACAGGTTTAGAACAGAGGCTGGTCGTGGGGGCTCAGCCACAAGGAGTTACCTATAGGAACACTTGGGAAGTTTGGCAGCAAATGGAAGGAGAAAATAGGATGACTTCACCAGAGTAGCAGAATTGATGTGAGAAATAAAGGCAAAAAGAAAAATTAAATTTCCTTACTACCTACAGCCCACTGGTAAGTCCTTGAAACAGGCAGAGTGACATTCCTCTAGGGACTCAGCTGCCTTGATGTTAATACTTTGCTAAGGGCAAAAGGGCAATCTTAGCTCTACCGCCAGGATCCTGTAAGTCTACTTTGACATATAAAAATTCCTTTGGAAATTTCCTTTATCTCTGCCCCCCAAGATATATGTCGGCAATCATCCCCCAAGCATATGATCCACTGATCCACATCTGGAGGGTCTCATGACTGAGTTTTTACTAAACAGTAATAAATGACCTTTTCCCAACAGTAACTAGCCCCCTCAAGACCCTAGAAAACTGGCTCCCCAAATTCCTTACAGGTTATGCTATCCCTAACCCCCTCCCAACTTGAAAATGTATAATCGGCCATTTCTCAGGAGCCCAGTGCAGTTCTTTCTGTCCATGAGTCCTGTCCTCAGGCTTTCATAACACCACCTTTTTGCACCAAAAAAGATATCTCAAGGATTCTTTCTTGGCCATCAGCTCCGGACCTTAACATTCTTCCCTACATCAGGATTATGTGCACAACGACCTGACCTAGAGAGATGAATGCGAGATGCCTGGGAGATAAGCACACACACCACACATGTGCATGTATGCACACACACACACGCGCGCACACACACACGCACACACACACAAAGTGAGGCACACAGAGGGACGCACACCCGGAGTGATACACAGAGAGCACGCCCACAGCCACAGACACAAGCAGACATCTGAAGAGAGCTTGGGGCTGAAGTAGACCCAGTGCCTCATCCCTCCACACAGAAGGGTGAGGCATCCAGCACGAAAGGGAAAAAGGAGCCACCTTGGTGGCTATCCAGGATGTCATGGTAAAGAAGTCGCTGAGCTCATTTCAAGAGAGGAGAAGGTGAATGCTATGACTAGCAACTCAATATAATCCCTCATCACAGGAAAATGTGTTCTTTGAGGTTGAAAAGGGGGGGAAAAAAGGCAGGAGTAGACATACTTTTGGAGAAGTCGCCAGAACCCAGGTGAATTCTGAGTGGACTTGGTCTGTCAGGGCACTCTGAAGGGACCCCCTCAGGAAGCAACTGTAGGCCCCTGAGTGTCTGGAGAAATGGTCAGTCTGGGCTGGAGAGCCCGTGGCACCCAGAAGGAATTGGACGCTGGATCCAGCCACAGCCAGTCCCATGGGGCAGGGCCGGCACCTGAGCTGCTGTGTGGGGAAATGGAGGAGTTGCTCCCGGGGTAAGACAGGGAGCTCACACTTGAGCCTTAGGCCATCACATCTGCCAGGGACAGTGGAGATCTTGCCAACCTGTTCATTTTCCAGAGAGCACTGAAGCTCGGAGGTTAAGCAGTCTGCCTGAGCGCACGCAGTGAGTTACGGTGGCCTGGGGTTCTGGCTCAACAATGGCTGTTGCCACAGAGGTCAGTGTTCTCTTTACTTCTTGGAGGGAGATAAAGTCCGGGTGGTTGGGCTAGTGGGGAGAAAACCTGACAGTAGGCACAAGTGTCTCCGAGAAAGCCCTGGGGACCTGTCACATTAGTTTCTGCTTCATTTGCTCGGTGGGCTCTCCACCCCTTTGGGCCAGCTATCCTTGAAGACTTCATTTTGGTCACAAAAGGGATACAGGGACTCGAGTCCTTCAGAGCGTAGGTGATTTGGACGGATTCAGGAAGGCAGTGAACGGAGAAGCTAACAGATGGCATTCAGGAGCAGCTGTGACCTTCGTCCCAGGATGGAGGCTCCCTTGCCTCCTCTCCTCCCCACCCCCCTGCTGCTTGCGAATCCGCTGACTCGCAAAGTGGCATCTGGTGGGAGCGGGGTGCCAGTTCAGCGGGAGAACGAAAGGACAGGATCTCAAACTGGTAACGGAGGGATCTTCATTCACAACAACTTCAGAAGACTTGCTGGACCGAGAGGTTGGTAGACGTCTGAAATTCGGGCCAGCGGCGCCTTCTGGCTAATCTCTTCATGGAGACTCGCTATGGCACTCGCTATGGCATCCGTGCCCTTCATTCATGTTGGGTCTCCCATCGAAACCTGGTGCCCTGACCACCCCTGGGATGGGAAATGGGAGGATGAGACCAAACTCCTGCCCACATCGGGAAGGGGCGGGGGCCAGGCATCCAACTCCGTACTGGCTTGCTTAGGGTCTTACGGAGTCCTCAGGACCCAAGCATTCTGGCTCCCAGTCAGGCCTGCCGGCCTGCAGGCACCTTTGATGTTCCCCAGAACCCCGAGAGCGCTGGAGGGCAGCTCCTCTTAGAAAGGGTGTCACATTTACATCACTTAAGACTTGGGCCTGGCGCTGCGGCCGGATGTGAGTGAGGGAAAGCAGTGAAGAGCGGCAAATTAAAATCCATCTCCCCGGCTGTACCCCTCCTACCCTCAAGTGACTCAATTGGTCATTGAGATGAGAAAACAGTCCCGAATTCTTTCGGCTCCCAGCTAGGAGCTTCCTTTTGAATGCAAAGGAGAGACTGGGAGTTCTCCGCAGAGTCAAACGTGGATCTCCATCTCAATGCCCAGAGACAAAGGCCAAAAAATGCGAGGAATTTCCAAAGCGCCTCTTGCAAACAGCATCTCCCCCACCCTCTGGCTCTGCTCCACGGGCACCACGATGGGAATGGCGGCTTTCTTCTGTGGGCCTGGCCTGGCCTGCTGCCCACTTGCTAAAAGATTGGATCTGAGGACAAATGAAATTAGGAATCTCCCTTCCGCAGCCTCATGTTCTTGTGCTCCTGTAAGAAGACACTTCTGTGCACCCAGATAGTGGGTGGGCTTGGTGAGGGGGCACGGTGGGGGCACGGTGAGGGCATGGTGAGGGCATGGTGGGGGCACGGTGGGGGCACGGTGGGGGCAGTCCACAGGCTCCCTTGCTCACCAGCCCCCTCCCGGGTGGGCAGCCCCTGTGATGGCGGGTGGAGGAGGCGGATGCACCCCACCCACTCCAGGGCAATGAGAATGTTCTCACTTTCTGAGGGAGGGCCTTTAAAAGGAGCCTCATTTGGCTAAGGGTTCTTTTGTTTGCCTTCCCCTTCTGAGGCTGAACAAAAGGGAATAAGCTTCCAGGACGTCATCAGGAGTGAAGAAAAAGACTGGGAAAGAGTCCATAGAATTCTCATTTGAAGACACCTTTGAGTCACAGAGAGGAACACTCGCTGTCCAGAGGCTCTTGGCAGTCTGGGAAAATGTCTCCTGGCCTGCACTGGCCCATTTATTTAACACCAATTTTCCTTCTCTTCCCTGCAGGACGCTGGGTTCTTTGGGGGTCACTGTGACCCCTCAGAAGGTGAGAAAAAAAAACCAGAAGATGATGACCCATAGATAATCTTGGGTGTGGGCTGGTTGAGAGTGGTAACAGTGGGGGTGCCTGGGTGGCTCAGTTGTTAAGCGTCTGCCTTCAGCTCAGGTCATGATCCCAGAGTCCTGGGATCAAGCCCCACATCTGGCTCTCTGCTCTGTGGGAAGCCTGCTTCTCCCTCTCCCATTCCCCCTGCTTTTGTTCCCTATCTCGCTGTGTCTCTCTCTGCCAAATTCTTGGGGTTGTAAGTTTGAGCCCAATTTTGGGGGTAGAGATGACTTAAAAATAAAATCTTTAAAAAGCAGAAAAGCAAAACAAAATAAAACCCCACATTTGTTTGCAAAACCTATGCAGGACTGTTCTACTTACCACACCGCAATAATAGGGAATGACTTTGTTCACTGGCTGCCCTGAACTACAACTTGGTAGGCTTGCTTCAGGCTTCGCTTACTTCTCACGGGCTGCCAGACTAGCTTCCTTGAGCCCTAGCCTAGTCATGCCATTGTCAATGCCAGAGTCCACAGGCGCACCTGTTGACCACTGTATCTGGCCCAGGGGTCTTGGTGGGACACTCAAGGTCTGACAGGAGCCTGGAGTCCCCTCTTCCCAGTCTCTACAACTCAACCTTCACTTCAACAGGGCCACCCTTGCCTGCCATTTATAGCACCCTTCCCTACAAACAGTCTGTTCTTACCTTCTCACTCTTATTCTATCCAACGTGGAGGACACCTTCCTTCTCTCCTTCTCCTCTTCCCCATTTCAATATGGCATTTCACAAACTCCCCGTCCCTCTTCATTGCTTCTCACATTCACCATCTAGCTTGAGTTACTCTTCCTTTAGGAAGGTGCTGTCACAAACCCCACCTCCCCTCCCAGGGTCTGGCAGGCTTGGCCTCCAGAGTGCTGAAGAGCCTGACACTCCTACTCGCTTGCCCTTGGGGAAGTGATGGACTTTTGAGCTTCTCATCTGTGAAGTAGGGAAATGATTACCCACCTTATAGGCCTTCACCATGATTGCGTGAGATGATAAGAACATTGTAGTAAGGGCTCAACACGTCTCCCTCTTTTTTTCCCCTAATTCCCTCAGTTGTGATGTGTTCAGTGTGTCTTGTCTCCATGGGTACTTTTTGCTCTGGGGCCGCCTTTGGGAACTCAAACTCCTTGAGGCCAGGGGTGTTGAAAAACAAAATTCAGCTGAAGAGATGTGAAGATCTTACTGGCTCTCTTCGATGACTCACGAATTGGCAGCATCCTAGCTAGCGAGTGCGGACCAGCTCTGAGAAGCTGTACAAATGGAAGACTTACGGGAAGAAGGAGTCAGGGCAAAGCAGTGATTCTTGCAAGGAGTGGATCGTTTCAGGCAAGGTCACCTTCCTTTGGAGGACACTAGGGGTCTCTCAGGCAGATTTCTTCACTGCTGTTGACCAGGAAATTCCAGACTGACCGGTGAAAATCAAATTCCTAGGAAAGGCAGAAACTGCAGTTTGGTTAGGGGACATGGGCCTTAGCACAAGTGACTCAATGTTGTTTTTTTTTTTTTGTTTTTGTTTTTAACAAGGAAGACCCTAATTCTGATGGTTCTTAAAGTGATGTCCTCTGACCACAGCAAGAGAATCTCTTGGGAACTTGGTAGGAATGCAAATTCCCGGGCCCCACCCCACTCCTGATGAACCACTGACTCTGGTGGGTGGTCCAGCAATCTGTGTTGTACCAAGCCTTCCAGATGATTCTGGTGCATGCTCAAGTTTGAGAACCACTGCTCTGTTCCATTGCCTGGCGCCTACGCACGCTGCAGGACAGTACAGGACTCATGATACTCCATGAGCTTCAAAAAGCCAGTAAACCAGCTCTCCAACCAAAAACGCTGCCCTATTCCCCAGAGTTGACTCTCCATTCAGTCCCGAGGGGAGGTACCTTTCAGACAGCTGTTTTTCTTCCTGTCTGTGCTTCACCGTGTGTGTCCTGTCACTGATATTTTGGGGCAGCCAGGAGCTTGGATGGCTGTTAACAGAGAGGTCCAGGCTCCCCAAGACCCAGTGTGGTGTGCACTCCTAGGCCCTACTTTTTCTGAGCCTGTGTCAGGGTTTCCCAGAAGGCAGAGAAAGGCGATGCTGGGAGGAAGGCGGGAATACAGGCAGGGTGTGCTTGGCCTTTGTGGAAGCTGAGGGTAAGATTCACCCTGTACCCCCGGCAGCTTTCCTCAGGGAGCAGGGGCTGCCTGTGCAGCCGAGGAGGGCCAGCCTGGCATGAATGGAGACCTTGTATCGAAGACCTCGCTGGAGCCAGGAGCCACAACACAGGGGCTTTTCACGAGCAACCTTGCAACAGAGGCGGCATTGAGCGTGACTGGTGGCTTGCGGGCAGACGTGGGGTCTGGTGGACGCGTGGCATCATTGGAATAACATTGTTGCTCCTGCTGACCCTGCCCTGGCCGGGTGTGGGGGTGTTTAGATATCTCCTTTCAGAGGGGAAGACTCCAAGAGTCCTACTGTCCATAGCTTAAGCTGCTCTGACATGCCCCTCCTCCCATGTGCCATGAGTCAGTGTGCCAGGCTGTAGCAAGGGCCCAGAATGTGAGCAAGGGGGTCCATGCGTGCAGGGAGTATGCCCGGATGCTGGTCAGGAATGGGTTAAAGGCAGCTGCCGGAGACATTGCCAAAGTACAACTCTGGGGGCTTGCTACAAGGCCAGGGAGGATACCAGGCGTGCTCTTATCTACTGAAGGGGGATGGAAGCCCAGTGTGCCCCACCAAGGGGTCATTGAGAGGTGAGGAAGCACTGCTGGGGGGCTGTGAGGAGTCTACTAGGCAGGGACAGATGACAACTGCCAGGGGCATTCAGGACAGGGTGATGATGAGGATGGGGGTGTGGTGGGGTTAATGCTACCAAAGGAGATTCCATCTGTCCTGTACAGACACACTCTGTCACCTGCCTCCAACCCTCACCTCCCCAAGGTGGTTAGTTGATTAGCTAGCCAGCTCCCTGGCTTCTTCTCTCTTCTTGCACTGTCTTTCCTTTCTTTCTTTCTTTCAAAGATTGTATTTGTTTATTTGATAGAGAGAGAACACAAGCTGGGGGAGCAGCAGGCAGAGGGCGAGGGAGAAGCAGTCTCCCTCCTTAGCTGCCTGATGTGGGACTCCATCCCAGGACCCTGGGATCATGACCCAAGTGGAAGACAGATGCTTAACTGACTGAGCCACCCAGGCACCCCTTGCGCTGTCTTTTCTAGGATGACCCATTCTCCTGGATGACCTGGGACCAAGGATTTCCCGGGATGCAGAACATTTGGTGCTAAAATTGGGTCAGTGGATTACCCTGCTTTCATCTTGGGTAGCTTTTATTCCATTTGAAACTTCTTATACTGGGATGCCTGGGTGGCTCAGTGGGTTAAGCCTCTGCCTTTGGCTCAGGTCATGATCCCAGGGTCCTGGGATCGAGCCCCACATCGGGCTCTCTCCTTGGCGGGGAGCCTGCTTCCCACCCCCTCTCTCTGCCTGCCTCTCTGCCTACTTGTGATCTCTGTCAAACAAATAAGTAAATAATCTTAAAAAAAAAAAAAAGAAACTTCTTATACTTATCTCCTGTGACTCCCCCACCAAAAATGTGATAACAAAAGGGGATGGGACTGTTTTGCCACTTGCAAGTGTGGTTAATGGTATACTCTCTGCGGGTATGGTAGGTGTGTCCCTGGGTCAAAAGAAAACCGGGAAGCAAGTCGTGGCTTTAGTGTACTTCGATTGAGGAGGTGGCCATGCTTCCTCCATTTTCACTCTGTGGACACACTGATCCCCCACTTCTTTGCTCCTTTATAAGGGCTCTTGCATTGGCCTGGCAGATCGCACTCATCCCTCCAAATGGCCCATGCTGGGTGAGGTGGCCTCTGTGCTTGTAATGTCATATGTGAGATGTACACACACACACACACACACACACACACACACATAGCTGTGCCTAGCACTCCTCATATTCAGTTACTAATCGGCTCCAGGAGATTGTGATCTCCTTAAAGGAAGGATTGTTTTCTTTGCTTTTTTGGAATCTGCTGCCACATGGAAGGCTCGGATTTCCCATCCAAGAGAGAACCGCAGGGTGGGGATAGGGGTAGTGGCCTTCTGGGAGGGAGCTATGCAGCACCTGGGAGAGCTGAGGCCTGAGTTTCTCCTGGCTGCTGCCCCTGCTGCCCCTGTCTCCAGAGCAGTCTTGAGTCAGTTCTCCTGGTGTCTGCTCTCAGTCCTGGGTGGCGGTGGCTGTCAAGCAGTGGTAACTCACCGCTCCCTGGGCCTCAGTTTTTTTCTTGAGCTCATTGACAGGCTGGCCCAGGAGAGTCATGCATGCGTAGCCCTCTCAAAATGACAGCTGTCTCAGGGACCACTTGGTTTTCAGGGAAAATGCTATTCTGCTTTCAGTCTTCCATCAGAAACAAATGATTCCACCCAGGTCATCTTGGGGTCCCCATGGGCTTGTGTTTTGTGGTCATGCTTGGGGTGTCCACCTGTCTCCTTCAGAGATCTCCCCTGGAGCCCAAGCCAGACTGTCACAAGCTCTCAACCTTTGGGCAGGAGGCCCCCTGGAGAAAGCCTGGGGGCAGAGGGTATGAACTCAAGGTGAGCACCAGTACGGCCAGGGCCCTGGGCCACCAGCAGCTTGGCACCTACAAGGGCTTAGCTAACTAGGAGGCCCCACCACACTCCATGAATCACGGTCTTTCTTCCTCTCTTCCTTCTCTTTTGTTTTCACTTTCCCTATCTGTACCTCTCTCCTCCCCAGCTGGCAGTCCTTGCGCCTTAGTCCAGGAGAGGATGATGTGGCCAAACGAGTTTCTTTCAACCACCCTAGCGAACCCATTACTGCTTTGTTTTTCTTTGTGGTACTTATGACAACGTGAAATCGATTGCCTCTTTTGTGCTGCCTTCCCAGTTTCAATGGATAGAGAGCAGAGACCAGCTCATTCACTTAACTGTGCCCCAGCACTCAAAACAGTGCCTGGTACATCATAATTAATGACTCAATGAATGAGGCCCAGTATTTGATCAAGGCCCCAGGCTACAGCAATTTAGTGCAGGGTAGTGCCAAGTACTGTGTTTAGAAGTTTCTTGGGACATGGGGGGCCTGGCTGGCTCAGTTGGAAGAGCATTAGATTCTTGATCTTGGGGTTGTGAGTTTGAGACCCATGTTGGGTGCAGAGATTAGAAAAAAAAAAAAAGTTTCCTGAAACAGAGAGCTGGGAGCTTAGAGCTAGGGAAAGCCCCCTGTAGTTGTAAACCCACTTTTTTTTTTTTTTTAAGATTTTATTTATATATTTGACAGACAGAGATCACAAGTAGGCAGAGAGGCAGGCAGAGAGAGGAGGAAGCAGGCTCCCCGCTGAGCAGAGAGCCCGATGCGGGGCTCGATCCCAGGACCCTGGGATCATGACCTGAGCTGAAGGCAGAGGCTTTAACCCACTGAGCCACCCAGGTGCCCCCCCACTTTTTTTTTTAAACCCAGGGGAGGGGCGCCTGGGTGGCTCAGTGGGTTAAGCCTCTGCCTTCGGCTCAGGCCCTGGTCTCAGGGTCCTGGGATCAAGCCCTGCATAGGGCTCTTGCTCAGCGGGGAGCCTGCTTCCCCTCTCTCTCTGCCTGCCTCTGTCCCTACTTGTGATCTCTCTCTCTGTCAAATGAATAAATAAAATCTTAAAAAAACAAACAAACAAAAAACCCAGGGGAGTCATAGGAGGCTAGAGGAAGTGTCCATGTGTCCCCCACCCCCCCAATTGTGTGCCTTACCTTCTGAAAGGGGAAACCTCTAGACTCTCTCACTGTGCTCTTTGCATCTTCTCAAGAGTCCTGCTCCGCTAGTGCCCACACTCCTTTGGTCCAGAGCACTGAGTTTATTTCTCCTTCTGTCCTCCAGCTCTGCCTGCTCTGTGATCAGGGCTCCTCTGGTGACATGGAGACTAGTCCTAGGAGGGACACCAATGATCCTGTGCTCAGGCTCCTACGGAAGAACAAACTAAGGCTCAGATGTGTGAAGTCATTTGTTCAAGACCACACTGTTCTTGACAGAGCCAAGAATTCGTTCATTTATTCATTCACTTGTAGAAAAAAAAAGGTCAGTTTCACTTAAGAATTTTTTTAAAAAAAGATTTTATTTATTTTTTTGAGAGAGAATGAGAGAGAGAGTTCACAAGCAGATGGGAGGGGTAGAGCGAGAAGCAGACTCCTCACTGAGTAGGGAACCTGATGTGGGACTTGATCCCAGGACCCTGGGATCATGACCTGAGCTGAAGGCAGAAGCTTAACCAACTTAGCCACCCAGGCATCCCAAGATTGTGTTTGATGAAGCTGTAAAAGATTAATTTTGTTGAATCTTAACCCAGTTTTTTTTTTAATTATTCTGTGTGATGATAGAGGAAATATGCATGAAGAACTTCTAGTGCACACTGAAGTATGATGGTTGTTTTAAGAAAAAAGCACGTGCGGGTGTTTTGAGTTGTGAACTAAATTAGCTGCTTTCTTCATGGAACTCTTTTTTTTTTTTTAATTTTTTACTTCAAAGAATGACAAATTGTTTCTTAGACTTGGATATTTTGCAGATATTTTTGAAAGTGATCAAAGTGAGACTGTCACTTCAGTGAAAACAACTGATAGTAATTGTTCCCAATTATAAAACATGAGCTTTAAAGTAGAAATTAGAATCTGGAAACCTTGTATCCACCTCCGTGAGCTTGACAACTGCCTAATACTTTAAGTCTTTTCTGATGGGATTGGTATTGAGAGTAATTAATGTAGCTTTTGATATTATATGAAACGGGCCCTTGCTTGGAAGAATCTTATGATTTTTTTTTTAAGTTTTTATTTATTTATTTGACAGACAGAGATCACAAGTAGGCAGAGAGAGGAGGAAGCAGGCTCCCCGCTGAGCAGAGAGCCTGATGCGGAGCTCTATCCCAGGACCCTGGGACCATGACCTGAGCCGAAGGCAGAGGCTTTAATCCACTGAGCCACCCAGGTGCCCCGAGTCTTATGATTTAATAAGCCAATATAAATATATTTTTAGGTAGGTTCCATGTTCAGTGCGGGGATTGAACTCACGACACTGAGATCAAAAGTCATATGCTCTATCAACTGACCCATCAGATGCCCTATGAAAATATTTTTTAAAGATTTTATTTATTTATTTGAGAGAGAGTGTAGAAACAGGGGGAGGGGCAGAGGGAGAGAGAGAAACACACTTCCCCATGAGCTGGGAGCCTGACATGGGGGTTGGTAGCAGGACCCTGAGATCATGACCTGAGCTGAAGGCAGCCACTTAATCAACTGAGCCATCCAGGCACCCCCCTCCCCTACCAACTCTTTTTAAATGACCCATCCAGGAGATTGCAAAATCATGAATAAATACAAAGATCTATTCAAAATTAAAGAGAGACTAATGTATTTCATTGTAACAAAATAAAAGTTCAGTAATATGGTTTCAAATTCCACATTGTAAGCTACCTTAAAGAAACTATACCATTGGGACGCCTGGGTGGCTCAGTTGGTTAAGCATCTATCTGCCTTCAGCTTGGGTCATGATCTTAGGGTCCTTGGATTGAGCCCCGTGTTGGGTTCCCTGCCCAAAGGAACCTGCTTCTCCCTCTCTTCCCTTCTCATGCTCTTTCTCTCTCAAATAAATAAATACATACATACATACATACATAAACTCTTAAAAAAGAAAAGAAAATATTAAAAAAAAACCCAAAACTATACCACTTTGTTGAGTATCAGAGAAGAATATCCACAATTATTAGAAAAAGCTACAAAAGGAACCTGGGTGGCATAGTCAGTTAAGCATCCGACTTTTGGTTTTGGCTCAGATCATGATCTCAGGGTGGTGACTGAGTCCCCTATCAGGCTCCATGCTGGTCATGGAGGCTTTTTAAGATTCTCTCTCCCTTTGCCCTTCTCCCCGCCTCCCTAAAAGAAAGGAAAAAAAAAAAAAGGCTATGAAAATATTATACCTGTTCTCAATGGCAAATCTGAGTGAGGCCAGAATTTCTTCATACTTAACCAAAACAACATTTCACAGTAGACTGAAAGCAGAAGCAGACACAAAAATCCAGCTGCCCTTTACTCATCCAGACAATAAAGAGATTTACAGACACGCAAAACAATGCTGCTCTGCTCACAAGTATATTTTTGTTTTGTAATATAGCTTTTAAAAATAAAAATCTTATTTATGTTAACATGGAATGGAGTTATTATTAATTGAAAGTGTAAGGACCTATTTTATATTTTAGCAAGAGGCTTTCATTGAGGTTAAACAAAAACCTTGTTGTTTAACCCTTAAACTGTCCCTGCTCCCCTTCCCCCAGGGGATTCACTTAAAAACAAGTCAGGGAAACCAGCTCCAGGTAACAAAGCCCAGATACAAAGGTAGGTCAGGCGAGGTGGAGACATCCGATCAGTGGGGGGTTGCATACTGTCACCCTAGCTACCAAGGAGTATGGGCCCCTGCCCTTTGGGAACCCTTTTGGCGCCAATCCTAGTCAAGGTATAATAGGCTGATTCAAATGTCTACTAGGGTAAATTGTAATTCAATTGGTCACCTAGCATCACTGTGGAGTTTCCTGTGTGTGTTACAATCTCATTGGCCACCTGTACGTGGCCGGGCCCAACCGCATGGCCTTTGCCCTTAAAAGCTAGACTGTGAAACAGAGAAGGGTCCCCCTCTCTTATAAGAGGTGCGTCCCCGGACGTTCGGTCTGGTTCTTGACGCTTGGCGCGAAATAAAGCTTTGCTTGATCTTCGCTTTGTATCAGTCTTGCTCTTTTAATCACGGACCCATTATTGGGGCATAACAGAAAGGAATCCATAGTTTTTTATTTTAATTTCCTTCTTAAATATTTTATTTATTTATTTATTTTGATTGACAGAGAGAGATCACAAGTAGGCAGAGAGGCAGGCAGAGAGAGAGGGGGAAGCAGGATCCCCACTGAGCAGAGAGCCTGATGTGGGCCTGATCCCACGACCCTGAGACCGTGACCTGAGCCAAAGGCAGAGGCTTTAACCCACCGAGCCATCCAGGCGCCCCTTAATTTCTTTTTCAAAAAAAATATTTTAACTTTAGGCAATTCTTCATTATTTTTATTTATTTTTTAAAAAGATTTTATTTATTTATTCATGAAAGAGAGAGAGAGGGGCACCTGGGTGGCTCAGTGGGTTAAAGCCTCTGCCTCCGGCTCAGGTCATGATCCCAGAGTCCTGGGATGGAGCTCCACATCAGGCTCTCTGCTCGGTGGGGGAGCCTGCTTCCTCCTCTCTCTCTGCCTGCCTCTCTGCCTACTTGTGATCTCTGTCGGTCAAATAAATAAAATCTTAAAAAAAGAGAGAGAGAGAGAGAGAGGCAGAGGAGAACCAAACTCCCCGCTGAGCAGGGATCCTGATACAGAACTCGATCTCAGGATTCTGGGATCATGACCTGAGCCGAAGGCATGTGCTTAACCACCTGAGCCACCCAGGCGCCCCTATTTTAATTTCTAATGTGGCCAGTAGCAGTACATAGAATCCAGCTATCTCATGTCTCTAACACAATACTCTGCACCCAGTCCCAATGTGTGTTTTTCCCAACTGGCAAGCAATTCTCTGACACCAACTGGGTGTCCTACAATACAACTCAATTCTGACACTATCTACTTGGTGATGGCATCAGAGCCCAAAGGTTTAAGGTTCAGTCTTACAACACTGCCCTCTACCTCCCTTCACCCCTTCAGATCCCTATCACAAGCCCATGTTACCTGTGTTTCTCACCAATGGGCTAGAGATCAGAGGTTCCAATGATCCCCTCCCTGGATTCAATTAATTTGCTAGAGTGGCTCACAGAACTCAGAGAAACATTTTACTTACTAGATTATCGGTTTATTATAAAAGGGTATATAACTCCAGAACAGAGACAGGGAAGAGATGCATAGGGCATAGTATGGGGAAAGGGCGTGGAGCTTCCATGCTTTCTCTGGGCCCCGCACTCTCCTCGGCCTCTGCCTCTTCACCAACACGGAAGCTCTACCCTCCCTATTTTTTGGGTTTTTATAAAGGCTTCATTACATAGGCATGATTGATTAAGTCATTGACCATTGGTGACTGAACTCAATACACAGCTCCTATCCTCTCTCCGGAGGTTAGAGGGCTGGGACTGAAAGTTCCAGCCCTCTAATCACAACACTGGTTGTCCCGGCAACCAGCTCCCCCATCCTCGCAGATTTTCCTAAGTAATTTCATTACCATAACAAAAGACACCTTTAAAGCTCTCAACACTTAGGAAATTCCAAGGGTTTTAGGAGCTGTGTGGCATGAGTGGGAATGAAAACCATATTTATCTTATTATAAATCAGCATACCAGCAACGATGTTTAAGACTACAACGGAATCCTAATCCAAAAAATTTCAGAAGCAATAGAGGGACCATAATGCAGCTAGCAAGTTAAAGGATTGTTGGAATTGCTGAAAGGGTAAACGGTGGCAAGAAGCCAGGGGGTGGCTTCAAGAGGACCTGCTACTACCCTTGCGAAGGGAGGATGAGGGACGGGGTGGTGTACCAGTGGCCAAGAGCAGGAGATTTCTTTTGGAACTTGGCATTAAAAGGCACTAGAGTCGGGGCGCCTGGATGGCTCAGTGCTTAAGCGTCTGCCTTCGGCTCAGGTCATGATCCCAGGGTCCTGGGTTCGAGCCCCGCATCGGTCTGCCTGCCTGCTTCTTCTCCCATCCCCTCTGCTTGTGTTCCATCTCTCGCTGTGTTTCTCTCTGTCCAATAAATAAAATCTTAAAAAAAAAAAAAGGCACTGGGTGTGGTGAAAAAACAATGAATACTGTTACGCTGAAAATAAATAAAAAATTGGAAAAAAAAAAAGGCACTAGAGTCAGGGATACCTAATGGAAACCAGAATCATGTCAAGGATTCCTTGACAGGAGCTCAAAATATGAAGGAGGTGAGCCCCTGCTGGAAAACCCACCCGGAGCAGAGAGAAGTGGGGACAAGTGCCCTGGTTTCTCTCTTTCTCCTGTTATCCAATTTCACTGGACAACCCTGCCTGGAAGCTACTTCTCAGCACACTTTGGGGAACACAGCTTGTCCAAGTCAGTCTTCCTGTGTCTTCCTGCAATATGGAGGAGAGGAGAGCAGGAAGCTGAGAGCAACAGGCTCACGGCTGGCCCAGAAAAGGAAGGGAAGAACCAGGATGTTGGCTGGAGGGAGCCACAGGGATGAGAAAGTCTGCTCAAGATGGGAGGATCTTGTACTGTTGTGAGGGAGGTGGGCAGAGTAGAGGAAGAAGAGGCAAAACCAGCCCAGGTGGGGGATAAGGACAGAAGGGAGAGTTGGCAGACTCCAGGCACAATGTTAGCCAATTTCCCTTAGTAGGGCCAACTGATTGGAACTGGAAATAAGGAACTTATTTAGAAATTGTCTGCATGCTACTCTTACTTGGGGTCTGCTTCTTGGGGAGATTGCTGGATACTGGGCACGGAAAGGTTACTGTCATCTACCCCCAGGTTAATAATTTTAAAGTTTTCTACATGCAGTCTAGACCCCTTATACATCCAACAGCCAGCTCCAGATCTCCACCTGGAAGATGTGTTTTTTTTTTCCTGTGGCTTGGGTCTCACCTGAAATGGGCTTCTTCCCAGAATGCTACCTTGGTTCCTAAAGGGTACTCCTATAGCTCAGGCTTTATTGTCACTAGCTCATTAACGTCTGTTTCTTCTGTCAGTCTAAATAAAAAAAGTAAACCGAGGCAATCTCGAATTACCAGAATTCTAGTAATTGGGGAAGTACGCCCTGTAGCAAGCCAGAGACGGTCCCTCCAGGGTCTGGGGTGGGCTGTATTTACCTGTAAGGAGCACAAATCGGGGAGTCCAGCCAGAGTCCAAGCAGTAAATTTATTGGCTTGAGGATGAGGAGAGATTCTCGCCGGATGTTCATTGGTCAAGCACTAGGTCTCAGTCTTAGGTAAATCAGCCTAGAGCGGGAAATCAAGCTCAAGCCTTCATCCTTCTTAGGGCGCATGCGTGAGATTCTCTGTGGCCTAATCTCCGGTTCCATTTTAGACTGAAATCTTTTCTCACTTCCCACCAGGGGTAACTGCATCCCCGTGGCCAGCTCCTGGCAGAGTCCAGTAGTACCCGTGCCCCAGCCTCAGTTTCTCCTTCTGGGGTTCCATTTACACGTAGTCAGCCACACTCAGGCGGCAGAAGGTCCCCCCCTGCCGAATCTGCCGAAGGTCAATGAGAGCCTAACTCTACGTCACAGTGCTACGTCATCACCTTGCTCCGTCTCCCCGCGGTTTTCGTCTTCCATTATCCCGAGAGGAGGGGGTGAGTAGAGTACGGTAAGGTATTTTGAGACAAAGTTCACAAAACTTTTGTAAAAGTATATTGTTATACATATTCTTTGTGGTATAATTGTTAATTTCTTACTGCACCTAATGTATAAGTTGAACTTTGCCATACGTATGTGTGTATAGGTACCATCTGCAGTTTCAGGCATGACGGGGGAGGGGTGGGTCTTGGAACACTCCCCCGTGAATGGGGGGGGGGCATTGTGTTTGGTACAAGGTACATACTTAATAAATATTTGATGAGTGAACAAATGGCTGATTGTTATAGGAATATGGGGGTGCATCCCCATCCTTGAGGTTCGTCTTGAAGAACTGTGCCCTCCCTCCTGCCTTCAGAGTCCCAGGGAGTCAGAGAAGAGACCTGTCCTAGGAGATCTTTCTTCCCTAGTGTTCGCAGCTCACAGAAAAGAGCCAGGAGCTTGAAGTTGAATTCTGAATCTCACATGGTGGCTGGGAAGTCTCCGGTGACCCATGTAAGTTTTCTCCGTCGGTCTCCATCTTCTCCTGGATAAATTAGAGACAGTAATATTTGCTCTCCCCACCTCTGGAGGTTGCTCTGAAGGTGAGAGATGATGTTTCGGATAGAGTAGCACCAATGCACCAACCTGAATTCAGAGGAGCCCTTGAAGAGTCCTCCTGCTTTAAGCCCTAGGTGGCCACACTGATGTCGCCAGCCCTGCTGTTTATCTCCCCCAGAAAGGAAACGTTAACTGGAAGCACTTCAAGGAACACAGCTCTTTGTGGAGCTGGCTGCATCTTCACAGGATTCTGAAAGCAGTGGTGGAGAGAGCGTCCAGCAGGTGTGTGTGTGGGGGGGGGGGGGTTGGCCCGCCAGGGGGCCCAGCCCTTCTCCCTACACCACTGCCACTGTGGGGCTCACACATGGGGCAGCTGATGCAGAGAGCAGAACAGGTTAGACCCAAGAGTTCTGGTTCCCAGATCAGCTCTGGCCCTGGAGAGGTCCTCGTGCCGCCAAGGACACATGAAAGAGGTCAGGAGCAGAGAGAAGCCTCCTGGAAATGCACGTGTCCCTTTTGTGCATAAAGCTATGCCAAATCCTGGGATATAGGAACTAAAGGCATAGCTTTGCCCTCAAAGAGCGTATGGTTGAACAGGCAATAGATGGATGCCCTTATCCAGGGCAAAGCCCCTGCCTTGTTAAGGAGCAGTGAAGGCTGAGGCTTGTCGGGGCGGAAGCCGCGGGTGGGTGACCCTGTCCCACTGCTGCTAGCTGGCTCTTTCTCTCCTGGAACTGCTGAGGCAGGTCTGCCAGGCACTAAGGAGGGTGCTTCCTGGCTCCAGGCACTGGGGGTTGACTCACACGGATGCTATTGGAAAGGGCTTGTCTCAGAGGAAGGCCTGAAGTTCCTGAAGAGAAACAATCTCACTTCCTCATTTCTCCAGTTGAAATGCTACACAGTTTTCCTCAGGGGCCATAACAGCCCCTGGGCCTGGCCCACAGAAGTCTGAGAGGCCCCACCAGCAGGGGATTGGAGGTGAGGTGGTCTGTAGGAATGCAGTTGCCGCCCCTCCCCCAGGCCTTAATCCCCAAGGCCTGGGGGAGGGTGTGGCTGGTACCAGCTAGGACTGCAGTTTCACCACCAAAGCCCCTCTGAAGCCAGGAGGCCAGAGTATATGAATTATAGGTCTGGCCCGGCTGAGCTGGGGAGCCACTGGCCTCACACTGCTCTATGGTAGATAAGGATGGATCAAAGTGGCCAAACCCTCCTACACCCCTATGTCAGGATCCACCACCCAGTGGCTGGAGTGACAAGATAGATAACATATATACAGGGAGGGGATTTTGTGTTTCCTTTTGAAGTCCTTTGCACAAACATCTTGTGTGTGAAGCAGCCTGTGCACATCTCCTGCACAGCCCCCACCCTTCTGGTGTTGGGTCTTACACACACACACCCACCCCCCGCCCCACTCCTCTGGGTCTTCCTATTGGGTCTGTCCTGTGTCCTTTCTGGTTTATCCTTTGCAGCCCAGGTTGACTTGAAATGAAGATGGACAGTAGTTTCTGTGAGCCTCAGTGAGACCCCTGGGGGCAGGGGGCTCTGTGCCCAGCCTTGCCAGTCTTGGGGCCAGCAGACATTTTGTTAGAGCCTTTAATCTAGCCTTAGTCCTGGAGGAAGAGTGGATTTTCCTGGAGGTTTTGTGGAGGTCAAGAAGAGGGCATTTCACACATCCATCCCCGAGCAACACAGCCTGTAGACAGCCTGGCCCACTCCGCATCCTTGTTCTCAGCGCTGGCTGCCAGCCCCCTCTTCCCTTTCTGTTCCTTATTCAGACTCTAAAAACCCCTCTGTTGTCCAGTGCAATGGGGCCTTTCCCAGGTCCTTCCCTCAGGCCTCCTCGGGGTTTCCCTGCAGCTTACAGACTGCAGCTTTCACCCAGCACACAGACTCCAAGTGGCCTCAGCTGGCAGCTGCCATGGACGAGCTGTGCTGTGATTGCCTTCTTAAACCTGCTTCATCCCCTGACTCCTTTTTATTTAAAACAAAAACAACCCCCCCATATATATTTTTTTCTTATTTTTATTTTTATTTTTTTTATAAAATATTTTATTTATTTATTTCACAGACAGAGATCACAAGTAGGCAGAGAGGCAGGCAGAGAGAGGAGGATGCAGGCTCCCTGCTGAGCAGAGAGCCCGATGCGGGGCTCCATCCCAGGACCCTGAGGGGCTCGATCCCAGGACCCTGAGATCATGACCTGGGCCGAAGGCAGAGGCTTTAACCCACTGAGCCACCCAGGCGCCCCTCTTATTTTTATTTTTTTAGTAATCTCTGCTCCCAGTGTGAGGCTCGAACTCATGACCCGAGGTCAAGAGTCACATGCTCTGCTGACTGAGCCAGTCAGGTGGCTCCCTTGTCCCACCACTCATATAGCAGAAAAGAGTTTATTTTTTTTTTTAAAGATTTTATTTATTTATTTGACAGACAGAGATCACAAGCAGGCAGAGAGAGAGAAGCAGGTTCCCTACTGAGCAGAGATCCTGATGCGGGGCTCATCCCAGGATCCCAAGATCATGACCTGAGCCGAAGGCAGAGGCTCAACCCACTGAGTCACCCAGGCGCCCCGCAGAGAAGAGTTTAATTGTGAGTTGTGCAGTCTCCATTGCAGGGTGGAGGGCCCAGGTGGGTGGGTGGCTGTCCCAAGTTCCTGTGTGCCCTGGGATATTTCCAAAGCCCAAGGCTGGGGTCTTTGTCTGCTTTCAGGATCCAGGAACTCATCCCCGCCTCCCCCAAACCCTAACAATCTTTCCTTCCTCCAAACAAAGAACCCTTTTGATCTTTATCACTCTTTTGGAACATACATGCCAGATGTCTTGGGTAATAAAAATAAGATTATCAGCAAACGCTTGAAAGCACTTACTATGTTCTAGGTACTATTCTAAGCACTTTATAGTTATTAGTTCATTAAATCTCAGTAGTTGGGGTGAGGGGCCTCTGTCTAATATCTTTAATTACATAATGAAGTCCTCAAGGGTGGAGACTGGGGTGACACATCTTTGTATCCCCCAAATTCCTTGCACTCCAGGAATGTTTGCTGATTGACTCAGTCTGCCTGTGGGAGGTACCATCCCATCCTGGTTACTCACTTTCCCTTTCTCTTCAAACGGAACTAGGATTTCCGTTTTTATTCCCTTAGAGTAATGGAAAGTGATAAAATGACATGGGGATGCTTTGGGGTCTTTGGGATTTTCTCCTCTGACTGAAGTTGGGACACCTTGCCCATCAAGGAAGACACCTGCCAGAAAGGAGCAGAGGAAGACACAGTCGGGCTTTCTAAGCAGGAGTGGAGAGAGGCACCCTCTGTGTGTGTGTTCAGGTGGTTGTCTCTGGATGGTGGGTTGTGGATGATTTTGGTTTTCTGCATTTTTTACTATGAGCAGACACTACTTTTACACTCTCAAAAGAGGAATTAGAAATGTAAAAAGTGAAATGTTTATTGAGTATTACGTTGAGTAGTGACTGTTCAGGTGAGTTTTATTTTATTTTTTTTAATTTTAATTTTTTGAAGATGTTATTTATTTGACAGATAGAGAGTGATCACAAGTAGGCAGAGAGGCAGGCAGAGAGAGAGGGGGAAGCACGCTCCCCGCTGAGCAGAGAGCAAGATGTGGGGTTTGATCACAGGACCCTGAGGTCATGACCTGAGCTGAAGGCAGAGGCTTAACCCACTGAGCCACCCAGGCGCCCCTAGAGCTGAGTTTTAAAGGATGAATACAGAAGCCCCAGCAGCTGGGCTGGCCTTCAGCAGGCATCCATCCTGATGGCCACTGACTTGTTTTCACAGGCCAATACCTGTGCCACACCCATTAATAAATATTTTAATATCTCCCCTACCCAGAAGTCCTGTCTCTTCTTTGGCTAGGAGGAAGATTGCATTCTGGGGTCACTTTCCTTCCCCAAGCCAGCAACCCCGATCCAGTGATGGTCTACATTGTTCTCTTTGCTTCCTCTAAAGGTGGCTGCAGGAGAGGGTTCTACCACCTCTTCCCTGGATTATCTGCTTCAACCTCCCAGCTGTTACAGTAAGCAGTCTTGGGTTCCAAGCTGGTGTCTACATTCTAGAGCAGAGATCCTCAGCCTTGGCTGCATGTTTAGAAAGTGCCAAGGCCTGAAAAAAAAAAAAAAAAAAAAGACAAGGTCTGACTCCCATACCATACCACTTAAATCAGGACCTCTGGGGTGGGCCATTGAATTTTTAGGTTCTCCAGATGCCTCTAATGGGGAGTGAGGGTCGAGGACCACTGAGGCAGATGCAGAAAGTTCTCCAGTGTGGACAGAGGGACCAGCATGGATTTGCTTGCCCTGCGCTGGGCACGGTGGAGGAGGACACACAGATGGCTGCACACAGATGGCTGCACACAGAGCTGCCTGCCTGCTTTCTGAGGGCTTGTAATTGATCACAAAGTTGGTGAGCAAGCTAGAACCTGTGCACAGAGAGGTGGGAACACTCAGTGTGATGCCCATCGTGTCTAACCTGTGCCCATTCTGACACGGCTGTTAAAAATGCTGAGGAAGGAGGCATTTCCGGTGTCCTGAGGATAATCAGGGTGATCTTCCTGGAAGAAGTTCTGGAGGCAGTTTTTTTGGGGGGAGAGTCCCTCACAATGGAGCACTGACTCTTCTGGTCCTTTCTAAGGATTTTCTCTCAGGCTCCTTATCTGATGAAGCAGCTTCTTTGTAACTCTGGGCCCTGTTAGGTGTGGCTGGCCACTCTTCAGTCACTGCCCCAGCTCTCCAGGACACCCCGGCAGGACCAGGCTCTGACAGATAAGAACCGTGCTTGTTAGCACAGCTGTTCTCTGCAACACCCAGTGTTGTTTTCAAACCTACGGAAATTTGGGTGCGGAAGTGTGGCTACATCCACCCAACTTCAGAGTTGGGCTTGGTTCCAAATAAAAGGAAATTTAGTCAGTTTTCCCAGACACAGGGACAAAAATAGAGTTGACAGGAACCTCAAAGGGTCTGCTGAGGTACCAGGGTTACACCTAGAAAAATCAACTGAGTTTTTGGTCTAGATGCTGTCAAATGGCCAGATGAGACTTGAACTTTCAGCATCAACAATTACTTCTGGGGGGCGCCTGGGTGGCTCAGTGGGTTAAAGCCTCTGCCTTCAGCTCGGGTCGTGATCTCAGGGTCCTGGGATCGAGCCCCGCATTGGGCTCTCTGCTCGGCGGGGAGCCTGCTTCCTCCTCTCTCTCTCTCTCTCTCTACTTGTGATCTCTATCTGTCAAATAAATAAATAAAAATCTTTAAAAAAAAAAAAAAACCCCACAATTACTTCTGGAATTTGTCAATACAGGTTCTTCAGAGACAGTGTTCCAAAGGTGATGTCTTACAAGAAGGCGATTTTGTTTCTTCTGCTGTTAATAGTCCTAGAGGTCTCTGGGTTTCCTGGGCCCCTTTGGCCAATAACCTGGATTCTGGGGTTTATGAGGTTTGGATATATTTTGTGCGCGGTCAAGGAGATTGTTCCTGAGCGGGAAGAAACCGAATGTCCTAACTCATGTTTGGATAAATTGATGATTTGTTTTGTTCAGCTTTAACCTTGGATCTTGTCTCGGGTGTGTGTGTCCTATGTATGCTCTACTGCAGAACGGGGCCTCCTGGGAGAACTGGTTCTGCCTGGACATCCCCAGCAGGACTATGCCAAGCCGTTGTCGACCTCACTGCTGTCCTTCCTCACACTCTGGAAGGCATGCTTCTTTTTCCTGCTCTTTCACAAACTCAGCTCCAAGGGCTTTATATAGCATGGCAGGGTGGGAGTCTCTAGCGCATCATGGCCCTTGCAAAGTCTCCAGTGTGAGCCAGTTTCCCAGCCTCTGACACATGGTGGTCATGCTGCTGTTGAGTGGCAGAATTGAGCCTGAAAGTCAAATTTTTGGATCCCCACCCTGTCCTTCCCCATGTGGTGAGATGACCATGTCCAGAGACTCTATAAACCGGACATTGCGTAAAGAAGGAAATGTGTAATCAGGGTTGGAAAAGGCCAACAAAATTCCCACATCTCCATACATTTGTCATTGTGCCCATGCTCTGTGTGGCTTAGCCGGGCCAGAGGTGGTCCCTGTAGACAATATAATTATCCTCATCCCATGGGAAGGTTTCACAGAGCTCCAGGCTCTCGGTTTCGTTGATGGTAGAGAAAGGGTGTAAGATGGCAGGGCTGAACTCATTTTCCTTTAAAATTAGAAATGCGGCATGGAAGGGACTGGGGTGAATGATTTGATCTCTTTGAACTTTATTTCCTTATTTGTAAAGTGGGAACAAGAAAGGGACCTACCCTCAGGGCGGAGGGTCAACTGAGATAATATTTACTAAGTGCCCAGAGAGCACAGCACACGGGAAGCTTACTAAGGCTGAGAAACCGTTTTTCCTAAAGGGTGCTACTTCTGAGCCAGCCCTCCTTCTTCCTTTCCCTTGTCCCTCACAGGCTGTGAAGATGGGTGTGGGACGACTCTGTCTCTTTGAGACAAAGCTGTCCCTAGGGGAAGTGACTTGACCCTGAGACATGCAGTGAGTCAACAGCTTGGGGGTCCTGGAGCCCGCATCTCCCTGCAGACTGGACTGTCACTAGTGCACTGAGTTTCTGCCTTCTGCAGGCCAGCCTGGGGCCCTGCCTCCCATCTTGCTGCAGTCCCCTGCCGGAAACCCCGCCCCATTGTCCCAGGCAGCCTCGGCCTGGGGAGCTCAGCTACTGCTGGGCTGACAGTTTCCTTTCGTGGCTGAGATAACTTTGGGAGATGTCTATCGGGTTCAGGGAAAGGGTGGAGGGTCTGAGTGAGCCCTTTGCTGCCCTGAGATATCTGGCGGGCGGTATATAGAGAGGAGCTCATTTAACCTCATAGCCTTGCCCTTTGCCACTTTCTCTCTTCCTCCTTCTCCCCTCCTCTTCTCCCCTCATCCTCACCCCTACCTCTCAAGGCTTTGATGAGTTTCTGGGAAGCTTGGTGGGAGGCCAGACAAGCCTCATTAACTCCTTCAGTGCTTTCAGTGCTATGGGTAGGGAAGGTGAAAAAGTACCTGGGCCAGGGGAGGGGAGGGGGTGTTGGTAGGGATGGTCCAGTGGCCCTAGTTTTCTTATTTTTTATTAACATCTAATGTATTATTTGTTTCAGAGGTACAGGTCTGTGATTCATCAGTCTTACACAGTTCACAGCACTCACCATAGCACCTGCCTCCTGAATGTCCATCACCCCGCCACCCCATCCCTCCCCCGCCCTCCATTCCAGCAACCCCCAACTTGTTACCTGAGGTTAAGAGTCTTTTTTTATCATTTGTCTCCCTCTCTGGTTTTGTCTTGTTTCATTTTTCCCTCCCTTCCCCTGTGATCCTCTGTCTTGTTTCTCAAATTTCTCATGTAAGTGAAGTCATATGATAATTGTCTTTCTCTGATTGCCTTATTTTGCTTAGCATAATACCCTCTAGTTCCATCCACGTTGTTGCAAATGCCAAGATTTCAGTTTTTGATGGCTGTATAATATTCCATCATATATAGGTAAGTGGCCCTAGTTTGGTCCCAGGGAAAAGCTTCAAGAAGCTTTTTAAGTCCAGGCTCTATCATGGATTAGCTCAGTGAGCTTGGGAAACTTACAGTTTCTTCTCTGGGCCCTGGGTTTCTCATCTGTTAAACGGGGGTGAAAATGCCATATGCGTAAGGTGACTGCAAGGAGTTAAAGATCTAACCTGTGTAGGGAACCTGTCAGAGGGCCTGGCCCAGGGGACTAGTATGATGGTCATTTCTGTGCTACCATCTGATCGGTGGCCTTGTGATATCAGTGAGTAGGAATTCTCCCCACCTCACCCTTTACTGGAAACGGTAGCTCTTCTGATAGTAAATCGGATGGGTCATCTTGGCATGGAAGCAAAAACACTTCATTCATTCATTCATTCACTAAATACCTATTTATTGAAAGCTTAGTATGTGCCAGGCACATTTCAAGCATATTGGGAAGCAACAGTGAGCAAGACAATTCCTGTCGTCAGAGTGAGAGAATGTGCAGGGCAGCTGGGGCTTGGGGTGGTGGTGGTTGGGAAGATAGGAACAGATAATAGATTAGCAAAACATAAAAATATAATTTCGCGTAGAGGTGGGTGCTCTGAAGAAAATGGAAATAGAATAAAAGGTTAGATGGTGATGGGCTGCACATATGCTCTTTTAAATAGGACAGGCCTTTCTAAGGAGGTGATCTTTGAGCAATTTTTGAATGGAATGAAGGGGTGAGAACGTGGCAGCAGTGTTTTCCAGCCATTGACAATAGCAGATTTGGAGGCCTTGAGGTAGAGACCCCGCTTGGGAGGTTCTAGCAAAAGCATGAAGACCAGATAAGTCGGGGGTGAAGGAAGAGAGGGTACATAGGAGCTGTGGGCACACATGGGTCCTGGGGAACTCTCTCCCCTGAGGCTGACCTCTTCCCTTCCACAGGTGGGCTGTTGCCTGTGTGTGTGTGGAGCGGGTACCAGGGAGCAGCAGAAGACTGACTGACCATGGTGGACTGCATATTTATTTTAATTAGGGTGATGGCAGGCAGCTGTCACTGGTCTCTTTTTATTTATTTATTTTGTCCCTGGTTTCTGATGGAACTTTGTGGTGCTATTTGCTGATGCCAGAGGTAATCCTGAGTTCTGAAAACACAGCAGGGCCCAGCTGCTCTGTTTGGGCCAGCCTGGGTTTGGGATGAGCTCCCTGGTCTAAGAGAAACTACAGGCAGCCAGGGCAGTGTCGTCCATGTGATACTGCTCCAAGCTTTGTGCACCAGCCTAGAGCCCTCATTAGGACCCTAGTTCAGGGTCCCCACAGTCAGTCCCCACATTGAGCCCACTGCTTAACTAACTGACTGATATTTTCTTTTGTGCTCACTCAGATCATTTCAAAGCAACAAATATTTCCTGAGATTGAGCACTGCTTGGGATACAAACCCAGCCGGTAGTCATGGGTATGGTATGCTGGCTGATAGCTGTTCTGATGGGTTTTATATATATAACTTAAAATCTCTAAAAATCCTTCAGAACAGGATGAACAAAAGATGTACTCTGCCCTCAACGAGCGTGCCCCGTGTCAAACCACTCAACTGACTGTCCAGTGGGCCTGGCTGAAGTGATGCTTTTGACAATTATGTAAATCAAGCACCAAGACACAGAGTACATCAAAACATCAGCTTTCCTCTGTATTTAGCGCCCTGAGCTAAAACCACATGTTGCCTGCCCTCTCTGCCCCTACTCACCCAGAAAAACCCATTTCCAAAACCTATACTGTTTTTCTTTAATTTCTTCTGGGTCTTTTCACCTCTGGAAAACTCAGTTTGCCCACCCTTGCCCTCCAAGGACCTCTTCTTGCATATACCTCAGGGTCTTTGGAGGTTTTCATTCCTCAGAACCCCCACTCCTACCACTCCCTACACCTCCCTACAGAACTTCGTTACAAGATTCGGCTTCCTGGACCTCTCTGTGGCACTTCTGGCCTGTTCCTTCCTCCTGTCAGTATTCCTCTTCCTGCCCATTCCAACCCTTGTTCTGTTCCAGGGTCTCCTTGTAAAGTCCTGTGGTCTCACGGGACTGCCATGGCCACTATTTTGCTGATGCCACCCTCTGCTTTCAGGCTCCAGCCTTCTTTGGGCTCCCAGTGACCTCCTGGGATCCCCTCCTCTGTTCAGTGCCTCAGCTGCGCCTTTTGAGCTCCGATGAAGTAAAGTGACTTTGTGTCCTCTCAGCCAGCTGGGGCAAGGAAAGAGCAAAGGGGACAGTGGAACATGCCATGGGGTTTTAGGATCTCCCAGTTGCAGGGGTGGGTTCAGTGTCCCTGCGATGACCCCCAGGCCAGGCAGACCTGTGCAGGGAAGGGAGTGGGTAGTGATTAAAATTAGAGCCTGGATTCACTCTGGGTCATCCACGGAAAGTGTGGTGGTATGGAGCAGGGTGGACCAGCATTTCCCTGATCTCATCTGGTGTCTGTTTTCCTTTGTCTCCCCAGGGCAGGGCTATCCTAGCCGACTTTATCATAGCCTGCTCACATGGAGAAGGCTATGGGCTGCCCCTTGTCCTGTCTATTTTCTCAACCTGGGCCCTGGGGGCCGGTGGGGTAGGACTGGACCATCCCCTAAGAGTGGGGACTCATCAGAAAGCCCATTGTGGCTGAGGGTGTGTACTAGGGGGTGGTTCCCATCTTCTCTTTCAGACTCCTTGAATTGGAAGTGACTCACCCAAAACAATGATGTGATCGCAGGAGCATGAGTGGGACTTACAGCCAGGTCTTTGGGTTGTGGGTTGTGGAGTGCCCTGGGACCATTAGGAAAGACTCTCAGAGGGTTGACCCTAACGATAGACCCTGATAGACCCACCCTGTTATGCAGAGTCGAGTCTGGTGGAGGGTGGTGGATACAAAAGTGGCAGAGACAGAGGGAGAGGCGGGGAGAATGGCAAGGCCGGAACGACAGGAGACTAGTGAAAAGTGCTTGCAAAGCACCGTAAAAGTAAATTTGTGTGGTGCAGCTAGCGCTCCCTGCATGCTGATGGGAGGCAGAGGAGAGGCTCAGAGTAGGGAAGTAGCAGGCATCCACATCCAGCCACCTTCTCAGGGCACAGAGGAGGAAACCGAGACCCAACCAAGAAGGTGGGGGGTTTGGCTTGTGAACACCCCGCCACAGAGGTACGGATGACCCTGCAGTTAAGCTCCTGGGGTCAGGGCTCTTTCCATCCCCTTTCAGACACTGCCTGATCTGGAAAGCTGAGAGGGTGGGGTTTCCTGTCTGGGGACACTGAGGCCACAGCAGGAGACAGCAAGTAGAGACTCATGGCCAACCCTGGAATGTTCTTATTTCTTTCTCATATCTTCTGTGTTGACCTATCTTGTTTTGTTTGTCACTCTCCTGGCCCTTCTCCCATCCCTCTCTTCTCCCCCATCACCCAAACAGCTGATGTTGATTCTGCAGTATTTGACATGTTGCTCTGTCTTTTTTGCCTCCTAGCCAGTGATACTCGGATGATTTTACACAATTACATCTTGCAGTTGATGAAACACACTATCCCATTTAACAGATGAGAAAGCTGAGGTGCGCAGAGGTTGAGCATCTTTCCCGGGACCACATAAGTGGCAGAGCTGGGACTTGAACCTAGGCAGTCAGCCTCTGGGATCTGTAGTGTACTAGAAAGCCTTTGGTGGAAACCCATTTCCTGGAGTAGATGAAATCCAGACTCTCGTCACAACACTCAAGTCCTCTGTGACCTGGCTCTGCTTTTTTTCTAGACTTGTTAGCTCTCAAGTAACTTGTGCTCTCGCTGCTCTGGCCTGCTCCCAGACAGACCTGTCGTACCCTGGGCTCACACTCCTGTGCCTGCGCTGGAGGATAGTTAGGGTCCCGCTCAGAGGTGAAGGCTCAGCTCCAGTGCCCCCTCCTTTGAGATACCTCCCTTGACTCATGGTTGGTGCTCTCACAGAATTTAGTTTGTTAGAGCCCCACTGGCAGCCTTCTGTATGTGATGGTGGCTCCTCAGAAAGCCTGGGGGTCCATCCCTTGGGGTCTCCTGCTTCTTCCTCAGTGCCCCCTTCTCAGCACAGTGCTCTGTGGACTTGACTATACCAGCCTTCCTTCCTTGCATCTGGACTGACAGGAAATTTGATGGTTTGAGAAGTGTTTGGGAGATCTGGGATGTTTATAGCTGCCACTTGAACGATGACCAGCTGGGGATTCACTGTTCATATAAGTAATATCCTGTCCATGGGGGTGTGTTCCTAGCGTCAGCCTGAGTTGTTGGAAAACACCTGATTTGGCGTGTTCCAACCTAGAACACCTCCCTCAAAACCTCTCTAATGTACTGACTCAGGAGGCACAATGACTCAGGCACTGCTGGCCGGAGAACTCAGGGGTGTACGGGGGTGCACATGCACATGGTTGCATACACACAGGGCAGGGCAGAAGTGTTGGTGGACAGACCTCCTTTTCTGCTAAAACCTCATTTCCTGTGGCTGATGGATTCCGGGGAGGCTCCAGGACCCTCTGTTCCCAGGTCCTGCCCAGGGGCTGGGAGCCAGCTGCCCCAGGAGGAGACACTCAGGCCAGCTAGCTTGGCACTCTCGCCATCCTCCTCCACAGAGTGGGAATGGCAAAAGCTCATGTGGGAGAAGAGGAGGAGGAATGTTCCAGGCCTGCTCAGTTATTAAAGGCATCTCAAGATAATGAGGCATAGGGAAGAACAAAGAGACAGAAAAGCAGCAAAATTAAAAAACACCACCTTCTGCGCTTTGACCTTTGGGCCCCGGCAGAGGCATTTGGCAGATGTTCAGCTGTTTGGAAGAGGGAATTTCTGGCTTCATCAGGCTGGAGGGTGTCCATGAGGATATAGGAAATGCCACCCTGGCTTAGGTCTGCGGTCTGCTGACCTGAGGGGCTGTGTCTGATAAGGCAGCACCCTGAATTTGTGGGTGATCATTCCTCTGATGCCACCCTTAGGATCAGGGAATTATCCTCCAAATTCCATTTTGCTCTTAATATTCCACTATGGATAGGCAGTCTGTAATTTTATTCTAAACTTCTGCCAATATATATGCCTACCTAGAACTGTCTCCTCAGAGTATTGATTACTCAAGTTATGTTTTCTTTGCTGTTCTTACCTCTTACTAAGCTTTTTGCTGGTGCCCTGGAATCTGGAGAACTGGCTAGCCATATCATTGATCATAGCTATCCTTGTTTGGACAGATTAAATTAAGAAAGTATGTATATGTATATATTTGATTAAGCTGCATTGCATCTGTGCTTTATTTTATTTAAAAGATTTGTTTATTTACTTATTTGGCAGAGAAAGAGAGAGAGCGAGCACACAAGCAAGTGGGGCTGCAGGCAGAGGGAGAAGCAAGCTCCCTGCTCGAGGGACCCTAATGCAGGACTCCATCCCGGGACCCTGGGATCATGACCTGAGCCAAAGGCAGATGTTTAACCAACCAAGCCACCCAGGTGTCCTTGCATTTGTCCTTTTAATTAAATTTTACATTTGATGTCAAATGGAAAATTCCCTTCATCCTTGGGAGAGGGTTCTGTGATGGAGTTGGGAAAGTAATTTTTTTAGGTATTAAGTATTTCAGAAGAGATGAATTATGCTGAGTTATGAGTCCCTGGCAGACAGACAAAATCACAGCCGTTTTCTGTTGTTGGCACACCTGCACACGCAGTGGTTTCTGTGGGGGGCACACCCCCAAACATGGCTCACAGACATCAGCCTTCCTCCTGCCTCCATCCCTGAACGACCATCACTTTCTCCTCCCACCACCCAACATTTAGTAAAGGGACAGATCATCAACCCAGGACCTGGCAGGACCAAGGAAATCTTTAAGGAAAAAAGCTCTGACCTCCCCTTTGCCAAAGTGATTATAGATGAAAACGCGCCCGGGGATCAGGCCAGATGTTCTTGAGAAGTGGTAAAGATCAGCTTTTAACTGTTTTCTTGGCTGTCCTGGAGCTTAAGATTGATGGCAGCTTCCGCTGGAAGTGGGTGCTTTGAGGAGCTCAGTGTTCCGCTGGAAGCCTCTGGTTGAGCCTTTTCACAGAGAAAGTTGAGGGTGGGTTTAGGTTGGCGTCCTCTCCTGTAAGTCAGGAGCTTGACCAAAATGAGGACATAAACATTGTACAGTTTGGTCTTGGCCTCTGTCCGGATTAACGTGACCTTGAACTACTGGAAGAGGGATAGGGATCAGCAAGGAGCACGTAGGAAGTGGGTCTCCCTGGCCCAGAGTTGGCAGTGGTCTTACAGGCCCGGGGCTTGGGGTTCGGACCTGCAGGTGGTAAAAGCACGGCGGTGCCTGAGGCTGCGGGGAGGCCTGAGGAGCGGGCTCTGGGCAGGTGCTGGACGGCAGCGGGGAGAGCAGAGAACTGAGGGGAAGAGCAGCTGTGACTCTGGAAGCCCAGCTCTGTGGTGACACACAGACACATCTGTCTCTTTGCAGCCTGAGCGGTGGCTCCTGCAAAGGTCACGTCCAACAAAGGGCAGACCCTGGTGGCAAAAGACCTTGCTCCTATGTGAACTCAGAGACTGGAAGACCGTTTGATATGAGGTGAGGGCCAAATCGGGGCGGGGGGGTCAGAAGGAGGAGTGGAACCTATGGTTGAGGGCTGATGGGAGGGGCCTGAGGACCTGAGGGAAGAGGTGGGGGAGAAAACTGGAAGCAACTCTTGGATACGTTGAACATAAGGTGGGAGGGGGAGCTGCCCTCAGCCTGCCACAGGACCTGCTGGGGCCATGCCTTTCTGGTCCTGGAGGATTAGGACCTTGCATGGCAGAGCATTTTGGAGCTGGAAGGAGAACACTTATCACCTCCTCAGTTTAGAGTTGGGGAAACTGAGACCCAGAGAGAGGAGTGACTGCCTCCTCTTTTTTTCTTTTAAGGTATTTATTTACTTACTTGAGAGAGAGAGAGCGCAAGCAAAAGAGAGAGAGCATGAGTAGGGGAGAGGGGCAGAGGGAGAGGGAGAAGCAGACTCCCCAGTGAACAGGGAGCCTGACACGGGGCTTGATCCCACGACCCTGGGACTATGACTAAGCCGAAGGCAGAGCCATCCATGTGGTCCATTCTTTTTTTTTCTTTTAAAAATATTTTATTTATTTATTTGACAGAGATAACAAGTAGGGAGAGAGGCAGGCAGAGAGAGGGGAAAGCAGATTCCCTTCTGAGCAAAGATGTGGGGCTCGATGTGGGGCCTCTCCATTCTTTTTTTTAAAGACTTCATTTATTTATGTGAGAGAGAGCATGAACAGGGGAGAGGGGCAAAGGGAGATGGAGAAGCAGACTCCTTGCTGCTGAGCAGGGAGCCTGATGCAGAACTTGATCCCAGGGCCCTGGGATAACAACCTGCGCGGAAGAAGGCAGACACTTAACTGACTGAGCCACCCAGATGCCCTGAAGAATGACTTTTTAAATTTTTGTTTTTTTAAGGGGCGCCTGCGTGGCTCAGTGGGTTAAGCCTCTTCCTTTGGCTCAGGTCCTGATCTCAGGGTCCTGGGATCAAGCCCTGCATTGGGCTCTCTGCTCAGCAGGGGGCCTGCTTTCCCCTCTCTCGCTGCCTGCTGCTCTACCTAGTTGTGATCTTTCTCTCTCTGTCAAATAAATAAATAAACAAAAACCTTAAAAAAATTTTTTTTTAATTTTTAAGAGTTTTTTGTTTATTTGAGATAGAGCACATGCATGCACAAGAGAACACAAGTGAGGTGTGGGGGCAGAGGGAGAGGGAGAAGCAGCAGGGAGCCTGATGTGGGGCTTGATTCCAGGACCCAGGGATTGTGACCCAGGCCGAAGGCAGACGCTTAAGGAACTGAGCCACCCAGGTGCCCTGAGGAGTGACTTTCTTAAGCCTAGGACCCACAGTTGCTGATTCTTGGGCTCCTGCTCTTTTCATGAAACCATTTGCTCTTGGCGGGGCTAGTCCACAACAGCATCTCCTCATTAGCAGGCCACAGTCCCATCTGTGCCGGGACTCAGGTACCCCAAGCAAGGACAAGATCATTGTCTCTGGAAAGCTGCCATTGGAATGAGCAATGAACATGTGGCCACTTGGAGGGAAGGTGTGGCAGGTCACTCCTCTCTCCTAGAACAGAGGATTCCTGATAATTTAGTGTTTTAAAAAGTTAAAGGAATGGATGTCTAAGGGTAGAATTTCAGGCATTGGCCAGTATGTGAGAGTGTTCTTTCTCTGGTGGCTTCAAGCGTCTGCCTGGTCCTGGGCTTCTGCATTGATAGTGACACAGCCCCTGATGCTGATGGGATGTATCCTGTCCATTCAAGCTTCACACTTGACATGGCCACATCTGTGCAGGCTGGGGATCAGAGTGACTTGGTCATATCTTAGAAGACAGAACAGGACACAGAACAAACATGCCACAGAGGCCTGGGAATCCTGCTGAGGGGCTTGACCCCTGAGGGGCAGCCTGGGCTTGTAGAGAACAGCAGAGGGTTTGGGGAGAGCCTCAGATGAACCTGCTGGTTGTGATTTCCTTGCCATGGGCCCTGTGGCCTGCTCAGCATAAGCACTTAGAGGAGACCAGACAGATCCACACTCCCCCAGAGCCGCCCTTATCACCCAGAGCAACACCAGAGCTGCTGAGAGCAGGTACCTGGAACCGCGGCCCCAGGTCACATTCTTTTCATAAGTGGAATAACACAATGGCCTTTTTAACTTTCTTATTAATTGACTGTGTTGCAGAAAAAGCAGTCCATCTTCTACCCACGCCCCCCCCCCCCTTAGGGCCCTGTTTATGGTGCTGATGAGGCTGGGCTCTTGGTTGGGCTGATAGGAAGGGCAAAGCCCCACACCCCTTGCAAGCTCTCATGTGGGGGCTGAGGCTGGAGCTGCCTAGTATCCAGCACTCTGCTGTTTAGAGAAACTCCAAGCAGACTTATGGGATCCCCTGGTTCCTGGTACAACTTGGGGAGTGATGTCAAATAGTCTTGGTAAAGAGCCCTGGAATTCCAGCGGCCCCTTCCCCCCAGCCTCCCTTAGACATTTACTAGCCAGGTGATGTGCTTTTTCTCGAAAGGAGAAACATTGCCCCCCTAGAAAGGGGGCAACATGGTCCCCATATCCCACAGCCAGATGTTAGAGCAGTCTTGGCGGGTAGAGCCCCGAGTGTCTCTGTAAGTTAGGGGAAGGAAACCATAAGTTCAAATACATCTGCATGGCCAGCACTGGGTCTTGGCATTGGGCAGACGGGTCCCTCTAGATCAGCATCAGGGTCTGTATCAGCAGTGGCATTTGGAAGAAGCAGCTTCAGCTTCAGGTCACCTCTCTGGTCCTAAAGGTGCAGGACATTGGATCCTGTGGGGGTGGAAGATGAGGGGAAGATGGTGGGAATAGAGTGTGGGTGCTGGTTAGGAGTGCCACCTCTGCCTGTGTGGAATCCTGTTTGACCTCCACCTTCCAGGGTCCAGTGACAGTCCTTTCCCTCAGCTCTTCAGTCCTAGGTTGTGACAGGTGCCCTATTACCAGTGCTGGGCATAGCCCTGTCTCTTCTTGTTCTTCTCTAACCTTTTGTAAATAGACCCTTTATTTAAAAACTCTCCTGTACTGGGGCACCTGGGTGGCTCAATTGTTAAGCGTCTGCCTTCTGCTCAGGTTGTGATCCCAGGATCCTGGGATAGAGCCCCACTTTGGGCTCCCTGCTCAGCAGGAAGCCTGCTTCTCCCTCTCCCACTCCCTCTGCTTGTGTTCCCTCTCTCGATTTCTCTCTCTCTGTCAAATAAATAAATAAAATCTTTAAAAAAATAAACAAAAAACTTTCCTACAGTCATCCTCATGTGAGAGTGCGTTTCTGCCCTGGTGAGATACTGACTGATGTAAAGAGCAACCAACAGATGAAAATGACCAGTGAAGCAGAACTACACACCCAGAGGTGTGAGTGCTACAGGAGTTTGGGGCAGTGAGAGTTCAAGTGGCCTGGGACAGGCAGGGAGGACTTCACAGAGGTCATGGGAGCTGAGACCTTGAAGGGTGGTGGGAACTGAGATGGCTCTGTGCGGCTCCTAGCATGGTGCGCAAAGAATTGGACAGGACCAAACGGGGATGCTTGATGATGCTTGGAATTCAGCAGTAGTTGCTAATCCCTTCCCAGCCTGGGTCCCAGTGGGCCACTTGGATTGTTCAGATGAAGGCAGCACCTGTGCTGGGAGGTTCCCCCCAGGAAGCCGCTGTGCCCTTCTCACAGGCTGTCAGGTAGTACAGGTGCAAGGGCACACAGCTTAGCTACCTGGTAGATTCTGGGTCACTCATCCTTACACATCCCCTCCCACCAGTGCCTTGAACTACGCCTAGTGTAGAGAAAGGTCCAAATAAATATTGACCGAGGAAGTTAATGCATGAACGAATGAATCTAATTCTGCCAGTGTTTGAATATCTAAAGTGTTTCATGCTGAGAGGGGCTGGGGGCAAAGAGCTGGGACCAAAGCAGTGAGGGTCCAGAGGGGATAGTGGCCATCTGGGTACAGGGCTGGGAGGGTCAGAGAAAGCATGTCAGCGGAGATGGGATTTGAATTGAGGCTCGACTTTGCAAAGTGGGAAAAGGGTGGAAAGGCTTGCTAGGCAGAGGTGCAGCATGAGAAAAATGCTGAAAATGTGCATGGCTTTAAGGGAATGATAATGTGGGCCTGCTGAAGAGTAGGATGCTTTTGCAGACTGGTGAGAGCCAACACTGAAAGGTGGGTGAGGTCACATTAGGAAGGGCTTGAAGACTTAGTGAACCATGAAAGAATTTGGAGTAAGGGAATATCACCAGATCTGTTTTGGAGAGTTACCTCTGGTAGTAGGTGTAGCAGGGGGCTTGGAGGTTTAGGGCCATTTGTGGCCCTAAGTGTGGTAATGGTAATTTATGGCCACTGTGGTAACCTGGGAAACAGTTGACAAAATCTGAGTGAGGGTCATAGTGGTGGGAATGGTGGGGACAGAAGAGATGTGAGGTATGTTGAAAGTAGGACTGATTGCATCTCATGACCTCTCATGGGAAGTGAGCACGGGCGAAGTCAGAGATGATGCATGTCTGGCTGCTAACTGATGTGCCTTTTAAGGTAGATAGGGAACCCAGGAGAGGAGCCCATCTGGGGAAGGAAGTAATTACTTTCACATCAGTCAGACTAGGTTGAAGGTACTTGCAGGATGTTCTTTGACCAGGAACTAGGTTAGGGATGGGGCTGTGGTTCTGGGCTCATCAGCAGAGGGGCTGAGAGGTACAACCCAGGAGAGTGTAGAGTGAGGACCAGAGGGCCAAAGATGGAGCCTTGAATCCCCTAATGTTTAAGGAACAGCCATTGTAGAAACTAGAGAATGAAGATGACAGGAGAGCCAGGGGTCAGAGTGAGGAGAGCCCTGAGATGGGGTCACCGAGTCTTGAAGAAAAGCAGATGATGAGCCCAGAGTCTGAGTGCACAGGGCACTTGCTTAGCATCCCCCACTGAAACTGGGTCATTTCTACATAAAACCGTCATGGTGGCCAAGGAAATCATTGCTTCTCCCCCATGGAGTTCTGACATTGTGGGCAGGTGGGAGAGAAGTGTAAAATCAGGGGCTGGAGTGGATAAGGAATTCAGAAGGTCCTAGGGGGCCTTGGATGACAGCAGGTGTCATAATCACAAAACTGTCTGATCCCAGGAGTGTGGGACCTTGCTTGCTGAGGAAGTGGGCTCAAGGACGCTGGGCTGACACACTGGGGTAGCAGAATCCCTGGGTCTGTCAGTGACGAGGGGCTTCAGAACCTTCACCTTGGCACCTCGGCTGTCTGGTGTGTCAGTAACTCCTGACTCCCTTGAGCTTTTTAGGAGGCTGAGACACTCCACATTTCAGTGAAAGAGCAGCTTATATCTTAGAGAAATCAACACTATGTCCCTCCTTAACTCATAATTTATTAAGGATGAGCAATCTGGAGAACTCAGCCATACTGGCTCCATATTACAGATGGAGGAAGCCAAGGCTTGGAGCAGATAGAAATAGGACCTCAGGGGAACCTGGGTGGCTCAGTTGGTTAAGCATCTGCTTTTGGTTCAGGTCATGATCTCAGGGTCCTGGGATTGAGCCCTGTGTTGGCTCCCTGTTTGGCAGGGAGCCTGCTTTTCCCTCTATCTCTGCCGGCCGCTCCCCATGCTTGTGCTCTCTCTCTGTGTCAAATAAATAAAATCTTAAAAAAAAAAAAAAAAGGATCTCAGCCCTGCAGTGCTGCTCAGTGTTTCTCTGTTTCACCACTCTGTGGTGGTGGTACTATCTCCAAGCCCCTCTGCTTTCCAGGGGTGGAAAACCTGGAAAATCTGGGCAGGTGTGCAGAAGACCCTGGGCAGTGTGTGTGCCTTACAGGTCACTTTGAGAGGTCCTGATCTGAACCCTGAGCTCCATTGATTAGAGTTCTCGTTTGTTTGTTTTTTTTTCCCTCTTTAAGGATTTCATTTATTTATTTGAGAGAGAAAGAGAGAGCATGAGCAGGGGGAGGGGCAGAGGGAGAAGCAGACTCTGCCGAGCATGAAGCCCAATGTGGGGCTCAATCCCAGGACTCTGAGATCATGATCTGAGCCAAAGATAGAAGCCCAACAGATTGAGCCACCTAGGCATTCCTAGAATCGACTTTTGATGACATTGCACAGGAAAGGTGACTTCACATAGGAAACATCCCCTGCCAACACCCATGAGTTTGTTCGTTCTTTCTTTCTCTCTCTCTTTCTTTCTTTCTCCCTCCCTCCCTTCCTTCTTTCTCTCTCTCTTTCGTTCTTTAGATTTATTTATTTATATGAGGGAGAGAGAGAACATGAGCAGCAGGGAGAGAAAATCTTAAGTAGACTCCATGCTGAGTGTGGAGCCAGACTTGGGGTTCAGTTTCATGACCCTGAGATCATGACCTGAGTCAAAACCAAGAGCTGGATGCACTTAGCCAACTGTGTCATCCAGGCGCCCATCCATGAGTTCTTTCTTTTTTTTTTTTTAAGATTTTATTTATTTATTTATTTGATACAGAGAGAGAGATCACAAGTAGGCAGAGAGGCAGGCGGAGGGAGAAGGGGAAGCAGGCTCCCTGCTGAACAGACAGCCCAATGCGGGCCTCTGTCCCAGGACCCTGAAACCATGACCTGAGCCGAAGGCAGAGGCTTAACCTACTGAGCCACCAGGGCGCTTCCCCGACATGAGTTATTTCTAAAGTGAAAATCAACCCACGTCATCCCCTGCTTGCGGTCCTCCAGTGGCTTCCTACTGTCCGTACAAAATCCAAGCTGTGCAGCAAGTCCTCTGAGGCCCCTGCTGCCCCAGCCCTACCCTTTGCCCCCATCTCTTACCTCTTTTGTCCCCTTTCCCTCTGTGCTAGCCACTCTGGCCTTTCAACCTTGGAGCTGATTTCTGGGTCCAAGTTTTTGTGTGAACTGTATCCTCTGGTTTGGAATACCCTTCCCCAGGTCCTCCTGTGGGGCCTAAGACGTCCCTTCCTCAGAGAGCTCTTCCCTAACATGTCCCACTAAAGCCCGCCCGCCCTTTCCTCGGATGTGTACTTATTTTCCTTTCTGTTTAAGGTTATTCGATTACTGGTTCTTTTCACTGCTCATACTTCTCTTGGATATTTGTTTATGTACCTATTATCTGGCTCACCTCACTAGAATGTAAATGCCACGAGGAAGGGGACTGTCTTATTTACTCATCCTTCTACCCTAGTGCCCAGTGCAGAGACTGAAAAGGTGCTCAGCAAAGACGTGCATGCCTGGAACTGAGCTGAGAGCCAGGAGCTTGTCATCTAGGACAGGACAGCACCTGTTCATGGTTGCCAAGGGCACAAGCGGGGGCACGCGGCTGACTCCATAAAAACTTCTGGCCCCAGGGAGGTTGGGTGCTTGAAAGCACAAATTTTGGCCTCAGGTAAATGTGAATTCAGATCTCAGTTCTGCCCCTTGGGAGAGTTTTTTTTATTGTGGATTCTTCACTTTCCTCATTTACTTTTTATTTTTAATTATGGCAAAGTATACATGACATAAAATTAACCATTTTAAAATACACAGTTCAGTATTGTTAAGTTATAAGCACATTGCTGTGCAACCAATCTCCTGAACTCTTTTCATCTTGCAAAAGTGAAACTATCTGCCTGTTAAACAATGACTCCCCATTCCTTCCTCCCCTCAGCCACTGGCAACCACCATTCTTTCTGTTTCTGTGAGTCTGACAACTCCAAGAACTTCATGTAAATAGAATCATAGGGTAGTTATTTTTTTGTGACTGGCTTAGTTCGCTTAGCATAATGTCCTCAAAGTTGATCCATGTTGTAGCAGGTGTCAGAATTTTCTTTCCTTTTAGGGCTGAATAGCATTCCATTATATGTATATGCCACATTTTGTTGATGCATTCATCTGCTGATGGACACTTGGGTTATTTCCATATTTTGGCTAGTGCGAATAATGTTACTGTGAGGAGGAGTGTACAAATATCTTTTCAAGACCCTACTTTCAGTTCTTTGGGGTATATACCCAGAAGTGGGATTGCTGGATCATATGGTAATTTTTACTTTTGTGAGGAGCCACCATACTGTCTTCTGTAGTGGCCGCACCATGTCTCATTCCTGTCAACAGTGCTGGAAGGTTCCCTTTTTTCCAAATCCTCGACTTCTCTTCTCTTTTCCTGACAGTAGCCGTCCTAAAGGGTGCGAGGTGGTATCTCCTTGTGGCTTTGATTGGCATTCCATGATGATTAGTGATGTTGAGCATTTTTCCTCATTTTTATTTTTAAAAATATTTTATTTATTTGACAGAGAAAGAGAGACAGCGAGAGAGGGAACTTGAGCAGGGGGAGTGAGAGAGGGAGAAGCAGGCTTCCTGCTGAGCAGTGAGCTAGATGTGGGCTCAATCCCAGGACCCTGGGATGATGACCTGAGCCAAAGGCAGACAGATGCCTGATGACTGAGCCACCCAGGCGCCCTGCTTTTCCCTGTTTTTAAAGTGTGTGTGACAGCAATCTTACAAGGTGGTTAGGAGGCTTAAAGGAGAAAAATGATGAAAAATCCTCGTACAAGTACTTAGTAAAATCAATTCTATCCCCCCCACTTTTTTTTTAAAGAGGGGGAGAGGCAGAGGGAGAGGGAGAGAGAGAATTTTAAGGAGGTTCTGTGCTCAGTGCGGAGCCTGACACAGGGCTGGATCCCATGACCCTGAGATCACAACCTGAGCTGAAATCAAGTCAGATACTCAGCTGACTGAGCCACCCAGATGCCCTGATTTTTTTCTGATTTATCTTAGAGAGTTAGTCCAAAGCCCAGGTTCTCAGGGGGCATGTATGAAGCACTGTGTGTGGCACTAGGTCTGTCTGTTGGATGCTGGTCTCCCTGGAAACTCATTTTATCAGCCCTATTCCCTGTAGCTTAGGTGGTTGAGAGCCTCTTAGTGAGGCAAGAAACTTGTTCTGGGAGGGGGTGGGGTGCTGCAGAGAGATAGGCCCAGGGTGTCCCAGAGTTCTCATTGCTCCATGAGCACTGGGTATCACCTGTCTCCTGCCTCAGTTTCTCCCTTTGTCACAAAAGAGCCATCCTGGGAAGAAGCAAAATTCACAATAATGACTAAATAATAGTTCTGAAACCTGTTTTAAAAGCCTCAGTTCTGTGCATGGGACTCAGCTTGGCATGGGGGGTGGAGCTCTTGCTCTTGCTTCTCACAGGTTTACTGCCTGCCCCGGGGATAGGCTCTGATTGTCAGAACCCACAACTAGCCCTAAAAGCCCCTTTGAAGTGAAGCAACCACTTTTAAGTGCAGTCAGTTCAAGATAACCCTAGACTCCCTGCCCCCAACCCAGGAATGCCTCCTGCCCCCACCCAGTGGCCATCCCTGGGAGGGGTTCTTTCCAGCACTCTGCAATCATCTGTTTCTGTGTGTGATGGTTGTGCTGTTTTGTTTTGTGTTTCTCTTCTGTGAAAATGAGACATAAATATGTTCCTAGTAGGAGAACGCTAAGCAGGACTACAGAACAGCTCCGTGGGTTGGTAAGGAGAGGCTAGGAAAGAAAAGGAAGGAGGGAGGTTTGGCAACCTCAGAGCTGAAGCTCAAGAAACTATCATAGGACATGATGGATGGGGTCAGTTTTTCCCTAAGGCTGGGGGGATCTGAGGCTAGAAAGGCAGGAAGGAAAGGTCTGGAGGAAACATGTGGGTCTTTGAGAAGGTAGGGGTTAGGGAGCAGGTGTGAAGGAGCTTGGTTGTGATCCTGTCAGTTTAGCACTTGTACTGCCTGATGGTGGGCAGGATGCTCTTTATGTTCTGAGTCTTAGCTGGTTGGGGAAGCCATGCTGAGGAGGTTACCGTGTCAAGCCCTGGGCTGCCACAGCTGATTGTTCAAGCGCAAGGCGAGGAGTGAGGGACCTCAGGGGCAGACATGGCTTTCAGGTCCTCCTCTACCCACCTTGACTGTATGATTATTTGTCAAGGTGTTGGAACCTTTGTCCCCATTTCTGTAAAATGGAGTAGTCACACCCACCTTTTAGGGGTGTCAAGAGAGGACTAAATAAGTTAAGCTGTATAAAGTGTCTGCCATATATTGTAAGTTCTGGAGGCATTTCCTTCTTAAGTGGTAGGACCAGTGCTGTTGGTGATGGTGCTTGGCCTCCATCTCTAGCCCCTGGCTGTAATAGGCTTGCCTCTTCAAGTTCATGCGTGGGAACTTTGCCCAAGGGGTCATAGATGCTCTCACCACTTGTCTTACCGATGGGTCCACCCTGCTGCCACCGTGCCGGTGCACTTGCTATCCCAAAGGCCAGGTGGTAATGTTCGCATTCAAGGATAGGAGCTTCAGGTGGGCACGGGTGGAAAGTGTGCAGTCATCATCTGTGCACCAGCCCTAACCCACACTGGTGCCACCTGGCCCCCACGTCTGGTGCTCCCTTGGTAGAAGCTGCAGCTGCGGGAGCTCTGGAACTGCAAGTGTGTTGGGGAGCCCTGGCTGTGTGCCCAGGCCTGTGCTAGGTAGGGAACTGGGCATCCAGGCAGTCATTCAGCACTGAGCCAGTACTTACAGTTTGGGGGCTGGACTGTGGGTGGCAGGTTGTGGGGGGGTGCCAGGGAGGGATGGACTTGTTCAGTTGATGCTTAAAATGGCCTCAGCCCATGTAAAAGACCACTACATCATAAATCCTCCCAAGCAGCTCATAAGCAAACTCCTTCCACCTTCTCCATGGTGCTCTTTGTGACGGACGGCCTTTGAAGCTGTTTGTAGAAACCTGGAATCAGCTAGGTGAAACTGGGGTACGTGGAGGGATGTTGAGATTTCACATCTAGTGCTCTGTCAGGCCCCCAAGAGATTCTTTTGTTTTTATTTTTATTTATTTTTAATTGTAAACAGTAACCTAAGCTTCACTATTTCTAAAAATTTATTTATTCGTTTAAAATAATCTCTACAGCTCAAACTCACGACCCCTGGTCAAGGATTGCTTGGTCTTCTGACTGAGCCAGCCAGGAATCCCTAAACTTTTTTTATTTTAACCATTTTTTTAGAGGTGGGGGAGGGGCAGAGGGAGAGAGAGGGAAAAAATCCCAAGCAGGTGCCAGGCCCAGCACAGAGCCTGATGTGTGAGGTGTGATTTCACAACCCTGAGATCATGACCTGAGCTAGAATCAAGAGTCAGATGCTCAACCAACTGAGCAGCCCAGGTGCCCCTATTTTAACCATTTTTAAGTGTACAGTAGTGTTAAGTGTATCGACATCATTGTGCAACAAATCTCCAGAGTTTTTTCATTTCGTAGAACTACAACCTGTCCCTATTTCCACCTCTTACAGGCCCTGGCAATGACCATTCTATTTTTTGGCTTATGAATTGGACTACTCTAGGGAGGGACCTCTTCTTGTAAGTGAAATCGTACAGTATTTGTCTTTTTGTGACTGGCTTATTCCACTTAGCAGAATGTCTTCAAGATTCTTCCATTTGGTTGTGCATGACTGGATGGCCTTATTTATTTATTTAAAATTTTATTTATTTATTTGACAGAGAGAGAGATCACAAGTAGGCAGAGAGGCAGGCAGAGAGAGAGGGGGAAGCAGGCTCCCCACCGAGCAAAGAGTCGGATGCGGGGCTCGATCCCAGGACCCTGAGACCATGACCTGAGCCGAAGGCAGAGGCTTAACTCACTGAGCCACCCAGGCGCCCCCTGGATCACCTTTTTAAAAGGTTGAATGATATTCCATTGTATGGATGTACCACACTTCTTTATGCATTCATCTGTCAATGTAGTGTTTAGCTTGGATTTTGATTCTGATCCAACTGGCCATTATTTTTATTTTTAAAAAATATTTTATTGATGTATTTGCACATATGAGAGAGTATGAGTTGGGGGGAAAGGCAGAGGGGGAGGGAGAAGTAGATTCCCCGCTGAGCAAGAAGCCCAATGCAGGGCTTGATCCCAGGACCACGGAAGCCCAAGGCAGACGCTTAACTAACTGAGCCACCCAGGCACCTCCAGCTGGCCATTATTGAGTACCGACTGAATGCTGCCGACTATTGTGTTGTCTTGGATACCCATTACTGAGGCGTTCTCACATTGTCAGGAACGTCCACTGCAGGTGGACGCAAGTAGGGTCTTTGTACTCTCCCGCCCTCTTTACTCTTAAGACCCCTGTTTTGCCAGAGCAGCCCTCAAAGAATTCAGCTATGATCCTGTACTGCTTTGATAAGCATTTAAAAAAATGAAAACCATAGAAAAAGAACAAACAATGGATTTTGTAGCTGAAAAAAGTTTGGAAACTTCAGCTTTATCTCATTTGGTCATCGTACTGCTGTGTGAGATTTGCATGGTCCCCATTTTTCAGAGGAGGATACAGAAGGGTTAAGATCAAAAGGAGTGGGAGGATGAAGGCAAGAGGAGGCTGGGAAGATGATGGGTGGTTGTGGGGCTCGGCCAGGAGTAGGGTGAATGCCCACCTGAGAGCGAATGCCCTTATGTTTTGTGCCCTAGGCACCTTGCTTGCTGCACCCTAGTGAGGCCCTGGCTGGAGGCTGAGCCTGAGAGAGGCCTCCCCACGGCCAGGAGCAGTTGTCCATAGCCCTAGGGTCTGAGCCACCCTGAGATGGGCTCACCTGCAAGGGACACTGGGCTGGAAGATGGGGAGTCTTCTGGGAGCTGGGCTCCTGGTAAGCAGGGTTTGGCCTGAGAGCAGCAGAACCCCAGGACCTGCACAGTGCCTGAATTACAGGCACATTCTCTGCCTGTCTCTTTTGTCTGGTGTTTGGTCCTGACAACTGCTTCTCAGTGTTCCTGAGAAGAGCCACCTGAAGGTGCTGTGGATGCAGATGAAGAAACCCACAGCCACGCAGGGCTTATGCGGATGCCTCATGCCTCCAGAAGGAGAAGTGGGCCACTCTGTTGCATTTAAGACATCTTCAGGTTAGGAATTGTGGGTGGAGGTCTCAGGCCCACAGAACCATCTTCCTGGCTGCTGGCTGTGCGGCCAGGGCACCAGGAAACCTCTGTTCCCTGGGGCTGCTGCTGAGTCATTAACACATGGGACACATTTCAACAGAAATGCCCATCTGTTAAATTTCAGGTGACTTTTTCAGTCTCTTCCACTTATACCCATGACAGCTTTGGTCATAAACACCTCTTTCCAAGGGCATTTCTGGAGAAGCAGTCCTGACCTCTCTTTGCCTCTCAGTCAAGCAGCCTCTTCCATGAATGAGTGGGTCCTGGGGGCAATCAAACCCAAAATGAGTGGGTCCTGGGTCCTCAATCTTCTCACCCCTCCCACCCATCCCACTGGGAGTGAGTGCAGTCATCCATGTGTCAGGAGAGGGGGACAGTGAGTGAGAATGTGGGCGTAAGCTGTGTGGAGGGACAGGTGCTGAGGTATTTGGGGGCTGCAGAGGCAAAGGGACATCCTGGGAGCCTGAGGAGTTGGCTTCTGGTCCTGTCCACCGTGAGCAGGCAAGGAACTCAGCCTCTCAGCACTGTTCCCTCGTGTATAAAGCAGCAGTAATAATATTTGCCTCTTCGGTTTATTGAGACAATCAAAAGAGAAGCAGGTGAGAAAACACTTGACAAAGCAGAAAATGTTCTGCTGGTGGGAGGCTTTATTTTTACCTCTGAGGAATGGATGGTGGAGGAAAGAAAAATGTTGATATCTGGGGAGAGGATGGTGGGAGAGAAAGGCATAGGATAGGAGTATTAGGGAAAAGATGATGAGGAGAAGTTTGGAATTTGTAGACACTGAGGAGAAAAGGGGCGGGGAAGAGGTAGATAAGCTGGAAAAAGGAGATGCTAGCATCTACCGAAATGGTGTGAGAGATGGTATGTGTAGTGTGTGTGTGTGGTATGTTCGTGGTGTGTATGTGGTGCGTGTGGTGTGGGTGGTGTATGTGTGGTGTGTGTGTGTAGTTCATGTGTGGGGTATGTGGTGTGTGTGTGTGTGTCCCTGTTAGTTTCCCACCGTTTTAGAGCTTCCTCTGCCTCAGGCTTCCCTTCAGGACTCTCTGAGGGCTGTGGTCAGGTCAGCCAGCCTGGGCCTGCCACCTGGTGGCCGAGAGTGGCAGGGTGCCTGGAGTCTCACCAAGGCTGTGGTTTGGACCCATCACATCTCTTCCGGAGTTTGTTGCGGTCTTCCTCTCCTATTTTCTTTTTGTTTCTGCTCTCCCTGGCCTCTTTTCTACACCCTCTGATTCTTCTACCTCTGTTCCCAAGGATGGTGCGTTTCTGCCTGGGTTCCCCCAAACTTATCAAACATAAATGGGGGTGATAAGTCCGAAGCTGCCTGCCTCCCAGTGCAACTGTGAGGGTAAAAATGGATGATGGGTAGGGGGCATGAAAGGATTTTGTAGCTCTCAGAGCCTTGTGAATGTCAGTTATCAGTGTGACAACAGGGTGCTGTCATTCCTAATCAGGGGGCCGTTTGTGGAACAGTTCCTTCAGGACCCCAGAGGAATTAGCACTTCAGGCAGTGACTGGGTGATGGGGGGGACAAGTAGAGGATATCACTGGGTTCAGGCATTTCTACTTCACACAATTCCCACCTGCTTTGTTTTTTCTAGGAAGGATTTTTAAAACAAAGAAATTGACTAACAGACTAACAAAATTACATTGTGCAGGTTTCCAAAACAATTAAACACTGTGACTAATGGCAGGTGTGCTGTACAGGTGTTGTTCTGCTTTTAGCTACTGATCCAGCTCCCTTTAAGAGCTGGCCCTGGACCTTTCAGACACAGCCAGCTGAATGGGTTGGTGTCTTTGCTCTGCTCCTGTGATGATTCATTCACTTATTTGTTTCTGAGGCAACTAGTATTTACTAATTGCTCAGCACACACCTGGTACTGTGCTAGACACGGGGGTCAAAAAGATGAATAAAACACACACCTCTCAGGGGCGCCTAGGTGGCTAGTCGGTTATGGGATCGAGCCCCACGTCGGGCTCCCTGCTCGGCGGGGAGTCTGCTTCTCCCTCTGCCTTTGCCCTCTCTCCCCCAGCTTGTGTGAGCATGCTCTCTCTCTCTCAAATAAATAAAAATCTTAAAAACAAAACAAAAAACACACACCTCTTGAGGGTCTTGGCTACAGGCTAGGAAGCTTCTTTAGGATAAATGCTCCCCTGAGGCTGTTAGCTGGGGTCCCCACCTACACTGATGCTGAGATCCCCGAAGGGGTTTGGTGTATGGTGGGTAGCATTCAAGATGTGGTGGTTTAGTAGTGCATAAGCATGGGTCCCATCAGACTCATCTGTGTAAAAACTCATATCCTGATGCTCAGAGATCTTAGTATGTTAGGTCTGGGGTTGGACTCAGGAGTTAGACTTCTATAAAGCTACTGGAAAGCCAGGTTTATAACCCCTTCTCTAGTCTGTGGCTGGGATAGGCCAGTGGAGACAAGTCAGTGGATTTCAAGGTGACTGGCTTGTGGCCTAGTGGAAGAGGGTGGCTCAGAGCAGCCTGCTACTTGCACCTTGCTGGAGTAGGACACACAGAGCTGGGTCTGTGCCCTGTGTTCTCTGGCCTGACAGAGCTCTGCGGACTGGTTGGCCTGGCTTGACTGAATTTTGGAAAAGCGGTTTATTCACCTTCTTGGCCTAACATCACCGGAAAGATTCGCTTCAGGAAAGAAAGCAGCTCTGTATCTATGGCAAGATTTCCAAAAGTATGTTCTGGAAACATGAATTCAAAGTAATTTATAAATATTAATGCATAAATATTAATTATAAATGTAAATAGAAAGAAGAGATATTGACTCATGATCAATTCAAATTAAGATAACCCTGCTGTAAAAATAAAGTGTTTTTTTTTTCTTTTTTTTTAAAGTAGCTACTCAGATTTTGATAAGATGACTTTCCAGGTGGAGTGGTGTTGCATTCAGCATTTCCCAAATGTATTTGGCCGTGGAGCTCTTTTTGTGAACCTTCTCTTCTCTTCACACTAGGGTTCTGGGGAGCATTAGTTTGGAAGAAACTTTTTAAAAATTTTTTAAATTTTTTTAAGATTTTATTTTGGGGGAGAAATATTTTGGGGGAGAAAGAGAGAGAGCGAGCGAATACAAGCAGGGGGAGTGGCAGGCAGAGGGAGAAGCGGGCTCCCTGCTGAGCAAGGAGCCTGATGTGGGACTTTATCCCAGGAGTCTGGGATCAGGACCCAAGTGGAAGGCAGATGCTTTACCAACTGAGCCACCCAGGTGTCCCTGGAAGAAACTTCTTTTCAGTTTTCCCGTTTTTCCTCTCCACCTACGTCCAACACAAAGAGAACAAATTGGTGAGACCTCAAACCAGGCTGGCACTGGCACTCTTTTTTTTCTTTTTTTTTAAAGATTTCTTAAAATTTTAGGGGCGCCTGGGTAGCTCAGTGGGTTAAAGCCTCTGCCTTCGGCTCAGGTCATGATCCCAGGGTCCTGGGATGGAGTCCCACATCGGGCTCTCTGCTCTGCAGGGAGTCTGCTTCCTCCTCTCTCTCTCTCTCTGCCGGCCTCTCTGCCTAGTTGTGATCTCTCTCTGCCAAATAAATAAAATCTTAAAAAAATTTTTTTTAAATTTTATTTGAGAAGGGGAGAGAGAGAGAGAGTACAGTCAGGAGGAACAGCAGGCAGAGGGAGAGGGAGAAGCAGGCTCCCCCTGAGCAGGGAGCCCAACTCAGGGCTCGATCCCAGAACACCAGGATCATGACCTGAGCCAAAGGCAGATGCTTAACTGTCTGAGCCACCTAGGAGCTCCTAGGCTGGCACTCTTTTTTTTTTTTTTTTTTTTTTTTTTTAAAGATTTTATTTATTTATTTGTCAGAGAGAGAGAGTACACACAAGCAGGCAGAGAGGCAGGCAGAGGCAGCGAGAGAAGCAGGTTCCCTGCTGAGCAAGGAGCCCGATGCGGGACTCGATCCCAGGACCCTGGGATCATGACCTGAGCTGAAGGCAGCGGCTTAACCAACCGAGCCACCCAGGCGTCCCTAGGCTGGCACTCTTAACTAGAGTGATACCACCCCTGAGGGAATGAAATTGGTTTTTGAAGAGTGAAAAAGCCTTATTTTTTATATATAATGCACAGATATCCAGGTGGTAATAAAGATACAGGGTATGTATCTGTGGTATTGAATTTCATGGGGCAGGGAGCAGTTGGGGGGGGGAAATGTCCAAAGAGGCTCCTTAGAAGAGCAATGCTGAGGAATGCTGACAGACTTCCAGCCAGTCAGACAGGGATTGGGGGACAGCTCGGCCACTGTGTGACCTTGAGGTAAGGCATTTACCTCTTTGGGCTTCAGATTCTTTACCTGGGAAATGGAGGTTCTCACCACCTCATGATATTCTGTGAGCTTTACAGGTATTTAAAAACAGAGGCTGAAGGCATTACCTTTAGGTCTGAAACTTTGCTATCCCTCATGAGACTGCCGCGGATTTGGCTAATCATTTTGGGCTTTTCTGCCTTTAGGCTGTAGGCCGAAGCATAAAGCTTCTGATGCAGCCAGATCTAAGGAAACAAAAACGGGAAAATACTATTTTAAAGCTTGTAATGTACACAAAGAAGCAGTTTCACCTGGGAAGAGGGGGACCCCAGCAAGTCAGAGCTGGCCATCAAGGGTAGCTGCAGGACTGCCTGCTGGGCGCGCCATTGTGCCCCTGGGTAGCAGGGTCCCGGCCCCAGAGGAGTAGCTTCTTCATCTTGCAGGCCCCGTCTGCTGGGTGTCCAAGGCTGGGACAGACACTGAGGTGGGTGGGGCAGGACTCAGGAAATGTCTGCTACACCTAAAAATAGTGTGGGAGGGAACAGGAAACAGAAACTTTGGGCTAGCATGGAAATGCTTTCTGAATTATCAGGAAATCAGGATTAAGAGCTGTGGGGGCAGACACCACCCTGTGGCAAATTTGCTGTTCCCTGTGAGCACTCTCCATGGAAGGAAATGGAGGAAGCCAGACTTGGGCTTGGGTGGGGAACGGGGACAGACTGGGAAAGCATTAGGTTCAGTCTTTTGCTGCATTAGTAACACAGCATATCTGTACCACCTTGATCGTTAATTGCATGGAGGGGTAGGTCTTTACTAGGGTGGCCAGCAGTCTTCTTGTTCCTGGACTAAAGGGGTCCTGGGATTGAGCCCCATGTTGGGCTCCCTGCTCAGCGGGGAGCCTGCTTCTCTCTCTCCCTCTACTTGCCTCTCCCATCCCTCTTTATTTCAAATAAGTAAAATATTAAAATTTTTAAAAAAGATTTTATCTATTTATTTGACAGAGAGAGAGACAGCAAGAGAGGGATCAAAAGCAGGGGGAGTGGGAGTGGGAGAGGGAGAAGCATGCTTCCCACAGAGCAGGGAGCCCGATGCGGGGCTCGATACCAGGTCCTTGAGATCATGACGGAAGCTGAAGGCAGACACCTAACGACTGAGCCACCCAGGTGGCCCTCAAATAAATAAGATCATAGAAAAAAAAAAATCCCAGGACCTAGACTGCAGTCAGACCAGTTAGACTCTCAGCGTGGGACCCAGGCATCTGCATTTTATTTTATTATGTTATGTTATGTTATGTTATGTTATGTTATTGATTTTATTTTCTTACTTGAGAGAGAGAGCCAGTGCGCATGAGCAGGTAGGAGGAGCAGAGGGAGAAGCAGACTCCCACTGATTAGGGAACCTGATGTGGACTCCATTCCAGGACTGTGGGATCATGACCTGAACTGAAGACAGATGCTTAACCGACTGAGCCACCCAGGTACCCCCAGCCATCTGCATTTTTCTTTTTAAAATTTTTTAAAATTTATTTGAGAGAGAGAGAGAGCACTTGAGAGAGAGCAAAGCAGTGGGAGGGAGAAGTAGGGGAAGGGAGAAGCAGGCTCCTTGTTCACTGATACTGGGCTTGATCTTAGGAACCCAGTATCAGATGCCTAAGGACCTGAGCCACCCAGGCACCCCCAGGCATCTGCATTTAAAAAAAAAAAAAAACTCTCTAGGTGGTTGATTTCTGTGTGCAGCTAAAGCTGAGAATCATGGCTTTACTGTGGATTAAGTATCACCTGGTGCCTGTTTTCCAGGCTTCCCCCACAGAGATTCTCAGTACCTGATCTGCAGTGGAAGCTGGGGATGTTTCTCTTAAAGCTAAGTCAGCAGTGATACCCATGCAAGGGTTGCCCAGGGCACACTTTGAGAAAGAAATACTGGTCTAGAATCTTATTCTCTTGTGGATCTGTTAGCTTTGAACAGAAGTGGATGTTCTGATCAATTAAAACATTTTCAGGGGGTGCCTGGGTGACTCAGTGGATTAAGCCTCTGCCTTCCGCTTCGGTCATGATCTCAGGGTCCTGGGATCGAGGCCCACATTGGGCTCTCTGGTCAGCAGGGAGCCTGCTTCCCCTTCTCTCCCTGCCTGCCTCTCTGCCTACTTGTGATCTCTCTCTGTCAAATAAATAAAATCTTAAAAACAAAACAAAACATTTATTCAGGGCGCCTGGGTGGCTCAGTGGATTAAGCCTCTGCCTTCGGCTCAGGTCATGATCCCAGGGTCCTGGGATCGAGGCCCACATTGGGCTCTCTGGTCAGCAGGGAGCCTGCTTCCCCCTCTCTTTCTGCCTGCCTCTCTGCCTACTTGTGATCTCTCTCTCTCTGTCAAATAGATAAATAAAATCTTTAAAAAAATTAAATAAAACACCATTTATTCAACACCTACACACTGAAGGACTACAGGGGTTCCAGAGGTGACTCAATCAAGGTCCTACTTCTAAAGGCAGTTAACTTCTGATGAGCAAGACACACTTTAGGGCAGCTGGTGACAAGTCATCCCTGTAGAAAAAAAATCTAGGATTGAACCAATGAACAGCGTTGGGTTGAGCACCAGAATTCCTTGGCTGTTATCACAACCTTATATTAATGAGCTATGTGTGCAACCCTTGGAAAATGGCCCCTGTTTGCTCGTCCTCATCTTCTTAAGACATAAACTGCAAGGTTTGGACGACCTGATTTCTAAGGCTCTGCTTCATCTGAAGCTGACTGTGAACCTGGCCAGCACGTCTTGTTTGGAGAGCAGAGTATGTAGGGCTCTGGACAAGCATGGGGATGCTATGGGCAAACTCCTTGTATTCTGTGAGTATGTAAAAACACTTTTTGCTAAAAAGAAAACAGGGTTGCCTGGCTGTAGAACATGTGACTCTTGATCTCAGGGTCATGAGTTCAAGCCGCACATGGGGTACAGACCTCCCTTATTAAAAAAAAAAAGAGAGAGAGAGAACACATTCGCCTGGGGAGAAGAGAGTTAAAGTCATAGGGTCCCACGTGGAGGTCCCCGTAGGGACCTAGGTGCACCTGAGTTGACTATAGCATTTGTTGCAGATGGAGAATGAGAGAACAGAGCCTTCCGGCGGGTGTTCTAGCTTGCTAAGGCTGCCATAACAAAGTACCACACACTGGCTGGCTTAAACAATGGAAATTTCTTTGGAGATCAAGGTGTGGGACCATGCTCCTTCAGAAGGTACTAGGAAAGGATCTGTTCCAGGCCTTTCTCCTAGCTTCTGGTAATTGCTTGGTTTGTGGAAGCCTTAATGCCATTCTTCACATGGAGTTCTCCCGGTGTTCAAATTTCTCCTTTTTATAAGGTTATCAATCATGTTGGATTGGGGCCCAGCTTACTCTTCTGTAATGATTCACGTGAATTAATTAGATCTGCAATGGCCTTACTTCCAAATAGCTCACATTCTGAGGTATTTGAAGTTAGTACTTCCACACAGGAAATTGGGGTGGTGGGGGGACACTATTCAACCCACAACAGTGGAGATGCACTAACAATAGCAGTTAAACAAATTCAATTACTGGAGAAGGCTCAGAGGTTCAAAATGATATTGCTTGCAGACCTACAATTTATTACAGCATAGCAACATCATCAAAGCTGAGATACCATCACGGCCAGGGGCTACTCACGGCAAGGGGCCTCGAGAAGGCAAGTCCCAGCTCCTGTTTCCTCCCTCTGTTAAGGTCCGTGGCAGGGCGTGCTCTTGCAGATCAGGAACTACCAGTGGGTACATGGAACACTTCAGAGCCCCAGAGTCTTGGCCTGGGTTTCTTATAAGTTGTCATGCAAGCATATCCTCACTATATAACCACCTCCAAATGGCAGAGCCTCTGGGTGGGTGGCGGTGCTCATCCAGACCAGGTGCACATCATCAATCTCATTGCTACCAAAGCACAATTCAGACAAGCTTGTACAAACCACCCCAAACTCCTCGGGGGCATTGTTATAGAGCACCAGTATTAATCAGTGTGCTCATGCTTCATCCGGGGTCAGTCCCAGGTGAATCCCAGACCTGCTGGAATTTACCCTTATAGCCTGGGGAGTGGAAGGAGATCACACAAGTGACCCTCTTCACTAGGTACTGAGTTCCTCCTTACATATTTCAATATGTGTGAAATTCACATGGACCTTAAGAAGCAGAATCTGAGGCTGTTTGAGAGACCAGGCCTTTCTGTTCCCTTTGTTCACTGGCCTTGGTTTGGGGGCTGGTGGTTTAAATTTTTTATTTTTATTTTGTTTTAGTAATCTCCACACCCAGCATGGGGCTTGAACTCTTGACTCCTCCAGCTGAGCCAGCCAGGTACCCCTGGGGGCTGGTGGTTTAAATCTAACTTTCATGTGCATGCTTTTTAGGTCTTCTGTAGCTCTAGCTACTAGGGTCCCCTCTTCTTTCTTGCTGCTTTCCTGAACTACTGTCCAGGCATTTTTGGTCCAAGATGCCCTCAGCATATGGTATGTGGGACAGAAGCTTCCATGACTGCCCTCTGGGACTTTGGCTGACAGTTCCTTGCTGTCACAGGGAAGTGGGCATGAAGAGAAGCCCACTGATGTGAGCCTGTTGGCCTGAGCAGGTGCCGATGGGTTATTGTCCATGCTCATTTAGCTTTGGGAGTGCCATCCAAAACTGAGGGTACGGAGAGCCTGGGCAGCTCTTGGGAGCAGGAACAAGAATGAGTTGGAGTCATGGTTCAGTTGGCTGATGGTCTGTAGGAAGCAGCATGCTAAGGGCCACTGTAGGCTCAGATAGGCAGTAAGAGCATCAAATCCCAGATCTAGGGGAAGCCGAGGGTCCACCTGATTTCTATAGTCATTTCTTCTACGTGGAGGTAGAGCAGGAACCAGAATTGGGAGTGAAGCTTGCTGAGTGAGGTAAATACTGGAACGAGTAGAGCGAGACAGCTGGTAAGGCTGATGGGTGCTGAGTCTCCAGAGGCTCTCCATAATTTCCAGCCCACCAGGAAGAACCCAGACCTTGGGACCTGGCTGAATCTGCAGAGATGGCAAGGGTTAGGGTTAGCCCTGTGACAAAGGGCAGAGAAGAGTGAGGCCTCGGTGGGGTTTCCTGGCAGTGCTGAAGCAGTGTTAGAGGTGAAAGATGCGAGGAGCCAGAGCGAGGAGAGGAGGACCCTTGCTTCTTCTGGGAAACTTGCAGCCCTGGCTGAGGGGTCTGCCTGATCTCCCCATGTCCCCAGCTGCTCCCACCCACATTTTCTCTGCCTCTACTTCTTGGTGTCTGTAGCTTAGTCTTATTTTATAAAATCGGCCCCTGTACACCTCCACCCCTAACCCGGACAGACACAAGCCATGGTGTTTATGAGTTTGTTTTGTGTTCAGGAAGATCACAGTAACAAAAAGGGCATTAAAAAGGGATTGGAAAAGTACATAGGTTTAGGCAGTCCCTGTGTAATTTTGCATCTCCCTCAGTGGGGTGAGTGATTGTCTGTGAAGTGTTTGTGTAGATGGTGTAATAGTTTTGGACAAGTAGCTTTGTGGTAGGTAATGATTATTTATGTGTTCTATGCCTGCTTTATAGTTCAGGGGTCTCTTGAGTAATCAGTATGCTCATTTGCCTGTTTTATGTGACTTAAGAGTAAAATTTTATAATTTTAAAGAGTTGTGGAGGCTTGAGTTCTAGAAGCTTTGCATTTGATCAGCTTTTCATTATGTGTATGATTTACTTGAAGCTGGGACCTTACTTAATTTTAGCGGGACATTGGAAAGGCCGCTGAACTAGGCAGGTCCCTATTAGCCATGTGACCTTGAGCAAAGCACTTCTCTAAGCCTCAATTTCTTCCATCTGTGCAATGAAGAGAATGTATTGTCTACTTTCTAGGACTAATGGCAACAGTGTATGTGAAAGTCCTTTTTGAACTACAAACATCTATGCAAGTGCCTGGTATTATTCCTGCTGTTATTATTCAATATAACATTGTTTCCATGGGAAAGCGCAACTTGCTTTATGACAATTGGATTTACAATGTCGTTTCCAGGAATGCATTTATCTCGAAGCAGTCTTTGGCCAAAAGCAACATAACCTGACCTGAGGACAAAATGCACTGTGGCAAAAGACAGGAACTGCCCAGGCAGATTTTGAAATAAAAAGAAAAGAAAACGAAAACTTTCCCCAACTATGATGCTCCTCTTGCTTCACCTTGCCCTCCTGCAGAGAAGTCCTTGTATTAGGGTTCTCCAGAGAAACAGAAAAAACAGGATGCCCGTGTGTGTGTGTGTGTGTGTGTGTATGTGTGTGTGTGTATGTGTTTATCTATTTATTTTAAGGAATTGGCTCATGCAACTGTGGAGGTTTGGGAAGTTCAAAATCTTCAGGGTTGGCCAGTGGGCTGGAGACCCATGGAAGGGCTGATTTTGCAGTTCAAGTCCAAAGGCAGTCTTCTGGCAGAATTCCCTCTTTTTTGGGGGAGGTTAGTGTTTTACCTTTTTTTTTTTTTTAATATTTTATTTATTTATTTGATAGAGAGAGAGATCACAAGTAGGCAGGGAGGCAGGCAGAGAGAGGAGGAAGCAGGCCCTCCGTGGAGCAGAGAGCCCGATGTGGGGCTCGATCCCAGGACCCTGGGATCATGACCTGAGCCGAAGGCAGAGGCTTTAACCCACTGAGCCACCCAGGCACCCCAGGTCAGTGTTTTTCTATTAAGGTCTTTCTCTAAATGATGGGGTAAAGCCCACCCACATTACAGAGAGTGATCTGCTTTCTTCAAAGTCTATTATTGATTTAAATATTTCATTGAAACATACCTTCATAGAAATGGCTAGAGTAATTGACAGAATATTTAGGTACTGTGGCCTAGCCAAGTTGACACATGAATTTCAACATCATAATCTCTCTCTGATGCCCTTCTCTTTTTTTAATCCCTTCCTGGGGCTATGGCATCCATCCTGAGGTTGGTGTGTTTTGTCCCATCTGTGTTTTAATACTGTTACTACATAGGTTTGTGGATCAGTATGGCAGGTAAACTGAAAGTTTCAGTTGAGGTATCTGGTTAAAGGATGAAGTGTGAGGCCATGTTAAAAGAATTTACAAAGGAAAACCAGCTGCAGAACCATTAACCCTTATCTACCATGACAGTATACATGAGTTAGGGATTTAAGATTCAAAGAGGATTTATGGCGTCAGCTGTTGTCAGTGAGCTCTGGGCTGTGGGCACCATCCTCCACCCTAATACTAAAAGGCATCAACCAGAACTCTGATGGTCCCCGAAGACTCAGGAAAAACCGAAGAAGGGAGTGTTTGTGAGTCACCTTAAGTATCTCTTGGCTCAGAGACTGTGATGCTGGTACTGGACCAGTAATAGCTTTCCTGCCCCTTCCCTTTTCTTGGACCTGGAGAGATCAGAAACCAGGGTTGGCAAGGTGGCAGAGAAGGGGCAAAAGCACCAGGGAGGGCAGGAAGGAAGAAGCCAGCCTCATTTCCCACTGGATGGCTGGACTGCAGCTGGCCTGAGCTGCACAGTGGGAGAGTGGCTTTTGATCTTCAGATTCTGTAAACTTGGTGCACCCCCTGCCCCACCAGCCCAGAGTGTATTTCCCTACCCTGTTGGTATTGGGCTTGGCCATGTAACTTGCCAGTGGGATGTTAGCAGATGTCACACGAATAAAGCTTGCATTGAGGACTTCCCTCTTGTGCTTCTGCCATCATCAGAAAACATGCCCCAGGTAGTGTGGTTCCTAAAGAATGAAAGGCTTGCAACAGCCTTGAACAGAGCTCACAGCCTAGAGCCAACTGAGATCAGCAGAGCCACCACAGACTTGCGAGTGAGAAATTGATGCTTATTTCTGTGTGTCACTGGGCTTTGGGGTGGTTTATTATGTGGCATTAATAATGAGAGCAATGGCAATAATTGGTAAAAGGAGCAACCAAATAAAGTTGAAAATTGTAATGATTACGTTAAGGTAGACATTGTTTATTGACCAGAACTATCTAAGTTTCATTCTGGGGTGGGGGAAGAATATGTCTAACCAAATAAATTTAAAGAAGCATTAATAGACAACAGTAAAGTTGCTTTCTGATTATCCCCGTGTGTCTTGCTTGTTCAACTTAACAGTCATATATGCTTCCATTAAGGGTGTGTAATAATGCTATATATGTTTAAAATTTACATAAATAGCACCGTCTCACATTCTGTAAATTGCCCTTTTCGCTCAGTGTTATGTTTTTGAGATTTAATCAGGCTGATGCTTGTAGTTTGAATTTTTCATTTAAATTGTTGAAGGGGAGGAGAGCACCTGGGTGGCTTAGTTGTTAAGCATCTGCCTTCAGCTCAGGGGACCGAGGCCCTCACTGGGCTCCCTCCTCCGTGGGAAGCCTGCTTCTCCCTCTCCCACTCCCCCTGCTTGTGTTCCCTCTCTCTTTGTGTCTTTCTCTGTCAAATAAATAAATAAATAAATAAATAAATAAAATCTTAAAAACAAAAATTGTCGAAGAGTGCACCTGGCTGGATCAGTAGGTGGAACACTCAACTCTTGATCTCAGGGTTGTAAGTTTGAGCCCCACGTTGGGTGTAGAGATTACTTAAAATTAAAATCTGAAAAAAAGATAAAAAAATTATTGAAAAGTGAATACACCACAAATTTTTTAAATTTTCTGAGCTTTTAAAAATATTTCATTTCTTTATTTATTTGATAGAGCACAACCAAGGGGAGTGGCAGGCAGAGGGAGAAGCAGGCTCCCCGCCGAACAGGGATTGATCTTAGCACCCTGAGATAATGACCTGAACCAAAAGCAGATGTTTAACTGACTGAGCCACCCGGGTGCCCCAAACCACTAAAGTTTTAATCCATTCTCCCAATTATGGGCACTTAATTTGTTCCCGTGTGTGTGTGTGTGTGTGTGTGTGTGTGTGTATGTTTTGGGTTATTACAAACTACTTACCAAGAAACATGCTTGTAGTTGAGTCTTCCTGTTCATGTCGGCATGGGTCTCTCAAGGATGTACACTAGCATGGAAGGGTCATCACTGGTGCTATGTGCCACTCACCAGTATTGCCATTTTCCTCCTGCAGGGGACAAGACAGAGCTGCGTCCCCATCCCCTTGAAGTTAGACCTAACTATATGACTTCTTTGGCTAGTGAGATATCAGTGGACGTGACGTATTTCACTTACAGGTGAACAGCTACTGTGTGACTTGCCGTTTCTCTCCTCCTGCTACAAGGACCAGCATCGTCCTGGATGCTGAGGTCTGTCAGCGAGCTGCTTTGAGTGAGAATAATGTGGAGCCCAACCCCTAGGCATCCCAGGATGGTTGTGTTGCTTGAGGAAGACATTAACCTTGATTTGAACCCTTGAGATTTAGGTTAGTTTTTCCAACCAGCACAGCCTTTCTATCTTGTCTGAAATATAAATCGGTGCTAGAGGGTACTCCTAGGAGGGGCACCCCTAACAAAACACCTGACGATGGGACTGGCTTCGTAGCTGGGTGATATGCAGTGAAGAAACCTACTAACGGCTGGAAAAAAATGGCCATTTACATTTTGCAGCGGAGAGAGATTTTCTTAAACTGCACTTGGAGGAATTTGGGAGGCAGCTAATTGACCTAATGAACTTGGAGATTTAAGAAAAGAGGTTGGAAAGCAGAATATTAATAGGGTAAGTTAGTCACTCCTGACAGTGTTTGGTGAGATATTACAAGAAAAAGATGAGGTCAGGAAAGAGTTGGCTGGTGTGCAACACTTTCAGGGATGGAAAAAGCAAACGTTTCTCATTTTGAAACAATAAAAGATAAGAAAGGCTTAGAGAGACAAAGAATGATTGAAGTTCAGTTCTTTAAGCAAGAGTTACATCAACACTATAGATGTCACATCCATTTTTAAATCTCTGCATGTATTAAGGTGTCCTCTAGTAAATGTCCAGGTTCTTTCCACTGGACAAAATATACTGGGGGGAGGAGAGGGCAGGAAGACTAAAGGTGTAGACCAGAATACCTTTAGTTAAGTCCAGAGTGACATGGCGGTAAGGAAATGAATACAGCAAATAGATTTATTTATAAAGGAAATTTGAGTGTGTCAGTTGGTACTTAGTAATGCTGCCTGAAATCATATAGTAAGAGACTGAAGGTTTTGAGAGAATTATACTGCCCAGAGAACACTGGCCTGATCTTGACTTTGAATCTTAAAATAACACCTGGGTGCCCCAGGAAGTATGCTGGGAAATATGCTTAGTCCATAGGGAGAACTTTTTCTCTGGTGCCCACTTCAGCTTTGGCCAAGGAGCATAAGGAGAAAGGGAAATCTCTGGAGGTTCGGGTCAGAACTTACAGAGAACATTTCAGGAGGTGGAATTGGGATCTAATCAAAGAATATTCTTCATTCAAAATCGATGCTCTGAGATTTTGGAATTGCTGTGGGCCAGTGTCTACTGTGTCCCATTATTCTCTTTTCTGAATGGGAGTGCTTATTTCTATCTTCCTGTCCCGTGTTCTATCATTAAATATTGGTATGTTGGAGAAGGTAACTAGTCTTATTAGTCTCCTGATGAAGAGGGATCACATCTAGATGGAGAAGACAATTGCCCCTCACCTTGATGTAGAAGTTACTGTGAAAAATTGGATATCTTAGACTTCGAGCTTGGTCCTGTGCTGGGATAGGGCTCTGGGTTGTCTCCCTTGGGAAAGGGATGAATATATTTTGCATCCAGAGAATAATCAATACTGGGTATTTGGAAGGGGATAGACTGAAAGTTGTTAGTGCTATCACCAATGTTTCTGATTCTCCCCTTCTGAGCTCTTATGCTAGGTAGGCCCCTCCAGTCTGGCATTAGTCAGGAGTGAATCCCAGAGTTCACAAGACATGCATAGAGAAATAGACTTTATTGAAAAAATGGAACACTCACAAGACCAGGCTCAGAAGGATCGAGATGCATGTGGCCTCCGATCATCACCTCCAGGAGAGGCATGCCAGGCCAGGCCACCTGCTGCTGGTCATGGCATGGGTTTCATTCCAGCGAAGTTCCCCTTTATACCTTTCCGTAGGGGAGTCTCCCTTTTTGTAGGGGAGTCTGAGAATGTGGCCTTCTTGGAGGAGAAGATGTGGGATTTCTGACGTTGGGCAGTGTGGATATGGGATGCTGAATTTACTAGATTTCTCTAAGGACCTTGAGTCTATGAGAAGTTCTGTCTTCTCTACTGAGGGAGGAAGGTTCCAGTTCAGGAAACAGAACTCAGGTGCTATCTTTCCATTTGGGAGAAGGGGTCATCTCCCCACTACCAACCCATGTGAGAGCCTAGGATTGCACTTGCCTGTCCTCTTAAAGGCTGAAGGACCCCGTAAAGAAGGGTCCACGTGACCTGCTTTGGCCAATGACTGAGCATTTAAAGCCTCCATGACCCTGTGTGTCACTTGACCTTTCCTTCTCCTTGCTACGCTGACTGTTGAAGTTCTGGGTGAGGAGGCTCCGTCAGTCTGTGCTCCTGAGTGAGGATGGTGTGGAGCAGACATCCCAGCTGACCTGTGAGAGACCGGTAGCACGAGATAGAAATAAACATTTGTTGTCTTGAGCCATTGACACTTGTGAGTTGTTTTTAGCTGCAGCAAATTGTTTTGCCAAAAATGGGTCTTCTGGGTGATGGGGTGCACACAGCCTTGTGGAGTGGTTGTTTCAGTCAGTACTGTTCCTTACTGACTTCCTTACCCGAGAGAGAATGCAGGGCTTCGTCTTGGGTGTTCCCTCACTCTCCCTATGGTGGTCATTGTTGGCTTCCAGCTGGTCGTCAAGCAGCTGCTTGTTACCCAGGACTCAGGCAGGAGTTAGATAAATCTGTCGAGGAAGAAGCAGGAGAATCTAGGCAGAAAGGAGGAAGACTGGAAAGATAGGCATGTCTGAGGGCACATGGAGAGGTCAGCCACGACTGGGAGAAATGAGTGAATGTCCTGGGTCTAGTTATAGAGGGCCAACCCACATCAGCTGGGGCAGCTGCCTGGAATCCATGTTTGGAGCCAGAGAACAAAAGAACAATCAGGTGCCAAGACCACGGGCCTGGGCAGCTAGGATTCATAATTCTGGCAAGGATTTTGGTCAAAGGCAGGGTATTCCCAGCAGGCATGGAGCACATGCTACGTCAGCCACCTTCTGGATCGGGAGCTTCTGACATGGCTGGTGTTGATCTTGGCGCCCAGGTAGAGCTGTTTGTGGAAAGATAGACATCTGAGTGGAAAAAGGTTTGAGCAGAGTCTGTGCTCCTTAGGGAAATGAGGTAAGATTGGGCTCAGTCTCGCTGCTGGTCCTTCTTTGACCTCTCTGGTCCAACCCTCACTGGGGCCTGGGTGTTTCCCCTCTGCACATAACTTTTCTTGGCAGTCATCAATTTTATTCTCTAAATTTTCATTGGTACTGGGCCCATTAGGGAGAAGGAAGGCAAAAGGGAAGTCACATTTATCGAGTGTCAAGCACTGTGTGTCGGCATTGAACCACGTGCCTCACGTGCACCATCCTGTTTAATCTTCACAGAACCCCTTTGCGCTACTGCTATTACTATTCCTGTTTGATCGATGAGGAACCTGGGATTTGGAGCGGTGAGTAATTTACCTGAGGTCACGTGAGCAGAAAGTCTGTCTGACTGCAGAGCCCTTGCTCCTAACCTCCACACTGCATCTGTGCTTATTAGCAGAACGATGGTCCTTCAGTCCCATGTCATTACCCTTGAAGTCCCCTCTGGAATCCCTGGACCATTTGCATAGGGCAGGACCTGCCTCTTGTTGAGTTCACGTTTTACCTGCTTTCTCAGATGGCAAGTCTCAGCCTCCTTGGTACCAGAGTCCCCTGGAACAAGCCTTTACCCTCATTTCCCCTAATACTGCATGACATGTTTAAACGTATGATTTAAGTGTCACCAAAGGAGGAGGAGCTGCTCCCTCCCTTGGGAACCAGCAGGTTCTGTCACGTAGGTGGAAGTGTTTTTGGGGGCCCTGGGCGAGTGAGTGATAATCACGACAGGAGAGGAGAGGTGCAGAGCAGGATAACAGCTGCTCCTGGTGACTCCTAGTCACATTTGGAGCCTAAATTAGCCTGTTCTTTTCCAGATCCTCCGTGGGCTTGCTGCAGGCTGCCTGGCTGGCTGGCTGGCTCATCTCCTTGTAGGCATTGTTTTGTCCCTTCCCCCATTCCAGTCCTTTCTCTTAGGTTCTTTCACTAGAGTTAGCTTACTGAGAGGCTAGATAGGGTCACCTAAATGTGGGCTGAGGGATGGAGGAGGTGCTTGAATCTCTCCCATGTCTCTCCCTGTCCTAGGAAGTTTTACCATTAGAGATGAATTCTTTAACTAGAATGCAACTTGAGAGGTAGTCTTATCAGCAAAATGTATCAGATTTTCCCCTGAAGACAGTATATTTGCAAGACATACATAAATAGAATTCTCATATAATTCCACTACCGTGTAGGGTAATTATGTCAACCAATAAGGGACACTCCTCTTGCTCCTGCCTGTCTCACTCCCCCAGCCCCTGTGCCCTGTGCCCTTAGAAGTTTGCCCTGATAGAGGGAAGGAGAATCAGGGCTCTGAGTTGAGAGGTCAAGTAGGGACTCCATCTGAGGGAGGCAGCAGAAAGGGCCCCCTGGGTCTTTCTCACAAGCCTGCTCTCAGCCAGTGCTACTGTGGCCTTGCAGGTGGAAACTCACCTCTTTGGCAAACTTGGTGCAGAGCCTGCAGAGAGCTGCTTCTTTCTGGGGCTCTCTTTCCTTTCGTGGAAAACAAAGGTTGAAGGAGATAATCCTTAGTACTCCTGCCTGTTGTATTTGGTGAGTCTATAATTTTTCTTTGCAGAGTAGTTTTCTGAGTCTTGGTGTTTGCTGGCTCAGCACTGTGGCTCTCTCTGTTGAAAACTAATCTGTGCCCCACAATTGATCTTAAAAACAAGGCAAAGCAACAACCAGCGGCTTTTCTTATTAAGTCTGCAAACAACAGAGGTAGTCTGGGACGGGACTGCTGCCCGGTCGTGTGATGGAACTGGGCTCTGCTCCAAGGTGCAGGGTTGGCGGATGCTCTCCTGGGGGGAGCCTTTGATGCACCTAGTATCTACTTGCAGCAATTTGGCTTTCCACACTTTTGACATTGTCTCGGCCCTTTGGGGGTCCTCTCTGACTGGGGTCCCTACCAGTTGTTAGGCAGAAGGCAGTGTGAGAGCACTTCTCATCACTCAGGCCAGAGTTTTCTTTGGAATCTTCTCCAAAGTAGCTCATTCTTTCAGGGCGCATGCTGCTTTTATACTTTTAATTGAATCTTTCATGTCTCATTATTTTAAGTATTCTGATTTTATTGTCCTATTGATTTTCCCTTTATTTGAAATTTTTGGTTTCTGGTATTCTTGTTTGTTTTGCTTGCTGGTTATGGCTTACGATGGGCATTTCCTTACAATTTGGAATTATAATTTTGGATCATGAGCTCTCGCTTTCAGGGAGCTTCCTTTGTGAGTTCAGTGCATGTTCCTTCAGAGTAGTTGTGCAATTGCTTCTTCCGGGCTTCCTGGCCATGGAAGCAATTTCATGTTAATGTCTCTACCTGGGGATTCCCGGATCTACAGCATAATTTCAAATCCCATACCCTTGTGAGTCATAGCCCCAATGCCTAGAATTCTCAGGGGAGACTTCCGTAATGGACTAGGAAGGAGCAGATACGTGTCCTTGCAGTCTCCTTCATGTCCCATCTACGAGGGCGTGGATTTTTCTGATCCATCCCTTTACTGACTGCCATCTCTTTGAGAAAGTTCTGGCTTTATGTGGGGATCTTAGTTCCCACTCCCCACCTTGTTCCGTGCAAAGTCTCGTTTCCTATTCTTGGATATGGGAAACTCCTGAGATGGGATGAACAGTTCAGATTTAACTGCGGCAGATTAACAGCCTCGGATTAGCTGGAGCAGCACTGGTGTCAGCTCATGCCCACACTGTCAGTGGATTTCAGCTCCTTCTTGGGTTCTGTCCCTGGGGAATTCCCCCTTTTTCTTATGAGTTCACCTAAACCAAAAATATTTTTCTGTTACATCTCCCCCAGAACTTCTAGGAATTTTTAGGTTATTTTGGTCCTCACCTTGCTGGTCTCTGAATCTCCCAGGCCCACCTTTCTGCTGGATGGGAATTACGCTTCTTGCCTAAGTGAGAAGGGAAGAGGGGGCCAGAATTGGTTGTGTTGACTTGTAGATAGCCTCTTTGGAACAGGGAGTTATCGTCTACCTCAGTCATCTTTACCTCTTTTACTCACAAGAATTTTGAAAAACAGTGTGTTTTGTGGCTCATATTTAAGTTCACTTATTCATGTTTTCAAAATATGTTGAAATAAATGCAAGGGATATAACTCCTGGCATATTTGAAATGTTTTTCATTTAAAAATAAAACTGTTATATTGCTTTTAAAAGTGCTAGTGATTTGATACCTATCATCATTCATTAAAACATACACATAAAGCTTCTTTTTTAAATGTTTGGAACTTTATATCAGTTTCCTCTTTGAACTCGTTTTTCTGCACCATTTCCTCCTAAATAAATTTATCCTGATGTAATGTTTTGCCTTTAGAAGCATTTTATTGATCATCTCATATTTCCTAGCAATGCAAAGATGTTTATGAAATTAAATTTTATTTCCTATGATCATAAGTCCCTATAAGTATTGAGCACATTTCTTCTGGGTTGAGTTATTTTTTCCATTATTATTATTATTATTATTTTAAAAGATTCTATTTATTTATTTGAGAGAGTAAAAATGAGAGATCACAGAGGGAGAGTTAGAAGCAGACTCACTGCTGATCAGAGAGCCTGATGTGGGAGTCAATCGCAGGACCCTGGGATCATGACCTGAGCTGAAGGCAGACACTTAACTGACTTAGCCACCCAGGCACCCTTGCAATTATTATTAATATGCCATTGATCAAAATGATATGAATATATTGTAAAATTTGATAAATGCTTAAAAATGGAATAGTCATTGAGATGAAACTGACATATTAAGTCAGGTATCCAAGGGCATATATCACTATTGCTCAAATGAGACAGGATTCAGTATACATTTTGCTTTCATTCATTTATTTATTTTTTTTTTCTTTTTTTTTTTTTCCTTTTTTTTTTTTCTTTTTTTTAAAGATTTTATTTATCTATTTAACAGAGGGAGAGAGATCACAAGTAGGCAGAGAGGCAGGCAGAGAGAGAGAGGGGGAAGCAGGCTCCCTGCTGAGCAGAAAGCCCGATGCGGGGCTCGATCCCAGGACCCTGGGATCATGACCTGAGCCGAAGGCAGAGGCTTAACCCACTGAGCCACCCAGGCACCCCCATTTATTTTTTTAATAGATGTAAATCCTGAGCAACTTTGTTGATGTAAATAAGAGTATGAGAAATGAAAGTTTTGTTTTACCCACTATTTGGTTCTTTAATTTCACTTAATTTTTAAGCCCAAATCACATTGTGATCTATCATCAAAAATTATTTTTTAGCAGTCTGTCAGTTAACTTGGTTAGGTTTTCCTCCAGTTTTACAGAGAGCAAACAATTGAAAAATCACATGACTTATAAAATGTAAATGGAGTCACTAATTTTCTCACCATGTAAACTAGTGTTTCAAACCCCAGAGATTTGCCCGCCTGAGAGTAAGGCAGTGAGATTCTGGGTGGGTGAGAGAGGTGCCTTCGGTTATAAACTGGGAGAAGGGAAATCATGCTGGACAATCCTCTGTTGTAGGTGTTTTCAGGTAGATCAATATTAGGAAGGGGAGTACATTTGGAAATTGAGTATCTGGAGTGGAAACTGATTCCCCTTGAGACTGACAGCCCTGAGCACCCCCTTGAAAGTTTCCTGGACCCTCAGTCATTTGTTCTAGGAAGGCTTCCTAAAGGAGGATGGCTTTGCAGTTCTGTGGGTATGGACACATCTGGCACTGTGTCCTTGTCGTGGTGGGGGCAGCGCTCAGCAAATTCAAGCTGGGCCACAGTCAGCCAACATTTCCTGTGTCTTTGCTGTGCCCTGGCACCGTAGTGGTGTCGTGTGAGCCTTAGCTCAGTCAATTCACAAATAAATTCCGTGAGGAGTTTATTCATTTTAACTCTATCTACCAGGTAAGACTGTATGAATTGAGGGGCTAAAGAATTTGCTGTAGATTGCAAGAGTGGTAAGTAATAGAACTGGGGCTTGGACCCCAAAGGGTCTATCTAATACCAAAGCCCACCATCTTTTTTTTTTTAAATTTTTAAAAATTTTATTTTTTATTAACATACAATGTATTATCACCCTCAGGGGTACAGGTCTGTGAATCGCCAGGTTTACACACTTCACAGCACTCACCATAGCACATGCCCTCCCCAATGTCCATAACCCAACCACCCTCTCCCTACCCACCTTCCCCCGGCCACCCTCAGTTTGTTTTGTGAGATTGAGAGTCTTTTATGGTTTGTCTCCCTCCCGGTCCCGTCTTGTTTCATTTTTTTCCTTCCCTACCCCCCAAACCCCCCATGTTGCCTCTCAAATTCCTCATATCAGGGAGATCATATGATAATTGTCTTTCTCTGATCGACTTATTTCGCTCAGCGTAATACCCTCTAGTTCCATCCACGTTGTTGCAAATGGCAAGATTTCATTTCTTTTGACCAAAGCCCACCATCTTAACAATTGCTAAAAGGACAAGCAGCAAAGAGAAGTCTCAGGATAGACTCATGAATCCACCTCCCTCCACTTCAGTCAGGGAGAGAGGAGAAAAGAGATTGCTTCCTGGATAGTTAAAAATAATAGAGTGGCTGGGGCGCCTGGGTGGCTCAGTGGGTTAAAGCCTCTGCCTTCGGCTCAGGTCAGGTCCTGGGATCGAGCCCCGCATCAGGCTCTCTGCTCTGCGGGGAGCCTGCTTCCTCCTCTCTCTGCCTGCCTCTCTGCCTACTTGTGATCTCTGTCTGTCAAATAAATAAATAAATTCTTTAAAAAAAAAAAAAAATAATAGAGTGGTACTGTTGGAAATGGCTTTTTAAAATGAGCAACATGCGGGTGCCTGGGTGGCTCAGTTGGTTGAACATCTGCCTGCAGCTCAGGTCATGATCCCAGGGTCCTGGGATTGAGCCCCACATGGGGCTCTCTGCTCTGCTGGGAGTCTGCTTCTCTCTTTGCCTGCCGCTTCCCCTGCTTGTCTCTCTCTCTCATTCTCTCTTTCAAATAAGTAAATAAAAAATAAATAAAATGAGCAACATTCCAGGGGGTGAGTTAGCTTGTCTCGGTGCTAGTAATTTCATCTGTAGAATAGGAATGGAGAGGAGGGTGATGATGGTGGTAATGGTGATAATGGTGATGATAGTGTTGATGATGATGGTGGCAGTGATGATATCTACTGTATAAGGGAGCAATGAGCTATTAGCCAGTACCTTCCAATCCTGGACATTCCTAGCTCTCTCTTCTGTTTAGGCAAAATTTGTCTTCTATCTCCTTATCTATAAAACATCTCTTCATAACAAGCCTTCTAGCTATTTGATGTTTAAATACCTCTTCCCTTTGTTGTCTCTTCTCCAGGATAAATCTCCTGAGCTCTTTGTTTAAATGCGTTTTATAATTTTAAGACTCATTATCCTTCTGGTCACTCTCCTGGATATATTCTCATTTGTCAAAATGACTTTTAAAATATGGTGCCCAGATTTTATCATCATATTCCAGATGTGCTTTGACCAGGGCAGAATGCTGTGAAATTGCTCTTTCCCTCATCTTTAGATGTCATCTGAACACTTAATAGTTTCTCCTGAGCATCCTCTCTGTTGACTAGGTAAACTTTAAGCCACCATCAACAGATTATGCTACATATCCAGTCTCCTATCCCGTCCTATAGTTTTGCAATGGACAGTTTGTAAACTTGAATATAGGACTCTACATTTATCTCTGTGAAACTTTATCTTGATGGACACAGTCCATATTGTAGCTTACCAAAGAGATTTTGAATTGTGATTCTGTTCATTAAGGAGGAGAGCACAACACATGGTAGTGTATAGTGAACATGAGGGCTTAGGAAAAAGAGCTGTGGATGAATGGTTTTGTGAACTTCCCCAAGCCAATTAGGTCATCAGTATTTTAGGTTCTTTTTAGTTGATATCAATCACTTCTATTATTTAGAGATAGATAAAGGATAGTGTTGTTTTCTTCCTACTAAATCTTGTACCCAGTGATATGTACCAGGGAAAGTAGTCTCAAGCTGAATTCTGTTAAACATGCAAATTCTTTTTTTTAAAAAAAGATTTTTATTTATTTATTTATTTGAGAGAGAGAGAGAGAACATGAGAGGAGAGAGGTCAGTGGGAGAAGCAGACTCCCTGCCGAGCAGGGAGCCCGATATGGGACTCGATCCCAGGACTCCAGGATCATGACCTGAGCCGAAGGCAATCGCCTAACCAACTGAGCCACCCACGCACCCTAAACATGCAAATTCTTATCAGCCAAGAGGCACAAAAGAGTCATAAAGCCCACTCTTGAAAGCTCTGTGATGTCCCAGCTCACTATCCCTTGGGCATTGTTCTAAGCACTTCATGTACTAGGGTATGATGAGATGAGGCGATGCTTGATTAGAGGACTCTGTGAACTTGCTAGTTAGGGTCAGGTGACCATCCTCTATAAGCACTGGGCGAGTCCTGAGGTCCAGGGTGTTCCTCTGGAGGGCATGGGCTGCTGTGTTCAGTGGAATCAGAGCCCTCGTTCGCGCATGGTGGATAATAGCTGTGAAGTATGTTTAGCCAGTCTGTGCATCTTGACCAGCATTTATTGCAGTGATGAAAATATTTTCTAACATCCATTAGACCAGTTTACAAAAGTGGTAACGTCGGTCAGAGATTAAGTTGGTTGGAATGCTTATAAGAAACTTTCGAGTGTGGGGTTTCTTGAGACTATTCCAAATGCTAACTGTACCCTGGAGTGTGTGTTCCCCATTAAAGAACTTCAAATGTTAAATAACCTCCCCTAGGACTTCCATGGATAACTGTGACATGTTACTGTGGTGGTGAATTTTATGTGTCAGCTTGACTGGGCCATGGGGTGTCCAGGGATTTGGTTAAACATTTTTTCTGGATGTGCCTGTGAGGGTATTTCTGGATAAGATGAGCATTTATGTATGTATGTATATATAATTTAAATTTTTGTTTGTGAACATACAGTGCAGTATTGGTTTCTGGAAGATTAACACTAATTTTTTTTTTTTTTTTTTTTTTTTTTTTTTTGGTAAGTAGGCTCTGTGCCTAACATGGGGCTTGAACTCAACCCTTAGATCAGGAGTTGCATGCTCTACCGATAGAGCCAGCTGGGGCTTCAAGATTAGCATTTGAACTGGTAGAGTGAGGAGAGCAGATTGCCCTCCCTAAGGTGAGTGGACCTCATCCAATCTGTTGAAGATCTGAATAGAACAAAAAAGGCTGAGTAAAAGAACTTCTGCCTGACTGCTGAGCTGGGCCATTGGTCTTTCCCTGCCTCAGAATGGAACTGAACGCTTGGCTCTTGTTGGATCTTGAACCTGCTGCTGGCTTTTGGACTGAAACTTGCACCTCTGGCTCTCATGAGTCTCCAGTTTTCCAACTGTAGATCTTGGGACTTATACTCCATAATCATGTGGGCCAATTCCTTACCAGAAATCTCTTGATCTATGTCTATATGTATATCTGTGTGTGTATTTATCTCCTACTCGTTCTGTTTCTCTGGAGAACCCTGACTAACACAGTTATATATGTATTACCATCTCTACAGAAGTATTGTGAAGTAAGTTATAATAATGTGGCAGATTGGAAGTTGGGCTCCTTGGTTTTCTTCCCAACTCTTCCTGTCAGCTGGCTCTGCATGGCCCAAGGGGGTCCTTTAAGGGTCACCAGAGTGACACAGGGGGTTTCCATCTGGCTTTTCACCTGTTATGCAGCAGGACTCAGTACGCATTCCACAATGTCACATGGTACAGGTTAAGAATGAGGCTTCTCTTGGGGGGTGGGGGTGGATAAAAAACTTAGAAGCAGAGTCAGCAGAAGGAAAAGGTACAAATCTCCCTCATCTCCTTGTTCCTCCAAAGGGGCATACCAGGACCAGGTGCTGTGGCTTTGCATTCCAGTGGAAGGACCTTACTACCTGGGGTCTGCCTCTTTGAGGGGCAAGTATGAGAGCAACCTGGTAGTAGGCAAGGGAAACCTTATTGCCTGGCACAGGGCAGTCTGGGTTTTAGTACCAGCTGTTACTGAGTTTTCTGGAAACTCTAGCTGTTCAGCACCTGCAGGTCTGGGGCCATTGGAAGTTGCAGCTCCTCTGCAGAGGCGTATGTGCAGGGAGGGGAAGAAACCCAGTGGTCAGGCTGGACAAGTGGACAAGCTGGCCTTGGGTGCTGCACTTTGCTCTGGGAGAATTGGGAGCCTCTTCCCAGCTGGCCCAGTGCCCAGGAAACACAGCATGAGGCTTTGGGGTCACTTTCAGACAATCCTGGCCCTTGCATCACATTTTGTGACTGTGAAGGCTGTAACCCTTCCTGGGCCTCCATCTTCTTTTCTTTTAGAATGAAGAAATTGGTTTTTGGTATCTCTCAGGCTCTGCATTCTAAATAGGGATAGAAGCCTTTTTTCTCCGCATTAAACAAAAACAGCTACATAGATACTTGATGCAGAAATGGTACGTGTCAAATACATAAAACTCCAAGATTCAAAATATTGAGAAATTTTCCTTCAAGTTTTCTTGCACAAATGAGTAAAATCATGTACATTTCAATATTTTGCTAATAACGATGCTCAGTGACTTGAATGTGTAAAGAGATTTTAAGAAATGCTCAGAAACAACTGATAAAGGCTTGCATCGCTGAGTGACTCAGTGAGCATTTGTAGGACAAATGACGTTTCTTTTGTTTTCCTGAACTCATTAACAAAGGCAAACGGAAATTTTGTGTTCATAGAATTCTGTCTTTTTTCTCCTGGAAATCAGTGCAATTGTTTTAACTCTCTGTGTGACGAATTTTGGAGACACAGAGCCTTTTTCAAAAGTGAACATCTTCTTGACCTCAAAACATTTGTAAATCCAGTCTTCACATCTTGTGGCTGGGTGTATTGCAGGACTGTGACAACATTTTGCCATCTGGTTTTGGCAGTGCTGGGGGGCAGAATCCAGAGACGGGGCCAGAAGAGGGATGTCGATGCACACTGCTGAAGGTTTGGCCTTCCCGCATGGACTCGGTCACCACGCGGTTGAATAATTATGATGGCATCATTTTCCTGCATTCGGCAAAAATTGCACACAGAGCAGTCTGACAGTGCACATTGGTCTCGATCATTTTTCTTTATAAAAGCTATTGCATTTGTCTCCTTTTACAGATGACTCTGTGACTCATTTCAGAGACAGATAACTTATTTCTAAGGGACACGTGCTCCCCTTTTCAAAGTCCTTGGGAAATTTCTCTTCAAGTTTTCCTTTCCCGCACCTAGCAAAGTGTCCTGCATGTAACAGATGGCCAGTAAATACCTCTTGTGGCTGATGATGATGGGGAGTGAAATCAAGGAAGCCTTTCATGTGTTTATGATGGCGGTGCTGGGCTGTAGATTGGTGTGAGGGGTTGCAGGAGCGTCCCGTGATTACTACTACAGACCCGTCTCCCCGCACCGACTTGGTGAGCCTTTGATTGAATGGTGATAAAGGTATCATTTTGCTGCACTAGAAGGGAAAGGTATATGGAGATTTGACATGCGTGGTGTTTCATAACTTTCGGTAAAATAGCAACATTTGTCTTCTTTCATCTAAGCCTGAATCATTTCTGAAATGGAGACCTAAGTCTTAAGGTATGGAACATTTCAAGTTAAACATCCTTGAGAAAGCTTGCTTCATGTTTTTCTGCCCAAATGGGGAGTAAGACTGCAGAAACCTGTTACCTTTTGATGATGGCAGTTCTGAGTCACAGCATGGTGAGGGCAGCTGTAGGCGGCTGCCCGGCGTTGCTGGCTTGTTTTGCTTCTGTTTCATGTAAGTGCTGTACGTAACTCAGTCGGTGGAACCTGCTGAGGGTGAATGGTAGATGCGGAGCCAGAGGGTGGTTTTGAGGAGTGAGGATAAAGGAAAATCCCGCACAGTGACATCCCTTGGCTGCGCATCAAGTGTCAGGCTCTGTACTGGGCGGTGGGGATCCAAAGGTGAATATGGTCTCTGTCCCCAAGGAGCTCCTGGTTAAGTGAGAGAAATGACTGGAAAGCAAATGCTTACAGCACAGAGAAGTCCATGCTGAGACAGAGGGAGTGTAGTACAGGGGCGCAGGGGAAGTACAGGCGATGGGACACCGTCCAGCTCCGGGGAGTCAGGACAGCTTCCCGGGGGGAGGCGCTGTTTGTATTGGGTTCATAAAAGATGCTCCGAGTAAGCCAGGCAAAGGTGGTGTGGGGCTGCAAGTGGTGTCCCAGCAGAGAGAGAAGTATGTGTGAAGGACAGAGGCAGGAGAGGTCTTGGCAAAGTGATTTGGCATTTGGGAAAGGCGAGGTCCTGAAGAGAAGATGGGTGAGGGGGAAGTTAGATCTAACAGTGAAATAATAAGGAGAAAGGACACTGTGTCTCAAATTACCTCCACTCTGCTGTCAACATAATGCCATGCTGGTCCTCTGTCCTCATGCCTCACATTCAGTCAGATGCCAAGTCCTGTTAGTGTTTCCTCCAGTGTCTTCGGGCCCCCTCCCCCACTTCTTGCCATGGCCTCGGACTTATCCTCTCTGGCCAAGGCCCTTCCAACAGAGAGATCGCAAATAACAACAGCTGAAACATGAGAGTTTATTTCTCTTTCATAAGTAACAGTCTGACCATGGGCAGTCCTGGGACAGCATGATGGCTCTGTGGTGTGTGGGATGCAGGTGTCTTCTCTGTTACTGCTCTGTTATTCCTGTGTTTGTGTGATCCCATATATCTCACCAGCAACTCTGCAGTCCAGCTAGGGGGAGGAGGTAAAGGAGGAAAGGGAAGGCATGCTCCTTTCTTCAAAAGCATCCCCTAAAAGTTATTGACAGTCGGCTCTGCTCACATCCCCTAGCCATGGGTCACATCAGCAAGGAAGGCTGGGAAATGTAGTTTTTTATTTAGAGTGACCAAGAACTAAGGCAAAAACTATAGGTTCTATTACCATGGAAGGAGAGAAGGGTTACGGAGGACCATCTGGTCAGCCACTCCTAGTCTTACCATTCTCATTTGCCATCTGCAAATCTCTGAAAGTCTAAGTCATGCCACCTCTCTCTACTACAAAATCATGCTGGCAGAGCTTTGTCCCAGCCTATCCTCATTTGCCATCTGCAAATCTCTGAAAGTCTAAGTCATGCCACCTCTCTCTACTACAAAATCATGCTGGCAGAGCTTTGTCCCAGCCTATCTAGAAATACTCTCCATTCCTGAGTATGCCAGCACCTCTGTGCCCTTATGTGTTTGCTCCTGCTCTGCCTTCTGCTAGAAAAGCAGCAGAATACAGTGCAAGCAACACGAGACCAGGTGCAAATAGCCGTCTAGCTGTGGGCAAGCTACTCCAATGCTCTGAGATTCCATCATCAGGTAATAATTTAACTTCAGGGCTAGGACCAGGGTGGAAGATGGTGTAGATAAAGACAGCGTTCAGGCGACCATTGCAGCTAGCCTCCTCACACTGTTTCCCGTGGGTGAAGGTGCTCACGCATCAGTGTAGATGGAGCACTTTCAGGTTGGTGTCACCATAAGGTCTTGGTTCATTTTACTCATGTCCACTTTACCTGGTAGACTGATCACTGGCTCCTGCTGCTCCTAGCACAGTGCCAGCTAAAGCCAAGGTCAGTGTTGGTTAAAGTGGGTTGAACTGGGGCCAGGCAGCAAATCAAGTCAACCTAGAGAAGCAGAGGCTCAGAAACTGGCATCCCAGGGCCACGAAGCTGGTGGTCACAGTGGGGCATCTGGGGCCAGGTCAGCCCTTACCCAAGGTCAGAGCCTTCTGTGGGTGAGGAGACCAGATTGACAGGCAGTTGGCAGGAATGAGATGTGGGCAAGGAGGTCTGGGGAGAAGGGGTCACGGTGCAGCGGAGGCCCAACAGCACCAGGGGCAGGCACCAACCACGTGGAAGGGCCTGGACACTCCGCTGGGCAGCGCTGAGGTCAGAAAGGAGCTGGTCCTCATCTGTAGGGGGAAGTAAGAGGAGTGGGAGTTGGGAGCAGAGATCAGGGTCATTGGGGATCCAGGCGCAGCATCCTGTGGGAAAAAGCAAAGGTCAGAGAGGCAGTGGGAAGAAAGGTGATTTCTGCACTTGGGTTGTACAGGGATGTGGTTGCACTGCTGTGGTCTGTCCACCAGAGGGAAGGAGAGACCCACGTATGAGGCTCGAGTGGCACTGACTGCAGTTTCTGGGAAGGTCCCCGGGCCTTGGCTGGGGGCTGGGTGGTCAGGAAGATGCAGTGAGGATCACGGAGGAAAACTGAATCTTCTTCTTCTCCCTAAGACGGATTCTCTAGCTGGACATTTCCCAGCCTCTGGGCTATATAGAGTGATGCTGGAGTTGTGCTATGGGGGGCCATTGAAAAGGTGACCCCAGGCAGCACCACGGAGAGGACCTGGTTCAGGCAGTCTCACTGTCCAGTCTGCTTTTAGCCCATTGCTCAGAAACAGGACTTTTCTGTCCCCCTCTCTCGTCTGGGATGCTCATTGGAGAAGACACCTGGTTTGGGAGAGGCACTCATGTAGGCAGAAAGTCCCATACCCTATAGCTGCACACCCTCCGATCTGAGGACCCCAGCCAGTGGTCCTGTCTCTGTGTGGGGGCTCATCAAAACCCTCCCCATTCCTGGCATCAGTGGAACGACCCTGCCTTGCCATCCACCTGTGGGTGGTAGAGTACAAGTACTTGGAGCAGAAGTCTAAGCGTCACAGTCATCTCTGTGAGACTCTTTCCTCCTCTGTGAAGCAGAGATTTGAAAACCAGCTCTTACCTATGGCCATTAGGTGTTGAAAGTGAGGTAATTGCATAAACACTCTTCTGAGCAGTTACATGAGATAGAAATGTTACTTTTTGTCATTGACCATCTCTTTTAAGCATGAAGGTTTTGTGAGGACGAAAACGGGGTCTTACTCATCTCTCAGACCCCATGGGGCTGAGCACTGTTTTGGCACATGGAGGATAGTCCCTGAGAGCAGATGAGTGAGTCAGCACCATCTGGTTAGCACTGGGTCTTACAGGACACGGTGAGGAGGGGTGACAGATGAGGCCACAAGGGACAGACCTGCACAGGTCTGACCTGCCACGAGACCGTGCATACTCCAAGGGTGGGTGGCAGTGATCCCAGAGTCTCCGTGGAGGTAGTCCCTTCTAGAAAGCTTTCTTGGGACAGGTTTGGCCCATCTGCAAGCTGCCAGAGCCTCACTCACCCCAGGGTGGCGGGGTGTCTGGGATGGTGTGACTTGTTCAGAAAGGCAAAGACTAGAGCTGGAAATGAGCCCCAGGGAAGCCAGGACTGAGGGCACCGGTGGGCACCAGGCTTCATTTTCTCCTCCGGTAGTTCCCCTTTCTAGCTGGTGAAAGCGTCTGATTGGAGCCCCTGCTTGGGTGCACATTTTATTTCCAGAGAGATTGCTCCATAGCTCACCGGGGGTCTTAGATTTCTTAACTTGTCTTTCTTCTTCCTTGAGAGCAGACATGTGTGGGGGCGTTCATAGGCTCCGACAAGTCCCATTTCCTTACTAATAAATATTCCTCCTCTCCTCTCTAAGCATTAAAAAAAATCCAGAGGAAGAACAAGTTGCCCATTTGTCACCTGCTCCTCGGTCCAGAGCAGAGGACGCATTTTGCTATTGCTTGTGGCTGACTCAGAGAAGCAGGGATGAGGGATGTGCTTGCTTCTTTCTAATCAGTTTAATCCTGCTTGGGAGGGCTAGCTCTGCCCTTGACCTAGGCCGTGGTCTAGGGAAGGGCAGGAGGGAAGGAGGAAAGCAGTCCTGCGCAGTGGCTAGGGCGGAGGCCGTGGGAGACCAACCAGAAACAGGGAGGATGGGGGAGAATGCGGATATGGGGAACTGATCAGGGCATAATCTGTTTCCAGGGGACAAGAGGAAGAAGGTCCCCAAACCAACAAATATGTGGTTGTGCGGTGAGCCCAGATGATGGCAGATGTTCTGGGATGTGTAACGGGGGACAAGAATCACTTGTTTTGTATTATCTGTCCCAGCTCTGGACAAGGAAGGCAGACCCTGTGTTGTGGGTCTCATTCCACACCTGGCTGTGTGCCTGTGGGTGAGGGACATCAACCCTCTGGGCCTGCACCTTTCTCATCTGCAAAATGGAAGCAACCCATACCTGCCCCACCATGTCATTTGGGGCTGTCCTGTTTGATGAGTTGTCCAATGTATTTGAGTGCTCTCTGCATCCTGTGAAGGACGTAGTAAATGGAAGGGGCTGTTACTCCTCAGGGGAGGTTGGTGAGCTCCCTTCTTTCTGCTCTCCTCTTCCTCTCTCATCTTGTGTGCTGTCTGTTCTCTTCTGTAAGCTGGCTGACTCTACTGGGTGCATGCAGCCAGTTCCATGACCCCAGTGAGAGCTGCCAATCCTGTGTGTCCCCCAGGCTAAGGATGAGTGGGAGGAGGGAGGACGCCCTTTTTGGCCTGTTCAGCCTTCTCTTTGGCATCAGCTGGAGTATCTGGAAGCTGCCAGCGGAGGGCAGTAGCACCTCATGCCTTGACTCCTCCCCTGGGCTTCCTGGCCTTGGCCAGAAGGCCACCTCCGTGAGCTGGTGTGGGTGTGGCAGGCAGGTGGATGTCTTAACGGGCTGTGTGTGATGGGTTAACTGAGGGCCTGATGTGCCAGGGCCACCTGGAGAGCCAGGCCTGGCATTAAGTGCAGATTTCCTCCAGGGAGCCCAGGTGGAGGGGGGGGGGCGGTGTCCTGGATGATGCTGACTAATGCTGAGGCCCCTCTTAGGGGTTGCTTGCACACACTGAGCTTCCGGCCCAGAGGGGGGTCCCCTGGGTGTGGCTCAGATGAGCACTGACGGTGGGGTGAAGAGCAGGTGGGAGGGGGTCTCACCCAGCCAGGCCCTCTAGGGCACCTGCTGAGCCCAGGTAGTGCAAACAGCAAGGGGGCACCCACCCCAGCAGACCTGTACCAGGTCTCCTGCCTGGAGGCTGGACCCTCACCCGGACCCTTGCCCTCAGCCTCCACTCCTGGTAGGAACCCTGGCCCCCTCCTGGCCCAGCTTCTGGAAGCCCAGCTCCTGCCCAGACCCTTGCCCTCAGCCTCCACTCCTGGTAGGAACCTTGGCCCCCTCCTGGCCCAGTTCCTGGAAGCCCAGCTCCTGCCTGCACTCAGCCATCCACTACGTCCCTAGATGCCTGAGTGCCCCCGAATTGAGACCGAAGGCAGGTGCCAGGTTCTGTTCCCAGCAGGTACCCCCCTCGCCCAGCATCTGAGTACAGTGCAGGATGAGGCTGCGGGATGAACTTACTGAGCACCAGGGACTTGGCCCAGGGTTCCTAGGGACTTATAGCCCCTTGAGGAACGACAGAATAACATGAATCTATTTCTGTTGTGTTTTGCCCAGAGGGAGTTTTGAGGCCACAGGGGACTTTAAGGCAGGTGGAATGTCATTGTTTTCTCAGGGTCGTTGTTCTCTCCCCCATGTGAAACAACAGCCAGCCAAGTCCTGAGCCTTGGCAATCACTCTGGCTTCCCCTGGGTGATGGCATGATCTCTCTCGCAGGATCCCTCTTCCCAGAAAGCAGGAATCACCCACAGTGTTTACTCACACCTGAGAAATATCCTGTGCTACAGAATATTCTGGGATTCTGGATGGGTCAAGTGTCCTCTCCACTCTCATGCTTGCCAGTGTCACTGTTACCACATTACTCATTCAGTTAGTATTCTTTCATTCACTCATTGGTTTATTGGTATCTACTGAAGAGCCATGATGTAACCCGTACTTTTTTTTTATGTTAGGGAGGGGGATTGACATCCAATTTCAGGCCCCATGAATAGTCTTGCTCCTCTCCCCCCAGTGAGAACCCAGCGTGGCTCCAGATTTGGGATAGAGGGGTGAGGAGGATGGAGCCAGAGGACGAGTAGGGGCACACAGCCAGGCAGAGGTGGGTGGGAGAAGCATTGTGACAGATACTGGGGGAGAAGATGGACAGATCAGGGTAGGAGGGAGGACAGACTAGCGAAGGAGACAAGATGGATGGGCAGGCCAGATCTGGTGGGGAAGGGATGGGGAGACCTGAGAGGGGAAGAGACAGCGGCAGGGAGGAGGGCAGTTGGGGCCCTCATGGGGATGAGACAAGGAGAAATGCTGGACAGTTGGGGGCTGGAGGGGTAGGGGATGGTGAGAGGACAGGATGGTATCGGAGAGTGTTTGTGCTTCAGATTTGGAACTGGAAGCCTTGGAGTAGGCAGTGATGAAGCACAGACTAGACGGAGGCCCCAGGGACCTAGAGGTCCCAGCTACAGCTGCAGAGCTCACCTTGAGTGGCCAGCAGTGTGTGTAGGAGTGTGCCCACATAGGGGTAGGTGCACGCTCTCTTAGACCCAGGAGTAAAGTCATCAAGGCAAAGTCCCTGTCTTCCTTGAGCTCCCCCGAGGAGACAGAGCCTCCTGAAAGCAGGGTGAGTGGAGGGTTTGTGAGGAAATGAGGTTTATCTCCTGGCCCCTCTCTTCCCCAAGCCGAGCTCCTTCCAGGGCTGCCAGGTCCCTCCGCGGTGGTCCTTTGCCTTTCTCGTGTTGCAGTTTCACAACATACCTTTTCTGTGTCCTTTCCTGGGTATTCCCCTGGTTGGCAGGAGTTCATTTAATGAGGTTTAGTGTTAAAGACGTAATGACTGAACCGATAATGCCTTGGGGGTAGCATTTATCCTTTGGAGCCATAAATGGCTTAACACAATATAGTGAGTAAAACTGGACCACAGGGCAGCCAGACAGGGCCAGTGAAGAAGACAACATGGGAATTTGGACTCTTGGTGCATCAAACTTTACCGTACTGACGGCCAAGCTTTTCGCTTACACGATCAGCTCCTCCTCATCCATGTGTCAGTATCTAGACTCTCCAAGAAAATCTCCAGGGAAATGGGTTCCACTTCTCTCTCATTGGTTCTAAGATCCCCAAAGCAATGCAGATACCCCTGATGCCTAACCAGCCCGCCCTTCCCCACCCCAGCTAGGGTCAGGGTGGTGCCCCTCGCTGCTCTGGTGAAGGTGGACAATAGCTGAGCCTTCTCTTTACTTCGTGAAGGTTCCAAGTCTCTCAGCTCTTTCTTCCTCAAGTTCAAAGAATATCGGTTCCTTTAACCTTTCTGAAGCATCTTGCTTTTTACCCCCAATCATGTTTGCTATTTGTATTCTCTAAATCTTTTCCTCTTCTTGCTTCTCAAGTGAAACCTTACATTGGACATGTTTGGGGACTTAATGGGATGATTGCTTCTTGCTTCCCGTATGTTTTTTTTTTTTAATATTGCATCATAATAATGATAAGTAAAAAATGTTTTCATCCTTTTTTCCTATGTCAGGGTCTGTTTTTAGAACTTCTCTTATGTGTCTTAATTAATTAATTAATTAATATTTATTTATTTATTTTTAAGATTTTATTTATTTATTTGACAGACAGGTCACAAGTAGTCAGAGAGGCAGGCAGAGAGAGGGGAAGGGAAACAGGATCCCTGCTGAGCAGAGAGCCTGATGCGGGGCTCGATCCCAGGACCCTGGGATCATGACCTGAGCCGAAAGCAGAGGCTTAACCCACTGAGCCACCCAGGCACCCCTCTGTGTCTTAATTTAATGTTCTTAACAGCAAGTCTATGAGGAAGGCATTATTATTTCATTTCATATCCCCAAATTCGGCTTAGGGAAGGTAAATAGCTTGTCCAAGACTGCACAGCTGGTTAGTGTGAGAGCCATGCAGGGTTGGGGGAGGGTGCTACAGAGCTCTAAGCTGCGTTCTATAAATGTGGAAACTTGTGTTGTTTAATTTTTAAAATTCATGCAAATATTTTGCATTGTCCTTTACACAAAACCCGTGTTTGTTTTAGTATAAGAATAAGACCTTTTCTTTCTTTCTTTCTTTTTTTTTTTTTAAAGATTTTATTTATCTGAGAGAGAGAGCATGAACAAGAGAGAGACACCAGGAGCAGGGGGGTGGGGGAGAGGTAGAGGGAGAAGCAGACTTCATGCTGAACAGGGAGCCCGACAAGGGGCTCAGTCCTAGGATCCTAAGATCATGACTCAAGCCAAAAGCAGACGCTTAACTGACTGAACCACCCAGATGCCCAGCACCTTTTATTTCTGTGAACCCCAGGACGGAATCTGTGCTCTGGGGAGCCATATCTGTGCTGTGGTTTTGGGTCCCCCAGGCACACACCCACACACTTCTGGGCTTCAGACACCCCAGTGGGAACATTTCTGTGCTGAGTCATGAGATTTGACTTCCAACATCACCACATGGGTATATGGCTTTGGGGGTATCTTTTCATTTCCCAGAGCACCAGTTCCTCACCATCTAAGATGGGGACGACTGCTTTCTTAGAGTCATTATGAAGATAATGTGAAATAATGTATACAAAAGGGTCTGTGAAGTGTAAAAGCGTGACATCTTTGGTTAACATTTACGTTTTGACATCAGGAGGCCATTTGAACCACAGGGAGCTTCTGATGTACTCTGGCCCCCAGATTTATTTCGCTAGATACTGACACATTCATTTTACTTAGCTCAATCTCAGTTTCCCAGGGCTTAGTTGAAGTCTGTTTCTCCCTGACTTGATTTCTCTGCCTGATTAATAAAATTTCTCTTCAAGTGAAGAGATAGGTATGGTGGCTGCAGAGCAAGGGGGTGTCCCCACCCATGAGAGCAGACATAGCTGTAGCAGCCCCTGAAGTTGGGACTTTCAAAGAACATTCCCCCTGCCTGAGCATCAGCATCTTCTAAGTACCCAAGTAAGGGTGTGATGCAAGCTTGCTGCTCATAGAATGAGGACTGATCCGAAGTTGATGCAACAGTCAGTGGGTACTTCTGCAGCGCTTGCTCTGAGCCAGGTTCTGTTCTAGGGCTTTGGAGATATCAGTGAGGGGCAAAGATTCCTGTCCCTGGGAGCTGAGATTCCAGTGTGTATAGATACACTGCATGTAGATGTAAGTAAAGGTAAGAATAAGCAAATTATAGAGTCTGTTAGAAAGAAGTGATCTGGAAAAAGGAAAGAGTGAGAGACATCAGGAATGCTGAGCGGGTGGTGTGTGTCAGCAGTAAAGTGGGGCTCAGGATAACTGTTCCTGAGAAGTGAGATTTGCACAGACTCCTTTAGATCTCTATTTGGAGTCAGTCAGATGGATGTCTGGGGGAAGGTTGGTCTGGCAGAGGGAGCAGACAGAGTATAGGCATTAAGATGAAATTATGCCTGGCATGTCTGAGGAATCAAAGCGGCCAGTGTAGCTGAAGTAGACAGGTGGGGAAGAACACAGAAAAGAGGTCAAAGAGGAGGTGAAGGCAAGATCTGTCTAGAGCCTTCAAGTCTTCTCCTCTAAGAGTAGATAGAGAAATGAAATAGTGTGACATCCTTCCAATTTAGCCATTCCCCAAATTCCATACAGATTTCTTGGCTGAGGCCTGTAGGTTCTGTGAGCCAGCAGTAGGAGTTGGTTCTGTTAGAACCACTTAGCCAGAGAGTGAAGAGAGGTGGCTCCTGAGGGGAACATCAGTTGAGCATGTAACTATGCCACTAGAAAGGAGAATAGATCTTTGGAAGACAGAAACATTGACCATCCTCAGTGAGCTGGTGGTGGAAATAGGACCTGGGCATAAATAACGTTCCAATAAAAGATTCTTGGAGTTCAGAGCAAGGTGAGACTAATACAAATTCTGAGGATTCAGGGTTTAATTATGAAAGGTGCCATTTAATCTGGGACTTAGATAATAGAGTTTGGGCAGGTGAATATGAGAGTTTGGGTACCCTCCATGCTGAAGTGTGGTCTGGGGTGTAATAGGGCAACAAGTGGTGGTAACTGGTTCTACTTTGCTGGATTGTAGGCTATATGAGGAGAAGTGTGGGAAATTTGAGATTGGCTCATGAGGGTTTCAGATACCATTTTGGATGCTATGGGGAAAGAAGTATAGCAGTGTTATTCTATGTTTAAAGGATTAGGACATAAACGTGTTAGAATTCTATCAAAGTGTCACTTGGTAAGGAGGGAGAGGTTAAGAAAACTAAATTTAGGGGTGCCTGGCTGGCTCAGGTGGAGCACGTGACTTTTGATCTTGGGGTTGTGAGTTCAAGCCCCACATTGGGTGTAGAGATTACTTAAAAATAAAATATTAAAAAAAGGAGAAAACCAAATTCAGAGAAGTGGGTGGAGTTAAGGGCCTCGTTGGGAAATGATTGTGCTATTATTAAGCTTCAGGTATCTGAGTCATCTCAAGAAACAGGACCAACATGGAGGAAAAAACCATAATAGAAATAAACCTATAAAAGACATATATTTCTTTATTGTTCATATATATATGTGTGTGTATATATATACATTTTTTTTTTGTTAGAGAATGTGGTAGGGGGAGAGGCAGAAGGAGAGGGAGAGAGAGAGAATCTTAAGCAGGCTTCATGCTCAGCACAAAGCCCAACACAGGGCTTGATCTCCTGACCCTGATATCATGACCTGAGCTGAAATCAAGAGTTGGACACTTAACCAACTGAGCCACCTACATGCCCCCAAAACACTTATCCTAGAACAAGCATAGTGGATTTTTAAAACAAATAATTAACATATTCAGGAAGTTCAATGAGAAAGAGCATTTCAGCAGAGAACTGGAATCTACAAGCAAAAAAGAGGAAAATTCTAGAACTGAAAAATGCAACGCAATATGGGTTTAATAGTAGACTTGACACACGTGAAGAGAATAGTGATCTGAAGTGAGGAAATATCCAGACTAAAGACAAAAATGTGAAGTTTAGAAAAGAGTATAAGAGATAGAGCATGATGAAGAGATCCAACATATATGCATTGGAAATCCTAGAAAGAGGAGAGAGAGAATGGGGCAGAAATAATAACTTGGAGAAACAATAAGCAAGAATTTTATGAAAGTGCTGAAAACAAACTATAGTTTCAAGAAGAACCATGAACCTTAAGCAAGGTAAATGCAAAGAAAACTGTATATCTAAGCTCATTGTAGTAAAATGGCCAGAAACAGAAGATAAAGAGAAAAAAATTGTGAGGCAGCCAAAGAGGAGAAAATATATGTTACTTTCAAACAGCAGTAAGATTAACAGCTGGCTTCTCACCTGTAATTATGGCAGCCGGAAGACAATGTGATATCTTTAAAGTGCTTTAAGAAAATATTTGCTAATCTAGAATTCTATGCCCATTGAAGATATCCTTCAGAAGTTAAGGGGAGGGGCGCCTGGGTGGCTCATTTGGTTGGATATCTGACTCTTAATTTTCTCAGCTCATGATCTCAAGGATCCTGAGATCGAGCCCCACAGTGGGCTCTGCACTCAGTATGGAGTCTGCTTGGGATTCTTGCTCTTCTCTCCCTCTGCCCCTCCCCCCACTCCTGTGCACGCACGCACTCTCTCTTTCTCTCTCAAAAAGAACGAATAAATCTTTGAAAAAAAGTTAAGGTGAAATAAAGCATCTTAGGCACACAAACACAGATAGAATTCTTCACTAGCAGACCTACCCTAAAAAAATACTAAAATGATTCTTTGGACAGAAGGAAAAGGATTCCAGATGGGAGCCCAAGAATGCAGGAACGAATGAAGAGTGACTATGTGGATAAACTGTTATGAATATTGACTGTGTAAAATAATAACAAGAGTTACTTTTTATGAAGTGCGCATTGTGTTCCAGGCAATATGCATGTATTATTTTATTTATTCTCTGTAATAGTCCTGTGGGTTTGGTACTTTTATTAATCCCATTTAGAGCAGAGGGAGGGAGGCTTAGAAAGTACAGGTGGTTTGCCTGAGGTCACCTAAGCAGTGAACTTGAGTTGGTCTTACTGCCAAGTCTACATTTCTCTCACTAAGGTGTGCTTTCCTGGAGTGTCAGTGGTGAGTTCCTTCAAGTTCTGGGGAGAACTGGTGAGGTAGGTCAGCTATGGTGGCTTCATTTCCATGTGCTTCCCATTCATGGTGACAGGTAACCCAAAGCAATTCTGGATGTGGGCACAGCAGCCAGTTGAACTGCTCCCTCTCTATGTGGGGCTGGCAGGTTCTTTCTGCTTCAGACAACTTCTTTTCTCCTTTCTACCCATCCAATCACCAGCCATCCTGCAATACCCAGAAAAAAATCTTGCTCTGGTCCACGAAATTTACATGGACAATTCCCTGTATTGTGATCACTCCCCTTTTAAGTTACCTGCAAATATAGACCTCAGTACATTATTTAAGAGTCCTCAGTTGTTTCTTTTGTGATGATTTTCTCTCCTTCCAGTAGATGATAAGATCTTAAAGAGCAGAGTCCGTAACTGGTTTGACACTTTACTTGCCAGTGTGCTTGGTTTGGCACCTGGCACACAGAGGGTGTGCTTTGATTAATTAATTATAGTTCATCCTATCTACCACTGGCAGTGGAGCAGAAGCCAGTGTTTCGGCCATGAGTACCATGTGAACATGGTCTGGAGTGTTTCAAGTTGCCCTGAATTGAGCAGAGTTAGAGAACTCAGTGGGGTCCAACATCAAGACCTCTGGATTGAAGTATGAACAGTGAAGTTTGCTGAGTTATATTTGGGTTATCAACCAGCCAAATTCCCAAGCACCACTAAGAGCAGTTGTTTAATGGAATTTGGCTTTCACATAGAATCTTCTATCAGAATGATTTGTGTTGACATCACAGTCAAACCACTCCAGCTGTCCCCCAGCCCCATTACTCTGAGTCCCACCTCAGAGCTCTGTATTCTCCCTGTTGATTCACCACTAATTTTTAATGTGCTTTTCTCAGTGCTGATATTCATGGAAGGCTAGACACATCTGTGGGTAGAGAGGACACCCACAGGGTACCCATGGTGAATATTAATGAGTGTTCCATAATGAGACCAGGACACCTGTGTGTCAGTGGGAGCATAGAGGCAGAAAACAACGTGGATGAAGATAAAAGAATAAATGGCATTCTTGGATGGGCAAGATTCCTGGATGGGGAGAATGCTGGGTGGAGTTAAGACAAACTGAGTGGATATTGGATTTTTTTTTTTAGCTTGGCAGAGGCCAACAGGAAAGTGATTTGGGAAAGTGACTAGATTAAGAGTCAGTTCTGGAGTTTATTGAGGACCTAGCCTGTGCTCAGCATTATGTTGAGATGCAGATGTGAGGGAGAGAAATATTAGATATTAGATTATTAGGTATTTACATATAATATTAGATATTTGCTGTGTGTTGGTCTCAGATGAGAGTGAAGGAAGAAAAGGGAAAGTGAAAGTGTGCCTGGACACAAGATATAACATATAGTGGTCCATATATGTCTCTGTTTCATGTGTGATTCTGTTTTATATTTTGTATTTCATATAAAGTGAACTTAATTGAGGAGGAATGAATAGCCATGAATAGCCAAGCATAACAATGGGTTGTATTTCACAGAATTGAAGTAAGGCCTAATCCTACACACATACACATACACACAGGTATTCATTCTTTTAGTTGAAATCTGTAAAAACTGGTTGACCTAAGGAAAAAAAAATTAAGTCATCTCTATACCCCACATTGGGCTCAAACTTACAACCCTGAGATCAAGAGTTGCATGCTCTACTGACTGAACCAGCCAGGTGCCCCAGAAATTTTTTAAAGTTGTAAAACATTGACAAAAATTCTTGCTGGGATTTTGCTAGGAATTTATTATACCTGTCCATCAATTTGGAGAGAATTGACATCTTTATTACCCTGAGTATTCCAATCCATGAATACAGTGTGTGTCTCCACTTAATTAGATCTTTGATTTCTTTCACTAGTGTTTTGTAGTTTTCAACATGTAAGTCCTATACATATTTTCTTAGATTTATATCTAAGCATTTCATTTACTCTTGAGTGGCATTGTATTTTTACAGTTGATTTTTTAATGTTGATCTTGAATCCTGTGACCTTGCTGGACTTACTTATTAGTTTTAGGAATTTTGCTTTTGCTTTTACAGATTCTGGAATTTTCTGCCCAGATGTTCCTGTCATGCACAAATAGGGACAGTTCAGTTTCTTTCTGATCTGTATGTCTTGTCTTTTCTTGCCACAGTATGATTGCTAAAACTTCCAGTATTACGTCGAAGAGTAGTGCTGAGAGTGGACAGACTTGCTTTGTTCTTGGTCTGAGAGGGAAATCCTTCACTAGTAAGTGTGGTGTTAGTTGTATTTTATTTGTGGATGTCCTTTATCAAGTTGAGGGAATTTCCTTCTCTTTCTAGTTTTCCAAGAGTTTTTAATCATAAATGGGTATTGAATTTGTCAAGTGCCATTTCTGAATCAATTTATATGGATCATGTGATTTTTCTTCTTTAGCTTTTTGATGTAGTGATTACATTGATTGATTTTTAAATTTTGAACTGTTTTGTGTATATTGAGACTCACTGTAATAGCTCTAGTAACCAAGGCAGTGTGGTATTGGTAGAGGGATAGGCATATAGATCTATGGAATAAAATAGAGAACCAAGAAAGAGCCCCACACAAGAATGGCCAACTGATTTTTTTGACAGTGGTGCAAAAATAATTTGGTGGAAGAAGTATAGTCTTCTCAACAAATAGCACTGGGCAACTGGATATCCATAGGCAAAAAAGCTCCCCCAAAACAAAAACAAAAAGAGCCTTGACCTAAAACTCACACCTGTACAAAAATTAACTAAAAATTGACTATGGATTTAATATCAAATATTTTTCAAAAATTTTAGTTTGTCTGTAATAGCACTAAGTAGTGTTTTAAATCTTGTGTAACTATTGTTACATTTATTCTTAGATCATTTATAGTTTAATTTGCCATTGTAGGTTGTATTTTTGAAATTAAATATTCTGACTATTTGATGTCAATGTATAGGATAATTCATTTAAGAAATGTTTATGTATTTATTTGAGAGAGAGAGTGCACGTGCGCACAAGCCAGAGGAGGGGCAGAGGGAGAGGGAGAGAAGCAGACTCCCTGCTGAGCAGGGAACCAGATGTGGGCTCAATGTCAAGACCCTGAGATCGTGACCTGAGCTGAAACCAAGAGTCATATGCGTGACTGACTGAGCCACCCAGCCACCCCGATAATTCATTCTCTTTTAAAGATTTTTTAAAATTTATTTTTTAATGTTTTTTTAAGATTTTTATTTATTTATTTGACAGACAGGGATCACAAGTAGGCAGAGAGGCAGGCAGAGAGAGAGAGGGGAAAGCAGGCTCCCTGCTGGGCAGAGAGCCCGATGCGGAACTCTATCCCAGGACCCAGAGATCATTACCTGAGCTGAAGGCAGAGGCTTAACCCACTGAGCCACCCAGGCGTCCCCCCTAATGCTTTTTTAATGAAAAGATTTTCTGTCTCTATTGAGTTGGTTATGTAGTTTATCTACCTTCTTTTAATGCCATTTATTATGTTGGTAGATATTCCAGTATTGAACTTTTGTTGTTTTTGGGAGACAAATCTTACATGGTTGTATTGTATTATGATTTTAAACATTATTTGATTCAGTTAAAATTTTATTTAACATTTTTACATCTATTTTTTATGAATTTGGCCGGAAATATTTCCTTCCTTCTTGGTTTTGGAGTCAGCATTTTGGAAGCCTCAAAAGTTGGTGAATTTATTCCTTTTTCTCTTTAAACCAGTCTCAGTATGATTGAAATTATTTATTTCTTGAGGGTTTGAGAACATACTTATAAAGACCCACTCCCCAAAAGTAACCAATGATTTGATTACTTTAATGATTGGTTTATATTCTGTTTTTCTTGAGTCAGTTTTTGCAAGTTTTGCTACAAAACTGTCCGTTTTATTTGACTTTCAGTTTTGGGGTTATAGAGTTTCCATCCTATCTTCTTACCTAATATATGCATTTAAGACTAGAAACATTCAGGGCACCTGGGTGGCTCAATCAGTTAGGTTTCTGTCTTTGGTTCAGGTCATGATCCCAGGGTGCTGGGATCGAGTCCCACATCAGGCTCCCTGCTCAGCAAAGAGCCTGTTTCTCCCTCTCCCTCTGCTGCTCCCCCTGCTTGCCCTCTCTTTCTTTCTGTCAAATAAATAAACAAAATCATTATTAAAAAAAATCTATACTAATTCTCTCTTTAGAGTGTCTAAACTGCTGCTAAATCCACCCACTGAGTTTTTTATTCTCATTTATCTTAATTCCAGAATCCCATTTTGGTTCTTTTTCAGATCTGCTGAATAGTTTTCTGTTAGCCTGCAGACTTTCTTCCAAGCTTGACTTTTATTTATTTAAAGCTACGTGTTTCTTTTATAATCTAACCTTATAATTTCAATATATGATGCCTTCGCAGGTCTGCTTCTGCATCTTGTTGTTTCTGCTTGTTTTTATTCATGGAACTTTGCTCCCTTGTGTGCTTGGTTATTTCTGATAATAAGTTGCAAGTTTTTTATGGTTTTTTTTTTTTATTTGTGGTATTTCTTTGAGTCTTAGTAGACTTCATTGAGATTTAAAATTTAATGATTATATAAATTATTTATAGAAATTCTACACCATTCTTTTTTATTATCTTGTTCCTTTCTTGTTTTTGACTCTTTATTTTGTATTATGAATGATTTGAGGTTTTGATTTTATAGTCTGTATCAAGTGATTCTATGAACTAAAACTCCCTTGGGTCACATTCTGCTGTTTATTGTTTCCGATGACTCCTGTTCACTTTGTTGTGTTTGCTCACATGTTTTGTAATTTGGGCCGACCAGCTTTTATATAGTGGGGTTTAACAATGGTATTCTGTACAATGTATAGGAGAGCATATCTTTCTGGAGATGGTTTGCATTCATTGCTTGGGGCACTGCAAAGGGGCCACTTCTGTGTGGCTTTCTCAGTCAGAGGTTCTGAGACCGCAGATAGTAGAGGGCAGATCTGTGATTATATGTTCTTAGGAAGACATTTTTTGGCTACCTGGGTCTCAGGCCCTGCTAGATAGGCTTCTCTGCCACCTCCCTTTGACTGTAGACAGAGATCATAGCCCTCAGATGTATTATTCCCCATTTCATCCAGGCCCCCAGCTTTGTCTGTTGTCCTTACGTGGTTATTCAAACCCAAACTTTGTTATTTGCCTTTAATCAAGACCAGTAAATGCTCCAGGGGCAGCCCAAGCCCTAGCACCACTTTACCATTCTGGATTTCAGCTTCCTCTTTCTGTTTTTTAATTAATTAATTGATTAATTAATTAATTTTGCCTCTAGAGATTTTACTGCTTTCTTATGAGATCATGCAAGCATTTAAAGGGTGTTTGCTTTATTTTATCCAGCATTTCTAAGCATTTGGTTAACGGGAGATGTTTTGGCTATGTCATCTACTGTATTGCTGGAAATTGATATTAATTCATTTTTAGGGAATACATGGTATCCAATATCTGATTTGAATACTTTTTTAAAAAAAGTTCTGACCAGTCTTTTTGAAGATTGAAAACAGTGAAGGCAAGGACCTTATCATATTTATTTTTATATTTCTCATGCCTTGATATAAAGTCCCAATAATTGTCAAAAAAAAAGAAGAAATAGGAAGTTTATCTAGAACATATCATTTGCTATTTCCCAAGACTGCACTCATTTCTAAACAATGATAAATAAAATGTTCCAGCTAATCTAAAAATTGTTCTCAAGCAGACAGCTGATTAGAGTATCTTTGTTCAGGAAAAGTTTCTTCTGACTTTGTGAGTATTAAGGCTTTCCTACATTCAAACAAATATTGGCAGGGAGGATAAAAATCCTGCGGCTAGCAAGGCTTTTTCCTTCCATTTTGATGACTTACATCTTGGGCCAAGTTTCATGTGGACATTTTTATTCTATAGTTTTTTGTAGACTGAATGCCTCCCAAAGCAGCATGATTACATCAAACAATATTGGTAACAGGCTCAATCCTCCCTGCCCTGTTGGTGTGCCCACGTGCAGGAACACATAAACACAAACACACACACAATACACATCCACAGAGAGTATGTCAGAAGAGCAGTGTCTTCTGGGTGAGTAATTATGGGCACCTTTAGGAATTTGCATGGCCAGAAGGAAGGCATGGCTGGGTACAGTAGGCCTTGGGAAATGGCCACTCCAGTAACTTCTTGCCCTTTCTATGGTGTTCTCACCTCTGACCAAGCAGGTGTGGCTTTGTCCTTGAGCTGGCTCTGCTAGGCCTTGCTGATTAATTGCTCACCAATTAGAGATTTCCAGGGCAGCTACGGTGGGGGTTGGAGAGAAAACAGAGGAAGTGGCCACCAGACACAGTCGTCTATCAGCATGTCCTCTCCAGGATGCTCAGGAGATGAATATTTGAAGGCAGCCTCTGAATGAGATGGTGTTGACCACACACACTGTTGCTCTGGGAAGCTCAAGAATCAGCAAGTGGAGGGTGGGGAGGTGGTAGGGAAGGTGGGGGTGAGCCTTAGAGCTGAGAGTAAGAGCAGAGCAACACAGGGTTTGCTCTGCGGGTGGTTGGGAGCCAGCATGGAGAGGCTACTTCTAGCTCAGAGACAGAGAGACTCCTTCCTGGGAGCTGTGGTTTATAATGTCTGTATATTTGCATTTGGTGCTTCAGAGGGGCGTTTAAACCAAGGCAAATGGATGCGGCATTGACTGTCAGATAATAAGAGACCACAGACCCATCCCCGATTGTCTAGTTTTCTAATTGGGTAGGCAGATAGGCCAAACACGCACCAGGCCTTATCCTGCAAGCATTGGATGTAGCTCCAGGGAGGAGCCAGCCAGACATCAAACTATGGCTTCCCTGCTAGGTTCTGTAGGGAGATACATGTCGATTATATAACCCACAAATAAGCATTATTGGCTACTATGATAGGGATTTGGCCCTAAACGCTCTTAGCACTCCAGGTCTCAGGAGATCAAATCAGTTCCCTCATGTCTAAGCCTGAGCTTTCCTGCACATGCCTCTTTTCTCTTGGCCCCACCCTGGTTTCTGTTTAGTTTTCTTAGGGAGTAGGACATGGGAAAAGGGGTTGGAGGCAGCCCTGGGGCCATTTCAATACACCAACCCTCCTGGAAGCCTGGGAGATGAGAAGATCATGCTGACAATCTTTTTTTTTTTTTTTTTTTTTTTAAGATTTTATTTATTTGAGAGAGAGCAAGCTGGGGGAGGAGCAGAGGAAAAGGGACAAGCAGACTCCACGCCAAGCACAGAGTCCAGGGGCTTGATCCAATGATGCTGAGAACATGACCTGAGCTGAAGTCAAAGCCAGATGTCCAACCCACTGAGCTTCCCAGGCTCCCCTCCTGATGACCATCTAAGAGGAAAAGCGAGGCAGCCCCGACCCTTGTGTCCTTAAGCAATGAGTGTCAGGATTTCAGGCGTCAGTCTTTTTACCTCTTCTGGTATCACATCTTTTCCCATCCCCTTAGTGTCTTTGGTCTTGGTTTTGATTGTGGCTCTTCGAGACAGAGGCAGAAGGGGAGACTTAGTTCCATTTGGGGTTGGAGTAAGTCAATATTAAAGCGATGTGGGGGATTTCCTTAGGAGCTCTAATCTCAGGTGGGCTAGTGATTTTGTCTAAGACCCTTTTCTGTAAGTGTCTCCCTGTTGTGGCCTTTTCCCTAAAATATCCCTGCCTCGGATTTCTTCTATTTGCTGTTATTTGACTAATGCCAGAGATTGTTGTGTCCCTGAGATATGGAGCTTGCCCTCTGGAAGGAACTCTTTTTTTTTTTTTTTTTAAGATTTTATTTATTTATTTGACAGACGGAGATCACAAGGAGGCAGAGAGACAGGCAGAGAGAGAGAAGGAAGCAGGCTCCCTGCCGAGCAGAGAGCCCGGTGCGGGGTTAGATCCCAGGACCCTGGCATCATGACCTGAGCCAACGGCAGAGGCTTTAACCCACTGACCGCCCAGGCGCCCCTGGAAGGAACTCTTTCTGCTGGTCCCTAAAGCAACAGCAGAATCTCCAGGGCCTGCTTTGCCCCCATTAGATGGGGGTTAGTGTTAGATCCTGGACCCTCCCTGTTTGCCTGGCCATCTGCAAGTAACTGTTTACTCCTGAGCAATTCCCGAGGTGTGACAGCCACCACACAGGATCCTTCCCACTGCTGGGTTGAGAGCTACTATAGGGGCAGGCCTGGAAGCAGAGAGAACATTTCAGAGTCCATTGCACTGACCCAGGTGAGAGAAGATGGTGGTGTCCAAATCATGGTGGAGTGAGGAGGAGTGACTGGGTTTTGATTACATTTTGTAGTAGAGCCAGCGGGATTTCTTGGCAAGTTGGATCTGGGGTGTGAGAAAAAGCAGGTAGTCAAGGGTGACTTCAAGGTCTTAGGCCTCCGCAACTGCAAGGATTGCATTGTCATGAATTGAGATGGGGGACTTATCGGGGGGAGCAAATTTAGGGTTGAGGAGGGGAGGATTAAGAATTTAGTTTTATTGGGTTATGGACATTGGGGAGGGTGTGTGCTATGGTGAGTGCTGTGAAGTGTGTAAACCTGGTGATTCATAGACCTGTACCCCTGGGGCTAATACATTATATGTTAATAAAAATTTTAAAAAAATTTTGTTTTAAATATGTTAAGTTGAAATAATTTTATATATATCCAAGTGGCAATATATATCCAACCGGCCAGAAGTAGACATTTGGCTATAAGTCTGGGTTTAGGGAAGACACCAGGGCACTCACCAGTGTGGGTAGAGACAGTGAAGGCAGAGGAGAGGAGAGGCCCAAGGATTGAGCCCTGGGACGCCCCATCCTTAAGAGGTTGGGGAGATAAGATTTTGTTCATGTCTATGCTTATTTTGTGTTTTCTGTCTCCCACTAGAATGTGAGCTCAGTGAGGGCAGTGACCTTTTCCATCAGTGGCCCACACAATAAAAATCTGTAGGATGAATGAATGCAGAGCTTTATACCACTTATGCCGTCTCTGACACTGAAGTGGGCTGTTGGCAGGCTTGTCTGCTTGGATGCCACTGAACTAAGCCAAGTCAGCCCTGAGGTCACAAGGTGTGGGTGGTGAGGGACAACTCTGGCATATCCCCCCACCCAGCCTCCCCATTGTTCCTTGAAGCTGCTTCTCAGGGTCCAGAAGATGAGGGAGGGGCACTGAGAGGACCCAGGAGCCCTGCAGGATGACCACAGAGGCCACAGCTTTGGAAAGTGGCCGGTCACATGTGCCCCATGGGGTGCTCTGGGGGCAAGGGACCCTGAGGCTGCTCAGAGCCCACTCCTACAGCTCATCTTCCTGCTGTGAGTCTCTGTGTGTGTATGTCAAAGGCACAGGAAGTGCTGTAATCCTGTTATCCCTGTCCCTTCCCACCCAGGAGTCTAAAATCCAATTCCCCGAGAACATCGGCAAACATAACGGATGCAGACATAGGAGGAAATGCCAGAAGGCCTTGGGTGTCTCTGCCAGCTCCTGGTGGAGCCCAGCTCAGATGAGCGCTGTTTTGAGGGATGAACCTGAGAAAGGCTCAATTCTATCCCAGACCTTCCCACCCTCATTCTGCTTTCCTTCCTGGGGGCTAATTGCTGTGTCTCCTCCCAGGTGGAGGCACACCCCCATCCCACTCTTGGCACTTGTGCCTTTAATCCTGTACCCCACTGCTCCCCTTCTCTATATATCAGATTCCCTTCCTAGACCAGCGTCAGCTCCTTTAGCGGATTTCCTGAGATCAATGCTTTCCTTTCTTAGCCTTCTTGGCTCCTCCCTGTTCTCAGCAGAGCCTTCCTCTTTTGGCGTGATCTCCACCTGCAGTCTTCAGGTATAGCCCTGGGCCTGGCTCTGAGGGTACTGACCCGGGGACCCTGTGTCCAGCCTGCAGCCGCCTGTCTCCTGCGTGTCTGGGGCTGCTTCCTGCGGTTGCAGCCTATGTCTGTCTGCTCTTCACTCTTTCCTAAGAAGTTATCGACAACACGCTTTCAGACTGGTCATTGAAAATGCAACAAGAGCCTGCAGGCTTAAGGATTTATAGCATACAGACTCTTAAGAGTAATAAAGTAATTAAAGGCGAGGGCTGATGGGGGAGATACATAAAAATCACCCACAATTCTATGACCTAGAGATAACCACTGCAAATACTTAGGTGTGTTTCCTTCCAGTTTTTATCTCATGCATATTTATAAAGCACTGCTGTGATCATACTGCTGATTTCACTTTTCACCCAGTCTGCTTCTGGGTGGGCATTACATGTTCATGAGAAATAGGCGTCATTCTGCAGGTCTTGTGCAGAGAAGCCTCAGCTCCTGGAGCATTGTTCCAGCTACCCAAAGCCAGCCCCATCCAGACCGGATCCTGCTTGCCCTGTGGGCACTCTGTTTTCTTTGGGTTTCATTAGCTTCAAGCTCTTACCCACGCTGAGCTCTCCCTGCACTCACTTGCTCCTGAAGAGGACAGTAGTTCCTCTGGTCCCTGTATTTTTTTTTCCCCCTGAGCATAGCAGCATTGCACCACGACCCCTGCTCCCACTTGGCTTTGAGCAGAAAGGACCTCCTGGATCCCCTGTCCCTTGGAGCTGAGACCTCTGCCCACCCCTTTGTGTCATGGACGCCCCACCCTTTTTTTGATCTGTTTTTCCATTTGGAATTCAGAGCACTTTCTGCTTTTCTCCTTTGCAGAAAGGGCCAGAGGCTGTTTACTCTCCCATTACCAGTGAAAGCTAGCATACGCAAGCAGCCACTTTCCATCGATTACCGGGAAAGCAGCTGCCCGAGGAGGGCACAGGTAGGCAGAGGCTTTTCTTTACAAAGTCAGAGTCTCTTCCCCAGCAATGACTGATGCCCTTGGAAGGGCCACAAGGAAGACTGCTCCTGCCCTCTGTGTCCCACCTCTAGGCCCCACAAGGCTTCCCACGGTGGAGCATAATCTTACCCCTGAGGGAACTGATTGTGTCATATCTGTTTCAGGTTTCTCTCTTTGCACTGGTTGACACCCTTTGAAATGTCTCTGTCCCCTTTGTTTATCCAGGCCTTGCCCACCCATGCACATCCACCCACCTTCGCCTGCCACTGAGAAGCCTCCTCCTAACTCTTCCTGACTCTCTGCTCCAGTCCATTCAGCACACTTGGTCCCTTAGCACCACCCTTGGCCCCAGACCTTAGTGCCTAGTTAGGGCCCTGCACTGGGCCTGTGCTTTGGAAGGTTTCTTTCCCACTCTCCTCCCACTACCCCTCCCAGAGGGAATCATAGTCCTGCTCTAATGGGTCACCCTTTTTCTCAACTCAGCTGGTGGACAGGTGGCTCTCAGAGAGCAGGACCTATTTTATTCTGGTGTTCCTTGTAGAATTTGAAAGACAACTTGGTACACAGTGGGGCTTCAAAAAATGCAGGTTGAGTAAATATGAGAGTGATACCACAGGCCTGACTCTTTCCAGGCAAACAGTAGGTAGCACAGGCAGGCCCAGGAGGTGTGTGTGACGGATGGGAAGGGGCACTGTGGGAGGGACCCTTTAGGAATGTCGAACAGCCCAAGAGGAAGGAGCAGACCTTAACAACAGTGAAAATGCTTTGGGCAAATACCATCATGAAATGCTGTAACCCAGAAGTACATAAACTCAAGGGCGCCTGGGGATCTCTGTAGGGGAGGAAGCCTGGAGAATGAGTGTCCTGGGGGGGTGGCTCTGGAGTAGGGTGGCTTGTCCCAGGGGCTGGAGACCTCACCTTTGGGGTGGGGGTTGCAAGGCCAGGCTCCCCAGATTCCTTGAGATGCTGGAGGTTCCATCCCTCTAGCTGGACAGCGAGCGTTGGAGTCCAGCCTGTTTGCAGGGAATGGGGATCAAGTGGAAGAGGAATCCTTTCTGAGCCTACCTGGCTCTGGCCCGAGAGTTGCTGTCGGACTACATGTCCCAGGGAGCAGAGAACAGAACTAGGATTTAAAATGGCTGAGCCTGCTGCGGGGTCCCTGGGCTTTTTGGTGGCTACTGCTGCCTTTCCCATTCTCTTAATCTAATGCATGAGACTAAATTCAACTTAATTAGGAGGATTATATGTCTTATAAATTTAATATTTAATATTCAAGCAGACGCTTTCCCCCCCTCAGCATATTTATTAAAGATGTCCTGGGAGGAATGTTAATGAGTCATGACGTCATAAATATTTAGACCCAAGTAGCTGGAAACAGGAACCAGGGAGGAAGGGAGAGAGGAAAACACATCATTTTAGGAACCAAAAGGGAAAGAGATTTTGTTCTTGGATTGGGGCTTATTGTGGAGGCAGCTTGGGCAGAAATACAATTTCAAGATTCAGAGCTGTGAGCGGTGTTCTTGTCCAAAGCCGAGTAGTGTTGGGGGTGCCATGTGTGCTGGCTCAGTCTGCCTTGTTTTGCATTCGAGTGTGTGCTGTGCCTTCAGGAGGCCAAAGCACACATTCTAATGAACAATGGAAGAGAACACTCCGGCTGGATGTTGTGCCCATTCTGTCTTCTTCTCTGGTTATTTGGAAATGGCACTGGTGTAGACTTAGCATTAGTGTGACTGACCTTAGTGCTTTGATCCAGATGCTTAATAACTGATAATCAAAATAACATGGGGAGGGGAGCGATGGGGCAGAGAGGAAGAGAAGGAGCCTAGAAGCTCATCTCCCCGCCTTAGGAGGAACTTCTCCATGGTTATACTCCCCAGTGCCCTTATTTCTCCAGACCCACATTAGACACAAATTATTTTCTTTCCTGATGGATCTGGCTTATTGAACAATCTGAATTGAGTGGGATACAGAGAAGCCAGGACAAGTCTCCTGTCTCGTCCCCTGATGCCGTCTCACACAGAGGTTGGCTTTCCAGCCCCTTTAGGGAATAAAAGACAGCTTGGCATACACCTCATCCCACCACCCATCCAAGTTCAGCGTTCCTGATGCCCTCCTCCCAGAGCATGCTGCTGCAGTGGTGCTGGGCCTGGCTGATTTTCCAGGAACAGTGTAAGCCAATAAAAAACAAGACATTTCTCAAATCTGCCCACTTATCTCTGGTCCTCTCTGGTACCAGCCCAGTCCAGGCTACCAGTTTCTCTCCCCTGGATGAGGCTAATGTCAAACAGGACATTAGCCTGTCTAATGTCAAACAGGACATTAGCCAACAGAAAAATGTGGGAGCAGCCTCCTGTTGGGTCTCCCCAACTCCAGGAGAGGCCCTACAATCCCTTCTCCACCAATAATCGTGCCCTGTTTTGTAGCTGGAGAAAGGGTTTTATCGGCCTCTGCTAGACACTCTCCAGACGCTGCCTGTTATCCTCAGGATAAAGTCCTGTCCTGGGACGAGGCCTTTCGTGATCAGACTCTGGCCAACTCTCCAGTCTTAGTTATCCCTTTATCCCTTAACCCTCACCCCTGCCCTGCTTCGTGTGATCCAGCCGCTCTGAAGTTCTTGTAATTCCCCACATGTACTTTTTCCCTGTCCTCTGGGCCTTTGCAAGTGCTGTGCCCTTTGCCTAGATTTCTTATCCCCTTTGTCTAGCTAATTCCTGTTCAGCCTTCAGGGCCCCTCTTAGTTACCACTTAGTCTGGAGAGCCTTCCCTGATACCCTCACCCCCCCACCCCCCCAACTAAGCTAGGTGCCTGCACACTCTCCCATGCTTGATCTTTCCCCTCCTTCAGGGCCTATCGTGTAGATTAGCTGGTCTGAATTCTCGTCTGACTCTCAGCTCCTTGAAGACAGGAATGATTGTCTTCATTCACTTCTGTGTCTCTAACACTGAGCCTCTCACAGGACACAGAGCTGAGAAACCCACATGTGACTGACTGATGGACTGAACGACATGGAGATGGGAGGGCACCTCTACACGGGTGACTTCAGTTCCAGAGACGCAGCGTAAGAGCTTGCCCAGTGACCCTTCTCCAGTTGTGTCTGCTTGCAGAATTGCAGGTAGGGCCTCAAACCTGAAAATAATAGGTACTCCCACCATTCGCATTACAGAAGCTTCCAGGAGGCCCTGTCGCCAACCACTGTCACACCTTCATCCCCATCCCCAGTTTGTTTAAGCAACAGACAAGGGTGAAGTCAAGATAATTTTCAGAAATATGGAGTTTAAGTCCTGGTGGCGGGAGAGTACTGTGGATTTTCCCTCCCTTCTCCGTGGGAAATGTGTCCCTGAATCTGAGGGAGGTGAAGGTGGCCTCCAGGGAATCAGCTGTAGAGACTGGAAATGGCTGCATGGGGGGGGGGGTGCTGGAGCTCATTCCTCCCCAGGAAGAGGAGGGGGTCTGGGTGTGCCGTGGTGTGGTTGGACATCTCTTACTCCTCTCCCCACCCTCCAGGGCTCAGACAGCCAGAGCACACTCAACAGCAGGAAAAAAGTACTCGGTGGGGTCTGATAGAAGCCATTTCCGTTACAAAACGATCCATGGTTGTGGGTGGAAAAGGGATTCAGGCCGTCTCCTGGAGTCAGGGTGACCCATCATAGGCTGCTCCCACATTCTTCTGGTCCTGTCTGCCATTAGCCTGGTCGGGGGGAGAGAAGCTGGTGGTCTAGACTGGGCTGGTGCCAGACAGGACCAGAGAAAAATAGGCAGATTTGGAAAGTGTCTTGTTTCTCACTTGTCTACATGGATTTTTTTTTTAAATTTTTATTGCAGGAATATTTTATTGAAGAAATTTCCAGCAGGGCCAGCACCAGCTCCATAAGTGCTTTCAGCTCAGTGTCCTGCCTGTCTAGGGGCCTCAGTGGTGGGCATCCCAAAGAGCTGAAAGCACAAATCCTAGTCTCTTAGCCGTAGGGGTCAAGGCCCATGTGATGGTGACATGAGTTACCATGGCAATCCAGAGCAAGTTTGGGTTTGGCCTGGCAGATTGGAGGTAATGGGGGCAAAAATGCTGTGATGAGCTAAGGCCTTTGGCTCAGATAAGAGACCCCTGGGACTCTGAGCCACCTTAACCGAGAGCAGAGGAAAAGGGAGTTGTGTATGCCTAGCAACATGTACCTGTCAGGCTGGGGAGTGAGGCTGGGCAGCCATGGGAGTAGGCAGGTCTCAGTTCTGACCTGCTAGGAGGTGTGTGGTAGCTATGGGAACCGGAAGTGCACCAGACTGTAAAGAATGGGCCTGGGCTCTGCCCCACCTGTGCTGAAGGTGCCCGGTGGGAGGGGTGTGGGGTGGGCGGGCAGGAGGCAGATCATAAGCAGATGGGTCATTGTCACTGGAGACCAGGAGAGAGTTTGCTGGGAGGGGCTGTGGAGGTTATGGGAGTACCCCGGTACTGGCCAGTGGTAGTGTCATGGCAACACACTGGGCCCTCAGCGCTGTGAGGTCTTCTCCTATCGTCCAGGAAAGCCTTTCCTCCCTGCCCCACCTCCTTCCATACCCCCCACCCTCCACCTCCCTGTGCTCTGATTCACCACTCTGCTCTGCTCCAGCAGTGCTAGTGAGTTCCAGCTCATTGCTGGAGTTCTCTCTGGGGTTATACTTCCCTTGTCCCCCTGTTGGTCCTCATGCCCCTTGTAGGGCTTGGGTGACATCCTGGGGAGAAGGCTTCCAATGTTTTAAAGCCTGGGAGAAAGAAGCAGGTAGTGGCTAGAATCCCAAAAATACTTCCAACTTTCTTCTCTGCTCCTTGCCTATAGGAACCTGCCGTCTCCCTCCTTTTCCTTTTGACATTTGAAGAGTAGAGGAGGAGAGGAACTTGCTGAATATCTAATGCTACTTACTCGTAACTATCATTTGCCATTGCCAGGTGCAGTGACAGGCACTTGGAGTTACTTTCTGTTTTCAACCTAACAGCTCATCACAGCCATCTGATGAGATAGATACTATGCTATCCCTGTTGGACAAATGGAGAAAAGAGTGCCTGGGAAGTCAAGTGATCTCATTCAAGGCAAAAGCATTTGTGAAGTCCGATGGCCGGTCCTTTGTCCTCATTTTTAGTGATCAGTAGCTGGGCACCACTGACTACTCTCTCCTGTTTGAAATTCTTAATGTGGCTTCGGGACACCTCCTACCTGTTGGTTTCTCCTTTTCCAACTCCAGTTGGTTTCTCCTTATCTTTTGGACCTCCAGCCATTGATGGCTCAGTTCTTGGTCTCTTCTCTCTCTGTGTTCACTCCCTCGGTGACCCCATTTAGTCTCCTGAATGTGCCAGCTTTATGCTGACCATTCCACTGCATCAGGTGTGTATTTTTATCCAGCTGGCTCTTCGACACCTCCACTAGATATCTACTAGGCATCCCAGAGTTACCCTGACAAATTTTAACTCTGCATCTTCCATTCCAAACCTGCTCCTCCTCCAGTTTTCTCATTGCAGTAAATGGCAAGTCCATCTCTCCATGGCTTGGGCCAAAAAATCATTGAGTCTTCTTTGACTCCTTTTTAAATTCTCCACATCCAGTCACCAGGTCTGCTTTCAAAGTATATCCACATTCCGACCCCTTCCTATCCTTTCCTCTACCCATCCTGGTTCAGGACTTGCTCATTTCTTTTTTTTTTTAATTTTTAATTTTTAAAATTTCTTTTCAGTGTACCGGAATTGTTTATGCACCACACCCAGTGCTCCATGCAATATGTGCCCTCCATAATACCCACCACCAGGCCCACCCAGCCTCCCACTCCCCACCCCTTCAAAACCCTCAGTTTGTTTTTCAGAGTCTATAGTCTATAGTCTCTCATGGTTCGTCTCCCCCTCCAATTTCCCCCAACTCCCTTCTCCTCTCCATCTCCCAATGTCCTCCGTGTTATTCCTTATGCCCTACAAGTAAGCGAAACCATATGATAATTGACTCTCTCTGCTTGACTTATTTCACTCAGCGTAATCTCTTCTAGTCCCATCCGTGTTGATACAAAAGTTGGGTATTCATCCTTTCTGATGGAGGCATAATACTCCATAGTGTATATGGACCACATCTTCCTTATCCATTCGCAGGACTTGCTCATTTTTTGACAGTTGCACGGTCCTATGGCTTCCCCATCTCCCCACATCTGTTTGTCACAGTAGCCTGACTTTTCTCTTGCTATTCTCTTTGTCTGGAATGTCCTTCCCCAAAATAAGTACGTGGTTGTGCACAGGAGAACCTGCTTGGGAGCAAGAGAGTATTGAAACACAGCCTGCATTTTGTTCAACAAATGGTGTTTCATGGGACTTTATTCACTTTTGGGTGAGCACTGTTTTCTGATTTGCACAGAGGCTTGCTGCGGGCCAGGCTGTTTTGTGGTCCCCTAAACTCTGTGGGCCTCAGAGATACTTGGGGGTCTCCTGGAGAGTGCAGGCTATGGTGGGTCTGGGAAGGTGGCTTTGCCAGTGAGAAGGGGTGGGGATCCTGCCCAGATCTGCTCTAAAGTTGTTGATTGCCTGTAGAGGTTTTCCTGGGATCCCCCTGGAAGTCTTACTGACAACAAGAGGGTGCTGAGTGGAGAGAGGTCTCTCATAGGCTTCCTGGAGCAGGTTAGCAGCGTTCACAGAGCTACTAAGTCACTTCCACATACCTGAGAATCTCAGAGGTCTCTTAGACCTCTTAGATCTGCATGGGGCTTGGCATGAAATGGGTCTTTGATTTCTGTCTTTCCCAAGTCCTACCTTTGTCCAAGCTTCTGGGTCCCAGAGGGCTCATCATATGTCAAGGACAGAGGAGAGAGCATGCACTCTTGAGCCAAACTGCTGGGTTCAAATCCCAGTTTCTCCCATCTACGAGCTGTGTGATCTTGGACAAGTTCCCTAACTTCTCTGTGCCTATTTCCTATCTATCAAATGGGAATAGGAATAGTACACATTAAAGAAGTTATTATGCATTTCACATAAAAAAAATTGGGCCTGGAATACCTGCTAGTCTAATTCACTCCCTGGGGAATCATAAAAGAATGTGCAGTTTGCTAGTGTGGTTGGCTGCAGAGAGAGGGAGGGAAAAATTCAGCAGGGAGCGCTGTACGTGGAGAAACCATCCCTGTAACCTTGAGTTGCCTGGGTCTGGAGCTCTGGGGTGATGGAGGAGTTCAGTGTGGGAGGAGTCCTTTGGGAATCTGGCTGCAGCTTATACGTGACAGGGTCAATGTTGAGGTCTCTGGGGCTGTCTGGGGCATTGGTGGTTCCAGGAAGGAAGCAGTTCTCAGAGTGGTTCTCTCGTTAGCTGATTGTGCATTTGAATTACAAACAGGGGTAAAGTAGAGGCAGATGGGAGCAGAGGGAACCCTACCAGCAGTGGGGAGCTTGGGCAGAGGCGAAGATGAGGCTAAGCATACACATGTTCCACCTGCCTGGCTGGTGCCTGACTCAGAGCCGAGAGCCTTCTTCAGAGATGACAGGCTTGGTTTTGAGATGGCACCCCTATCTCACACACTCACTGATAGCCCTTTGTAAGAATTTGAAGCTTCCTTGGGGCAATGACTAACACGAACTGTGTCAAAGCTGTTGGTTTATGTCTGGAAGGAGATGGTACAGGTGGACACGAAGGTGCGACCCTCTGAGTGTGGTGGGGCTTCAGGTGCCCCTCATTTTCTTAGGTAGATGGTTGGGGGTCGGTAGCCTCCCAGTTCTGGCTCCCTGCTGCATTATGAGAAAGGTGCTGGAGGCAGGCCCCTAAAGGGAGGGAAGGGTAGAACCTCCCGTGGGCCTCTACATCAGTCTTACAAAGATGGGGGTGAGTTCTGGCCTCTGTATAGTCCCAGTAAAAAGTAAAAACCAACCAACCAGCCTGCTGATTGGGACTAACATGAGGGAGCTGAGTTCTTTTGTCAGGTGATTTTCTTTTTTTTTTTTTTTTTAAGTAAACTCTACACCCAACATGGGACTTGAACTAACATGTTCTACACACTGAGCCAGCCAGGTACCCCTGTCAGGTGAGAATTTAAAAAAAGAAAAGGATGGGTATTAAGGAGGGTACTTGCTGTGATGAGCACTGGGTGTTGTATATAAGATGAATCCCTAAATTCTACTCCTAAAACCAATATTACACTACATATTAACTAACAGAATTTAAATACAAATTTGGAAGGAAAAAAAAGAAAAGAAACATGGCCATAAAACAACAACCATAATAAAAGCACCATTACTATTATTACCTATTCACAAAAGAAAGGATATTTTAGGGGTGCCTGGGTGGCTCAGTGGGTTAAAGCCTCTGCTTTCAGCTCAGGTCATGATCCCAGGGTTCTGGGATCAGACCCGCATTGGGCTCTCTGCTCAGCGGGGAGCCTGCTTCCCCCTCTCTTTCTGCCTGCCTCTCTGCCTAGTTGTGATCTCTGTCAAATAAATTTAAAAAAAATCTTAAAAAAATAATAATAAAGAAAGGATATTTTAGGGACACCTGGGTGGCTCAGCTGATTAAGTGTCTAGCTCTTGATTTTGGCTCAGGTCATGATCTCAGCGTTGTGAGATGGAGCCCTGTGTGGGGCTCTATCCTTAGAGGTGGGGTGGGGGCCGCTGGAGATTCGCTCCCTCTCCCTCTGCCCCTCCCCCTGTTCTCCCGCTTTTCTCTCCCTCTCCCCCTCCCCCCCAACTTGCCTGTGTGTTCTCTCTTTTTAAAATAAGTAAATAAATCTCTTTCTCTAAAAAAGAAATTTTATTTAATTTTTAAAATTATTTATTTGTTTATTTATTTTTAGAGACAGAGAACATGCAAGAGCAGGATAGGGAAGGGCAGAGAGAGAGGGAGAGAGAGAGAATCCCAAGCAGGCCTTACACTCAGCTTGGAGCCTAGGCAGGGCTTGATCCCACGACTCTGAGATCATGACCTGAGCTGAAATCAAGAGTCAGATGCTTAACTGACTGAGCCACACAGATGCCCTAAGAAAGGATATTTTAATCTGAAAAGCGGACTGTTCTCATAATCTCAGAATAAAAGTTTGTTCTGAAAGGACAGTTGGCAACCTCTCTCTCTCTCTCTCTCTCACACACACACACACACAAACACATGCATGCCCTTGTGCATCCTGCATTATCCTTATTATAATTGTTTCATTTTGATAAAGTCTAACAAAAGTGTTCCCCTGGGTAGATCTGGTCTGTAGATTGACCTTGAAGACAAAGGACTCTGGGGCTCCAGGAGCTATGGGGTCTGGAGAGGGAGAGGGGATGGCTGGAGTAGGAGGGTACCCTTTGGGCTGAGAGATGGCCTGCCCTAACCTCAGGGGCTGATAGAGCTGAGGAATCTTCTTGAAGCAGCCCAGGTTGATTCTTCTAACATAGCACATCTTAGAAAAGGAGAACTGGAGGAGAGAGGGAGTAATAATGGGCTTCTCCCTGGTGGGATCTCCTCCCATTCCCCCTCTTTTTCAACACACCCTTCCCGTTTGCTGTTCCAGTGGGTACATCATCTCCTAGGGGTGATGGATTTTCATTCTTGGAAGGAAGCTCTGCTCCAGCCAGAGTCTTGGCCACAACTTTCTAAAGTCCAAGTAGAGTCCAGCTGGAAGCCTATGTCTAGAGCTCCTGGGATCAGTCTGTGTGAACCCCGTCTGAGTTTGACTCTGGCTGGTGGATCTCTTCCCCTAGCCCCAGGTGACAGGCTGTTAACAGTTTCCTGAGGAAGACACATTTTTTTAGCTGCATCACCTTCAGAGCCTTTTTTCATTGGTTCAGCTTTTTTATTTGTTGTTCAAGCTGCTGACTTACATTGTCTTTATCTGTTCTTACCGTAAGTTCTGACCATCTCTCAAGTGGGAAAATGCCTGGCAAAACATCAATTTCCTCTGAACGGAGATTCTGAATTGTCCATGAAATGAAAGCTCGTTCCCGAAAGAACTTTAATAGAGCTGCAGCACAAAGGTTGCTGCTCAGCCACTTGGGCCTTTGGTGGCTGCAGGGACAAAGCACCTCAGTCCCGGCATGTACCACGTTAACGTGTGCCAGCACGCATACGGCTGTGCTTGGGTACTGACATGCCCGCATGTGCAACACGCACCACTGCTGGGGGCTGCAGGGGCAGGCCTTGGCGGGGCAAGGAGCAGGAGTTTGAACTCCTGACGTGAACTCTGAATTAGAGCAGAAGGTTGAATCCCATGCCTGTTCTGTCTCTAAGGTGCTGTGGAGCCTTGAAGAAGTCACTTCACTTCTCTGAGCTTCTTCTGCAAAATGGATACAAAGACCTTTAGAGACTCTGTGTCAGCATTTGAGGCAGGAAACAGAAACCATTGTAGGTATTTCAAGCAGAAAGGACTTTTTTTTTTTTTTCAGAATCTTCTTTTTTTTTTTTAAATTTTTAAATTGTTTTATAAACATATAATGTATTTTTATCCCCAGGGGTACAGGTCTGTGAATCGCCAGGTTTACACACTTCACAGCACTCACCATAGCACATACCCTCCCCAGTGTCCATAACTCCACCCCCCTCTCCCTCCCCCCCTCCCCCCAGCAACCCTCAGTTTGTTTTGTGAGATTAAGAGTCACTTATGGTTTGTCTCCCTCCCGATCCCATCTTGTTTCATTTATTCTTCTCCTACCCGCCTAACCCCCCGTGTTGCATCTCCACTTCCTCATATCAGGGAGATCATATGATAGTTGTCTTTCTCCGACTGACTTATTTCACTAAGCATGATACCCTCTAGTTCCATCCACGTCGTCGCAAATGGCAAGATTTCATTTCTTTTGATGGCTGCATAGTATTCCATTGTGTATATATACCACATCTTCTTTATCCATTCATCTGTTAATGGACATCTAGGTTCTTTCCATACTTTGGCTATTGTAGACATTGCTGCTGTAAACATTCGGGTGCACGTGCCCCTTCGGATCACTACGTTTGTATCTTTAGGGTAAATACCCAGTAGTGCAATTGCTGGGTCATAGGGTAGTTCTATTTTCAACTTTTTGAGGAACCTCCATGCTGTTTTCCAGAGCTTGCATTCCCACCAACGGTGTAGGAGGGTTCCCCTTTCTCTGCATCCTCGCCAGCATCTGTCATTTCTTGACTTGTTAATTTTAGCCATTCTGACTGGTGTGAGGTGATATCTTATTGTGGTTTTGATTTGTATTTCCCTGATGCCGAGTGATGTGGAGCACTTTTTCATGTGTCTGTTGGCCATCTGGATGTCTTCTTTGCAGAAATGTCTGTTCATGTCTTCTGCCCATTTCTTGATTGGATTATTTGTTCTTTGGGTGTTGAGTTTGCTAAGTTCTTTATAGATTTTAGACACTAGCCCTTTATCTGATATGTCGTTTGCAAATATCTTCTCCCGTTCTGTCAGTTGTCTTTTGGTTTTGTTAACTGTTTCCTTTGCTGTGCAAAAGCTTTTGATCTTGATGAAATCCCAATAGTTCATTTTTGCCCTTGCTTCCCTTGCCTTTGGCGATGTTCCTAGGAAGACGTTGCTGCGGCTGAGGTCAAAGAGGTTGCTGCCTGTGTTCTCCTCAAGGATTTTGATGGATTCCTTTCTCACATTGAGGTCCTTCATCCATTTTGAGTCTATTTTCATGTGTGGTGTAAGGAAATGGTCCAGTTTCATTTTTCTGCATGTGGCCGTCCAATTTTCCCAGCACCATTTATTGAAGAGGCTGTCTTTTTTCCATTGGACATTCTTTCCTGCTTTGTCGAAGATTCGTTGACCATAGAGTTGAGGGTCTATTTCTATTCTGTTCCATTGATCTATGTGTCTGTTTTTGTGCCAGTACCATGCTGTCTTGATGATGACAGCTTTGTAATAGAGCTTGAAGTCCGGAATTGTGATGCCACCAACTTTGGCTTTCTTTTTCAATATTCCTTTTGCTATTCGAGGTCTTTTCTGGTTCCATATAAATTTTAGGATTATTTGTTCCATTTCTTTGAAAAAAATGGGTGGGATTTTGATAGGGATTGCATTAAATGTGTAGATTGCTTTAGGTAGCATAGACATTTTCACAATATTTGTTCTTCCAATCCAGGAGCATGGAACATTTTTCCATTTCTTTGTGTCTTCCTCAGTTTCTTTCATGAGTACTTTATAGTTTTCTGAGTAGAGATTCTTAGCCTCTTTGGTTAGGTTTATTCCTAGGTATCTTATAGTTTTGGGTGCAATTGTAAATGGGATTGACTCCTTAATTTCTCTTTCTTCTGTCTTGTTGGTGTAGAGAAATGCATCTGATTTCTTTGCATTGATTTTATATCCTGACACTTCACTAAATTCCTGTACAAGTTCTAGCAGTTTTGGAGTGGAGTCTTTTGGGTTTTCCACATATAGTATCATACATATCATCTGCGAAGAGTTATAGTTTGACTTCTTTGCTGATTTGGATAAGCAGAAAGGACTTTTTAAAAAGATTTTATTTATTTAAGACAGACATAGAGACAGGAAGATAGAGAATGAGCAGGGGGAGAGGCAGAGGGAATGGCAGAGGGAGAGGGAGAAGCAGACTCCTCGCTGAGCAGGGAGACTGGTGTTGGGCTCAATCCCAGGACCTTGCCAAAGGCAGGTGCTTAACCAGCTGAGCCACCCAGGTGCCCTTCAAGCAGAAAGGAATTTTATACAGAGAATTAGTACTTCACAAAATCACTGGAAGAGCTAGAAGAATGAAGTCAAGGGCAGGGTCAGCTTCTGTCATCGTCATTGCTTCTGCTGTCACTGTCATAGCTGCCCCACACCCTTGAAGCTGGTGATGTGACTGTGGACCCTGGGGTCCAACCATCTGCCTGGCCCTGCTTGTCTGAGCTTTGCAGAGACATGGTGCCTGTGGGTACCACTCTCCAGATCTGGCAGAAATGCATCAAAGCGGCAGAACCTGATCTGAGCTACCAGACTGTCTGGGAGGTGGAGTTTTTAGCTTTGCAAGCCCTGGAAGTAGAAGGGAGAAAGGAGGTTAAGACTCAGTTGGAGCGTCTAGCACAGTTTTGTTCTAGGGTTCCATGATTCGGCTGTGGATCTTAGGCCTGAAGCAGATTTCCAAAGTTGTTGGTCTTGCTACACTTCACCCAGGCTCCTGTGTGCCCCACTGCATGCCGTGCAGTGGGTACGGATGACCGTTGAGGTCTCCTTGTGGCCTCCATTCTCTGTGGTGAAGGAATCTGCCAGTTGCCTTCTCTTCCCTGGGTCTACTCCAGCTCCTGTCCTCAGGTGAGGCTGAAAAATAGGATGTGGAGGATGAAGGAGTTCAGGAGGAACTTTAGGAGGAAATCAAGGGTTCTCTGGAAGCACACGGCTGAGCCCTGAGCCCCATTATCGAAGCACAGATGGTCCCCTCCTCTGCCGGGAGGGACCTGGGCAGAGTCTGAGTTCAGTGGTTCTGACATGGAGCAGGGGTGGAGGAACAGGCTCCATTTCCTCACTCTTTCCTGCTGTGCTGATATGGCAGCTTGGGATCGTGACCAGAATGGAGGGTGGGAGGCTGGCTGCTGGTGGTGGAGTACCAGGAACAGGGGACGGAAGGAAGGCACAGAGTCTTATACATTGTTTACTGAGGAACATCCCCCATGCCTGCATTGCTCCTCAGTGCATCCCCACCCCCATTCCTGTCAGTAGAGCAGTGGGGGAGGAGGGGAGGTGCCTTGGAGTGAGAAGATACCTCTCTTTCAGAAGCTGACCTCGATCTAAGAGGCAGGGATGGTGACAGTGAGTGGGGAAAGTAGGAGAGGGTAGAAGGGTAGCTCTGCTGGAGACCTGGGAATACCCAGAGAGCTTTAGTCACTTTCTCCTAGTGCATCCTTAGGACTTTGTCTCATGGAAATGGCCTGAGCAGGGCCTGGGAAACAGTTTTTTGAGGCAGCATCATTCAGAGGTAGGTGGGCAAGTAAAATTTTGAGCACTTGGATGGCATCATATCTGTCCTGGTCCCCTGGGGGCAGTGATGTGACTTATGGGCAGCACAGCTGGTCGTCAAGATGGAATGTTCCATTTGAGAAGGCATTGAGGGACCAACCCCCTTTTCTGATGTGGAAATTTATGAGCTAAAAAGAAGAGCCCATGGATCCTTCTGGGTGTGGGCCCCTCCCACAGTGGCAAGAGCGGCTGTGTATGTCAGTGGGAAATTCTCCAGGCCAGTTGGGCGGGAGGTCTGGCCTTGTCTTGGCTCCATCTCATTACCTGCAGGGACTGAGCTGTCAGGGGACATAATGGCCACACCTGCAGAGAGCCCCCTTGGCTCTCGTGGTCTGTGATTTCCAGGTTTCCCAACTCACCTGTCCCCTTGCCTTTCCTGCAGGCTGTGTGTTCTTCTCCCGCTGGTCTCAGAGCAGAAGCTCAGTCGCCCCCACACTCTTTTCTCAGGCAGGTGGAGGGGCAGTCCTGTGTGTCAAAAAGACCCCCTTTGGCTGTTGGGAAAGAGCCCGGATGTGCACAGAATACAACCCCCGATGTTGTTATTCAGCAGGAAGAAAGACCAGAAAGAAAAGCAAAGGGAGAAGATATTGTTTGGGTACAATCTGTGTTTGCAATTTTCCACATCGGTTCTTTTTATGAACGCTCCAAAAACAAGACAACAGCGGCGGCTGATTCAATATGCGCCATGCAGGAAAACAATAAGGAAAAAAATAAGGGTTTTTAATAAGCACTTGGAAAGGCTGTAATTAAATCTCGGGCTCTGTTTGGAAAACAAGAATCTCATTTAGTGCTTTTGCCCTAGCGCTCCCTAACATCTGCACCCGTGTTTTCTGCTGGGCAATTACTGCGTCCTCTGCGGCTTGATTAACAAATACAGGTGCAGGGACTGCTCGGGAGGGGGATCCCAGGATGGAGGGAGGGGCAGGCGTGGGAGAAGACTTGGCACTCACCCCAACAGGTGTCAGGGACCTGAGGGAGGGAGATGCCTGCTCTGCCCAGAGTTGGAGGGCGGGGAAGGAGGAGTGAGGGAAAGGAGAGTCCCCCCTGCCTCTCCTGCCTGCTTTGCTTAGAGCCTGATTTCACCAAGGGGCCCAGGGGTTATGGGAACATCGGGGGCCCCTCCAGCCTAGGATTCAAGGACTTTAAAAGAGGCAACCAGAGGGAGAAGGGGCATTTCAGTAAAAGAATGGGATCCCCAAATCAGTGAGGGTTGTGTGCCCATGAGCATGTTTCTTTTTAGGAAATTTGCTAAGTATATAGGAAGAATGATTGTTCCGTATACCTTCTGTAGTTCAAAACCTCCTTCTCCTCGACCGTGGCTTTCCTCCTGTCCTGTGGAAATGACCCCTTCACCTGTCCTGCTGGGAAAGGGCAGAGGGTGTCTTGGTTAGGTTTGAGTTAGGGGAGTGGCTGGCATCCCTCCTCTGGAGCCCAGGGTTTCAGGGATGTTATAGGGAAAGGCATGGAGGAATAGCCAGGTCCAAAGAGATGTCGGGGCTTGCATCTATAGACGATGGTTTGGTGGGAAATGGAGTCTGCAGTCTTGACTACCAATACTTAAAGTCTTTTCTAGAAGGCTCTTTCAAATCTTATACATTGTCCAAATGTTATGTACTATGAGATATATAATATTGGTTGGGTGCTTTGTCCAGAAGCACTGCTCAGATTGGCAAGACCTAGAGGGCTGAGAGAATATGTTTACTTTTGGTGACTTGTATTTATTTGCTTGCTGTCTCTGTTTTCAGTTCTCTGAAGCAGAACCCAAGTCCTTTGGAAAAGTTTGGCTTTTCCTTTCCATCACCATGTGACCTTCAGAAAGGATTCCCCCTCCCCGAGCCTCAAGGACAGATGGATTTCCTTGTTAGAGACTGGGTCCAACTCCATGGTGCTACCTTATGGCTTTGAGATCCCCCACGCTTGCCATGGCTGCATCTCAGCTCTAGCCAGAAGCTGGCTCAGGCCCCTTCCTTCCCAGCTCCTCCCAACAGTGCTGAGGGTACTGCTCTCTGTGCCAGCTGGAAGTTGCCCTGTTAGTATGTGTATTCATGGCAACTCCTATTCCAGTGCCAGGCTCCTGGAGGAGGGCTGAGATTCTACAGCAGCCAGCCCCCTTCCCATCAGCTGGCATTGTGTCTCTTACTCCTTGAAATGAAGAGAAGGGAAAACTCTGATGCTCTGTTTGCCTCTGCCTTTTCTGCTGTTGAGGCTGCTGTTGCTTGTTGCTGCTGTGGCTGTGTGGGCTACAACTGCTGACGTGTGGCCAGTATCACCTTGATAGAGAAAGGCAGGGGAGAGGGGAGAGGAAGAGGGGAGAGAGAGAGAGAGAGATTGAGAGAGAGCGAGTGAAACAAGTGAGCATTACCAGATAGGGAAGTCAGTCTACATCCTTGAGTCCAACTGACTTAGTAATGTCTCTTCTCACCAGGAAGCCGATACAAATGCTGAAGTCCAGATAAAGATGAGAATAGGCCATTACTTTAATGCCAGGACATTCTGCTTGACATAGTTTTGGAGATATGAAATAGTTAACTGTTTCCCATTAATATTAGTTCTAAACTTTAGAAGGCACCTGAGTATGTCTTTGGCAACACAACCTTGAGTATATACTATACTCTCTCCAGACAGTTCTGATAGTAGTGAAGACATGATTTCATTTATCCTCACTGCCAAGTCCCTTCATTTTTCAGATTCAGATGGAGAGGCCAAGGAGATCACAGCATGGTAATGGCCAAATTAAGTTTCTAGTCCCAAACTATGGCTCCTTGATTGAAATTCCTTAACTCAATAGGACCTTTAATTTAAGCCTCTTTTTTTTTTTTTTTTTTTTTTAAGATTTCACCCATTTACCCGACAGAGAGAGATCAGTAGGCAGAGAGGCAGGCAGAGAGAGATGGAGAAGCAGGCTCCCCGCTTGCAGAGCAGAGAGCCCGATGCGGGGCTCGATCCCAGGACCCTGAGACCATGACCTGAGCTGAAGGCAGAGGCTTTAACCCACTGAGCCACCCAGGCGCCCCTAATTTAAGCCTCTTTTGAGAGACCCTCTGTCACCAGGGCTACTTAGCATGGTCGATAAATGATTCTTATTCATGGTAGTTGCTAAATTGCTGACTGTGCTGGTTGATGTCTGTGTTGAAGTTGTTGTGTTGTGTTGAAGTGTTGAAGTAGTTGAAGCAACTGTGGTGGCCCAGTCTTTTTCTTCCATGGGGCAGGTGGGAAATTGGTCTAAGCCATGGCTTCTATACTCTTTGTCAAGCCTGACTGCCAAGTTCTGCAGCTTAGTTCTTACATATTGTCTTCATGGACTATTTATTTTATTATTTTTTTAGATTTTTATTTATTTATTTGACAGAGATCACAAGTAGGCAGAGAGAGAGGAAGGGAAGCGGGCTCCCTGCCGAGCAGAGAGCCTGATGTGGGGCTCAATCCCAGGACCCTGGGATCATGACCTGAACTGAAGGCAGAGGCTTTAACCCACTGAGCCACCCAGGGGCCCTGTTTTTTTTTTTTTTTTTTTTAAAGATTTTAAAGATTTATTTATCAGAGAGAGAGAGAGAGAAAGCACGAGATGGGGGAGGATCAGAGGGAGAAGCAGACTCTCCACTGAGCAGGGAGCCTGATGCGGGACTCCGTTCTGGGACTCTGGGATCATGACCTGATCTGAAGGCAGATGCTTAACCGAGTGAGCCACCCAGGCAGCCTTCGTTGAGTATTTGCAAAGGATCCATGTATGACCTAAACAGACATGGTCGATGCACCTAAACAGACATGGCCCTGCTCTTGATGAATGGGTGCTCTGATGAAAGGAAGATTACATGACTTGGATGTCAGGCATATCTGCAATGATGAAGGCCAAGGTTGAAGAAAACTTTAGGCTTTGATCTTTGGCCACTCCCTTTTCATACCCCTCCCTCCAACAAGCAGAGGAGCGGTGACTTTCTCTGACATACGTGGTTTCTGAGGGTAGTCAGAGGTGATGAGCTCAAATCATAAGTGACTCCATTTCTAGTATTAGTGCTTTTTGGGTAGCAAAGTTTGAAAGCATGATTTAAGGACGTCAAAGTAGTGTGAGGGAACATGCATCCATTATTCTCTGGGGGAAGCTAGACTTCCACATAGTCTTTTTAGTGCTCTCTGGGGGAACTGGAGGCAGCTCTGCTAGCCATTTAAATAGCCAGACTTTGGATATACCAGGTTCACACTGTTGATATGGATCAACAACCTTTCAGGTGCTAAGTAATGCAGATGGGTTCATGCCTCTTTTGGATGAATCGGTGCAGATCTCACATTTAGTGGGGAAGAAGAAGACAACAGAGACACGAAGGACAGGACTGTATTGGGTGGAGCCTAAAATTCTTTCTGCACATGAATGTCTGTGATTCTATAAACAGTTGAGTAGCAAGGAAGAGATAAATATGAAAGTGATGAATGTGGTGAGACGTGGGAGTCAGTCAGCACCAATTTCCCAGGGTGACCTGGCTTTTCCCTTTCCCCCAGCTGCTGCCCCCACATTGCACTGAGGATGAGCTCCAGTGTGGCGCAAAACCCAAGGCTTGATACCTTACTAGTTCCTAACTCTGGAAGCAGCTCTGCTGGACTAAGCAACAGTTTCTCTCTTCTTTTGCCCTAATCCATGAATCGTCTCAGCTGATGCATCCAGCATTCCCTTGGGCCTATTTCCTACCATTGTATGGATAGGAGGCCACACAATTAATTCACCCTAACCCCCCAAAACTGCGTATTCCAAGAAGGTCAGCTAACCCGGAAGTGTTCACAAAAGGTTTGCTGGAGTGGTTTGAATTGTTCTGCCTCAGCAGCACAATTAATGGCAATGCTTTCAAAACTCAATGTGCATGAGAATCATCTGGACAGGATGTTAAAATGCACATTCCTGGGTCCATCCCCAGATTCTGATTGAACTAACTCTCAAGTTGGTGCTGGACCAGTCACAGCATGTCATTCTTCTGTATGATATGGAGCCCATGACTTCCGGACTGTGATGGTTCTCCTCTGACTTCTTCCTTAGTGGAAGGCGCTCCTCTGTGCCTGGCTTAGGAATAGGGACCTGGGTTGTGGCTCTGTCTTCTGTTTCTCACAGAACTCAGTTTTGCTGGATTTAGCCTGGTTTTAAAAGCTCTCTCAGAACAGAGCCAGGGCTTCCTGTCACTCATCTATTTCCTAATTTGTCCTGTTTTGATGTAACTTCTCTCATTCCCAGACTCAGTGTTTGGAAAAACCAACTGCTCGGGTTGGCTTCAGCAGCCCACATTTGGATTTTCTGTCCCCAGTGAGCCCCTTCTTCACTAGGACAGTCATGGCACAGGGCTTTTCACATGACCTCATCCTGAGGTCAGGCTTTTCTCCTTTTGAGGAGGTTGTGTGCATCTCTCTCTCAGCTTGGCTCTGAGATAAGAACTTACATAAAAAGGTTAGATTTAAGATTCTGATTTTTCAGAAGCAAACTCCTTTGAAGAGATTCAGAATGATCCATACTGTATGCCCTTTATGTTGATAAACTTCTGGCTGAGGGAGGAACCTGGGTGTCATATCCGCTGTCCTTTTCCACAGGGCAGAAGGGCAGCAACAAGGTTCATGGACAGAATGGTTCATGGAGACACTGTTTACTGTAGAAGAGGCTGAGATAAACCTTAGTATATTGCATCTCTGGAGGCACAACCTTCTCCATGCTGAGCCTTGTCTAGATTTAGTCAGGTCCCATGTCAAGACCTGAAGAGCCAGGCAGGCCCATGGGAGGCAGGATTCTTTTTTTCCTTTGGTGGGTTTTTTTGTTGTTTGTTTCTTTGTTTTTGAGAGAGAGAGAGCATGCAGTAGCTTGGAATGGAGTGGGAGGGGGCAGAGGGAGAGAGAAAATCTTTTTTTTTCTAAGTAAGATTTTATAAAATCATTTGAGAGAGAGAGAGAGAGAAACAGAGAGAGACAGAGACAGTAAAAGCATAAGGAGAGGCAGAGGCAGAGGGAGAAACAGACTCCCCATTGAGCAAGGAGCCTGACGTGGGGCTTGATCCCAGGACCTGGAGATCATGACCTAAGCTGAAGGCAGACACTTAACCATTGGAACCACCCAGGTGCCCCAGAAAGAGAAAATCTTAAGCAGTATCCATACCCAGGACATGGAGTCTGATAACAGCTCTCGATGTCATGACTCTGGAATCATGACCTGAGCCAAAACCAAGAGTTGGATGCTTAACTGACTGAACTGAGCCACCCAAGCCCCCTGGGAGGCAGGATTCTTAAGTATGCCTCCCAGGACAGGGAAGCCTTAGAGCTTTGCCAGCCTTCAGCAGTCTCCCCAGAGCCCCAGGCTGGTTACCCAAGGATTCTTCTGGAGCTATGGGGACTTCCCTCTCAGGCTGTATGTGAACACTACATTGGGTTATGTGCTGTCCTAGTGAAACAAATGTCCTAGTGAAACAAACCTAGTGAAAAAAAAGGTTTGTTCTTAATTCATTTTTCTCTTGATATCTAGTGATTTATATTTTATAGGTGGGCCGCATTCTTTTAATGTCTCAGTTTGTTTCTGTATAAAATAGAAAAAACCATTTCTGAATAATCATGTTGATGATAATAATGTATTTAAAAAGTAGTTTTGAACATGCCAGGTACTGATTAATGGCTCTAGGGATCCAGAAGTAAACAAAATCCATGTCCTCATGGAGCCTATATTCTAAAAGACAAAAGAGAAAATAAAAACACAAAAATACTATGTAGTATGTCAGAATATGATATATTTTAGAAAGAGAAAACAGGAGTGGGGGTAGGGCATAACAGAGAGAGGTATTTTATAGAGTGTGGCCAGGGAAGATCTCATTGATCACCTGAAGGAAGTGAAGAAGTAAGCCACATGGATATTTGGGGAGAAAGCTTCTAACTAGGAGATAGCCAAGGAAAAGGCTCTGAGGTAGGAGTACGCTCAATCAACAGTGGGGCCAGATAATGGTAATGAGAGTGACAATAACGACAAAACCATTTATGCGGTACTTTCTGTGTTCCTAGCACTGTGTTAAGTGGTGTGTAGATATCCTATTTTTCGTTCTCACTGATCCAGTGCGGTTGATACTATTATCATTTCCATTTTGCAGATGACGGATCTGAAGTTCAGGGAGGTTATATAACTTGCCCAAGGTTACACAGCCACTATGTGGGGAACTTAATCCAGGCAGCTCAGCTCCAAGGCCTACCCTCTCAGTCACCAAATGACAGAGGGTGGGAAGGAGGAGTTTGTACAGTTGCTGTCAAACACAGTCGGCTTCTTAGAGAGGGGAGGGAGCTGTGTATATACGTAGTGGAGGGATGGGGTGCTTTACCTTCTCTTCCTCTGCTGGTTAATCTGTGAATATGTTAGCATAACATAGTCAGTCTTTATGGTCACCCAGACACAGTGGTCCTGAGTGGACCCTAGGGAAAAAGCATCAGAGACAAGAGAAAGAATCAGGGGCCCTGTGGCTAACTCTGGAGAGAATGATTACATTTTCCTGGCTGCCCATTCTGCTGCCTCAGGCGCTGGCCATGGTGCTGAATGCTGATGTGCTGAATGCAGGGAGAAGTCGTCTGTGGCTGGTGATTTTAGCTAGTGCAGCAGTCTGCGTGCGGGCTGTTCGTGCGCTTGATGCAGGATATTGATGTGGACAGGTGGTGAGAGCTGAAAGGAAGAAGGTGTGGCAGGAGTGAGGTTGGAGAGCCCATTTCTGATTCTAAGATTGGTCTACGGTGAACTAAACATAATGGTCTTAGTGGTCCCATCCTGGGATGATGCTAGGTGGCTGTGCCAGGATAGTAGTTGGGAGCACCTTCTAGCCTCCTGCTGCCCAGTACTGATTACTGTTCACATCAGCAAAGCTGCCTTTTCTGTGATTCCAGACCATGTACATTTCTACATTTCTACCTTAGTACTTTTTTTTAAAAAACACTCTCCCCCCCTACCCTGGTCAATTTTCTTAACCCCATTTGTGGAATTCTGATCTGTGGTGTCACCTCTGTTGCAGTATACCTGGGTGTATTCTACCGTGGTGCTTTGATTGTTGTGTTTCTCCATTCCGGGATGTTTAAAATGTGACTTAAATCATTATTGACTTCCTGAAGCCATATTCTCTATTTCTCTTCTGAAGTACAATTATATATGAGACTTATTTCACATGCTCTAACAGTCACTGGTTCTTATTCTGTTATCTAATCAACATTTTCTTGAAATCACAGAAGTTATGTTTCATTTCTTTTGTACTATCCACTGTATAGTTCTGGAGATGTGATAGATTCACAAAAAATACCAAATCTTTTTGGGTCGTGGTGCTTTTCAAAAGCTCCTTGTACCTTTCCTGAACCTCTTTTGTACAATAATCATGCCAGCTTTTGTAGGTCTAAAATCTCATTTGTTAAGCTAGTTGATTTTAAAAGAAGTCAAATAGGCATATAGGTATTGGGCATTATAGACAAGGGGTAGAGAAATGTGACTGAATGATGAGGAGTCAAGGGTGGGTAAAAATGAAAGGGATAGTATTGGTGGTCCTTAGCGGGGAGAGTAACTGTGTTGCATTTTGTGGGTCAATTATGAAAACTATGGATTACTTTCACTCCTCTCAAACTGCTGCCCCAGGTGGCAGCCTGCCAGGTGATTGGTCTTGTATGGATACATAGATCAAGCACTTGAGTTACTGGCATTTGGCCATATATATTTTTAAGTAGATATTACCTCATTGTTCTAGTGCTTTGACCTGGATATTTGAGTAGTGCCAGTAAGCACTACCATGCCTTGGAGGAATCTAGATCTGTATTCTCCTAGAGGCAGAGAGGAAGGAGAGAATGGAAGAAACACTGCTAATCCATGTGACCCCTTCCCCACCAAATCTGTCCCACATGGTCACCTAGGTAAATGCTGCCAATCTCTTTTTCTACCATCTTTTTTGGGGATATGGCAGCTGCTTTTGTAACTTGGACAGCAAAAACATCCTAAGTAATAGAACTTTTTCTTAGCTGTGGGAGAAACTTGCAGATGTTTGATGACTGTGGGGATATCTCAGAAAAAAACATTAAATTTTCCAACATGGCTGGGCCAAATATTAGTCATCTGCCAGCCAGAAATCGGAGTGAGCAGGAAGGAGAGAATGTGTTAGGGAGGGGGGAGAGGCTGAGAGATAGCACTTCAGGAGCTAGGTAGGATGAGGAGTGCAAGGAGGGGGAGGAAGAAGAAATGATGAAAAGATAGGCAAGTGGGAAGAAAAGCAGATGAATTTGGGAGGAAAGTGAAAGATATGAAAGATGTATGGAGAAAACGGAAGGGAAGGGGAGAGAATGCAAGATGGATGTGAAAATTCTTTGACTAGAATAAGGGTCTGGACAAGTGCACTGTCATTATAGGTAGGCATGCAGAGATGTGGAGAGAAATGGCAGAAAGAGGAAGAGGAAGAAGAACAACAAGGCTGGACATGGAGATAGACTGAGGACAGATAGGCAGAGGCAGACGCACATAGACAAAAAGGAAATGAATATTCCAGGGCCATAAGAAATCAGGGACTACAGGTATTGTGACATCAACAGAAGGCGAAGACTGCAAGACAAAAGGCAACTTAAGCCATTTTCTGGTCTGTTAAGTCACCCACAGCAGCACAATGTGCTGGGAAATGATGTCTGCCTGTGATCATTGTTTACTTAGAAAGCCGACTGACATGAGATGAAATTAACACAATAGGATGGAAAATTGCTAATAAAACAAAAATCCCTGCCGTTAGATTTTCATAGTCTAATTATTCAGCACGTTACTCACTAATGGCACGAGGCATTACCATGCTAATGTGCAGTTTGCATATGTCAGAGGAGGAAGGTTGTAGGGACTTTTACTCTCTGTAAGTGGAAGAATTCCTTATTCCCAGATGGAGGATGGTTGAGATGACTGGGGCACTGGTGGCCAGGGAAGGGAGGCTGCCACAGACTTTTCTAGACCTGGGCAGGAAGTAGAGCCCTAAGGCTTTTTCCTCTGTATTAATCAAAGCACCATAGGCCCTTCCAATCTAAGCTACTCTCTGCATCCACCATGTGTCCCTCTCACTTGAAGATCACATTACTGATAGTTATTAAGATTTGAGTACACATGACAGGAAGCAAAAGCTGTCTCTAAGTGAACTCCATAACTGTGGAAACCTGACTTTTTTTTATGAGGTTACTTGGCATTCTCTGATCACTATTGAGTTCGAATCATACGGAGTTAATTTATACTTGTTGCTACTTTTATTTGTGAATCTGTTCTGTTATGTTAAAAAGGTATTCAAAGTGTACTTGATAAAGTAAAAAGATCCTAGAGTCAGAGACATATCTTCTACTTTCTCAGAAACTCCTTATTCTGTGTATCCATGGATCCATAGACCCAGGAGTCCATTCTGAATGACTGTTTCTGGGCCATGTGGTGGAATGCAAAGAGAAACACAGACTAGTGTTTTCTTCAAGATGCTCATGGGCTCTTGGTGAGGGATGGGGTTCATATGCATGTCACACATGTGTTCAACCAAGGAGCAGTTGAGTGTCCACAGCAAGTTCCATCTTCATGGAGCATGGGAGCAGGGCTGCAGCTCTGGAGGAATGATTCTGTCATTTTCAGCCTTAGAAGATCCTGGAGTCATAACACATATTCAATATGGGTAGTTTGGGAATGGAAGAGCTATTTGAATATGTGTGTGGGTTTGTGTGAGTCTCTCTCCCCATTTCCATAGGCTCTGATAGTGGTAGTGTTAGTTTCTTCCCTTGTTCTCTCCTATGGAAAATGAAATCCCTTTTCTAACAAGAAGCCTATTCCAGGGGCACCTGGGTGGCTCAGTGGGTTAAAGCCTCTGCCTTCGGCTCAGGTCATGATCCCAGGGTCCTGGGATTGAGCCCCGCGTCGGGCTCTCTGCTCAGTGGGAAGCCTGCTTCCTCTCCTCTCTCTTTCTCTGCCTGCCTCTCTGCCTACTTGTAATCTCTGTCTGTCAAATAAATAAATAAAATCTTAAAAAGAAAAAAAGCCTATTCCATTCGGAGCTGGTGAGATCAGAATACAGTGTCCGTGGAGATTGGGTCAAAGATGGTCATGTGACACAAGCTGGATCAATCAGCATCCTTCTGGTACTTTTGCTAGAATCAGTGGCAGAAGTATTCTATCTCTCTGTCTCTGTCTCTGTCTCTGTCTCTTTTCCTGCAAAAACTAACAGTCTGGGATAGATTCAACTCATTAAGTTTAGAGGTGCAAGTGGCCAGTTTTGTAGCATATGGGGGAAAATTACCTGAGACTGAAATCAACACAGAAAATCAGTCAGTTAACCAGGATGGAGTTTGGAGGTTGGGCTTGGAGGTTGGGCATGGATGGTAGGGAAGGAGGAGAGAAGATTCTTTTTTTTTTTTTTAGAAGTATATTTTCTTTTATATACAAAACTGAAGTCCCCAAAAGTGGTTTGTTGAAGTTGCTATCAACAAGATGTGAAATCATTTTTCCTTTGCTTTGGTTAAAACAGCCAAGGAATGCCAGTCAGTTACCCTTCCACTAACAGCATATAAACACAGTGACAGGACTACGTTTAGGACAGAGTAAACAACTTTAAAGAAAGGAAATTAAATTAATTTTAAACTAAAGTAAACATTTTACCAATAAATAAGTCTTTTTAAAAGGCAGCATCTTTATCCTACAATCTTGGGCATAACATATACATCAATTTACAGAATACATTTAGGAGAGAGGATTTGATGACATTATTAAAATGAATCCCTTAATCTAGACATTTCTGTGATAAGTCCTGCCCTTTGGACTTCCTGGTTATATAGACTAGCTCATTCTTTTTTTGTTTAAACTGGTTAGAGTCATTTTTTTTTTTTTAAATAGGCTCTGTGCCCAACATGGGGCTTGAACTTATGAACCCAAGATCAAGAGTTTCGTGGTCTGCCAACTGAAGCAGCCAGGTAGGTGCTCCTGGTTAGAGTCAAATTTTTGTCACATGTTCATTAAGTAGTCCATAATAATACTTTCTCATCCACTTATCTCAGCTTTAGGATACTTAAGGCATTCTTGGCCACCTTGAGCTGAACAAAAGTTTATAATTTTTTACTACTAATGTGTCCTTTTGTAGGCTGCCATCCCCTTTTGTGACAACAGAAGAGATAGGTCAAGTAGTTTGCAGAGCCATACTCAGTGGGGTGAAATCTGGTCCTGAGGTCCTTGATCTTCTTACCTGCAAAGGCTTTTGGAAACACACAGTTTTCTCAGTTTTGCTTCTGTCTCTCTTCAGACTCCCTTGTGTAAATTGATCCTGAAAGTATGAAGCCAAGGGAGATCTTCATAAAAGAGCTAGGTTTTTCAGGAGGGATTTCAGAGTGAAGAGGCAATTAAACAGGTAGGGCTTGAGATGAGCAAGTAGGGATTAGTGGGCTTGCAGAACTTCTGTTTAAGGGCAGCCACTGTTTCCTTACATTGGCCCTGGAGTTCCTTGTGCACAAGTGTCTTGCCCCTGTGTCCTTGTGATGATGTTGCACCAGGGGGAAGGAACTAGGAAGAAAGCAATAGTAGTTTTTAGGACTAATGACTGGTATTCTGATTTTCCTTTTTTTGCACACATGGGAAGAGTTCATTATCCACCTGCTTGAAGATAGCTGTGGCTGTATGACTTGCTCACAGTAAAATATGAGCAGAAGTGATGCACTCCTGGGGAGAAAGTTTTAAGAGCCATTGCATGATTTTCTATTTTATTTCTGCCATGGTGCTTGGTGTTATTAAAGATGGGGGGGGAGCTCCATCAAACAGGCTGTCACCAATGAGGAAAAGGCAGCCAGCCTGCTATGGACATGAAATATGAACAAGAAAGAAACCATTGCTGTTTTAAGCCACCAGGTATTTTAAAGAAAGTCAATTGGTTTTATTTTTTAGCACGGTTTTAGATTTACGGAATTGAGAAGATAGTTCAGAGAGTTCCATGTATGTCCCCTCTCAGATATCCCTCTGTTATTAACATCATGCTGTAGTATGGTGTATTTGATTAATGAATCATTATTTGTATATTATTATTAACTATAGTTCACAGTTTATATTAGATTCACTCTTTGTGTTGTACAGATTTATGGGCTTTGACAAATGCATGTCAGGTGTCCATACCTGCACTGTCATGTGGAATAGTTCCACTGCCCTAAAAATCCTGTGCTTCACCTGTTTGTTTATCCCCTTGCCCTGAGCTCTTGGTGATCATTGATATATGTCTATTTTTTGATCATTGGTATTTTTAATGTCTCTGTGGTCTTTCCTTGTCCCGAATGTTGTATCATTGGGATCCTAATGGTATTTAGCCTTTTTGGAGTAGCTTCTTTTCAATTAGCAGTATGCATTTTAGTTTCCTCTATGTGTTTTCATGGCGTTAGAGCTCACTTATTTTTATCACTGGATAATATTACATTATATGGAGTGCAGGTCGCTTATCCATTCACTTAAAAAATTATTTATTTAAGTCTTCTCTCTACTCAACATGGGCCTTGAGCTCAGGACCTCAAGATCAAGAGTAACACACTCTTCTGATTGAGCCAGGCAGACACACTTCCATTTACCTATTAAAGGACATCTTGATTGCTTTTAGTTTTTGGAAATTGTAAATAAGGCTGCCATAATCATTCTTGTGCAGGTTTTGTGTGGATGTAAGTTTTCATTTCAATTGGGTGAATACATAGAAGTGTACTTGCTAGATAGTGTGGTAAAACTATGTTTAGCTTCACAAGAAATTGCCAAACTAGGGGTGCCTGGGTGACTCAGTGGGTTAAGCCTCTGCCTTCGGCTCTGGTCATGATCTCAGGGTCCTGGGATCGAGCCCCGCATCAGGCTCTCTGCTCAGCACGGAGCCTGCTTCCCCCTTTCTCTCTGCCTGCCTCTCTGCCTACCTGTGATCTCTCTCTCTCTCTATGAAATAAATAATAAAATCTTAAAAAAAAAAAGAAATTGCCAAACTGTCATTCAAAGTGGCTGTACCGTTTTGCATTCCCACCAATAAGGACTGGAAGTTCTTGTTGCTTTGCATCCTCTTCAGCATGGGGTGTTGTCAGGTTTCCTTTACATAGTAGCGATTCTAATAGGTATGTAGTGGTATCTTGTTGTTGTTGTTGTTTTTAAGATTTTTTAATTTATTTAATAGAGAGACAGATCACAAGTAGGCAGAGAGGCAGGCAGAGAGAGAGGGGGAAGCAGGCTCCCTGCCAAGCAGAGAGCCCAACAAGGGGCTCGATCCCAAGACCCTGAGATCATGACCTGAGCCAAAGGCAGAGGCTTAACCCCCTGAGCCACCCAGGTGTCCCTCATTGTTGTTTTAACTTGTGTTCCCTAGTGACATATGGTGTTCAATATCTATTCATATACTTGTTTGTCATCTGTGTATCTTCTTTGGTGAGATGCCTGTTTAGATATTTCCTTCTTTCTGTCTTTCTTTCATTTTTAAAATCAAGTTATCTTTATTCTGGTATAGTTAATATACAGTGTTATATTAGTTTTAGGTGTACAGTATAGTGATTCAACAATTCTTTACATTATTCAGGTCTTTCATTCATTTTGAGCTTATTTTTGCAAATGATGTAAGAAGGTGGTCCAGTTTCATTCTTTTGCATTTTCCTGTCTGGTTTTCCCAGCACCGTTCATTGAAGAGACTGTCTTTTTCCTATTGTATATTCTTGCCTCTTTTGTCAGATTAATTGGTTTGTTTCTGGGCTTTCTGTTCTGTTCCATGGATCTATGTGAGTATTTTTTGCCAGTACCATACTGTTTTGCTTACTACAACTTTGTAATATAACTTGAAATCTGAAATTGTGATACCTCCAGTTTTTTTTTTCTCAATTTTAAGATTATTTTGGCTATTTGGGGTCTTTTGAGGTTGCATACGAATTTTAGGATTATTTGTTCTAGTTCTGTGAAAAATCTTGTTTGTATTTTTCACCCATTTTTAAATTGGGTTATTTTCTTATTGTTGAGTTTTAGGAGCAATTTTTCTATTTGGGATACAAAGCCTCTATCCAATGGTGTTCTACAAATATATTCTTCTTGTCTGTGGCTTGTCCTTTCATCTCTTAACAGTGTCTTTCACAGATTAGAAGTTCTTAATTTTGATAAAGACCAGCTTGTGATTTTTTTCCTTTTATCTATTGTCCTTTTGGTGTTGTATGTGAAAATTCATCTCCAAATCCAAGGTCATCTAGATTTTCTTCTATGTCATCTTCTAAAAGTTTTATAATTTTGCCTTTTATGTTTATGTTTTATTATCCACTTTCAATTAACTGTTGTGAAAAGTAGAAAGTCTATATCTAGATTAAATTTTTGCATAAGAATGTCCAATTGTTCCAATACCATTTGTTGAAGACTGTTGTTTCTTCATTGAATTTCCTTTGTTCCTTTGTTAAAGACCAGGGACCTATATTTGTGTGGGTCTGTTTCTGGACTCTTATATTCCATTGATCTGTTTATTTCTTCTGCAGTACCAAGCTCTCTTAATAACTGTACCTTTAGAGTAACCTTGAAGTCAGGTAATGTCAGTCTTTTGACATTGTTTTTCTTTAGTATTGTATTGGCTCTTTTGTGTCTTTGGCCTTCTGGTATAAGCTTTAGAATCATTTTGTTGATTATCACTTTGTTGATATCCACAAAATAACTTGTTGGGATTTTGATTAGGGTTGTGTCAAGTCTGTGATCAAGTTGGGAAAAATTGACATCTTAACAATATGGAGTCTTTCTACCCAGGAAATTAGAATATTTTACCATTTATTTAGATTTTTTATTTACTTCATCAGAATTACATAATTTTCCTCATATAGGTTCTATACTTACTTTGTTAGGTTTAAGCCTAAGTATTTCAGATGTTTTTGGTGCTTGTGGGTCATATTGTGTTTTTAATCTCACAGAAATTCCAGTTGCGCATTGCTGGGATATAGAAAAACATTCAACTTCTGTATATTAACCTGGTATCCTGAAACCTTGTTAAAGTTGCTTATTAGTTCCAGAGTGGGTTTTTTTGGAGGGGGCTTGGGGTAGGGGTCAATTTTTTGGGATTTTAGACATCATAGACCATCAGGTCATCTGCAAACAAAGGCAGTTTTAATTCTCCTCTCCTATCTACATAAATGTGATGTCCTTCATTAGCTAGGACTTTTGTCATATTGGTGAGAGGAAACATCTTTTCCTGTTCCTGATCGTACGGGGAAAGCATCTAGTTACTCACTGTAATATTAGCTTGGAAAGGCTTGTAGATGTTGGTTTTTTTTCTTTTTTTTTTTTTACAATTTTATTATTTATTTGACAGAGAAACAGTGAGAGCAGGAACACAAGTGGGGGAGTGGGAAAAGGAGAAGCAGGCTTCCCACTGGGCAGGGAGCCCGATGTGGGGCTCGATCTCAGGACCCTGGGATCATGACCTGAGCCAAAGGCAGACTCTTAATGACTAAGCCACCCAGGTACCCCATAGATATTCTTTTTAAGTTAAGAAAGTTGTCCTCTATTCTTAGCTTGCCCAAGGTTTCTATTCTGAATGGGTGTTGGATTTTGCAAATTTTTTTTTTGTGTGTGTGTTTGTTGATATGATCATATAATTTTTCTTCTTTAGCTTTTGATGCTTACATTAGTTGATAATATTAATTGGTTTTTGAATGCTGAACCAGCCTCACATATCTAGAATAAATCCCATTTGACCTTGGTGTATAATTCTTTTTATACATTACTTGATTTGATTTTCTAATATTTTGTTGAGTATTTTTACCTCTGTGTTAATGAGGAATACTTGTCTGTAGTTTTCCTTTCTTGGAATTTTTTTAAAAACTTTTTTTTTTGTTTAAAATTTTATTTATTTATTTATTTGACAGAGAGATCACAAGTAGGCAGAGAGAGAGGAGGAAGCAGGCTCCCTACTGAGCTGAGAGCCCGATGCGGGGCTTGATCCTAGGACCCTGAGATCATGACCTGAGCCGAAGGCAGAGGCCTTAACCCACTGAGCCACCCAGGTGCCCCTAAAAAACTTTTTTATTTTTAAGTAGTCTTCACAGCCAGTGTGGGGCTTGAAATCATAATCCCGAGATCAAGATCACATGCTCTACTGACTGAGCCAGCCAGATGCCCCTCTTGGAATGTTTTTGTTTAGCTTTAGTGTTAGCGCAATGCTGATCTTACAGAATGAGTTAGGAAATGTTTCCTCTGCTTTTCTTTTCTAGAAGAGATTATAGAGAATTGGTATTTCTCTATGAAATGTTTAGTGAAATTCACCAGTGAAACCATCTGCATTTGGTGCTTTCTTTTTTGGAAGGTTGCTAATTATTCATTCAGTTTCTTTGGTATAATAAGACTATCCCTATTACCTAGTTCTCCTTGTATGAGCTTTTGTAGATTATATCTTTGAAGGAATTGGCCCGTTTTATATAAGTTATCAAGTTTGTGTGAAATAGAGTTGTTCATAATATTCCTTTATTATGGTTTGATGTCTGTGGGATCATTAGAGTAACCCCTGTTTCATTTCTGAAATTAGTAATTTGTGTCTTCTTTCTCTTTTCCTTGGGTAGCCTGACTAGAGGTTTATCAATATTATTAATCTTTTAAAGGAACCAGCTTTTGGTTTTGTTGGTTTTTCTCTACTGGTTTCCCGTTTTCAGTTTCATTGATTTCTGCTTTAATTTTATTATTTCTCTTATTCTGCTTCTTTAGGTTTGTGTTACCAGTTTTCTTTAATTTCCTAAGGTGGAAGCTTGGTAATTGATTTTAGGTCTTTTTTTTTTTTTTAAAGATTTTATTTTTTAAATTAATCTCTGTGCTGAATGTGGGGCTTGAACTCATGAACCCGAGATCAAAAGTCCCATGCTCCACTGATTGAGCCAGCCAGGTGCCCTAAGTCTGTCTTCTTTTCTAATACACACACTCAGTGTTACAAATTTCCTTCTAAACCCTGCTTTTGCTACATCCCACAAATTTTGATAATAAGTTAGTGTATTTTCATTCAGTTCAAAATATTTTTACATTTCTCTTGGGAAAATCCAGCCAACCTGATGCACAAGAAGTGTGATCGAGTTAGGAAGCATTGTTGTTTTGAGCCGCTAATGATTTTTTTTTTTTTAAATTGTAGAAAGACTATCCTATCTTGTAGGTAAATGGGAACAGTGGGCTTTGTGAATGTAGCAGTCATAGATCTAAGTTTTAGGCAACAGAGGTCAAATCCAGAGGGATTTAAGCAGAGGGAGAATTTATTAAGAGGAGCATTGGGTAGTTCAGTATAACTTCAGGAAGCCTGAGATACATGGATTATACCTTACACAGCTGGGAGAATATTCCATGCAACAAACGAAGGCAGCAAAGACACCACTGTTGCTGCCCTGGGGCACTGACACTGAAGATTGCCCTGCAGTCCCCCCAACTGGATGCTGCCTTGGTTAACTAGAAATAGCTGCTGCCACACATGAACAGAATGGATTCTCTCAGCTCCTGCATTGTCACTGCCCTTGCTTCCAATATAAAGTCAGGGGGAGTGTTGTGTACTAAGTAAGAAAGGGATATAACTGGAAGACCACTAGACTAGCAGATGATTTAGGTCAGAGCACAGACTTCCAGAGAAGGGAGCCTGAGCAGGCCCCTTTACCTTTTTGAACCTGTTGGGTGGTATGAGGACAAAAGGAACTTAGTGAGAGCCTTAAAACTTGAGAGCTGTAAACCTCTCTATAAAGGTATGATATGTGTTTGCATGCCCAGAAATGGTAAGCATAGAACCCAGCACCAGGCACAGATTTGTCACTCAATATGGAGAGCAAATAAAGAGTCTAAATTTGTGTAGGTTCGAGACCTTGGCCTCTCAGTACACATCTGTCTCCTCCACTGGAATGTTGTTCAAGGACGTAACCTCAGCAATTAGAACAGGCCTAGAAGAGTGAGCCTTCTTCAACAAATACTGGTTAAATAAGTAAATGAGGGGTAAATGAATGACTTTCTCTATTCTGTCATCTGAGACCAGAATTTTCCCAGCCTAAACCTTCTTTGTTTATCCAGAAAGCTTCTTCTTGAGTTGGTTCTGCCTTTCTTCAGCATTAGCAAAGGAACTTCCCAAGAACATCCAGCTGTACAGACCACCAGCTTCTTTCATTGTTTCTCCAGGTCTTAATGATAAGGATCTGATGGCTGCTTTGGGAGGAAACTGGCCAGAGTCTCTATAATCCCATTTTTAGCCCACTACCCAATTACTTCTTTGCTTTTTTGGGCGTGCTTTTTTCCTTTCTGGTCTTTGTTCTAGTTTTCCCATTGCTCAGTTGGGCCCCAGCAGAACTAGTCTAACCAGATCACCCTCTACCTCTTAGTGACAGTAATCAGCCCATCAAAGAACTGTCACTTGATGTATCCTGGTGACACACACAAAAATCATAAAGAACATAAGATAATGACTTTTGGACCTAGAAAAAACTTTAGAAGCCGTCTGAGCTTTGCTTCTTTGGGGAAGCCTTTGCATTTTCTGTTCCTCTGCACAAAAATCATAAAGAACATAAGATAATGACTTTTGGACCTAGAAAAAACTTTAGAAGCCGTCTGAGCTTTGCTTCTTTGGGGAAGCCTTTGCATTTTCTGTTCCTCTGCGTGTACAGCATCTCCCCTTTCTGTGGCTGGCTTTTTGTCGTTGGAGGCCTCAGTATAGAAATCACCTCCTCACATGGGTCTTTCCTGAGTACTCAGTCTAAAGTGGCCTCCCAGTACCTCTCCATCCTAAGACTATATTTTAATTATCTGCTTATTACTTACCACTGTGTTCGCATACGCATTTATTAATTGATCATGCAAGCAGATGAATAGCATCTGGTACATATCAGAAGCTTGATAACATTTGTTGGATGGCTGATTCTAGTTCAAGTCCCTCTGGAAACTGAAACCCAGAGAAGTAAAGTGACCTAGGTTGGGGCGCCTGGGTAGTTTCATTGGTTCAGCATCTGACTCTTGATTTCTGCTCGGATCATGATCTCAGGGTCATGGGGTCAAGCCTTGTGTCTGGCTTCATGCTGGCTGTGGAGCCTGCTTGAGATTCTTTCTCTTCCTCTGCCCCCTGCCAGCTCACTGAGTGCTCTCTCCCTCTCAAACAGCAACAACAACAAAAACCCCATAAGTCACATAGCTCATTAATGGAAGGGCAGGAACTAGAACTCACTGCCCTTAGTCCTGTCCAGTACTTTTCCTACTGTACCTTTATAGCGATAAAGGTAAAAAGAACAAATATTTCTGGAGTCCTCCCCTTGTTTCAGTCTCTGTGTTAGTTCTCTGTGTGTCAGTTAGTCCATCCTTACAATGACAATGCAAGGTTGATAGAATTCATATTTTTATAATAAGGATACAGAGTCTTTGGGATTCTAAGTAATTTGCCTAGTATCACACGGCTATATAGAGAGCTGGGATCTGAATCCAGCTTGGGCTGAGTCTCAGGTTTCTTTGCTATCTCAGTTGCATGACTCCCTTCAGATAAAATTTGTGCTTTACTAGAATTTCTGTTCAGTAAACCTGAGCAGTGAATAACAGGGAAATTTCAAGCACTTTGGCAGGCTGACAAAAGACATGGTAAGGGAGGCTGTGCAGCTTTCCCTTTGCCCTTCAGATTACACTAGAGAGGTGACATCTGGGTCTTTTTCTCACAAGCGAGGCTCATCCACTCTAGAGTCCTGGAACAGAGATGTCAGGCTGCATAAGCAGCCCCCAAAGGTGTGTAGTGCAAAGAGAAACTGCCCAGCTCAATTCCATTTTCTCCTCAGGTGGACAAAGAAAGTTGGGATATATATAATTGAGGCCAAAATAGCTAGAAAATAAACTATCCCATTAATGATTTATACATTACCAAATACAAAACTCTTGGACCAAATGATAACAGAGATCACAAGCCCCTGCTTTCTCTCCACTGTCTCTGCAGCCTGGACCCTGTGTCATTCTGACTTCACCCACTCCCTGTCCTCTTGGGCCTGTGCTGCACTCGTCTGGCTGACTCCTGACCTTGGACAAGTTCAGCCATACCATTTCTCTTGCTCTTTCTCCAGGCAGCAGAATATTTCTGGAGAAACCACACAGTTGTCCTGTCTGGCTTCCACATGGTCTGTGTCCGCTTGCTTTAGTTGGGCCTGGGATGTAGCTCAACAATCCTTTCGCTCTGCTCTGATTTTCAGCTCCTTCCCTTCCTTACTGTTATAGTAAAGCTGTCTATGATGCATTAAAAAATGCCAGCCCAAGTGCACATGCCTGGTTTGACAGCATAAAGGGGGCTGTAGTTCTGGGGAAAGGTGGGTCCCAGTATCTACAACATTTCTCAGGTAGTGACAGTCCAGGAGGTACTGGCCACAACCTTGGCTTCTATTATCAAAATGGAAAAATTGCCCTTTGGGCTCAAACTCTTGTTCCTTATGCCTCTAATGAAGAATTTGAGGGTCACTGTATTAGAGAGTATGGACTTCCTGCCTCCTTTTCTTCTTTGCTGTCTCACTTTTTTCTTTCTTTCTTTCAACAAAACCAAACCCCCACTGTGTGCCAAGCACCGGTCTAGCCTCTGTAGAAGGAAGGCAAAAATTTTTGCTATCTTGAAACTGCCATGTAATCAACGGTTGACTTCTCCGACATACCTTCTGAGGGCAAAGTGCCTACTGAGCACCCTCTGTCCCTCACGCACATTTGCTGGCTTTTCCTCCATGAATGTATGTACATGCTCATTAAGCTTAGTTATATTCGTGGGCTGAAACAACCTCTTGGGGCTCAAGTCTAGCTCACTAGATTTCTCTTTGGAGATGGGGAAGAACAAAGGCAAAGGCAATAAGGAGAAGATACACCTGTTCAGGATAGAGGCCCTCAAAGCAGCTCTTGTAGCAAACCATACATTAAAAGTAATTTTGGTTGAGTTGAGATCTCCCTGAACTCAAAAGCACAGGTGTAGGGAGATGAGAGGGAAGAATTATCTTGGAGATACAGTAATAAGCTAATACAGCATGCATGACAACTTAGGGACTGAGAATTCATAAATATATTCATGTTTTCTCCCTAGTAAGATTGATTAAATACCCAAGCACAAAGTTAGAGTAAAAGAGAGATTGAAAGAGCAAGAGGGAGAAAGGGGGAGAGAGCTACAGAAGATCTGGTAAAACATATCAACTCCGGACAAAGAATACTTCATCAAACGCATAAACAGCCACTGTCTGGTACATTAGAATCGGGAAGTATCATAAATTAACCTGCCAAGAAACTTTGCAAAAGGTCATATTTAACATTAATCAGGCTCTGGAAGGCAGTGTGTATTTTCATGGCTAGGAGAAAAAAAAGACTGCTCTCTTTGCATTGCATTTTCAAAATCATTTCCAAATTATTCAGCAGGAGAGGAAAAAACCATTTCCAGCTGATTTAGGGACAGAGAATTGATTCCGTTGCCACCTAGGCATCCCTTCAGTGTGAGTGTCGGGGCGTATAAATGAAAGGGAACATTGCCTGGACCTGACTGTTTGGCCTTTCTCTGGCTTTTGACAGTACGGTGGTCTTATTTTGAAAAGTGCCCTCCTAGAGGTGAAAGGTGCTTGTGAGAGCCACACAGTAAGAGAGCAGCTCCAGAGAAGGGAGAGAAAGTTGTAGGTGGAAGAAAATGAACAATTACTCTAGTGGCAGCTGGTTTGGAGAATGAGCCTGCTTTTTCTTTCAGGCTGTAGACCCTGAGCCAGGGCTGAGTTCAGATCATTTAGTAGGACCATATGAGATACTAGATGCTAGACTCTCTGTTGCCAGTAATTAGTTTCCCCATCCACTGAATGAGTGCTAACATTATCTGCAAAATAGGTAGAGGATGTTATTTACTCATCCAGCTAGGAAAGGTATAGCTTAAATCTAGGTCATTACTTTTCTGCGTCTTCTCTCAGAAGGCGCGTTTCCTTAATCTGACTTTATGTGGATATTTCTGTCTCTATTGCTGGTTATGCCAGATTCTTATCTATTCCTTCCCTGTCACCTGCCTTTCCTAATTGGCAATTCTAATTTGGCCCAAGACAGAGCTACATTAATGTATACATTTATTCAACAAATATTTATTAAGCATTTGCTGTGTGTATCAGGCTCTGTTCTAGGTGCTAAAGGTATAGCTATGAACACAACAGACCCAAGTCCCTGCTCTCAAAACACATAAGTAAAGACAAGAAATGAATAAATTGCGTGGCCATATAACAAGGATAATGAATAAATGTAATAAAAAATAAAGGGTACGGTAAGTTAGAAGATGATGAGTGCTGTGGGAAGGTAGAGGAGTATGACAGTGTTGGGGGTACCATGGTGGTTACAATTTAATTTAATTTTTAAAAGATTTTATTTATTTGAGAGAGAGAGAGCGTATCACACAAGTGGGGGTGGGGCAGAGGGAGAGGGAGAAGCAGACTTCCCGCTGAGCAGGGAGCCCAACGCAGGGCTCCCAGGACCACAGGATCATGACCTGAGCCAAAGGCAGAAACTTAACCAACTGAGCCATCCAGGTGTCTCAGTTACAATTTTAAATAGAATAGTCAACGTAGGCCTCAGTGAGAAGGTGGTATTTATTTATTTATAAAAAGATTTTATTTATTTATTTGACAGAGAAAGACATAGCAAGAGAGGGAACACAAGCAGGGGGAGTGGGAAAGGGAGAAGCAGGCTTCTTGCCAAGCAGGTACCCCGATGTGGGACTTGATCACAGGACCCTGGGATCATGACCAGAGCCGAAGGCAACATTTAATGACTGAGCTACCCAGGCACCCTGAGAATGTGCTATTCATTCATTCATTCATTTATTTTATTTATTTATTTTTAAAAGATTTTATTTATTTATTTGACAGGTAGAGATCACAAGTGGGCAGAAAGGCAGGCAGAGAGAGAGGGGGAAGCAGGCTTCCTGCCAAGCAGAGAGCCCAATGCGGGGCTGGATCCCATGACTCTGGGACCACAACCTGAGCCGAAGGCAGGGGCTTTAACCCACTGAGCCACCCAGGCGCCCCGAGAACGTGATATTTAAATAAAACTTTGCAGGAGGTGAGGAAGAACCATTTGGATATCTGGGGAAGGAGCATCCCAGGTATGAGAATAGTACAAAGGCCCTGAAGTGAATGTATGTGCATGTTTGAGGAGCAGCAAGGGGGCCGCTATGGTAGGAGGAGATGGAGTGACACAGAAGAGGTGCCTGAAGGGATTATGGGAGGCCTGGCAGGCCGATGTGATGGATGATGGACTCTGGCTTTTACCATGGAAGAAATGGGGTACCTTTGGGGGGTTTGGAGCAGAAGAGACATAGTCTGACTTAGAAACTGACTTTCAAAGGTGTCATCTCAGTGTTGCTCAAATACACTCTACTAAGAGAGAGGAATGGGAATTCTACCTCTAAACCTATGGGCCTCTGGGGAGGCCATGGACAATGTGGGGCTCACTCTAGAGCAGCCCCTCCTTTGCTCACTCTTTCCTTTTACAGAATCCTTGTCAGCCCTCAGCAACAAGGCATGGTCAGATGCTTATGGGGTGTTAAGACTCCCATCCTGGACCAGGCTGGGCCCCTGGGGCAGCCACAGGCAATGATGGGGAGTGTCTGGGTAATCCAGTAGAGCTCCTGGATGGGAAGCAGATGGGAGGGGTGACTTAATTTATCATAAAGAATGTGGCTGCAGAGCTGAGACTGCTCATTACCCTTGCAATATCTATCCCTTTCTTTTTAAACAGAACCCTAGCTTTCTCAGGTGTCCAACTTCCCTTGCAGCCCGAGTGTGTAGTTATAAGCAAAAGTCACAGAATGGGGTTCCAGGAGATCTTTGGAAAGAGGGCTGACTCTACTGGGAGGAGTGTCTTGTTACCCCTTCCCATTCCATTTCCTGCCAATGACCAGAAGCCCAGCAGCTGTCTTGTGACCTTGAGGATGTAAGCCAAGAGTGCAGGATGGCAGAAATGTAGGCGTCTGTGTTCGTGGGCCCCCTTGCCATCACTGTGCTTCACTTGGTCTTACTTATATGAAAGAAGGTACCTCCAATTTTTAAGTCACTGTTTTCAGTAGGGGAATGGAAGTCCTAACTGAAACAGAAAGTGACTTGGAGTCTCTGACCACCTGAACATGAACACTGATGTAGAAATAATAACTGAATCTGAGTCATATCTGAGAGGAATTCTCTGAATTGTTTTGGCCAAGTTATTTAATAATAGTGGTAACTGTTACCATTAATTATGTAGTCACTTACTGTGCTAAGTGTTTTATTTCCTTCATTATTCCATGTGAGCATCAGAAAACATCATATGAGGTGAGTTTTATTATACGCATTTTAAAGATGAGGAAAGATTCATAGAGATTAGGTTAGAGATTATAGAGCAAACATGTATAAACTGGGGGTTGCAACCAAGTCTGGAGCCCTTGTTCTTAAGTACCGTGCAGTGCTCTTACTTATTTTCTTTGGGTCTTAGTTTTCTCATCTGTACAGTGGGTTGCAGGACTGGATGTTCTTTGAACCCCTTTTTTTTGTCTCTGAAGCTCTCTGGCATATATCAGTCTTGTGTCTGGCTTGACCTTGACGCCACTGCCGCGTCTTCCCATTCCCCACATTTCCAAGTGGAACCTGCGTCAAAGATGCTGTAATCTGAGCTTTTGTCTGCTCCCTGCGCCTCGAGAAGAGCATCTCATTGGGCAGTCTGAGTAGGTAGCCCCAGCCAGGGGCCCCAGAGGGTGTTCAGAGGAGGTTCTGCAGGGGCCGCCTGCCTCAGCTGGCTGAAGAACCTTCTGTCAGCCCCTGAGCCGGCTCACTGGGCGGGGAAGGGGGTTGGTGGTGGTGCATCTCTGCACAGCCAGACAATCTGTCTGTTTTGATGATCAAGGAGGGACTTGGTGAGAGCAGCAGCTGAGGGCCCTCCCAGGTGATAAAAACTTGCGGGGGGGCTCTCAGGAGAGGTGGGCTGCTGGCTAAATGTGAAGAACAAGCCCGCGCTGTGTAAATACATTTACAGGATGGAGCCGTGCTTTGGCCCTCGGGGGCCCATTTCCTGAGCGGTGTGGCAGGAACTGTCTTCCTCGGAACAATTGACAGGGCCAGTGGGGAAAGCTAAACAGATCTTGATTTCTTTCTTTGCCTCGGCACATTTACCTAATGAGCCAAAGGAACAGGCCTGGAGAGGCGCCGAAACTGAAGACCACAGGTGGCCTCGGAGCAGAAAACTCGCTCATCTTGCAGTGTGGGAAAATTCCACGTCTCTTTCTTCACATTCCAGTTCTCCTTGGTCCAGGTCCTGCAGGACCTTCATTTTCCCTCAGAGTCAAATAGGAAAGTCGCTTTGTGTCTTGCCTGGATGCCTGGTGTGTGGCTGCTGCAGTTAAGGACACCTGCCCCTGGCTCATCTGGAAGGCGCTACAAGGGGATGTGATTGGGTGAGGTTGGTGGGTCAGAGATGGTATCTCTGTATCTGAGGATACAGGTGTGGTGGCAACTCTCTTCCCTCTGACCAGGCCTTTGGCTTCAGATAATGGGATTCTGGAATTCTTTCTGGGTACAGCTCAGTTGTCAGGAAGCTCTCAGCAAGTCACAAAGGGAGAATGTGACCCCTTTGCAATGGTTGTGGAGGGCACTCAATCAGGCCAGAATACTGAAGTGTTTCAGATTCAGTGTGTCTGGGATGTGCAGAAAACATCCTTCCATTTAGCCGAGAGAAAAAAGGGAACCCGGGAACTGATGCTCCCATTGGCCTGGAGCGTGAGGGTCTCAGGTTCGTTCTTGCCTCCTCTCGGGTCAAGGGTGGTGCTTTGTTCTCGTTACGCTGCCTGGTGACAGGGCTGGGGTCCCTTTTCCTGGGTGGGTCTGCTATTCCCAGTTCTTTGGCATCTCCCTTTCCAGGGTGGGCTCTCAGTAAGGGCTTGCTGATGTGGGCGAATGGAGCTCTCAGCAAATCTATGTAAACAGCTGGGAAGAAACTGCTGCTTGGCAGGGGTGGGGGTTGGGGAGGCGTGGGTTGTAGTTTGGTTGTTGAGCTGCTTTTTCTGAGATGAGTAGTCCTGTCATCCTTCTGTTTGGTATCCTGGGGAGGAAGAATTCCTGGTGCTGAGGCATATGAGGGCAGATTCCTGCCCTCCAGGGGCAGTAGCAAAGACTCCAGCTTTTGAGTCATTCCAGGAGGGATGGGGGCAATTCCTGAAGATGAGTTTGGAGATGCATTCTCCACACCAGTCTCCCTAGAGATGAGGTGCCTGACCCACTGGGCTGTTCCTACACTGCATTTCTACAACTCATCAGTTTGGTCTCTAGGGGAAAGAAGCCAGATAGGTGGAAGGCCTTGAACTGTGCCCCTTGGGGTAGCTATTGCTACAGTTTTAGCATCTTCATTCACAGCTTTCAAGTGTTCCACCTTCTGACCACCCAGCTTCTCTTTTATCTCTCAGCCCAAGGACAGCTGGTGGGCAAAGCTGCAGGGCCATCATTCCCTGTGGGGATTCTTTCCTATTAGTTAGTGCCGGAGGCACTTGGAAAAGGATGGGTTTTGCTTCAAACTGCAAGCCCAGCCTAGGTCTCTTCTAGCTCAAAGGTTCAAAAAGCAGAGGGATTATAACTGGTGACTTGGTAAGGGTCTGTGGGGGATTTCTGTGAGAATGTTGAAGCTGTCCAGGGAGGAAGTCAACATGTGCCCAGGGTGGAGAGAACGCATTTCTAACACTGATGACAAATGAAGCGGCAGGTCCTTCTCCCCACCCTACCCTTCCCCAGCCATAGGAGCATCTTGCAGATCTCCCCTATAGAAACAGGCTGGGTCTGAGGTCCTGCCCTCAGGATACTCCAGAACTTACACTCAGAGGTAAAACATAGTATTGGATTCCTATCCCAATTTTCCATTAAACAACAGAGGAAGGAGGAATCTCAATAATCATCTGTTTTTAACATCTTTTTTTTTTACAGATGAGATAACTGAGTCCCAGTAGGAATAATAATAATAATAATAATAATAATGGCAGCAGTAAATGCCTTAACATTGCTCACCATGTGCCCATTACTATTCTAAGCACTTCCTCATTTTATCCTCCTAGAACTCCGCAAGGTAGATACTATCATCTTCATGTTAAAGATGAGGCAACAGAGGCTGAGTAACTTGCCCAAGGACATAAAGTTGGCATGTATTAGAACTGGAATTCAAAGGCTCCAGGGTTCAACCTCTCAACTGTTCTGCTAAGTCACTTTGGTAGTTGGTCAGATTCGGGACCCACAATACAAGCTTTCCAAGCCTCCATTCACACATTCTTCTTCCAGACCAGCATTATCCAATATGGTAGCTGCAAGCCACATGTGGCTATGGTGCATTTGAAATGTGGTTTGTTTAAATGGAGATGTGTTGTAAAATACTCTCTGGGTTTCAAAGACCTACTACAAAAAAAAAAAAAAAAAAGAATGTAGGATAATCTCATTAATATTTTTTATATTGACTATGTGTTGAAATGATAATCTGCTGCATGTATCAGTTTAAATATGTTATAATTAATTTCACATGTTTCTTTTTACTTATTTTCTGTAACTACTGGATATTTTAAGATGTGTGTGTGTGGCTTGCATGTGTGGCTCGTGTCTGTGGCTCAGATTACATAGATTGTTTTCCAGTTTTATTGAGAAATAATTGGCACACCTCACTGTATAAGTTGAAGGGGTATAGCATGATGGTTTGATTTGCATATATTACAAAATGATTACCACATTAGGTTGAGTTACCATCCATCATTTCATATGGATACAATAAAAAGAATATAAAAAAAAGATTCTCCTTGTGATGAGAACTCTTAGGATCTACTCTTTTAATAACTTTCTTGCATGCCACACAGCGGTGTTAGCTATAGTCACTATGTGGTACATCACATCCCCAGTACTTACTTACCTGGTCGCTAGAATTTTGTACCTTTTGATCAACTTCCTTTAGTTTCCCACCTCCTACTTCTGTTAACCACAAATATGATCACTTTTTCTATCCATTTGTTTTTTTTAGGACAAATTTTTAGATTCTACATGTAAGAGAGATCATTCAGTATTTGTCTTTTTCTGTCTGACTTAATCTCACTTAGCGTAATACCTTCAAGGTCCATCCATGTTGTTGCAAATGGTAGGATTTCCTCTTTTTAAAAGACTGAATAGGGGCGCCTGGGTGGCTCAGTGGGTTAAAGCCTCTGCCTTCGGCTCAGGTCATGATCCCAGTGTCCTGGGATCGAGCCCCGCATCGGGCTCTCTGCTCAGCAGGGAGCCTGCTTCCTCCCTTCTCTCTGTCTGCCTACTTGTGATCTGTCTGTCAAATAAATAAATAAAATCTTTAAAAAAAAAAAAAAGACTGAATAAAATTCCAGTGGATATATACCACAACTTCTTATCCATTTATCCATTGATGGACATTTAGATTATTTCCATGTCTTGGTGATTATGAGTCATGCTGCAGGGGATGTGGGAGTGCAGATATTTTTTTGAGTTAGTGTTTCTGTTTCGATTGGACATATTTCCAGAAGTGGAATTGCTAGATCATATTAAAGTTCTCTTTTTAATTTTTTTATTAATTAATTATTTTTATTAACATATAATGTATTATATGCCCCAGGGGTACAGGTCTGTGAATCATCAGGCTTACACACTTCACAGCCTTCACCATATCACATACCGTCCCCAATGTCTATAACCCAACCATCCTCTCCACACCCCCCTGCCCCCAGCAACCCTCAGTTTGTTTTGTGAGATTAAGAGTCTCTTATGGTTTGTCTCCCTCCCCATCCCATCTTGTTTCATTTTTTTCTTCCTACCCCTCTATCCCCCCACTCTGCCTCTCAAATTCCTCTTATCAGGGAGATTATATGATAATTGTCTTTCTCTGATTGACTTATTTCGCTCAGCATAATACCCTCTAGTTCCGTCTACATCGTTGCAAATGGCAAGATTTCATTTCTTTTGATGGCTGCATAGTATTCCATTGTGTGTGTGTATATATATATATACCACATCTTCTTTATCCATTCATCTGTTGATGGACATCTAGGTTCTTTTCAAAGTTTGGCTATTGTGGACATTGTTGCTATAAACATTTGGGTGCACGTGCCTCTTTGGATCACTACATTTGTATCTTTAGGGTAAATACCCAGTAGTCCGATTTCTGGGTCATAGGGTAGCTCTATTTTCTTTTTTTTTTTTTTTTTTTTTTTTTTAAAGATTTTATTTATTTATTTGTCAGAGAGAGAGAGAGAGAGAGAGCAAGCACTGGAAGACGGAGGCAGAGGGAGAAGCAGGCTCCCCGCCCAGCAAGGAGCCCGATGTGGGACTCGATCCCAGGACGCCGGGATCATGACCTGAGCCGAAGGCAGCTGCTTAACCAACTGAGCCACCCAGGCGTCCCGGGTAGCTCTATTTTCAACTTTTGAAGGAACCTCTTTGCTGTTTTCCAGAGTGGCTTCACCAGCTTACGTTCCCACCAACAGTGTAGGAGGGCTCCCCTTCCTCCGCATCCTCTCCAACATCTGTCATTTCCTGACTTGTTAATTTTAGCCATTCTGACTGGCGTGAGGTGGTATCTCATTGTGGTTTTGATTTGTATTTCCCTGATGCCGAGTGATGTTGAGCATTTTTTCATGTGTCTGTTGACCATCTGGATGTCTTCTTTGCAGAAATGTTTGTTCATGTCCTCTGCCCATTTCTTGATTGGATTATTTGTTTTTTGGGTGTTGAGTTTGATAGGTTCTTTATAGATTTTGGATACTAGCCCTTTATCCTGATAGGTCATTTGCAAATATCTTCTCCTGTTCTGTCAGTTGTCTTTTGGTTTTGTTGACTGTTTCCTTTGCTGTACAAAAGCTTTTGATCTTGATGAAATCCCAATAGTTCATTTTTGCCCTTGCATACCTTGCCTTTTGCAATGTTTCTAGGAAGAAGTTGCTGCGGCTGAGGTCGAAGAGGTTGCTGCCTGTGTTCTCCTCTAGGATTTTGATGGATTCTTGTCTCACATTGAGGTCTTTCATCCATTTTGAGTCTATTTTTGTGTGTGGTGTAAGGAAATGGTCCAGTTTCATTTTTCTGCATGTGGCTCTCCAATTTTCCCAACACCATTTGTTGAAGAGACTGTCTTTTTTTCCATTGGACATTCTTTCCTGCTTTGTCGAAGATTAGTTGACCATAGAGTTGAGGGTCTATTTCTGGGCTCTCTATTCTGTTCCATTGATCTATGTGTCTGTTTTTGTGCCAGTACCATGCTGTCTTGATGATGACAGCTTTGTAATAGAGCTTGAAGCCTGGAATTGTGATACCACCAACTTTGCTTTCCTTTTCAAAATTCCTCTGGCTATTCGAGGTCTTTTCTGGTTCTATATAAATTTTAGGATTATTTGTTCCATTTCTTTGAAAAAAATTGATGTTATTTTGATAGGGATTGCATTTAATGTGTAGATTGTTTTAGGTAGCATAGACATTTTCACAATATTTGTTCTTCCAATCCATGAGCATGTAACCCTTTTCCATTTCTTTGTGTCTTCCTCAATTTCTTTCATGAGTACTTTATAGTTTTCTGAGTACAGATTTTTTGCCTCTTTGGTTAGGTTTATTCCTAGGTATCTTAACGGTTTTGGGTGCAACTATAAATGGGATTGACTCCTTAATTTCTCTTTCTTCTGTCTTGTTGTTGGTGTATAGAAATGCAGCTGATTTCTGTGCATTGATTTTATATCCTGACACTTTACTGAATTCCTGTACAAGTTCTGGCTGTTTTGGAGTGGAGTCTTTGGGTTTTCCACATAAAGTATCATATCATTGCGAAAAGTGAGAGCTTGACTTCTTCTTTGCCAATTCAGATGCCTTTAATTTCTTTTTGTTGTCTGATTGCTGAGGCAAGGACTTCTAGTACTATGTTGAATAGCAGTGGTGATAGTGGACATCCCTGCCGTGTTCCTGATCTTAGCAGAAAAGCTCTCAGTTTTTCCCCATTGAGAATGATATTTGCTCTGGGTTTTTCATAGATGCCTTTGATGATATTGAGGAATGTACCCTCTATTCCTACCCTTTGAAGAGTTTTGATCAACAAAGGATGCTGTACTTTGTCAAATGCTTTTTCAGCATCTACTGAGAGTATCATATGGTTCTTGTTCTTTCTTTTATGAATGTATTGTATCACATTGATTGATTTACGGATGTTGAACCAACATTGCAGCCCAAGAATAAATCCCACTTGGTCGTGGTGAATAATCCTTTTAATGTACTGTTGGATCCTATTGGCTAGTATTTTGGTGAAAATTTTCGCATCTGTGTTCATCAAAGATATCGGTCTGTAATTCTCTTTTTTGATGGGGTATTTGTCAGGTTTTGGGATCAAGGTGATGCTGGCCTTATAAAATGAGTTTGGAAGTTTTCCTTCCATTTCTATTTTTTGAAACAGTTTCAGGAGAATAGGAATTAATTCTTCTTTAAATGTTTGGTAGAATTCCTGTGGGAAGCTGTTTGGCCCTGGGCTCCTGTTTGTTGGGAGATTTTTGATGACTGCTTCAATCTCCTTACTGGTTATGGGTTTGTTCAGGTTTTCTCTTTCTTTCTGGTTCAGTTTTGGTAGTTTATATGTCTCTAGGAATGTGTCCATTTCTTCCAGATTGTCAAATTTGCTGGTGTATAGTTGCTCATAATATGTTCTTATAATAGTTTGTATTTCTTTGGTGTTGGTTGTGATTTCTCCTCTATCATTCATGATTTTATTAATTTGGGTCCATTCTCTTTTCTTTTTTGTAAGTCTGGCCAGGGGTTTATCAATCTTATTAATTCTTTCAAAGAACCAGCTCCTAGTTTTGTTGATTTGTTCTACTGTTCTTTTGGTTTCTATTTCATTGATTTCTGCTCTGATCTTTATTATTTCTCCTCTCCTGTTGGGTTTAGGCTTTCTTTGCTGTTCTTTCTGCAGCTCCTTTAGGTGTAGGGTTAGGTTGTGTACTTGAGACCTTTCTTGTTTCTTGAGAAAGGTTTGTATGGCTATATACTTTCCTCTCAGGACCACCTCTGCTGTGTCCCACAGATTTTCAATAGGTGTGTTTTATTATCATTTGTTCCCATGAAATTTTTCAAATCTTCTTTAATTTCCTGGTTGACCTGTTCATTCTTTAGTAGGATGCTCTTTAACCTCCATGTATTTGAGTTCTTTCCAACTTTCCTCTTGTGGTTGAATTCTAGCTTCAGAGCATTGTGGTCTGAAAATATGCAGGGCATGATCCCAATCTTTTGGTACCGGTTGAGACCTGATTTGTGACCCAGGATGTGATCTATTTTGGAGAATGTTCCATGTGCACTAGAGAAGAATGTGTATTCTGTTGCTTTGGGATGGAATGTTCTGAATGTATCTGTGATGTCCATCTGGTCCAGTGTGTCATTTAAGGCCTTTATTTCCTTGTTGATCTTTTGTTTGGATGATCTGTCCATTTCAGTGAGGGGGGGTGTTAAAGTCCCCTACTATTATTGTATTATTGTTGATGTGTTTCTTTGATTTTGTTATTAATTGGTTTATATAGTTAGCTGCTCCCACGTTAGGGGCATAGATATTTAAAGTGGTTAGTTCTTTGGGCACCTGGCTGGCTCAGTGGGTTAAAGCCTCTGCCTTTGGCTCAGGTCATGATCCTGGGGTCCTGGGATCGAGCCCCGAATCAGGCTCTCTCTCTCTCTGCCTGCTTCTCTGCCTACTTGTAATCTCTTTCTCTCTCTCTCTCTCTGTGTCAAATAAATAAATAAAAAAAATCTTAAAAAAATGGTTAGATCTTCTTGCTGGACAGACCCTTGGAGTATGATATAGTGTCCTTCCTCATCTCTTATTATAGTCTTTGGCTTAATATCTAATTTATCTGACATAAGGATTGCCACCCCAGCTTTCTTTAATGTCCATTAGCATGGTAAATTATTTTCCACCCCCTCACTTTAAATCTGGAGGTGTCTTTGGGTCTAAAATGAGTTTCTTATAGACAGCATATCGATGGTTTTTTTAAAAATCCATTTTAATACCTTGTGTCTTTTGATTGGGGGCATTTAGCCCATTTACATTCAGGGTAACTCTTGAAAGATATGAATTTAATGCCATTGTATTGCCTGTAAGGTGACTGTTACTGTATATTGTCTCTGTTCCTTTCTGGTCTACTACTTATAGGCTCTCTCTTTGCTTAGAGGACCCATTTCAGTATTTGCTGTAGGGCTGGTTTGGTGTTTGCAAATTCTTTCAATTTTTGTTTGTCCTGGAAGCTTTTTATCTCTCCCTTCTATTTTCAGTGATAGCCTAGCTGGATATAGTATTCATGGCTGCATATTTTTCTCATTTAGTGCTCTGAATATATCATGCCAGTTCTTTCTGGCCTGCCAGGTCTCTGTGGATAAGTCTGCTGCCAGTCTAATATTTCTGCCATTGTATGTTACAGACTTCCTGTCCCGAGCTGCTTTCAGGATTTTCTCTTTGTCACTAAGACTAGTAAGTTTTACTATTAGATGACGGGGTGTGGATCTATTTTTATTGATTTTGAAGGGGGTTCTCTGTGCCTCCTTGATTTTGATGCTTGTTCCCTTTGCTGTATTAGGGGAATTCTCTATTATAATTTGCTCCAATATACCTTCTGCCCCTCTCTCTCTTTCTTCTTCTGGAATCCCAGTTATTCTAATATTGTTTCGTCTTATGCTATCACTTCTCTCTCGAATTCTCCCCTCATGGTCCAGTATTTGTTTGTCTCTCTTTTGCTCAGCTTCTTTATTCCCCGTCATTTGGTCTTTTATATCACTAATTCTTCTGTCTCATTTATCCTAGCAGTAAGAGCCTCCATTTTTGATTGCACCTCATTAATAGCTTTTTTGATTTCAACTGGGTTAGATTTTAGTTCTTTTATTTCTCCAGAAAGGGATTTTATTTCTCCAGACAGGGTTTCGCTACTATCCTCTATGCCTTTTTCAGGCCCAGCTAGCACCTTAAGAATCATCATTCTGAACTCTAGATCTGACATATTACCAATGTCTGTATTGATTGGGTTCCTAGCCATTGGTACTGTCTCTTGTTCTTTTTTTTTTTTTTTTTGTGGTGAGTTTTTCCACCTTGTCATTTTATCCAAATAAGAATATTTGAATGAGAGAATAAAATACTAAAAGGGTGGCAAAGACCCCAGAAAAATGTACACTAGCCAAATCAGAAGAGACCCCAAACTGAGGGGGAGAAGAAACAGGGGAAAAAATATATGTATATATACACACACACACACATATATATCTATATTAGACTGATGAATAGAACAGAGACACCCACTTGATTTTGGGTGTAATTTGGTCTCTTAGAAGAAACTACCTCCCAAAATTTTTAAGAAAGAGAAACTTATATATATATATATATAAATAAGGGTAAATACGATGAAGGGATGGAATATGACTCTAAAGATGAAAATTTAAAAAAAATTCTAGAAAAGGAATTGATAAGAAAGAAGAATAAGGAAAAAAAGGGAGAGAATATGTTCAGGCTGGAGACTAGACTAAAGCCCTGTGCTAGGTTTAGGGTATATTTTGATCTATTAGAAGAAATTGTATCCCAAAATTTTTTAGTGAAAAAACCCCTTATTTGTATACAAAAAATAAGGTTAAATACAATGAAGGATAAAATATGATTATAATAATGAAAGTTTAAAAAGATTTTTTTAGAAAGGTATTGTTAAGATAAACTAGTTAAAAAACATTTAAAAAGGAAAGAGGAAAATTTTAAAAAATTAGAATAAGAAAAATAAAGTAAAGAAATTTAATTTAACTTTTCAAGACCAAAGGATCACGGGGAGAAAGCCATGAATTCCATGAATTCCATGCATTGCTTTCTCCTATCTCGGGAGTCCACTCTTTTCCTTGATGGGTGAGCTTGGTTTTGACTGGATGTTCTCACTGATCTTCTGGGGGAGGGGCCTGTTTTAGTGATTCTCAAATGTCTTTGCCCAAGGTGGAATTTTGCCACCCTTGCCAGGGGCCAAGATACGTAATCTTCTCGGGTTCGCTCTTGGGAGCTTTTGTTCCCTGAAGGCTTTCCGTAGAGCTCTGGAGGACAGGAATGAAAATGGCGGCCTCCCAGACTCCACCTGGAGGAGCCGAGAGCTTGGGCCCTACTCCTTAGTGTGCCCTCAGATAAAAGGGGTCAGTCACTCCTGTCTTCTTGGTCCCTCGCTGCACTCTGGGCTCAACCGACCTGTGACCGAGCATTTCTGTCTCTGACCCACGTCCCCGTTTGGAGTCTCCAAACCCAGCAGATTCCTGCTGCTCTGCTCTTCCAGTGGAGGAAGGTGGGTATCCCTGGATCTGCCACTTGTGGGGTCCCTGCTTGAAGTGCAGCGGCTGACTGTGCCACCGATCACAGTTTAAGGTAACCCTGAGCTGAGAGCTCTCTCCTCAGCTTTGTCTCTGCAATGGCTTCCCTGCTCCGATACCGGCAAGCTCTGCTATGCTCAGACACCCCCGATCCTTCTGTGACCCCACGAGACCTGAGACCAGACTGTCTGTGCAAGCCACCCCCCCAGCCCCCCGCCCCGGCTTAGCCTCTGGAGCAACATCCCTCCGTGCAGCAGACTTATAAAAGTTTGGATTTTGTGCTCTGTTGCTCCACCGCTTGCTGGGAGCCGGCCCCTCCCTCCATGGTCTATCTTTTGTTCGCTTTGGATTCACTTCTCTGCACATCCTGCCTTTCAGAAAGTGGTCGATTTTCTGTTCCTAGAATTGCTGCTCTTCTTCTCTTTGATCTCCTGTTGAGATTGTAGGTGTTCAGAATGGTTTGATAACTATCTAGCTGAACTCCTGTGACCTGATACCATTTCAGTCTGCTACTCCTCCACCATCTTGCCTCCTTCCCCTCTTTTTAATTTTTTGAGGACCCTACACTGGTAGTGGCTATACCAATTTATATTCCCACTAACCATGCACAAGCGTTCTCTTTTTTCCACATCCAACACGAGCAATTTTATGTGTGACTTGTGTTTGTGGATAGCACTATTCTATACCATCAGTTGCCAGCTGGAAAGCAAAACCTGAGAGCTCCAGTGCTGTTGAGGCTGCATCCCCAGCCCAGTCCCAGTGACTGCAGTGCCTTGTGAAGAGGGCCTCTTGCCTGTATGCAGCCTTGCATACATCTGTGACTTACATCCCTGCTCTGATAAGCTGGAAGCTTCCACTGTCACCTCTGGGATAACATCATTAGGAGAAGAGCAAAACATCAGACTCTTTAGAGGAGTGAGGAGGTGTGAGCCCCACAGATCCATGATCCATGTTTAACTCTGGCTTTTTTACCTATTAGCTCTGCTATTTAAACTCTGACTTTAATTTCTTTGTCTGGAGAATGGGAATAATAACAGCTGCACCTCTGAGGTATGGACATAAAATGAGATGTTGGATATAAAGCACTTAAACAATAAGGTCCCACTGAATCCACTGGTCCTTTCCCTTCCAGCCCTGATTTTCAGAGGATGGCTTTCTCTACCACTTGATATATCACATTCTAAATCTAAAATCGAGAAAACATGAGGGAAGATACTCCCTGCTGCTTTTTCACTTTCTAATTTCCTTGGTAGCTTGGGACAAGTCTGCATCTCAGTTTCTCTCTCTGTGAAGAATGTGAGGTCCCTGGAGGACAGACCCTGCCCATGCTGGTGATAGTTGGAACTCTGATGCCAACTAGTGGTGTTCAGCGTAGGTGGGAGAAAACTGCACAAGGGCAACTTCTGGGTTATCGTCTTCCCTTCCTTTCCCTCTCATGGAACTCTGGTGGTTCTGCTACCAGCTCAGGCCTGGCCCAGACACAGGGTGTGAATCTGGGACCCGGAGAAGGCGCTAACTCTCTTGGGCTTCAGAGTGGCCTGAGGTAGGGCCGTGTCCAGTGGATGTGTCTGGGGAGAATGGGGTGAATTAGCATTCACCATGGGCTGTCATTTGGAATCTCTGTGTGTATGTGTGTTTGTGAGCCCCAGGTTGAGTCTAGTTTTCTTTCTTTCTTTTTTTTTTTTTTAAAGATTTTATTTATTTGACAGAGACAGGGAGAGAAGGAATATAAGCCAGGGGAGTGGGAGAGGGAGAGGGAGAAGCAATCTTTCCACTGAGCAGGGAGCCCGATGTGGGACTCAATCCCAGGACCTTGGGATCATGACCTGAGCCAAAGACAGATGCTTAATGACTGAGCCACCCAGGCACCCTAGGTCTAGTTTTCTTAAAGGTCTCTAGGCTATGATTTTAGGACCCCCATTATGTGGGGGAGTGAAGTCATGTTAGGAAAACATAATGGGAGTGCACAGCTATTCAAATCAGCAAAAATGCATTCAAACTTGTTACTTGGATGAGCGTGGATAAGTCATCCAATCTCTCTGAGCCTGTTTCTTACCTTTACAAGGAAATAATACTTCACATAGTAGTTGTACGGTAAATGACAAAGTGTATTGAAGTACACATTGAAAATGCACATCATTGAGTCATTTAATGTCAGTGAGTAACATGGAACCCCGTCTTTTGGTTCTGGTGCAATAATGGCAGGAAGATTTTCTCTTCCTTGTCAGGAACCCTGTTTCTGTTTACAAGAACACGGGCAGCAGCAGCCACTGAAGGAAAAGTGAAATGCCAAACACTTGCTAACCTCTTCCCTTCTGCAATTCATACCCTGCCCTGGACACTGCCTGTCTGCTGGTCTGAATCACAAACACAAGGCTGAGAAACAGAATCATTTCCTTTACAGAACTCTGTAGGTAAAAATCAGCAAGAATAAGGACAATTTGGGACTAATTTCAGTCCCTGTATGGTTTTGAGCAAATAAATGACTCACAATATGCCCTTGGGGTGTCTGCTTCCTCTTTAATAAAATGGGATGTGTAATCCTTGTTTCTCCTTCATTTTACAAGCATGTAACAAGGATGAATCCAATAATGGCTGCAGAATCCTTTGAGGTCCTTGGAGAAATGGTTGCTATATAAATGCAAAGTATGATGTCCATTTCTATTACATTGTGTTTTGCAACTAAATATGTAAGCCTACATCACATCCATGTCAATGCTGGTCTGGCTAGCTATTTACCATGTGCATTTCTTCAGTCAAATAATCATATCCATACATTACTCCTTGACAGTATAACTCCAAATCCATAAAGTATGAGATTATTATTATTATTTCTCTTTTTTGGAAGCCCACTGTTCTGCCTCATGTTAGCTTCTGGTGTTCCTGACAGATCAGTCATTGATGATGTGTGCATGGTGGTGGTAGTGGGGATTTCTCAGTATCTTCAAGCACCTGAATCCAGACCAGTGAGGGTTTCATGCTCATTGTCCTTCTCATTCCCTTTTACCTGACCTTAGTCAGGTTGTTCAGAAGAGAAGCCCTGTCCCTCATTTGAAAAATGGCTTGCTTGTCCCATCCTTAAAACTTTTACCAGGTTGGTCCCTGATTCAGGAGATAAAATAACAGATTGTGGAACGCACTTTGATTCATATAACACTTTAGAGGCCATCAGATGTCGTCAGTTATCTCAGTAAAAGTGACTCTGTGAGGCCCCAGTAATCAAGCCTGAAGATGTGTGAGGTAGTAATTTCCTAGACATTGTTCTAAAGCATCAGAACTCACACTGAGGTGAATCACAACTCTTCAGGGCTGATTTTTTCTTCTTTTTCTTAATAAAAATACACAGAAATTTGGCCCATGGGAGAAGAGTAAGTATTGATCTTCAATTGAAGGGGAAACATTTCTGTGTTTAAGAAGTCTCCTGGGTCTTGTAGTCAGATGTAGACAGTTGGGGTCCTTTGGGCGTGTGTCTCCTGGGGTCACCTATTTCTACTACGTATCGACCCTTCCCTGAAAAGCCTTTTGAGACTTGATAAATATTCACAAAATCCCTGGGAGCTGAAGAATTGGACTGACTTCTACCTTTATGGAAAGCATAAAGGAAATTCTAGTTCATTCTTATCCTGAAAGGCTTGAACCCCAAGGGTCCTGTTGCCCAATCCACTGTCAGATCAGCTCAACTAAATGTTGGCATACTTTGGGTAAACCTCTGACCCTTCAAAATTCAAAGTCTCCTTTACTAAATCCTCTTCTTCCTTTCCCTTCCCTTTTTAAATGTATTTATTTTTACCAAATAAACTCTTTTCCCAATGTGGGGCTCGAACTCACAACTCCGAGATTAAGAGTCGCATGTCCACTGACTGAGCCAGCCAGGCACTCCACTCCTTCTACCTTTTAGATGTAGGTTTTTGTCCCAGCTTTCCTTCCTTCTTCAAACCAGCCTCTTTGAGTGGGCTTATCTGCTCCCATATCATTTACTACCATGTGTATTTTTCTAATTTATTTTTCTTTCCTTAGCTCCAGATCCATACTTCTAACTGCCTGTTGCATATCTCCGTCTGTCCTAAAGGTGCCTTAGACTCTGAATGTCTAAAATCAGACTCAGCATCTTTCCTTTTACATCAGCTCCAGTTCCTACATTAATTCCCTTGGTTTGTGGTAAATAGTAAACAAACTAAGCCAGAAACATAGGAGTCATTTTATATTACTATTTTCCATCCAGTTTTGAAGTTACATTGATTTCTTTCAAATCCTTTTTTTCCACCCTCTCTATTGGTCTTGGAAGAATTCAAACTCTTGAAACTTCTTACTTGGACTCTGTAATCACATTATATCCATTTCGGATCTCACTGCCACCTCCTCTCCTCAGTGCACCTTTAAAGATCTTTTTAAGACCAACCTGATCATTGGATCATGAACTTTATAATAGTTTTTAAAGATTTATTTATTTTAGAGAGAGACAGAGAGAGAGAGAGAAGGAGGAGAAGGAGAGGCAGAGAGAATCTTTTTTTTTTTTATAAGAGACTCTTTTTTTTTTAAGATTTTATTTATTTATTTGACAGATCACAAGTAGGCAGAGAGGCAGGCAGAGAGAGAGGAGAAAGCAGGATCCCCGCGGAGCAGAGAGCCCGATGTGGGGCTCGATCCCAGGACCCTGGGATCATGACCTGAGCCGAAGGCAGAGGCTTTAACCCACTGAGCCACCCAGGCGCCCCAGGCAGAGAGAATCTTAAGCAGACTCCAAGCTGAGCACAGAGTCCTACACAGGGCTCGATCCTATGATCTTGATATCAAGATCTGAGCTGAAACCAAGAGTTGGCTGCTTAATTGACTGCATCACGCAGGTGCCCCAGTGGTTCCACAGTATCTTTAAGGATATAGTTCCTTCAGTGTTGTGTCCTTTGTTTCCTATTTCTTCAACTTGACCATGAGATCCCTGAGGACCAAGACTCTGTTACGCTGCTTGTATAACTCAGATTTCAGTACCAAGTGGGCATTAAACAAATGTTCAGTAATCAAAGGGTCTAGCACAAATTATCATGACAAAAGCCTCTGGGTGCTGTCCATGGTGTTTGTTCCTGATGCTTTCACCCTCATCTGCTCTCAGTGTTAGGAGTAGAATTCTGTTTGATGTGCATGTGTACCATTTAGCTCTGTGTAGTAAAAATCCTATATTTCTGGGGCGCCTGGGTGGCTCAGTTGGTTAAGTGGCTGCCTTCGGCTCAGGTCATGATCCCAGGGTCCTGGGATCGAGTCCTGCATCAGGCTCCCTGCTTGTCGGGAAGCCTGCTTCTCCCTCTCCCTCACACAATGCTTGTGTTCCCTCTCTCACTGTGTCTCTCTCTGACAAATAAATAAAATCTTAAAAAAAAAATCCTGTATTTTCTAACTCCTGACTCCCTGCCCACATCCCCAAATCCTGTGAAGTCTTCTTGGAAAAGAAACCATATGTTCTGTTCTGTGCATCAAAGGACAGAGTCAGCAGAGTGAAGGTAACCTGTGAAATGGGAAAAAATATTTGTGAATCATATATCTGATAGGGGGTTAACGTCCAGAATATGTAAAGAACCCCTACAGCTCAACAATAACAACAGCAACAAAAACAGTAACAGCAATGAAAACAAGTTGATTGAAGAATGAGCAAAAGACTCAAACAGATATTTCTCCAAAGAATTTATACACATGGCTAATAAGCACACAAAAAGATGCTCAGTGTCACCAATCATTAGGAGAATGCAACTCAAACCACAGATACCACCTCCTACCAATTTGGATAGCTACTATATAATAAAAAAAGAAACAACAGAAAATGATACGTTTTGGTGAGAATGTTGAGAAATTAGAAGATTTGGACATTATTGGTGGGAATGTAAAACTCTGCAACCACTTTAAAAAACAGTATGGAAGTTGCTCAAAAGTGTCCAGAAGTGGAGTTATTGGATCATATGGTAATCCTGTTTTTTAATTTTTTGCATTCCATATTCAAAGCAGCATTATGCACAATAGCCAAAAGGCTGGAGCAACTTAAGTGTCCATCAGTGGATAGATGAACAAACAAAATATGATATATCCATAAATGGAATATTTTTCAGCCGTAAAAAAGAAGGAAATTCTGGTACCTGTTACAACATGGGTCAACTTTGAGGACATTATGGTAAAAATGATGGTGAGCCAGTAACGAAAGATAAATACTGTATGATTCCATTTGCAGGAAGTATCTAGGATAGTCAGCTAAAAATAGATGTAGAATATGAACAGAAAGTAGAAAGGTGGTTGCCAGAGACCAGGGATGGGGGGAATGGGAAGTTATTGTTTAGTGGGTGCAGAGTTTCAGTTTTGTAAGATGAGAGTTATGGGGCTGGATAATGGTGCTGTTTGACAAGGATGTGAATGCATTTAATACCTTTGAACTGTACACTTAAAAATGAGTAAGACAGTAAATTTTATGTTATGTGTATTTTACCACAATTTAAAGAATGTTAAGAAAGAAAAAAAAAAAAAGACTTGTGTTCTGGTGGAAGAGTAATGAGCCAGAATTTAGAGCCTTGTTTTCAAATATAGGCTTTGCTTTCAACGAGCTCTGCACCTAGGATTCTCACTTACAAGATGAAGGAATTGGGCTAGGTGATCTCTCAGGCCCTTGTGCCCCCTCAAGTTCTGGGAATTGGAACACTGATCACTGGCCTTAGGGAGAGCCAGATGGAGGGCCATGAGCACTTCCTGGGAAAATGGCCCTTCGCATATGGGGATGGGTCATCCTTGCATACAAGAGATAGCTTACATTTACTTGTGTAGGCCAACACCACTCCATTCTCTGTCCTATCAGGTGAGCCAGGGAGCCAGGACATGGTGCCCCAGACACAAGGATTGACGAAGATGATAGTCCCAGCATTCAGTTTGCCAACTCAGCTTTTTTATTCCCAGATCACATCTTCCTAGGTCACTGGTAATCTTTTACCTGTTTCTGATTCTAAAATTTATGTGGAAATGCAAAGAATTTCTTAGAGCTCCCCTCCACCAAAAAACTGCACAAACTTTGGAAAAAAGATAAAATTGAAGGAGTTACGGTGCCTGAGTTTGGGACTTACTAAACAACTTTATTGGTGAAAATCTGGATCTACGTAACAATGATATAGAGTCCAGAGAGAATCGATCACATGCATGACCAGTTTTTTTTTCAATAAGGTATGGTCCATGACTTTGCATTCTTTCCTGCTTGATGAAGCCATGAGAATTGAAGCTCAGGTTCACTTGGTTAGCAAAAGTACTCACACAGAAGCCAGTTTCAGGGCTCCACCTTCCTCTCTGGTTTCTGCTTTGACCTGCAACTTGGATGTTTCCCTCTAGCTCTATAAACTCACTGGTACACTTAAAAAATATTTAACAATATTCTGTCCAGGCAGTTTTAGTTGTTTTCAGTGGGACAGTTGGCCAGGATACCTAAACTGCCATACTGTCAGAATTGGAGGTTACATATTGTATTTTCTAAATATAAATGTTAAAATTCTGTATGGACCATTCTGACGCTTGTCTTTTTATTCACAGTAAGCTTTAAAATATAGCCATCTTGATGCATATGATTCTCATTTGTTCCTTTAGTGCTGTATAGCATTCTGTTGAATGATACATCGTATTTTATTTGGTCATTTACCAATGGATGTTTAAGTTTCCAAATTCTAATTTTTTAAGCAATATTGTAATAAATATCCATGGATATGTCTTTTGTCATATATGTTTCTTTAGAGTAAATATCAAGGAGAATATTGTTAAGGTCATTGATTACGTACATTTAAAAATTTGAATGGATATTGTCAAATTGCTCTTTGAAATGGTTGTGCTAACTCGTGTTTTTAGAGTCTTCACTTTCTAATTCAACTTTCTATATGAGATTTTGTTAAACCTAGTATGATTCCATAGAGCAAATGCTTTTTCTTTGGGCTGCTATAAAGACCACTGGAGGGGTGCCTGGCTGGCTCAGTCAGAAGAGCATGTGACTCTTGATTTTGGGGTTGTGAGTTTGAGTCCCACACTAGGTGTAGAGATTACTTAGATAAATAAGACTTAAAAAAAAGAAAAAGACCACTGGATTGGCTCTTAACTTGGTCAGGTGCCTGTCCCTGTTCTAGTCTAGATGGAGGGTGGGGTCAGGTATTCTGAAACTCACTCAGGGGCTGGCACAGGCAGGTCTGAGCCAGGTTTCCCTTAGAAGTGGCATGACAAGTCTACTCTAATTCCAGAGTGCCTTTACATCTAATGTTTCACTTTATTTCCTGGGGTTACCTGCTATGTCTAGCTCATATGTTTACTGGGAAGTTCAAATGAGATATTAATAGGACAGGGTTTTCTGTTAAAATGTCATGATGGCATCATTGTCATTATTTATAAAATATTTTTGCAACAACTCTGCTAGGATGTGGGGAGATATTTCATTAGCATGTCACAGATAAGAGGAGCTAATGGTTTACCAAGCGCTTCGTTATGCTAAGGTACTGACCAAAGTGCATTGTGTATATTGACTTCTTTATTTCTCCTGGTGATCCTCTGAGGTAACATTATTTTATCTCCATTTCACAGATGAGGTACCTGGGCACCAGAGAGGTTAAGTCACTTTCTTAAGATCACACAGCTTGAGGATGGCACAAGTTTGTGCCTGGGCTGTGTGATTGCTGATGCTATCCCTTAACTACAAGTCCATTCTGACCTTGAACAGAGACTGGGAAAGAGCAACTGGCTTGTTCAGTTTTGCTGTGACCAGTGTGAGAACCTGACCTTTGCGCACCTGGGCTTGCACTATGCGCACTCTCTGAGCTGCTTGCTACAACCCTCACCTGGTCTGCCCTTGTGTGGCATTAGGATCCTAGGGGCTGCAAGCCCCATAGACTCTGCCCTCCTGCCTCCCTCTGGGGGCCTGTAGTCAGGTGACTCCTCTACTTGGTCTTTTCGTCTTTCCATGGGTCAAAGAACACTTTTCTTCCCTAGCTGAATTTCAGGCTTATCTTTGTCTTTTTATTTATCAAGTAATTAATTCAAGTGACTGAAATAACAAATGCTTATCAAAGCCTTTGCATCTGCTAAACCTTTGGAAGATGGGGGGAAGAGAGGGAGTTTGCCCAGGGTCATAAGCAAGGCCGGTCTTGGTGGTGGACCGGTAGGAGAGCTTCTTCCTCATCCCCTGTCATTTAGTAAGAGGTGGGGAGGGATGATAGGCACCCACAGCCTGTGTTTGCTGAGGGAATGCGGGAATGCTGGAGCTCTAGGGACTTCACGTGTGGCAGCTGTGTTCAGTTTCTTCCTGTCAGTTCCTTCTTTTACTGAGTCTTCTGGAAATTTCCTGCCTCCTAGATTGTAGTGATCTTTGGGAATGAAAGGTTTAAAAAGCAACTTCAAGTCAGTCCACCATTCCTTACACACACATTTCTATCTGATGATAAGAGAGAGGGTGCCCATCACCACCCAGAGAGTAAACCACATCTAAAATTCAGAGGCCAGTATGCTGCCCAAGTTTTTGGTTCATTTGGTTCATTTACCACCCCCCCGACTGTTTATTCAGTGATTTTTAATTGAGCACCTACTGTGTTCCAGGTCCCAACACCCCATAGGAGGATCATAATTAGTAACGAAGAAAGTGGTGCTGCTAGGACTTTAGTGGAATCACTAAGGATCTGGTTCACATGCAGATCGTGGTTCATTCAGTAGGCCTGGGGTGGGGTCTGAGCTTCTGGGGTCTACCAGGGTTGCAGGTAGTGTTCTGGGAGATAACAGGTTACAGTAGTGTTGCCTAACTTGCATGGCATGTCTGTTCGGACACTTCCTCCACAGCCCCTTCTCCCTATACCTGGGCCACTTGGGCCAGCCTTAACTAAGCTCTGATGGAGTCTCTCTGCAGTTAGGAATTGTCAAGACTGAGCCGTTGCAGTGGGTGGGCTTTTGTCTTCCCCTGGAACCCAGGCCCCACTTTGTATCTAGATTTTGGTTTGCTCTTCGGGCCCAGGTGTTTTTCATTTGGCTCAGGAACCCTGGGACCTCCAAACGGGGACCCTGCCTGGCTCTTGGTCATTCCTCACCTCTGAGGCTGGGGACTGGTCCCTCACTGACGAATTCCCAGATGGTGCCCATCTGGTAGCCCGTGTGTTCTCAGAGGAGCTCTGTTCCTGAGTGCTCTTACATTCCCAGGGCCCTGCTCTGCCTGCCTAATGCCCGCCTTCTGCTTTCTGGGCTTCTCTGGTCCAGGGCCAGGACTTCCTCGGGGTATCTGTCCTGCTGGAGGATGTTGCCCAACCACTGGGGGTCTCTGGCTAGCCAGGTGTGATGCTCTGAAGATCTCATAGGAGTCCCAGATAGGCGAGGCCTCCCAGTGCACACTGGTTTCTCCTGGCAGTCATTTTTCCTTTGCTGCCAGGTCAAGGAGGAGGGAGGTTTAGTGTGCATTGCTTGGAAGGCCTTCCCGATGCTCTCTGGCTAGCCAGTATATTTGGTACAATACCTGGGCCCCAGTGCTAATGTTTGTATGCACACCCTCAGCCAGGAACTGGAAGCCTCTTGCCTCTAGCAGGACAGGGGGTCTTTGAGGGCAGTATCTGCTCTGGATCCATGTAGCAGCATGACTTGGCTTGGTGGAGAGTGTTGTGTTAATTAGCAGTAAACCTCTACTAGGGGCCTGTGACAATGGGGTTGGTATTCTATGACTTCCACGCTCACACAAGAGAGCAAATAGCCCTCTATTGGTATCCCGGAACACTAGGTCATTTATTTTTCTCCTTCGCCTTTAGAGTAGTGGCTGTATTTTGGAATCTTTGGGAAAATTTTCGAAAATCTTGATGCTCGGGACACATCTCACACCAATGAAGTATATATATGGGATATCAATACTTTTTTTGATATCAATATTTTTTTTAAAGGTTTTATTTATTTATTTGACAGAGATCACAAGTAGGCAGAGAGAGAGGGAGAAGCAGGCTCCCTGCTGAGCAGCGAGCCTGATGCAGGGCTCGATCCCAGGACCCTGGGATCACGACCTGATTCGAAGGCAGAGGCTTTAACCCACTGAGCCATCCAGGCGCCCTTGGATATCAATATTAAAAAAAAAATATTTAAAAATTTTTATCTAATTCATTGGGGTATAATTTGCATACAATATAATGTACCCTTTTAAGTGTGTGATTTGATACGTTTTGATGAATATATATACCTGGGTAATTCTCAGTATAATCAAGATAGAACATTTCCAGAAAATTACTTCATGCTCCTTTGCAGCCAAGCCCCTTTTCTTTCTCCTGGGAAGCCGCTACTCTGCTTTTTGTCACTCAAGCTGGTTTTGCCTTTGCTAGAATTCCAAAAAATGAAATCTTACTTTCCTTCTTTTGTAGATTCTTCTGTGTTCATTCCTTTTCATTGCTAAGTAGTGTTCTCATCACATTGCTAAGTGATGAGATATCACAAAATGTGTTCTTAGTTGCCTGTCGTTGGACATTGTGTTTTAGTTTTTGGCTGTTATGAATATACTCCTCTGCATATTTGTGTAGATCTTGTGGGAACCTAGATTTGCAGTTCTCTTGAGTAAATAATTTGGAATGGAATCAATAGGTCATATAGTAAAGTGTATGTTTAACTTTATAAGAAACTGCCTAATCGTTTTCCAAAGTGGTTAATCCATTTTACATTTTCACCAACAATATCTGGGAATACTGGGAGTACCAGTTCATCTACGTTCTTGCCAACAGTTTAAAATTTCAGGCTTTTTAATTTTAGCCATTTTAGTGGATGTGTAGTGCTTATCTCCTTTTGGTTTTAGTGTGCATTTTTCTGATGATTCATGTACTGTGCTTATAGCCTATTCATAGATTTCTTATTGTGGCATGTCTTTCTCTTAACTCAGTAGTTCTGTTATTATTGTGTTCTAAGGATTCTTTTCATATTCTTAGTAAATATTCAGTATATATTTATATTTACACATATACATCAACTATTTTCTCTAGTGGCTCGCCTTTCCATTTTCTTAATAATGTCTTTCGAAGAGAGGTTTAAAATTTTGATATTTCTCAATTTTTTGAGATTCATGTTTTTTGTGTCCTGAGAAATCTTTGCCCATTCCAAATCACAAAGGTTTTATTCTGTATTTTCTTCTAGATGTTTTATAGTTTAACTTTTACGTTTAGACCTGTGATCAATTTCAAGTCCGGTGTATATATGGTGTAAGGGATAGGTCAAGACTTTTTTTTTTCCCCAATAAGGATATTCATTCATTCCAAACCATTTATGAAGAGACCATCCTTTCTCTATTGAATTATGTTGTTACATTTGTAAAAAAATCAATTGGGCATTCATTTGTGGGTTTATTTCTGGACTTGCTATTCGGGTCCATTGATCTCTATATCTATCTTTTACACTAATAAACATTTCCTTGATTATTGTAACCTAATAGGAAATCTTAAAATCAGTCAGCATAAAACCTCTAAGTTTATTCTTTTTCAAAATTGTGTTGGTTATTTCAGATCTTTTTATTTCTATACAAATTTTAGAATCAGCTTGTCAATTTCTACAAAATAAGCCTGCTGGGATTTTGATTGAGATTGCACTGATGCTACAAATTAGTTGGGGGAGAATTGATGTTTTAATATTGAGTGTTCCAAACTGAACACGGGTCATCTCCATTTATTTGGGTCTTACTTATTTCAGCAATATTTTGTAATTTTCAGTGCATATGGGGGTTTAGCCACCTTTTGCTAGATTTATTCCTACTATTCTGTTTTTGATGCTACTGTATACAGAATTATTTAAAAATTTCATTTTCTAATTGGTTACTGTTAATATAAAAGACTACAGTAGATTTTTGTATACTAACCTTGTATTTTATGACATTGCTAAGTTCTAACAGAACTATTAGTTCTGTTACTTGTCATGGGATATCTACATTTCTCATAGCAGTGTTTATGTTTTTCAATGTACAGATCTTGCACATATTTAAAATTTTACCTTTAGAATTTTTTTTTTGTTTAGGAATGCTACTGTAAATGATCTTCTATTTTTATTATTTTATTTTTAAAATATTTTATTTATTTGAGAGAGAGAGATTGAGCGTGCATGCTTGAGCAGAGGGGAGGGGCAGAGGGAGAGGGACAGGCAGACTCCCTACTTAGTAGGGAGTCTGACATGGACTCAGTTCCAGGACCCAGAGATCATGATCTGAACCAAGCTTAACTGACTGAACCACCCAGGTGCTCCTAAATGATCTTTAAAAATCATTTTCTGTTAATTTTTTGCTCAGGTACCAGTTTAAGCTCCATTTGGTTCCACGCTATAGCTGAGGTCAAGATCCTCTGGCCTGAAGACTGATCATGAACCCTGCTAGTGGAGGGACCCCTGACTGTATTTGTTTTTCTTGCTTTGTTGCGATGCATGTGGGTGGCTACGATCACTCAAGCAACTGAGAGTTCCATCAACAAGCAGAATCATTTGTACCTCTGGCCAAGAGCAAACCCTGTGACTCCTCTTAATGGAAAGTGCTATTGGGCTTAAAGATGACAGGCTCCTAGCTCCTACAAGGGACTTACCATCAAGTTTGTCATTGACCTACTGTGGACCTTACCGTGGTGATTGTCTGGATTTGAATTTCAGCTCCTTGGGACAGGCTATGTGCTGGGCATTGGTGTTGGCAGGCAAACTTTGTAACCCAGTGGGCTCTCTTTTTCCCCTGAGGTTGTATATGTTGTAGGTGGTGGGAATGGGTTAGGGAGGGCATGTAGGAGTTGTTTTTGTAACTTTTTTCTTAATTAGAAGAAAAGAGATGGAAGCTGGGATGTGAGTCTGTTATCCATTCTTCATTCTCCCCAGTGCTCTGGGTAATGGTATTTAACAGAAAGACAAATCCATTCATCTTCCCAGCATCCTGGCACATGGAAGTCGTGCAGGCTGCTGTCAGAAGAGATATTAGGGGCTATAAAAAGCCATTTGATTCCCTCCCCTCCCTACTGTCACTTTGTAACCCCCTTTCCCAGGGAGATTGGTACCACGCTTGCTGACTCTCCATCACCTGGAAGTCTTAGTGCTTGTGGGCATTTTATCGAGATTTAGATTGGTTTTACCATTCCCATTATTTTATCTTTTATTTCCATCATTTCTCTGCCAGGGGTGGCAACATCATGGAAGGATTTTTCTTTCTGCATTATTCTATTGATTTTTAAAAGAGCTGGTTGATGTGCCCCTGGTTGGAGGAAAGCGAACCAGTCCCTTAGGACAGGCAGCTGCTGAATTGATGCTTCTAGCACAGGGCCCTGGGTTTCTGAGCCATTCACAGGGGAACAGATGCCCCTTGCCTTTCTTCCACACTCTCTTTTTTGGCCTTGGCATCTGTACCTTGTGTCATCTCCTGGTAGTACCACTGCCAGGGTTGATCTAGGTAGGTTGAGCAGCATTTGTCTCACTTGATCATAAAACTGTCCTGGAGGAAAACTCCATTTCTTCAGGATTTTCTCCCTCTGCTCTTTGTTCTTTCATACTTCCAGGTTGCTGTGCCTATCTCTGCCAACATCCCTCTTGACTATTTTCATTTTTTTTTTTTCATGGCATCTTAAGAAAATTCAGTTCTACGCCCAGTTATTGAGCACTGACTCCATACCAGGGACTGTGGTGGGTGGGAAGGAGACCGTTGGAAACAGGGTGTGGGCTCTGCTCACAAGAAGCTAGTCTCCTGGAGGAGATGGGCATACATAGACGCAAATACCTGTCATTCAAGTACTCATCACAGAAGTATGAATAAAGCACTTTGGTGATGCCGTCTAATGAGAGCAAGCTTCATATACAGGCTGGCATTTTATCTGGACCTTGAAGGGTGGGTGAAGTTTCAGCAATCACAGGACATGAGGGTGGGAAGGGTGGAGTAGAACATTTAAATTAAGGTATGGTAGAAGTGGCCCCCTGGTGTGAACTTGCAAATTGGGAGCATATGGGTTTTCTTGTTCAGATGGAAGGCAGCAGGTGAGGCTTGGGAGGACTAATAGGGCCACAGAGGAGAGACTAGAAAGGCAAGTTGGGGCCATGGTGGTGGGTCTTGATGACAACTAAGGAGCCTGCACTCCTTCTCTAGTAGTTCACAGGGAGCCGGAAGGTTGATGAACAGGAAATGCCATGGTCAGGGCTGGACTGCAGGAGGCTCCCTAGAGCAGACCAGTGAGGGATGAATAAAAGAGGAAGGAGATGGAGGGAGAGCCACAGTGGCTCAGATTGGCCATGCCATAAGGTCTGGACATAGGCATCGGTCTTCTGGCATGGTTCAGACAGGACTCAATGGAAACAGAGGGGAAATCAAGTTGAAGAGGTAAAAAAGAAAGAGGGCAAAGGCATGAGTGTGTCCTGGGAACAGAGCACTGGACAGGACAAGGGCTGGCCTGGGGTGGGAGGATAGATAGTTAAGTTCTTTTGCATGCAGCAACAGAAATGGACTCTATTTTCTTGAAGTCTGGAGTAGATTCCTGGTATACGATGTGCTTTCTGGGGGCTCACCCTGAAGATTAGGGCTGTTCCTAAAGAAGGGGAAATGGTTGTGAGCTGGGAGCCATACTGATCGGTGCTCGCTCTGCTGATTGGTGAGGAGGAGGAGGGGGAGTTTTGTTCTGGACGAGTGGTGGTGTGGGCACGGTGCATGAAGTGTGCATCCAGCTGGAGTGAACTTCAATGAGCTTAGGCTAATGTAAGGCCAGTATGCGAGCTCCGGGGGCATTGGTCGCTGAAGCTTTTAGAGTCGGGTGCTTGGGAGAGAGGGAAAGCAAATAGGGTGTGAAGAGACTTTATAAGGTTGCAAAGATCTTTCCCTTTTAATTTTCATTTATTTATTTTTATTCAGGTATAGCATCCACACAGGAAAGTGCATGTATCTTAAGTAGACAGCTCCTTGAAGTTTTACATATGTATACACCTTGTAACAACCACCAAGATTAGGAAGCAGAACATTTCCATGATCCCAGAAGGTTCCCTGAGCCCCTTCTTGGTCAGTACCTCCCACCATACATAGCAGAAGTAATCACTGTTCTGACTTTAACTGCCACAGATGAGTTCTTGAACTTTATACAAATCTTACTCGATATATATATATATCGAAATATATATATATATGTGTATATATACATATATGTGTATATATATATTTATTTTAGCCTGGCTTTTTTATTTGACATTATGTTGGAGAGATTTTTTCATCTTATTGCATTTAGCATAAGTTTGTTTTTTCTTGCCTTGTGGTATTCTTTTAAATAGATATGCCACGATTTATCTGTTATCTGGTTTTTTTAAAGATTTTATTGCTTTATGACAGAGAGAAATAGTGAGAGAGGGAGCACAGCACAGGGAGCTGGAGAGGGAGAAGTAGGCTCTATGCTGAGCAGGGAGCCCAATATGGGGCTAATCCCAGGATGCTGGGATCACGACTGAGTTGGGCTCATGACCTGAACCGAAGACAGACACTTAATGACTGAGCCACACAGGTGCCCCTGTCTATAATCTTGTTGATGGACATTGGGGTTTTTTAAAAGTTTTGCTATTAAGAATAAAAGTGCTATGGAATTTCTTGTGCATGACTTTTACTGATATATTTACTCGTTTTTCTAGAATATGTATGTACCTTTGAGTGGCATTGCTGAGTTCAAGGATATATATGTTACTTCCAGTTTGCCAGAGTGATTGTACATTTCACATGCTCCTCCAGTAAAGTTAGAGGGTTCTAGTGGCTCCACCGTCTCACTAAACATTGGTGTTGTCAGTCTTAAATTTTAGCCATTGGTTGTATAGTGATATCCCATGTGGCATTAATTTGGATTTCCCATGTGACTAATGATATTGAGCACATTTTCATCTGCATGTTGGCAGTTTGAGTATTTGTCTGTCTGTGTGTGTGAAATGCGTGTTCAAGTCTTCTGCCCACTTTTTTGGTTTTTGCTTTTTCTTACTGTCTTTAGGAATTCTGGACACAAGTCCTTGGTTGAATATATGTTTTGGGAATAACTTTTTTCCAGTCTCTTAATAATGTATTTTGATAAACATAATTTTTTGATTGAATTTTTTGCTAAACTTTAATTAACATACAGTGTTATATTTTCATGTGGACAGCATATTGATTCAGCAATTCTATACATTCCTCAGCACTTACCACAATAAGTGTAGTCACCATACAGTGTTATTACAATATTATTGACTTTGGTCCCTGTGCTGTACTTTTTCATTAACGTAACTTACTTATTTTATAACTGGAAGTTTTTGCCTTTTATTTTCCTTTATCTATTTTAGCTATTTCACCCCTACCCTCCAGCAACCTCCTCCAGCAACCACCGATTTATTCTCTATATTTGAGTCTGTTTTTATTTGTCTGTTTATTCTTCTGATTTTAGATTCTACATGTAAGTGAAATTATATGCTATTTGTCTTTCTGTGTCTGACTTACTTCACTTAGCATGATCCCCTTTAGTTCCCCCCATGTTGTTGCGAATGCCAAGATCTCATTCTTCTCATTCTTTTTCACTACAAACACAAGTTTTAATTTGATTTGATTTTCTTTTTTTTTTTTTTTAAGATTCTGTTTATTCACTTGAGAAAGAGAGAGAGTATGAGCAGGGAGGAGAGGCAGAGGGAGAAGCAGAGGTAGAGGGAGAAGCAGACTACCTGGTGAGCAGGGAGCCCCCCATGGGTTTTGATCCCAGGACCCTGGGATCATGACCTGAGCCAAAGGCGCATGCTCAACCATTTGAGCCACCCAGAAGCCCCCCCAAGTTTTTATTTTCAGTGATCAATTGTTTACTTTATTGTTTGTGTCTTTTCTGACCTGTATAGGAAATATTTGCTTACCATAAGTTACTGTTTTCATTTTGGAGATAAAAAGACAATATCCAAAGACAGAAAGTGACTCAAGGTTATGCAGTAAGTGACAGGATCAGGACAAGGTCCATGATCCTCTCACTGGGAATCCACACCGTGTTCTGTTCACTAACAAAGGTGTTGCAGAAAAAGCAGCCACCCTCTTTGTATCACTGTGACTTCCTACCACCACAGTTAGAAGGAATCCTCTTTAAGATGACTCTGTTCCAGCTGTACTGAGCACTTTGAAAATATTCCTACTCTTTGATCCAATTGTTCCTTCTCTAGGAATCAAAAACGTAGACAAAGTTTTATGCACACAGATGTTCATTGCAATGTTATTTTCAGTGGCAAAAAGAAAATAAGCTAAGTATTCAGCTATAATGGGCCAGCTAATTAAGTTGTGGCACACCTATAACATTGAATGGTATAGCTGCATAATATTAAAATTAAGGTACTTTTGAAAAGTATTTAATGGCCCATGAAAATGAGCACAATATAATACATATTTTTTCCATTTTAAAACTCAACTTTATTGAGGTACAATTTACATACCAAAAATGCCCCTACTTTAAGTGTACAGTTTGATATTGAGTTTTCTCTTTACTTTTTATTAAAATAAACTTCATTGAGGTGTAATTTATATACAATAAGATTGAACAATTTAAAGTGTATGATTTGATGCTTTTAGGAAAATGTGCACAATCATGTAACCACTACCATGTCATGACACAGAATATTTCTCTTACTCCCATCAGATGCCCTCATGCTGTTTATACACTGCTGCTTTTCCCTGCTCTCAGGTATCCAGTAATCCATTTTCTGGAGTGGTGGATTTTCCTTTTCTGGGATTTCATATAGATGGGATAGTACATATATTTTGCCTTTTCTCTGTATCGCTTCTTTCACTTGGTGCAGTAGTCTTGAGGTTCACTATGAACGTCGGGAACTGTTGGCGGCTCTTTTTTATTGCTATGTAGTTTCTTATGGGATAAATATCCCTCATTCACTTAGAGGGATAAATTCTCCTGTCAATGAACGTTTGTGCTGTTACCAGTTTGGGTTGACACAAATGAAGCTGCTATGAACATTCATGCACCAGTTTTCATGTGGATGCATGCTTTCATTTTTCCTGGGTAAATATCTAGGAGTAGGAAGGCCAGGTCGTAGGATAGGTGTACGGCTAACTTTCTAAGAAAATGCCAAAATCTTTTTCAAAGTGGATGCACCATGTTATATTCCCACCATAATTCCAGTGCTTTGCACCCTCATTCATACTTGGAAGTGTCCATTTTAAAAAAATCAATTTATTATTTTGTCTTTACTTTTAGCCATATTAGTAGATATGTAATAGTATCTCATTATGTTTTATTAAAAAAAAACAGCTTTATTGATAGATAACCTAAGTGCCATAAGGTTCACCTACTTAAAGTGTGCGGTTCAGTGTTTTTAGTATATTTAGAGATTTGTGCAACATTGACATGATCTAATTTTACAATATTTATATCTCAACTAAAGAAATCTTATACCCATTAGCAATCTCTCCGCATGCCTCCTGTGCAGTATAATATTAGGTTAAAAAAAGCAAAACAAAAGGCTTTAATCCATGTGGAATTATGGACTCCATCTATCCATACATGGAATAATATGTATTTCTACATACATGTAGAAAAAAGACTAGAAGGAAATATGCTGCCTTGGGTATTTCCTGGTGGTAGCATTTATAAGGAGATTTATTTTCTCTTCTGTACTCTTTGGAATTTTAAAATTCCCCACAGTGAGCATGTATTGCCTTTGCCATAAAAAAAATCATTATTTGTATGAAAAAAGACATTTCTTCAGGCTACATCTCTTGAGGGGGGCAGCACCATTTCATCTGCTATCACTCTGTATTTTCAGTCTGATTTCTTTTGGGAAGAGAACTTGTAAAATCTTATTCTTCTGAGTTTCTGCAGTGAGCTGGCAGTATAAACTTGGTGTTTGCAATATTTACGTGAACTGCCTGGGGGCGTCCTGTAAACCACTCTATGAGTTGGTTTCTCTATCGGCACACTGTTGACTGCTTAGAAAGTGTGCTGGAAAGCAAATCCATTTGGGAGTTGACTCAATGTGTACATATTGCCTTGTGATGCGTCAGGAGAAGTGGAGAGAGGTTGCTGTTTGCTTGGGATCTCATTTTCCTAGCATGTGAAGTGTTCATGTCCATGTATGTATTATGTGAGTGTGTGAATGCACATTTGTGTGAGTGGATAATGTATTTTTACATTTTAAGTTATTGTGGGTTTCGAGGACTAAATGAATTGGTCTTCTCATTCTACTTCATGACCATAATGCAGTTTGATTTAGGATAAGTCAAATTCTCATTTCTTTAGGTACATTTTCCCCTTGATTCATGGAGACAATAATAACCATCTTAATATAGGCTTATGGAAATGAATTGAATCACATCTATGCTTTGAACAAAAATGTGCTTTGCTTGGAATCTACACATTATTTCACATTGCAAAGGTCACTTTCTGGGGAGAAATTGAACTGATATTAACCATTTTCTAGAAGAAGAAACAGAGGAGACCTTGGCTGAATTAGAGACTGATTCCAAAGAAATAAAACATACTTAGCACCAAAGTATGGTGGGAAGGCACACTGTAAGAGTGAATAAACAGGAAAAGATAAAAATAGGCAGGGCTTGAGGAAGTTTCTCTCTGTTTCTGTCGCTTTGTTTCAGGCCTTATGGTCTCATGTCCTACTATCTCTCTCTCTATGCCTTTTCCAGGCCCTTCTTTGCAGGTTGGCTCCTCTGCCTGTACCTGGTTTCTACTCTTCATGACTTCAGCTTGGGCATGGCTTTGCTCAGTACATTGTGTTGGCTCTGGCCTTGCTTCTACATGACCATTCGGTTTAACCTTGTATCTCAATAACTCATTCACCAGAGAAGAGTCTGATTGGCTTAGTTTTGGTCAGATTCCTTAAGAGCGTCATGTAAAACAAGGTTAAATATACAAAGACAGCTACCTGGGCCTGCTTACCCCTTCACACAGGTTTAATGGGGGTGGTTGACTGCTCCTGGAATCCTGGAATCTAGTCAGAGATTGTTGTTTGCCGGTTCCAAAGATAGGGACACGTAAATGAAGAGGGTAATATGTAGTCTGTGGTAGGCAGCCTCCACAATGGCCCCGTAATGAGCCCTGTCTCCCGGAATGTTTGCCCTTGCTAGCCCCCTTCCACTGGGTGTGGGCTGGACTTAGGACTCACTGAGACATTTCTTCTGAGTTAGGTTATCAAAGACTGGTTTCCATCCTCTGTGTCCTCTCTCACCTTCTCCCTTGCTGCCTCTGATGGAAAAAGGTGCCACCTTGTGAGCTGTCCTATGGTGAGGTCTGTGTGGCAAGGAACAAGCCTCTGGCCCACATCCTTGAGGACGTGATTACTGCCAGTGACATGTGAGTCAGCCTGGGGAGCTGGGGATATTTGTCATCTGAGCCTGTGGTGACTGCAGCCCTGGTGCCACCTTGATTGTAGACTGAGGCACCTTTAGGCAGAAACAACCAGCTGAGCCACACCTGGGTTCCTGGTCCTCAGAAACTGTGAAATCCTGTTTTAAGTGGCTAAGTTGTGGGGTAATTTGTTACAGCAATAGATGTGGTTCGCTAAATAATGCTGTATTTCAAGCACAGGACCCAGGCTTACCTCAAAACAAATCATAAGAGGTGATAGGACCCCAGGAACTTGTTCCTGAGAACTTGTTCAGACCAAAGTGTCAGTCTCCAGCAAGGTGAGCAAGTTCAGGTGCAGCAGTACCATATCTCTTATGTGGCCAACTGGGCAGAGGTTAGGTTCTAGCAACGACAGTGTGAATGTACAAAATGCAAATAGGCGGGACTCCATTTTATAAGACACTAGGTGATAGCTGAATGTTTCAGCCTGTGTTGTAGTATCTGAGATGGGTAAAGGGTTGCACTTGGAGAATTCTAGTGTCCTTTTTAACTCCAAATGACAATCAGTGTATGTGCCTATTGGATGCCAGGCCCCTGTGACCAGTTCCCCATGTGGCTGGTGTGGACCATATGATAAGCCTCAGTCTTCTGGACAACTCCGGGGTGGAAGGTCAGACACAGGAGACTGTTACATCTCAGAGTCTCACCGCAGGCATGATTAGGCACAGAGGTCTGGAGAGCGTCCCAGTAGTCAAGCCACTCAGCTGTTTCACACGGAGCTGTTTCAGGAGGGTTCCATGAAAAGTCTTCTCAAAATCCTGTATCCTCCAGTAGATTCCACAGGTCTATTAGAATTGTTCTTTTGTTGGGGGGGGTGGGTAAGCTCATAGAGAATATGTTCAGAGAGAATAGTTTCTTGTTGCTTCTGTCCTCAGGGCAGAGTTTTCCTTAAATATCCTTGAATACCAAGAAAATGCTTGCTGGACTCTTCAGTGTTCATCCGTGACCCCCTTGGCCTAAGCTCTACAAAACCCATCACCCACGTATCTAACTCCTTCCTCGTTGGGACCCTCATCTGCCTCATGCCAGATGTTTCCCTAATTTTTTAAAAAAGATTTTATTTATTTGTTTGACAGAGAGTACAAGCAGGGGAAGCATTAGTGGGAGAGGGAGATGCAGACTCCCAGCTGAGCAGGGAGCCTGATGATGTGGGGTTCGATCCCAGGACCCTGGGATCATGACCTGAGCCAAAGGCAGAGGCTTAACTGACTGAGCCTCCCAGGCCCCCAAGTGTTTCCCTAATTTTTCATCTGTGTCCTTTTGTAGATCTACAGGTTTTTACCTCAATGACAACATACATTTGAAATATTTAAGTATAGCTTTACTGACACAAGCATCCTGTCCCTAAAGAAAGACTTATGAAGAAATGATACAACATAGGAGGGACTTTTTGTTGTTGTTCTTTTTTTGGTTCTTTTGTTGTTTCAAAAGCAGAATTCCTTACTCTGCTATCTGTAACCTTTAGCTTGGGTGCCTGGTCCTTGTGGAACAATAGGCTAGAGATCTCCCTTTCTCTCTGCCCCACGTGTTCCCACCCAGAATTACCCGGCTTGGCCGCTGAGCTACAGTAGGGCAGAGTCCGGCCCAGCCAGCAGCCCTGATTGCTCTGTGTGCAGAGGAGGTGTTACTAGTCCCATTACAGGACAAAGGCTATTGATGGAGAAGCATGCTTTTGGAGGGATGGTGGGTAAAGGGAGAATGAGGACTGAGAAAAAGGAGAGCGATTGTGTCTGATTTTCAAGGTTACCTGTTGAAATAGGACTGCAGCTCCCTCATGGCCTGGTAAAGTAATTCCTTTCCAATAGCTTTATAATAAAGAAGAAAGACCTTTTTGTTAACAATGCCTTGTATTTGTCTCACATCTTTCTCCAGAGGAGCTGCTAGTGCTTCAGAGATTTTATCTTTATAAAAAGTTGATGAGTAGGTGTGAAGACCTTCTGGTGAACTCAGCCACTCTGTCCCTAATCCAATCACTTTGCCTGTAGTCCTCTGACTTCCTTCTGGCTATGATGATTGACACCAATGGGGCCGAGGTCACCCTTGCAGCCGGCGCCGTGTACTATGGTGCTGGGCAGCCCGCTTCTCTCCAGGACTCTTCAGTGTCCCTCGTTCACCAGTGTCCTGACCAGAATCCCACTCCAGCTGTCTTAAACTAAAGAGATTTTATTCAAAGGAATTGAGAGTATTTCACAGAATTCAATACACGTAAGGATTGCTGAGCCTTTTGAAGGTCTAGCGCTGGGTCCTGGAAAGCTATCATTCTTTCTCTCCTTCTTGCTTGGGAATCACACAGTTTCCTTGAGCTGCCTCTCTCTGTGTACTAATATCCTTCCACTCTACAGACCCCTTTCTCTGTTTGCCTCTCAGCTCCATGGCCCCAAATGGCAACCTTGATACTTGAGTTTCAGGTTCAGGTCAGGCAATTCATTTAGTCTGATTATTCTATATGAAGAAACCTATTGGCTCAGCTTGTTGCTTGGACTGGTTACTACTGGTTTTGGTAATTTCTGGTGGAGGTAGGGAACTGGCGGTAGGAAGGGCTTCCTCCTCTGAGATGTAGAAAGTTTCGTGCTTTTGTATTTCTGCTTTGCTCATTCCTTTTACTTGGAACAACCTTCACTTTGACTCCCCAGAGGGTTCCTCAGCCCACGCGTGTCTTTCTCTGAGAGGTCATCTCCAGCCATCTTCCTTGACTTGACCTGCTCTGCACAACCTGTCAGTCCCTCTTCTCCCTCACTGTTTTATCACTATTTGTTTACCTGTGTCCTTGACTGTGCCCTACTAGCGTGGGGGTGCTTTGAGGGCAAGGCTTTTTGTCTTTCTCCCTTTTTTATCTTGAAAGCTGGCATAGTGCTCAGTGAGTGTCTGGTGAGTGACTGCAAGAAAAACAACAGATCTCCTCAAACAAAGGCTTTACATTTTTTTGTTTTCACACCGTTTTGTTAGATGCAGAAGAAATGATCCTCCTTTTTAGTAAGCACTTACCGTGACCAAATAAACTTGGGAATAAAGTGCTGCTAGGGCCTTTCCCTTTGGGGGATTAAAGAGGACAGGCCAAGGCTGCACCGTAGTGTACGTTGTTGTGCTGTGGGTTCAGGAGATCTTGGCGGTTTTTTTTCAGTCTTGTGGCTGCCAGAGTGCGGGTGTTGGGGAATCAGCATTTGTGCTATGTACACTCTTTCATTTCATTTTATGATATGTGTATTTAAGTCAGTGATTACGGTAGGTATGGCAGTATTGATTTATGATCATGTGCCTCACGGACTTACATGAGTTAGGATCAGTTTGCTTTTAAATTTGCAACAATAACCCAATGGGGCAGAATCACCATATGACAGTGGGTGGGAGCAGGGGAGGAGGGTAGGAAGGCAGAGTAGCAACACTGAATCACCTGAACAGATTTCCAAGTATCCCATCTCGCACTTGCACCTGACACCAGGTGAATCTGACCCTTCCCTCCCCCTGAGGTGACACTGCAACTTTCATCTCTTTGCTCCATTCTTCTGTCTCATTCCCGCAGGCTCTGGTGGAAGTGGCCTGCTAGAGGAAAGAATGAGGGAAAGAAGTGGATGAGTGCTGTCCCTCTCCTATTTTTTCTTTCCCTTTGAAGTGAGCTGCCTGCCCAGCATGGGGCTTGAACTCACAACCCCGAGATCAAGAGTTCCATGCTCTACGGATTGAGCCAGCCAGGCATCCCTCCTATTTATTTATTTTCTTTTCAATGCTTCCAAATACCCCATTATCCTGTGCTCAGGAAGGCTGTTATGTTTCCATATCTCTCATCGTCTTCCTTAGCGACAAACCAATGCCTTTGCTAGTGTGTGCTGGTTGTGGAGCCTACACTGAGGTGTTTGGACATAAACACCTTCTAATCCACTATTAAGTTCTTCAGTTTGTGTTCTCATAACATTAACCGTAATGAACTCTTCACATACTGATGTCAGTTTAATATGCAGCTTCCCCAGGAAGGGCCTGGTAATTTAGCGTTAATTAGTGATGACTTACTGCAAATTATGTTACTGACTTCCGGAAGCTCCTGGGTGACATACACATCTTCCAAATGAAACCATAACATTATTACTTAGCATTCACGTAACTCCTCACGTGCTCATAGGTAGATTTGACACACTGAGTCTTTAACTTGCACATTGCCAATGTGGAGGAATTGCATGTTATTTCTCTCCGGGTCTAGAATGTAAGCTATCTGGGGGCTGGGGTGCATCAGGGGATCCTTGGACATAGCTCTCTGTGAAGTACCACACTGTAGGCGAGCCCCTCGGATACTTCAGATACCCAGAAAGAACAAACTGGGGAGCTGAAGTCTAGGAGGTAGATGTGCCACCAGACCTCAGATACGGGACAAGGTGACAGAAGGTAGCAGCCAATGGTAAAGGGGACTCTGAAATATAGGGAAGGTAACAGAGGAAAAAATGAGCCACTAATTCGGACTTTATTGCTAACAGAAGTGACCTGGGACAGGTTTTTGTTGTCAGAATTTTCAACCTGTTTTATGAAGTGGTGTTTTCAGTGGGAAAACATCTTAGTTTCTCTAAGACCAAAATCACTTGGAATCTTTAGGAGTTTGGTTTTATACTGTGGATGTTAAAAATCAGTGTTGTGGGACCACAGCTGTACTGTGGAGTATGGGAGAGACATCCTCTTGTTGTTTGCTCCATTTTCAAGATTGAGGAGGTTTAAGAATGAGGAGATGGCCAACAGGCTAAGCCTCATAGAACGAGGGAGGACAGATTGGAGAGACATCTTCAGTCATGTGTTTCAGGATCCTTTTTCATCTCTTTGTTACCCGTCTACTGATGTTGCCCTTTTGTGCTGGACACATTATATAGTCTGAAATATTAAACACATCCATTTGAAACAATATTTTGATTTCTAATAACTGATAAGGAGAGGGGAAATGAGATTCCCCTCTGGCCAGAAAAAGGGCAATCTTCACTCTCCAGGGGAGAAAGATAAGCCAGTCGATTTGCAGAGATGGTGTCAAAATTAAATTATTTCCCCAGAAACTTTTATATATATATATATATATATATATATATATATATATATATATATATATATAAATCCAACTTGTTTTCCTTGGAAGAAACACTATTACCATCTTTCCTTTGTCCCTGTTCCGTGGCAAACTCCCTTAATTAATCCCTGCTCTTGATTTTATTGGTTCATTTCTGTCTCGTCCTTGTTTTGCTTGCCAACACTGTTTTAAAACACAGAAATTGGCTTCCACAACAGACAACTAAGAATTCATTTCAAGCTCAAATATGAGTAGAACTCCTATCAGAAACTTTTATTTATTATTCCTCAATTCTTGTATCAAAACCTTTGATGAAGCCCCAACAAACCAGTGACACATTCAGATCAGATTAGCAATTTGCACCTTCATGGAGGGCTTAGCAGAGTGGCTTTGTTCTGATGTCTTTTAAAAAAAAATCCATTTGTATCTGTCGGGAAATGTACCCTTATTTGCGTCGAGGGCTGTGTCCCTGGGCTGGTAATGATGATAAATAAACTCAAGTCTTAAGCAGGCTGGAGGTGCTCAAAATATTAGGTTCGCCTAGGAGGAGAGGATGTGCCCTCTGCCTCTCTAGCCCACCACCTTGCAGAAGTCTTTAGGTAGAGGAGGGGGCAGACCAACCAGGGACAGGAGGCAGTGTGGTAAACAGTCAGCAGAGACGATTCTAGAGTCTGACTATTTGAAATTCAAATTCTGACTCTTCACTTTGTAGACTTGTTAGCTTGGGCAAGTCATTTGACCTCACTGAGGCTCAATTTCACCATTGGGAAAATGGACATCATAATATCAGATATGTAGCATTGTTGTAAAGATTCAATTCAATGAAATGATGTACTTGCCACATGGTGAGCACCCAGTCAAGGGTCACTTTTCTTATCTTGATATGCAGGGATGATATACGGCAACAGGTAGAAGGTGGACAGCAGATGCTTGTGAACCACAGACATGGAGACTCACCTGCTGCCATCTTGTTTCCTATCCACTGAAGCATAGGAATTAAATCTCCATGCCATCCCCAACCGCTGGGTTTGCGGACAGAATAATGAGGCTCTTTTCCAGGCAGACCCATGAGTGGGGCACATGGGCAACGAAAGAAGCTATGTAACTTCCCAGGTCACCAGCTGGCAAGTGCTGGAATTTGTATCCAGGTGTCTGACTCCAGAACATTGATTCTCAACCCCTAGGCTGAGCTCAATCAAACCAGAGCCCCTGAAGGTGGGACCCTGGCAGCAGTAGATTTTAAAGTTCCCCAGGTGATGACAATGTGCAGCAAGGTGGAGAAAAAAGTTTTCTAGACTAGAGCAGTGGTCCTCAAAGTGTGGTCCCTGAACCATTATCAGCATCCTTTGGGAACTTGTGAGAAATGCAAATTCTCTTGCCCCATCCCAGACCTTCCTGATTAGCGACTCTGGAAGTGGGGCCAACCAGTCCATATTTTAAAAGGCTGTCTGGATGGTTGTGGTTCACGTCCTCTGAGAACCCCAGAGCTGTGCCTCTCAAACTGCAGTGTGCCTATGAATTACCTATGGATTTTGTTAAAATGTACGTAGAGATTGAGTACATCTGGAGTAAGGCCTGAGCTTTCACTGGCCATAAAAATGCTGCTTGGGCACTGGTGGTGTTGGAGGAGTCAGGGTGCTCTGCTGCACTTGTCATGCTGCTTCTGGAGGCCCCAGGCTCCCTGCATAACAATCCCCTGGGATGTTCATTAACATGCAGATGCCTGGGCTCTTCTCCAGACCTACTGAATCCTAATCTCTGAGGTCAGGCAGTGCACATTTAAGCAAACACCAAAGATGATTTTTTAAATGTCCTGGTGAGTTGGAGAACCTTTATTCCCAAGGGGCCTGTCATTCTGTCCCCTGATTTTCTCCCAACAAGTCCCTTTCCATCCACAGGGCTGGCCAGCCCTCCAGTCAGGCAGGATCTGGAAAGCAGGTCTGAAGTGCTGAGGCCTAAAAGAAAGACCCCAGCAGCAGAAACCCTCCTGCTGCTGTCAGCACAGCTCCAGCTAAGGACCACATCTTGCTGTGTCTAGAGGCTGCAGAGAGCAGGGCTCTTTTAATCCCCTGGCCCTTGACACTGACCTGTCCACATATCTTGGACCCTGAGACTGGAAATAGAACTCTCCTTCCCACTTTGGATTTGGAGTAACTGCCTGGTCTGTTGAAATACCCCACTGACCCAGCAACCTTCGGCCAGCTTGCAGTCCAGTAGGTTAGGAGCTGGCATGACCCTCCTTGGAGGTACAGTCCACTCTTGTGCCACAGGTGGTAGCCAGCTGTTTTAGCTTCATGAGCACAGAACAGTGGAAACCCAAAGAACTAGTTTCAGTGCAGCTTGAGGAAGCATTCTGTTCACATGGATTGGGCGCAGACCTAGAAGTGGGTTCTCCATTGACAGTCCTTAGGCTGGTTATGCCACAGGGCACACAAATGTCCTTGAACCTGGCTCCAGGTAGCACTTAAGTCCTTTTCCTCCAGGGTGGGCAGAGCCAGCTTCAGCTGACAGAGTGTACACCAGGGGCTCAGGGATAAGCGCATGCCCAGCATCCCTATCCACCTCCCCTCAAGTATACCATCACTCTTACCACCGAACAAGGAGCTAAGGAGCTTGGAGCGCCACCCTTAACTGCTTGTTCCTTTAGATCTCATGGGCTTCCTGATGGAAGAAGCTTCTCAGAAAAGCTAAAATAGAAATACGTCTGAGCTGTTTCCTCAGCTCTGAAATGGGCAGCCCTCATTAAGACTGTAGGGTGAGGGTCTAGTCGTTAATATATGGGAAGAAAAGCAGTTGGAAGAAAGCCTGGTGCATAGTGAAGACTATATTGGTGTTAGCTGCTATTATTGCTGTTATTACCAGGAAAAGCAAAAAACTGCTGTCTTTTTTGGGAGGAGTATTTCCTGCTTTTCTTCTAGGTCATTGGTAAACAGCCCACCAAGTAGATAGCTTGCGACCTGCAGGGCCCAAGCCATTCTGATGATTAAAGAGCTAGGTGCAGACAGAAGGGGCAGTTGAATGACTTCAGTCCTGAGGAGTGAGGGACTCTGATGCTCCTGTCATCTAGAAAAAAATGCCCAGTGTGGTAACGTGGGCTTGTCTAGGAATTTTATTTGGCAGATGAACAGAAATGACCAGCTGGTTGAACTGAATTACATTGATCCCCTGCAGACTAGCGTCAGACATCTCTATAGGGTTGCAGGCAACTTGGTATTGTTTGGGGTGGCCTTGATGACCTAGCACAAGGCTACATCCTTCTCTTCATTTTGCTCCAAGGCCTCTGGATGGAATAATAGCCATTAAAAAGCTATTTTTGAAGGTTCAGTCGAGGTCTCCTTAATAAAGTGCGATGAGACAGAAGGGACAAGTTGGAGCCTTCAGGTGTGTTTGTAAGATAGTGGGGCTTCCTGTAATGGGCCTACCTGGGACTCAAAGGATGCCCCAGCCAGGTTTCTGTTTGCCCCTTTCAGAGCCAGCCTGTCCAGGTACCCTGGCTTCAAAGCTGCCGTCTCAGGTCCATTCTAACTAGAATCAAAGACGATGCTGTAATTGTCCACTGAGTATCCAGGACATCTTGTGCAGGACAGGAGGCTCAGGACCAGGCGGGTAACTTGGGGAGAAGGTGGCATTGATCAGGAGCCAGTATTTCACATACCAGCACACACATTTCACCTCCCCTGCACTTACTATAAATATAGATGCACCCGAGCATTTGCAGAGCTCATTTGTGTTTGCTTTCTTGTTGCTGTCATGATTTTACTTGGCTCCCTCTACCCCACCCCCTTCCCTCTGCTTTCCATCTATCACTGCTCTGAGATCCTGGAGAGGGTGAGGGTAAGAGAGAGACGAAACAGGACTCAGAAACAAGTGATGGTCCCCACTTACCCTTTTTGACAGCTTGTGCAGAGGTCTGTGATCTCACATAACACTAGTGGGTAGGAGAGATATTTTCTTTCTCTTCCACACGCCTTTCTAATTATATGTATGAGGATACTGAGGATTGTAGAGGTTAAGTGATTTACCTAAGGTCACTGGTTGGGTCCTGCCTGATATAAACTCGTTAATAATATGGTTACCGTATATATTTCTTGCACATCAACTCTGCCTACCCAAGCTTGGTGTAAGTACCTTGGAGATGGACCTAGGGATTTCAAAGACATTTGCCTGTTGGTTGAAATATTCCAGCTTTCCTTTTTTTTTTTTTTTAATGTTTTCCTAATTTCCTATTTTAGCTGTTGAGTGACAGGGAAGATAACATGCGTTGGGATACAAAGACAGTGGGTTTTACTGGAAATTGAAAAGCTTGAGGTCTTGCTCTACTTATTCCCATGTAAGAAGGTCTAGGAGATTCTGGAACAGGTTGAACTCTATCCCTCCATCATTCTGTGGGGCCACCTCCTTGCCTGTCCCCAGTTCACCTTATGTCTCCTCTCAGGGGACAGCAGATCAGAGAAGCAGATGGCAAAGAAGTAAGAATGGAGGGAGTGGAGAATAAAGAGCTTAGGAGAAGGGGAGAGCAGTGAGTCATATTGTTCATTTAGTGAAAATGAAGATGCTAAAATAGAGACCATTAATGAATAGAGTCCTCCTACCTTTAAAAAATAAGGGAGGTTGGAGGAGTGCTGACCCAGACAGAACCCCCAAAGCATAACCATGTGACTTTCTTGTGTCAGCAACAGTAGGCCAGTGTTTCCATCAGAATCGTCTACCTTAGAAGAATCCCTTCCTCCACTTTTCAGAGCAATGTATACACTTCTGCTGATTCCAGCAGGATCTGTTGGCCTGTGTTCACCATTTCCCTTTTACTTTCTAAGCTCCCCTCTATTTTCTTAGAGAGGAACTCTGTCCCAGAGCTCTATCTTCAGATTTATCTTCATCCTGGAGCTAAAAGGATTTGCTCTTTGAGGAGGAATGTCCTCCCTCACCATGTCTGTGGTTCTTGCTCAGACATTTCAGGCTGTGAGGCCTGGAGACAGCAAGCCACATGCATGCCAAGGACAGGGAGACTGAATTGTGTTATGTTGCCCATGGCAACCAGTTCCAAGGCTGGTTCCCCTCCCGGTTGGTCACGTCTGTGTTTAGAACTATTGCACTTTCTTTGGGGCTTTGAGACTTTGTGGGTTTTCCTCCTTAAATAAAAGGTGGTATTTTTATTTTCTGTCAATAGTCACACACACACAGATGCGCACACGTGCATGTGAGCTCATGCACATACACACGTGCACACACACACACGTGAGTAGTTACTTCCCAAGCTCTGGGTTGACATGAATATGTATCCTCAGCTGTTGATGCTGGAGGAGTTTCCAGAACACGTCCTGAGCCCGAGGAATTCCTTCTGGATCTTCAGTTATGAAGAAGCTGAGGTACAGCTATGAAAATAATAGTTACTTTGAATCTGAGATCTGGGTCCCCCTGGTTTTGTCTCCAAGTAGCTGTGGGCAAGTCACATAATGTTGACAAGCCCCCTTTCCTTATCATCAGTTGGGGTACATGCCTATCTTGTGGGGCACCTGCGTGACTCAATTTGTTAAGTGTCTGCCTTTGGCACAGGTCATAGTCCCAGTGTCCTGGGTTTGAGCCCTGCAGTCGGGTTCCCTGCTCATCAAGGAGCCTGCTTCACCCTCTCCCTGCCCCCCACTTGTGCTCTCTTTTGCTCTCTCTCTCAAATAAATACAAATTTTAAATAAATAAATACTTATCTTGCAAGATTACTGTGAGGATTACATCGATAAATAAAATGATGGCTGTGGAAATGTCTACAATGACTGATAGAAATACTTTGCTGAAGGTGGGGTAGCATTTGTGCATGGTGCTAGGCATTACTGGGGAATCTGCAAAAGAAATGAAAGACATAGATCTCTTATTGTTAAATTGTGCTTATAACACACATAACATACATTTTATTGTTGTAACCCTTTAAGTGTTTAATTCAGTAGTGTTAAGTACATTCACACAGTTGTACAACCAATCTCCAGAACTTTTTTATCTTGTGAAACTACACTCTGTACCTGTTAAACAAACAAAAAAAACCCCTCTCCACTTCCCCTCTGCAACCCCTGGAAACAATCCTGCCACTTCCTGCTATGAATCCAACTACTCTAGATATTTCATATAAGTAGAACTATACAATATTTGTCTTTTTGGTGTTGGACTTAATTTTACTAGCATATGTCCTCAAGTTTCAGCCATGCTATAGCGATGTCAGAATTCCCTTCTTTGTTAAGGCTGAGTAATAGTCAAAGGACATGGACCATTTTAAAATATAAAAAATAAAACATAAAAAATAGCACATATGCAGAGCCATAAAAAATTGCAAAGAGCTTGTCACATAAGGTCTCCATGCACAATAGGGTAGTAGAGGGGACGGTTCTGTATGGTTTCGTTTCCAGGAGCCCCCTGCCCTCCCTGGGCCTGGCTCTGTATCTTAGAACCCGGCATTCCTGAATGGCAGCATCTGGGTCAGTCTCAATACTTACATTCATAAGAACCCTGTGGTTCAAGACAGCAATTCCTAAACAAATGGTACCAAAGAGTGGTGAACAATTTAAATTTGCTCCTGGGTCTCCAGGAAGGAGGCACAGCAGGAGTTAGGGACAGAGAGAAGGACTCAGCAGTTGCCCTGGCTGAGGAGAGATTGAAGAACAGAGGGTGGTGGTAAAAAGTTTCCTTCACTGCCTGGCATTTAAGAACAATGGCTGATTTCCATTTTGTAGATGAAGGTAATGCTTGTAAAACATTTAAGTCAGAGCCTTTTGGGTTTAGCCAGCCAGCTGCATGGGTGAGGTTGGTCCACCCAACGTCATCCAGTCCTGGGTGATATGTGACTGCATCCAGAGAGTGCATTCATAAATCACCATCAGTTCAGTGACCGGGCTTGCAGGGAACAAGGCACTACGTGACTTGAGCCAACTAGTGCTCCTCCTCCTTTGTGGCCCTTCATTCTGGGCCAGTGCAGAAAGCTGAAGAGAGGGACACAGAGCTCCACATTGCCTACCATGTTTCCCTCTAGTAATGGTAGGTCTCATTCTCTGAGCCATGGGGCTGGTGATAGGAGTTTGCTCCTGTGGTCTTGCTCATTCTTCCTTAATAGTACACCTTGAGGCAGAGGTTTACAATCCATCCATGGCTGGGGTAGATCTAAGTTTTTTGGTTTGTTTGTTTGTTTTTTTTTGTAAGTTTTAGTCATAATCGGATGAGCCATTGCAAGGTCCCAGTTGACCTCATCTATTTGGTATTTTTCATGCAGTATGCTTAATAAATTGTCACTCATTAATAGTTCTAAAAGGAGCATTACTTTGACCCCTCCCTGCTCTGGGTCTCCAGGAGCTGTAAAATAATAAAATAGGCTAAGTGATAGGGTGGGAGGTAGAAGGAGAAATGGGGAGGAGAACTAGTCCAGTGGGACCTGAGATCAGATGACCATTGCTTTGTGTTTGGTGGACATCTCTTTCTGGTACGTGAGTATGGACAGGTTGCAGAAGGGATATCATACTTCTTGGACATTAAACTAATGTTTTATTGCATTCACATTGTAAATTTAAACATTCAGAGAGTGAATGCTTAAGAAATATTTTCTTTAAGAAAAAATATGTGACCAGAGTGATCTGTCTGAAGTCTGAGCCAGGTTGTAGAAGTTAGAAAACCAACCCTTGCAGTGAAGGCTACTGGTAGAACTAGGTTGAGTGATGAACTTGCAAATGGATTGCTAAGAGTAACCTGTCTGATGGACAAAGAAAGGAACCCAGGTATGCCTATGAGCCAGCACACACCCGCCTAGCTTTGTTTGAATTGTGGTACAGGAACATTTTCAACAGAAGTGATAAAGTTTTGTCCCAAGCAGAAATGGAGAAAATTCCCTAAGATAACTGAAGCAAGCTAGTAATTTCTGGCTTTGTCTCTTTCCTTCCCCTCCTTCCCTGAGCCCTGCTGACCTCAAGTCTCAGTGTAGCTAGTGCTGACAGAGGCCTCAGGTAGGAGCTCTGGCCATGGTGCCGAAGACAGAAAGCTGACGTAAATCGAGGCTAATGCACTAAAAGAGACCTAGAGGTACTGACTAAGCAATGATTGTTTCTCTTGAGGTTGTCAATAATATCTCTGGTTTGAACGTTAGTGTCATCTTTCTTTAAACCTTGTTCTCAATTTATTAGGTAACTACTCGTTAATTACAAAACAAGGAATGTAATATTTTAATAAAAAATTAAATAGGTGAAAGTTGACCTGACTATAAACCTGACTTCATCTTTCTTATTAATGACTGTGGGATAATAAGAAATACTATTTGGTCTTGGCTCTGCATTCCTGGCACAGACCTCCTAAAATCCTTGGAATTTCCTGAGTGACAGGGACATCGTTTGTTATCCATGGTGAGCCTCCTGTAATCAAACCTGACTTTATGCTAATGAGGTGACTCTTGGTGGGCCTCTTTGTAGCTTTAGGGTAGGGACTCTTCACCTGAGAAACAATCATGGTATTGGGGGGTTGGGCCCCTAACCTCCTGGGAGGATAGAGGAGCTAGCGATTTTCAATCACCATTAGTCAGTGATTTAATCAATCATACCTACGTAATGGAACTGCCATAAAACCCCTAAATAACTTGGTTTGGAGAGCTTCTGGGTTGGTGAACAGATTGAGTTGCTGGGATGGTATTGCTCCCTGGGGAGGATATAGAAGCTCCCTGCTCTGCTCCTTGTGCCAGACTATGCCCTGTGCATGGCTTCTATTTGTTTTTTCCTGAGTTGTATCCTTTAGAATAATCCAGCAATCGTAAGCAAAGTGCTTTTCTGAATTCTGTGAGTTGTTCTAGTGAATTATGGAACTTGAGGAGGGGGGGCTTACGGAACTCTTGAATTTGTAGTCAAGTCAGAAATGTGGGTATCCTTACAACTGGTGTCTGAAGTGGGGGCCTTCTTGTGGGACTGATTCCTTACAAGAATTCTGGGGAGATGGTGCCAGAACAGAATTGAGTTGTAGGTTACCCGGTTGGTGTTGAAGAATCAGAACTGGCTGGTGTGGGAGAGAAAAGAAACACCTCAATGCCTTAATCCTTGAACTCCCAATGATAAAAAACCCCCCCAAACCAAAACCAAAACAAAACATCCCCGTGAAAGTTACTAGAATTGCAGGGTTCATGCCAAAAATAAAAATAAGCAATTCCCAGAAAACTTGCTTGGTAAAACCATGCTTGTGACAGTAAATATGACAGGTGACTTGGGAAGAGTAGCTCAGTGTGGAGTGAGAATAGCATCAGAGCAGAGCTAGAGAGAAAATGAAGTCGTAAGAGGGAGAAGACATTTGAGTGTATACAACCCATCAAAGATGAATATCTAGAATGTATGAAGAATTCCATAAATCAATAACAGAAAAGAAACAGCGCTACTAAAAATAATCAAAGGTGGGGCACCTGGGTGGCTCAGTGGGTTAAAGCCTCTGCCTTCGGCTCAGGTCATGATCTCAGGGTCCTGGGATCGAGCCCCGCATCGGGCTCTCTGCTCAGCAGGGAGCCTGCTTCCTCCCTCTCTCTCTCTGCCTGCCTCTCTGCCTACTTGTGGTCTCTGTCTGTCAAATAAATAAATAAAATCTTTTAAAAAAATAAAAATAATCAAAGGATAAAGACAAAGCAATTCACAGGTGAGGAATCCCAGATGGCCAAGAAATATATGAAAAATGTTCCCTCTTACTGGGATTTTGGGAAACACACCAGATCCCACAGTGATGAGGTATTATTTCCTAGCTACCAGTTTAGCAAAAATTTAAAGTTTGAGAATACTAAGTAGCAGCAAGAATGTAAGACAGTGGAAACTGTCTTATAGTGCTCATGGGTATAGTCAGTTCATCAGTATCTAGTAACATGGAAGATGTGCTGACTTGACGATACAGCCATTCTACCCCTAGATGTATATATTCTAGAGACAGCCGGGTACAGACAAGGAGCTGTTACAGAGACGCTGTTGCAGCCCTATTCATGACAGTCTCCTAAGTAAGCAGGTTGCAGAGTATTATAAATAGCATGGAACCATTTTTGTAAATTTTAAAAGCATAAAACTGTACTGTATACTTTTATGGAAACAGATGTAGTAAGACTCAAATACATACACGAGAAGGATCTCCACTGACTTTAGGAGAATTGTCTCCTAGGAAATGGGACAACAGGGCAGGGGCGAGAACTTTAACTATACCTGTCATGCTTTGTTTCTTTTAACAAATCTTAAGCAGTCTATATTGCAGAGTTTAGCAATTGCTAACCCTCTGTGGCAGATACATTGGTATTTGTTTTATTATTCTCTGTGATTTTTGTATATTTGAAATATTTCATAAATGCATTTTTTAAAGGTTTTATTTACTTATTTGACAGAGATCACAAGTAGGCGGAGAGGCAGGCACAGAGAGAGGTGGGGAAGCAGACTCCCTGCTGAGCAGAAAGCCCGATGCGGGGCTCGATCCCAGGACCCTGAGATCATGACCTGAGCCGAATACAGAAGCTATAACTCACTGAGCCACCCAGGTGCCCCATAAATGCATTATTTTTTTTAAATTTTTTTATTTTTTTATTTTAATAAACATATAATGTATTTTTATCCCTAGGGGTACAGGTCTGTGAATCGCCGGTTTACACATTTCACAGCACTCACCAAATGCATTATTTTAAATAAAGAAGATAATGAAAATTTTCCTAATCTGGGCAAAACTGGATTATGTAAGTACTCTGTGTTCTGGCACTTGCTTACATGTGTATTGTTTCTTTCCCAAATCTGTGATTGAAGAAGTTTGTGTTGGACTAGGCAGAAATGAGAGAGAAAGTGTGATCTTTAAGCCGTGATCACTGACCATGACAGGGGAGTGAAGTTACTCAGTGTAGGTGTCCTGGGAGATGGTCACTAGTATGACTCTGGCAGCAGAAATTCACCACCTCCTGCACCCCTGTCTCTTCCATTGCTTCAGGGTAGGGTAGAGAGCTTTCTCCTATGTAGGCTGGATCGCTGTGGCTTTTTACTTTGTCGCTTCATTTGCAATAATGGCATGGATGTCTCTTTGTCCAGATGCCAGATGAGAAGTTTTCCATATTTCTCACTATTTTTTTCTCCTCCTTTAGTTGCTCTGAGATAAGTGGTGGCATCCAAAGAGGAAGCCAGTGATGAGGATGTGATTAGATTACATCAGAGCAGGGGAGCTTGCACTTCACATGACCTAGGTATTGTGCTTTAATAAGTTTGCATTAGGTCTTTAAATGACCGCATCACAGTATTGCTTCATATTAGGTTTGTGATCAGTGACCAGCTAACTGCTTCTCTTGTGCTACAAAATCCTTTTCACATAAATTGCTGCCAAATCACTACTCCCTCTGCAACCATTCTGCATTTGTGCAAGTGAATTTCAGAGATTGCTGCCAGGCCATGCATTTATACTTGTTAAATTTTATCTACCTGGCTTCAGCCAGGCATTCTAGACTTGAGGTCATTCTGAAGTCTGATTATGTCATCTATGGCATGTGCTCTCCCCACCAGGTTGGTGTTATCTGAATAATTGATTGACATATTTTCAAAAGGACAGGGCCAAGGACAGAATCTTGTAGCAATGCAGTGAGAACTTCTCTCTGGATTGACACAGAACCATTAATCAGCAATCTTTGGTTAAAGCAGTTCAATTGGCCATAAATCCGCCTCAAATTATTATCATCTGATGCTGTGGAAGTGCAAGAGATAGAGTGGTTAGAAGGACTCAGTGTTATAAAAATGTCAATTATCTCCAGATCAATCCATAAATTGGATGCAATTCAAGGCAAAAATCCCAAAACTTTTTTTTTTTTTTCATATAACCTGCTAAGCTGACTCTAAAATTTATTCGGGAGAGCAAAGGAAGGACCAGGAATATCCAGGAGAATTTTGAAGAAAAAGAGTAAGAATGATGGGAATTGAGCTCTCAAAAATCAAGGCTATTTATAAAACTATAATGATTAGGGTGGTGTGATATTGGCAAAGGAACAGAAAAGAGATCCCAGAAATAAAATTGTGACTGTATGGGAATTTGATATGTAACAGAGTGTTTACAAGTCTGTTAGGAATGCATGGGCTATTTTAAAAATGACGGTAGGATATCTGGTCATCTGTAATGGAAAAAATTCTATATTTCAAACTGATACTAAATAGATTTCAGGATATTTGAAGACCTAAATTTGGGGGAAACTGTAAGGAAATATCTTCATGACCTTGGAAGTAGGAAGGGTTTCTTTCATTCTTCTTCTTTTTTTTAATTCAAAGAGAGAGAGAGAGAGAAAGATAGAGGGCATGTGCCTGTGTGAGGGTGGGGCAGAGGGAGAGGGAGAGAGAGAATCTTAAGCAGGCTCCATGCCCTGCATTTCCCAACTCAGAGCCTGACAGGGGGCTCAGTCTCACAACCCTAAGATCATGACCTGAGCCAAAATTAAGAGTTGGATGCTTAACTGACTGAGCCACCCAGACACCCCAGTAGGAAAGGTTTCTTAAATAAGATGCCAAAAGCAGTAACAAAAAGAAGTTTGATAGATTTGACTATAGTAAAATTTAAAACACTCATGTATCAAAATACATGCTTAAAGTCAAGTTACAGAGTTGGAAAATATGTTTGTAAAGCTTCTAAAAGGTACATAATTAGTAATCAGAATATGAGAAAACCTCTTACAAATCAACATGAAAGTTACAAATAATGTAACAGAAAATGAGACAAAGGATATGACCAGGGAGTTTCACAGAAGGGATGTTTAAATGACCAGTGAATACATGAGAATATGCTCAACGTCAGTAGTAAACAGGCAAATGCAAATTAAAATCACACTGAGATACACTTCTGATCCATCAGATTGACAACTTTATGAAATCTGATAATACTTAGTTTTGATCAGTAAGAGTGGAGAAGGGTACCATACTCTCATGGAGGGTCTCACTGGTATAGTCATGGAGAGAAAGTTGGGATACATCCAGTAAAGCTGCAAATGCTATAACTTCACTCCCAGTTGTGAATTCTAGAGACACTGATATGCATTAGCGGGCATTTCTAGGAGTTTGGGTAGGAACATACTAACACTGTTGAGAGAATGACATTAGGAAGAATGTGGACGACTATCCCATAGGATTGAAGGAATGAATTGTGAAACATTCATTCAGTACTATCGTTTCTGATGATGGAAATGATAAATCTCAAAAACGTAATGTTGAGGGAAGAAAGCAAGTAGCAGAAGATACATAGAGTGTGAGGCCATTTACATAAAGTCTAAAAACATGAACTAATACTATATATGGGGTGGCACCCTGTTGCCCACCACCCCCCCAAAGTTTTATTGGAACAGCAATCACACCCATTTGTTATCTTTGGCTGCTTTTGTGTTACAAAGGCAGAGGTGAATAGTTTGCAACAGAGATGGAATGGCCTGCAAAGTCTAAAATATTTTCCACTGGGCTCTCCACACAAATAGTTTGTTGTTCCCTGGTATATATGTGTTGGTTAGGCTAATCTATAACATTAGTGGCTTACATGAAATAGAAGTTTATTTTTCCAAGGCTAGGTAAGCCTTCTAGGCCTTCTGGGGTAGCTCAACGATCATTGAAGACCCAGTATCCTTCCCTGTTGGTTTTGTGCCATCCTCTGTATGCCATGTTTATCTCATGATCCAAGATGGCAGCCAGAACTCATCATCACATCCCCCTTCCAGGCAGTAGGAGGGGGGAGTATGAAGGGAAGATTCCTTTTGAGCATATGCCCTAGAAATTATACACATCCCATTGTAGAAATTATACACATCAGAATTTTTTCTCAGGGCCACATCCACCTGCAAGAAAGTAAGGAAATAATAGATTTCGCCTAGGCTATCATGTACTAGCTAAAAATCCCATTACCATGAAAACATGAAGAATTGCTGTTGGGGAACAAATAGAAGCTTCTTCAACAAGCCCATTTGTAATAAAGACATGAAGAACACCAACTGGTTCTCCTCCTGTAGGCAGGAGGGAATGCAGTTAGAGAGAGGTACAATAAAAAGAGGTCTAGAAAAGAGCCATGTGCCCCAGGACTAGAGACTGAAGACACAGTTTTATGTACTGCAGTACTGGCAGTAGAAGCTGAGTCAAATCCATATGTATTACAATGATTCATATGCACATATACGTGTATTTAATTAGAGGAGAGTAGAATAACAAAAGGAAAATATCAATGGTAGAATGAGAAAGACAACAGAAGATAACTAATTCTAAGATAACAAAATATGCTAAATAAAACACCAACATAAAGTACAGGGGGTTAACAGAATCTTATTGGACTAATGAAGCTATAGTTAATGCAGTATGGAGTTTTGGAGTTACTTCCTTCCTGCTGTCTACTGATGCCGGCAGTTGAAGCTGGTAGGTCACGGGGCTTGGGGCAGGCTGGAAACACAGTTGCCTAAAAATATGCCTCGGTTATTTTATGCTTTGAAATCCTGACAATAAGGTGGGAACATTTAGGTAGGAGCTAGAAGAAATTCACAACTGTGGGCAAGTGTGTTCTCTTGGAATATTTATGTGGTCACCCCGGGAAGGAGTTGGAAGTGAGTCTTGTTTGGGGCTTCTGTTTGACTATATTAGGTGCCTGGTACAGAAAGATGAGTTGAAAAGGGCAGACCTCTGACCTTCAAAAGAGAGCCCTCAGGTATAGGAGCTGCTCTTCCCCGCTGGTGGGCACATAGATTGTGCAACCATCCTAGAGAGCTGTCTCATGCTATTTAGTTAAAGTAAGAATCCGTTTTCCATATGATCCAGCAATTTTATTCCTGGGCACATATCCCAAAGACATTCTTTCACAGGTCCCTAGTGGCATGTGTGAGGATACCCACAGTCCCATCATTCGGTGGTGATGGCGAGTTGGAGGCAGTCTGGGTCACCATCACCAAGGAAGTGTGTGACACAGTGTAACAGATTCTCCCTATGGATTACTGCGCAGTAGCTGGAAACAGAGGCTGGGTATGCACATATCAGTGAGGGAAGATTTTAAAAAACAGTGTTGGTTGAAAAGAATTAAGAAAAAGGGAATGAGAGCAAAGCACAGTAACATTTATATAAATGAGAAATGCATGCATACAGAACCACAGTATATATTTTCCAGAAACATATACAAAGTAAAAACTTAAATTTTTTTTCTTTAGATTTTACTTATTTATTTATTTGACAAAGAGAAAGAGAGAACAAGCAGGGGGAGCAACAGAGGGAGAGGGAGAATCAGACTCTCTGCTGAGCTGGGCCCAGACACAGGGCTTGATCCCAGGATCCTGGGATTGTGACCTGAGCTGAAGGCAGATGCTTAACCCACTGAGCCACACAGGTGCCCCACAAAGTAAAATGAGGGCATGTTAACATATTAAAATGGTCGCTGAGGAGGGTGAGAGAGATTAGCCCCCCAAACAGTGACTCTGTGGGAGCTCTCCTGGACTGCCTTTCCATTTGATCTCAGGACCTTGCACTCCCACTGGCACTGGCCAGTCTGATCTTAGATGTGCCAGGTTTGACTCTTTTATCTTTACTGGATTCAGCATCTTTTGTTTTGCTCTTTCCATGTCTAACCATGGTCATGCCCTGCACTCTACTCTGCCGCACAGACTTGGCTTTGACATGTTGCTTTTGCTCTCTGAGGTTCTGACCACACTGCTCACCTTCTGGTCTTGCCTTCATTACTCCCAGCTCACTGCTGACAGCTTGTAGTGGTCTTGCTCCACTAACGGCCGTACAGGTCAACTAGCATGTGGAAGATGGGCCTGTCTGAACTTGTGTGATGGATCAGTGATGGCCAAATAAAGTCATGCTTGCCTCAGTCTCTTATCTCCCCAGATCATTTGTCTGCCCTCCACCCTCTCTCCTGCAGACTTGGAGCTCTTGCTCTGGAGGACACGAACCCCGTCTTTTTTCCTAACTCCAACACAGAGAGCCTTTGATTTTTATTTAATATCTTGACATGTGCTGATATATTTTAACATAAACTTCCTTTTACTTCAGAAAGCAAAGAGCTAAGTCATTTCATATGTATCCAAGTACATACAGGTTATTGCAGGGCTGGCAAGGGAGCCTGGTGCTGCCCGCCACACATCCCATGACTGTTGGGTCATGAGCTCTATGCTCCATCCAACAGAGTGAGACAGCTTTCAGGACGCCGGTGACATCAATTAAAGGCTCAGTCGTCGAGGCGTTACTGGAGGCCAGATACTGATAGAAGATACAAATCTCTGCCTTCCACCTGCCTGCCATTGAGAGCCAGTCATTTGGAACCACTGGTCACCAGGGCTTTTGACCAAGGATATTTTCCATGATCCTTGGATATGACAGAGAGGAGGTTTGTGTAAACACATGTGAAAGGGTTGGGTGGCTGGGTGGGTGGGTGGGTGAGGGTGCTTACAGTCTGTCAACTCCAGGACCAGCAGAATGCCTGACCACATGTGTTCCTGGCACCGTTAGGCCTGCAGTCTGGGTGACCTGGCCAGGTTTACACAGGGCCCAGTGCCATGGCACAGTAGCACGACATGAGGAGTGGTAAGGTCTTGCTTCAGTGCTTTATGACAATCTGCTGTCTGTTCTCTAGGGGAGAAAATCAGGCTGCTGGAAAATAGTAGTACTACCACCAGAAGTCCGCATGAATAAGAATTGGCTCAGGGACGATGGTTGCAGTCAATAGGTATATGGAGGCTAATTAAACACCAGAGCCTGTGACTGGGAGCTGCTTTGACTCAGCTGTGGTGATTATACCACGTGGTACAATGGCTTTGCTAAAGTGTAAATTAGCCCCAGCCATTGAGGAAGAAGGCAGCTCAAACTCCTCTATCAACACTGGATCATGACCATGTTTTTTCAGAGCCCAAGGAATTTTGAGAATGGAAATCTAATCAAGGAATTTGGGACCCTTTTGGATGCAAGAAACAGAGTGGGGAATCTATTTTGGATGTGAATATATTATAATTTCTCTGACGTTTTGTGGCTTCTGTAAAAAATAGGTCACAATATTGAAATCAAGATTACTCTGGAAAATCCAGGCCATAAGGGTATTTGAGTATTATAAAACAGTTGATATAAGATGTTTTGGGATAGAGTGGTAACAACACATCAATAAAATGCCAGCTATAGACCAATAGTCTGCCGTTTGATGAGTCCATTAAACAGTGGATCTTTCTGATGTTGCTGATTCTCTCAGCAGAAGCAGCCTGGGAGGATATGTTTTAACTCTGGTGGGTGAGGTGATGTCAGTCTAGGGGACAGAAACCTTAAAGCATTGTAATGAGGAGGTGGTATTGGAGAAGGACCATGAGATCAGGCTGTCTGGGTTCATATTTAGGCTTTAACCCTTGATTGTATGATCTTGGGTAAATGCCTCAACCTCTCTTCGTTCTTTTGGCTATCATAGATTTTATTAGTACCTTCCTCACAGGGTTGTTGAAAGCATTAAATGAGATAGTTCATATATGGTGTTTAGCATAGTGGCTGCAGCATAGAAAGTGCTAAGTAAAATGTGCTGTTTCAATCATCAGTCTCCCACCTGCTCATTAAATATCTTAACAAGCTAGGTATTGGTTTTTCATCCAGCTGGACTCCTGGTTGTATAAAACTTCTGTCTCAGTAAGGACAGAGATGGTCCATGATAACTGACTGAGAAGTACATGGTAATGGAATCATATGACCAAATCTGTGAGCTGCACCTAAAAATCAGTCTCATTAAATTAGAGTTAAAAAGAACAGAGGATTATGATCTGCATGGTAAGGTTTGTGGGGTTGAAGCTGAGGCTCTGGTGTGGTCCAACCTCTCTTGCTGGTGACTGTCCCTCCTTCGGCTCTGGCCACATTGCCGTCCATGCAGACAGTGTCCATCCTTGCTTTGGCACAGGCTTGAGATGGACCCCGTAGAGTATGATATCAGCACATCCATTAGAAAGGGCCTGTTGGTGTGGTGAAGCAGGGTTCTCGAAAACCCTGGGAGGGAATAGGCACAGCCATTGGCTGAGGACTGCCTGACGCATGATGTAGAGCCTGCAGAGGGGGAGAGACCATCTTGGGATCCCCCATCAGCCTCACCCGGTGTTAGGGGGCACACAGAGTAAGGGATGCCCCTGGGGCTTGGTGGTGGACTGTGGGTATCTCAGAGCCCTGGACTCCTCCTGTGCTGAGGAAAGTCTCTGAGGGACAGTCTACCTCAAATCTGCACCATCTGGCCTCCTAATCTACCAGTCATGTGAAAGAATTGCCACACCTGCGGTCCACCTCACAGGCCTCCTTCATGGGAGCTTCCTGGAACTGGGGTCTGGTCGCATGGCAGCCTGTGTGCCTGAGTCCCAGAGCTCCAGTGGATAGAGGGTTCCATGTGGGTCTTGGTTCTGGCTTGGGGTCTCCTGCCCAGACTGCAGTGCTGGCCCAGCTAGTCCTATGTACCAGGCAGGCACTTAGAAAATTTTGAGGAAGTCTCTCCAACGTAGGGGCTTCTCAGGCCTGGGGCCCAGGGGAAGGCCCAGAACTGGAAGTCAGAGACCCGGTTCTAGTCTTGGCTCTGCTGGCAAGTGGCTGTGTGGTCACGAGCAGAGCACTGAAGGTCTCTGCAGGGCTGGCTCCCTGGTGAATGATTAATGGAGCAGCAGACAGGAGCCCTGTACTTGAAGTTTAATGCCCTGTGCTACTCTTTTGAGATTCTCAAGAATTTCTCTTTGAATTTGTGTTTTTGAGTGAAATCCACGGGGCATGGGCGCCTGGGTGGCTCAGTGGGTTAAGCATCTGCCTTCAGCTCAGGTCGTGATCTCAGGGTCCTGGGATCGAGCCCCACATCAGGCTCCTTGCTCAGCAGGGAGTCTGCTTCTCCCTCTGCTCCTGCTCCCCTGCACATGCTCTCTATTTCACACTCAGTCTTTCTCTCTCAAGTAAATAAACAAAATCTTAAAAAAAAAAAAAAAGAAATCCATGGGACAATGGAGTGTAAACTGGGGGCTGGGAATCTTGGCTCATGTGTGTCCTATCTCTTCCCACCTCCTCACTTCCTTCCTGCAGTGAGTTCTCAGCTGCCTCCTTCTCCAGCCCAGATACCTCTACTGCTCTCACCTCCTGGGTGTGGGGACAGGGAAGGTTGGCATTGGTACATGTATTCCACACCAAGAGGGTCAGTGTTCAACCACTGTCTGTCTCATGCCCAAGGGAATGCAGCATTAACTAGCACTTACAAACACCAAGGCGGACTGAGAAAGCCTGCAGAAGAAAGAAAAATGGTTGTTATTCCTGCCGTTTGAACAAGGGGCCCTGGTTTTTCATTTTGCACTGGGGCCTGCAAATTATGTATCTGGCCTGGGTCTCTGAATTCCGGCCTTCTCCTTTGTCAGAAGTGGTACCTCCCAGGGCTCTCATGTTCCGGGATTCATCCCTTTGCCGAAGGAACATCCCTGGCCGATCACATTTTCTCAAAGGAGGTCTGTAGAGATTAACCAGCCAGACTCATGGCTCAGAGGCCTCAGGTCTGTCTGTGTTTTTTTTTGGAGAGTTCTTTGTGTTGAAGAAAAATTGCACCAGACAGAGTTAAATAGGCAAGGAAGACTTTAGTCATGATTCTTGCTAAAGGAGAAAGAGATTGGACTCAATTCCGTGGAAACAAAGGCAGAGGAGTTTTCAGGGCTGTGGTGAACTAGACAAACTGCTGGAGGTCGTTGGGGGGTTGGTCAGTGTGCTTAGACATCTGTGTTTGCTAGTGGCCCCTTGAGGAAAGTAGGCACCTTTGCTTCCATAGAGACAGAGGACTGGGGGTGCTCTCTCCTTCGATGACTACATTTCAAAGGCTGCCTCCCAGGCCCTTGAGAAAGACATTCCCGGGTCGCAAAAGTGGCCAGTGGCTAGGAGAAGACTTACTGCTCAAAATGGCAGGGAAGGAATTTACCATGGCAAGTTTTCTAGAGTAAATGGGAAGGGAGGTGGGTTGCATTCAGGAAGAACCCCATCTGTAGTTGAATCCAGCTAAGGAAACGTCAAGGCCATCTGGTCCACGCTGCTGGAGGTGAGGCCTCTGTGGAGCACTGCTACAGCATCTTTTGGGCAGTGGCTTTTCTCTCCCACTTCACAGAAGCAGTTTCTGTGCTGAGAGACAGTGCCAGGCTCCACATCCCCCAGCTTGCCAGCGGAGGAGCTGGTGTCTTCATGACTCACCCTGGCCATCTGTGGGTGCTCACATGCTCCCTGTATCTGCCCTGGGTTCTCCATCACCATCCGTCCACCCTCTGCCCTCAGCCCCTGGCTCCTCTCTGGGACCACTGGTGAATCCTGAGCCCTCAGCTCTGGGCAGCTCTCTCCCCACCAACATGCCTCCCAAGAGGTTTGGCTTCAGCAAGCTTTCATAAGTATTTATTGCTGGGATGAGAGCCTGCTGCCCCTGATGGGTCCTTGGCTGCCAGGAGCTGACGTCTGGAGGAGGCAGTTTGTATGCTAATGTTGCTGATTGCTTGCATCTTCAGAGGATTCTGCTTTAGCCTTTCTATCTGCCCCTGGAGAGAGACCCAGGAGCTGTTACCCATCTGCCCTCCCCTCACCCTCCCCTTTTGCCTCCAGCCCCCCAACCAGTTCTTCCAGAGAGCCCATAAAATTTTATTCAACCCATTATGTCCCAGTCAAACCCTGATCCTTCATTTTGAGAGTAATAACCGCGTGTCCAGATTCAAATATGTGTTCTGAGGCTGAGTTGGAGAGATGGATGAAGGAGCCTGGTGTGAGCTGCCAGGAGGGGCAGCACTTGGGGCTGGTTCTGGGGTTGGGGGTGAGGGTGTGAAGGAGGAGCCCAGGCCCCTGGGGCCATTCCCTTTTCTGTGGGGTGGTAGGCAAAGTCTTGGTTTGAGCCTAGGGTTCATCCCCAGTTTTCTCCTCTGAGAATTGGGAGGGAGGCGAGGCTGTCAATGGGAGCGCACTTAGCTGTGGGACTGGACTCTGAGCCCCGGATGTTGTAGGATCAGGTGTTTAATTTTACAGAGTCTGTTAGATTCACCTTGCTTGCTGGTTCACCTCAGTCCAGTGGTTCATGACCTTAGAGAGCATTGTCGTTGCTTGGGGGAGCCATGAGAAATAGAGAATGCTTGGGTCACAGTCCCTGAGATTTGGATTTAATTGGTCCAGGGTGTGGCTGTAGCACTGGGATTTTTAAAGACAGATCTAAGGAGCCAAAGCCATGAGCTATGACCCGAAACTCGGTTATAAGAGACTGACACATAAACCTGGAGGTACATTTATTAACGCAGAGTGGGAAATAGAATTGCCAAAGGGGTGAGCCATTCTCTTGTCCATGAGTTCTCTTCTTGGGAGAAAAGTCAACACAGAGAGCCAAACTATTCCCAGAAAGTAGCGTGGCATCCTAGGGAGAGGTGGGCTTTGTGGCGGCTAAGAAACCAAACTCTCTGGGTCACATAGGACTTGCTTTATGCCCTACTTTAAACCAGAAACTGGGGTCACATAGGACTTGCTTTATGTCCTACTTTAGGCTCTGTGGCAGGGAGCACATTTTTGCAACTTCCCGAGCTTCACCTTCATCATCTCCAGTGGGGGGATAATCATAGCTACGTCTACAGAGTTGTTGTGGGGATTCTGGGAGCTGGTAGAGTGTGCTTATAGTGATTAAGGTTCTCATTAAATGGTAATTATTATTATCATAATAAAACCTGATGTCTTGGAGCTTGGATGGCCTGGTGCTCCACTCTCCTCTGTAGGGTAATAATGCTAACAGTGCCCTCACTGTTTGGTGAGCATGAGTCTGAGCCCTTTGCCTATATTAACTGAGGCACAGAGAGATTAGGTGACATGCCCAAGGCCCACAGCCAATGAACAGTGGGGGTGGGATTTAGAATAGCCAGTTGGATTCTGGTGCTTTACCCTGATGACCACACTCGACAACATCTCCAACTTTCCCAGTCCTTCAGCAGGTGGACCGAAACGCCTGGTTGTGGTCGGAGCCCCTCTCTCCTGTTTGGTGCTGGCAGAAGCCTTGATGCGGGGGTAGAGGGGCATGTTTGCAGAAATGTGATCCTGCATGGAGCATCTGGAAAAGGGAGCATGGCTTTGTTATGGTGGCAGGTGTAATGCCAAATCATTGATTACATTGTAGCCTTCATTAGCTGTGTGCCCATCCTTTGGATTGTTCTGGTCACCTTGATCAGACCTGGCTATATCCCAGTCTCCAAGCCATTGTTCAAGGCATGAGCGCTTATGCTAATGGTTAGGCTCGTCCAGTCTTCGTGGGGCAAACTGACTTCATAGATTTTTGAAATTGATATTCTGAATGCTAATAATCAGCTCTGAAGGAAGTGGTACCTGATTTGGGCCTCTCTGTGTGGTTGACCGGAGGGTTAGTTTTAGGGTACCTCAAATGCTAACCACCTCTAAAGGGACTAAGAGATAGTTATACGCACATCCCATCTTGTTTATACTGAAATATGTTAAATTAATTCATAAACAATGTAACACTCTTCTTGGTGAAGGGTCTTTTCTTTGAACTTGTTCCCAGATACTGTGACAGACATATGTGCAGATGGACACCCCACAGGCTCTGCAGAAGAATGTGGATAAATGAGATTCCTATAGCAAAGTGCCCTGTCATCCACTTTACCAGAATTTTACTGAGCCTTTTTGCTGTTCATGGGCCAGCTCACATGACTGGCTCAAGCTTCTTTCTACTAGAGCTGGCAGAGAGGATCAGGAAGATTCTCCATGCCAACCACAAACCCTGTCCTCGGATCCCGTGTAGTATGTGCTGGGAAGTAGTTCGTATAACCACACCCTGAATGCCCCTATTAATCACTGTCTTGAGAATGTAGGGATCCCGTCCTCCCTCTATATTCCCATCAAGCAGAATATGCAGAAGAACGTGTTGTTCACCATTCAAGGTCAGCGGCTTCGGGGGTGGCCAACCTGGAGTGTGTCCTTTGTAAGAAGGAATGTACGGATGGCAGGACTTAATCTCCTTAGAACACTGGCCGTGCGAGGAGGGGAAGACTAAGCTGCTGTGCTATGAAAGCTTGCTGCACGTAGATCCCAGCAGTATAGGCTTTGTTCAGTCCGCCACTCCTGGACTCCCTGTTTTTAAGTTCCTCCAGTAAACCTATGTCTCGATTCCTGTCCCTAGGTCTTTTCTTAGGCTTCACTGGACCATTACCCATTATTGGCGTAGAGTCTGCTGGGGTCTCCCCTCCTCCCTGCTTCTCGGGCCTATTTGCAGGGCTGGAGGAGGCCTGTACTGAGATTGCTCCTGGTGTGGATTAAAGAGGTTGGGGGGAGAACCCAGCATGCCCTGCCCCTCCCAGCCCTCTCCTTGGCCACCTCTCCATCACTTCTCACACTTGGCTGGATCGTTGTATCTGCCAGCAACTATTCTCTTAACTGAAAACTCTATTCCTCAAAAGAGTGTTCTTCCATGACATAATGGAAGGGAGAAGACAGAGTACCCTGGCTATGCTTGGTGTTGCCTGGGACTCCCAGGATGTGGCCTGGCATGGTCTCTATTTGACTTCTGTCCTTCTGTGGTTCTCTCTCTTGTCTTGTCTGTCATTATGGTCTTCCCAGCTTTTCGTTCCCAGCCCTCTGAGGTCGAAAGGCTAACCCCTCTTCCAAGGTGTACCTACAGGTGGGACAAAAGAAGGACCAAATAGTTATGTTGAGCCCAACATGCATCAGGCACCACTAAAAGCTCTCCTGTGCATTAGATCATTCCATATCTTCAGTATAGGTGACAAAAGCAAAGCTCTGAGAGGTTGAAACAGTTCCTCAAGGCAAATAGCTATTCTTAGTAGAGTCTGCGTTCAGATCTGGGTCTTTGGTCTCTAAATCTAGCGCTCTTTTCCATGACACCACAAGGTCTTTATGTTCTGGCTACTGATTTTAAACATTAAATGGTCCTTAATGAGTACCTTCTGGTCTGCCCCCTCCTTATTCCATCTGCCTGGGGCAGTATCCGTGGCTCTCCCATCCCTGTTACCATCCTTTCCCTTGTGGCCCTAGGAGAAGTGACCCAGTAGGGAAAGTGTGGGGCCAGTGTGCTGTCTCTCTGAGCTGGGGATCTTGGCTCAGACACTCATGGGGCCCAGGTATAATTCGTAGGGAGACTGGTGGTACCCATTCCCAGCCAGCATGGTTCCTTGTCTGCCGCCTTTAGCTTTGCAGGGAATTCCAGAAACTCCAAGTAACAAATGACAGCAAATTAGGAGCTGAAGTAACATAGCAACTGCAAATGTTATCAGTCAGGTGACCCTCCGAGTCTGCCTGCCATTCTGGGGGAGATTACCATTTATCCAAGTAAATACCAAGTCCTCATGATGGTGGTTTGTGCAGCGGGGAGTGAAAAGCTCTCTCATTCCTGCCCAAGAGTACTCAGAGCAGTGGAGATTGGGGAATTTTTATTCCTTTATTAAAAATTAAGGTGTTTTTGAGTGTGTACATTGAAGTTTAATGGGCAGTGGTGATTTTTGGGCACTAGTCCTTTGTTCTTTTGCTGGTGAGGCATAATTAGCATGAAACTGAGCAGGGGTTTGGATTTTGATTCCGATTCTATCATGAGTAAGCTGTGTGACAAAGAAAAAGTAACTTACCCTTTTGGGGCTTTAGTGAGGGGATTGGAGTCAGAATGAAAGATTGTGTATTAGTTCACTAGAGTTGCCATAACAAAATAGGAAACACTGAGTAGCTTAAACAATGGAATTTTATTTTCCCACAGTTCTAGAGCCTAGAAGTCCAAAGTCAAGGTTTGGTTTTTCCTGAGGCCTCTCTTCTTGGCTTGCAGATCGCTGCCTTTTCACTGTGTCCTCATGTGGCCTTTCCTCTGTGTGCATATCCCTAGTGTCTTTTCCTCCTCTTACAAGGACACCAGTCAAGGACACCAGGGATTGTTAGACCATATTGGACCCGATTTAATCTTAGTTACCTCCTTAAAGGTCCTATCTCCTAATATAGTCACATTGGGGGTTTTGGTTTCAACACATGAATTTGGGGTGTGGGAGGACACAGTTCAGCTCATAACAGATTTAATGACTTTTACTCCACAGACTTAAAATCTATCTATCTATGTATTTATTTTTAGGTCTAGCAAACTTCTCTTTGGTTTACTCCCAAAAACTGAAACCGGAACCAGGGATTTTATTCTGTCCCTGCAAGGGCTCATCTCATTAGAAACCAGAAATCTCTCAGCTGTCCTGAGCTGGGAGCCCTCTTAGAGGCTAGGGGCAGGTGGCCTCAGAAGGCTGCAGGACATGTCTCTGGGTTGTCACTCCGTGCTTTTTGGCCTGCCCAGAGCCCCCCGCCCAGAGTTCCTTGCTGCCCCAGGAGTACTTGCTGTCACTGTCACATGTGTATTTGACATGGACACTCAGAGCTAAGCCTCTCAGGTCAGGTGTGGGCTCCTCCCACTGCTTGTCACTTTCTGGCTGGAAATTCTCTGTCTCAGTCTCCCCTCATCTGGGCAGGCTGTGGGCCAGGAACACCCTCCTTTATGGACAGATTTTAAAGCTGGGATTTGACCAGAAAGGACTGGGATCAGGGATCTCCCGCCATCTCAGGCAGGGCGATGGCAGGAAGATCTTATTAACACCTTTCCACAAAGGGGAAAAATAATATTTCAGCGTGTTCTCTTTGTGTCTTCAAGCGGTGATAAGGTGCCATCAAAGTGCCAGTCTGAGCTGCGTTCAAATGAAGGATTATTCTGATAAGATGCGGGGGAGAGATGCTGGGGGAAGGGAGGCTCTGGGAGGCTTGGGCGGGGGCGCCGGTTTAAGGTTATTAAACAGGAAATGCCTGGCCTCGGCAGATCAAGGGGAAATCACACATTCTGTCACATTTGCTTATTGAATCTCAGTTCTATTGAAGCTCGAAAGGGGAAAAAAAATCACGCCACCCCCATCAACCTTCTTGTAGGTCTTATTAGATTTCACAACCTTTCAATATTAAAATGCTAGTGCCGGTGGCAAAATTCCTTGTCAGTTTTTAATATCAGTAAGGGATTGTGGTATTAGGTTTAAGGGGGGTGGAGGTGGGAGCAGGGAGGGTGCAGACGGTCTGCAGAGGCCCCCGCCTGGTCTGCGTCTGTCGTTGCATCTCAAAGCCCAGTGCAGACCCTGTAGCTCCTGTCCCTGTCTAATGAGGGGACTGCTGAGATGCTGGTGAGCATCAGAGAGAGAGCCACTGACCCCCAGACTGAGGCTGAGCCTCCCCTCATGAGAACTTTGCCACCGCATACTGGGTTAGTTGCCTAGGGCTGCTGTAACAGAGTGCCTCAAACAATAGAAATTTATGGTCTCATTTTCTAGAGGTTAGACATTCAAACATGCAGTGTGGGCAGGGCCATGTTCCCTCTGAAATGAACCTGTCGGGGAGAGGCCTTGCCTCTTCTGGCTTCTGGTGTCTGTGGGTATTCCATGGTATTGGCTTGCAGATCACTGAAATCACTCTTCTGTCATCCCATGACTGTTCCCTCCCGATGTATGCCTCTCCTCCTGTTGGGCTAAAGACCACTTGGCTTCCATATGGCCTAATCTTAACTAATCACATCTGTAATGGTTCTATGTTCAAACAGTGTCAACACTCTAAGGTCCTGAGGATTGGAACTTTAACATACCTTTTTGGGGGACAAAATTCAATCCATAATGGGTGTCTTTTTTTTTTTTAATGTAGTCTCTACACCCAGTGTGGAGCCCCACACAGGGCTTGAACTCATGACCCTGAGATCAAGACCTAAGCTGAGATCAGGAGTCAGACACTTAACCTACTGAGCTACCTAGGTGCCCCATAAAAAACAGGCGTCTTAGCTTGGATTCCCCTGCAAACCAACCCCGAGACAAGTATTTTGGTGCAAGCACTTTGTTTGGGAGGTGACTCCAGGAGGCATGATGAGGGAGGAGGGTCAGTAAAGAGGGAGTGAATGAGTGGGTTATCACTGGAGCAACTGGGGCTCCATCCCTTTGGAACCCTCTGAGGGGCTGTGGGAGTGGGCCTTGGAATTGTATCCCAAAGGGCAAAGAAGTCAAGTTGTTTATCACTCAGATGAGGGTCAAAGTATGAACTCCTGGCCCTTCACCTGCCCCAGGGGGAGCCTCCCAAGCTCCTGCAGACCCAGGATGACCTGAGCAGGGCCATTCAGGCCACGGCCTTCTGGAAACTGGCTCCAGGGGCCCCATGGGAAGGTCAAAGGGATACGGGCAGGGAAGGCATTGGAAGATGCTGCTCATGAGCACCAATGAGCCTGGGCCAGAAGTTTGGAGATTTAAGGACATCAGCCTGAGGTGACCTTCTGTCCCACAGGCAGAAGCGGCCCCTCTCCTGTTCACTATCACCAGGCTTGTTCCTCTGGGGTTGAGCTTTTGCCTCGTCTCCTGATAGATACTCTGGTTCTTCCAGGCTGGGGGTCCACTCAGGACTCCCATTTCAACTTTCTGGGAACTGCAGTCTTATCCCCAGATCCTCACCCCGAGCATCAGGTAAAACTACTGTCCACTCTGGTCCAGCTCAGTTCCAGAGCTGGTCAGCCTCTTAGCCAACTGCCACCATGACGTCTGTCTCCCATTCCCACTCCTGTCCTTTTCCGCTGGTAGTGACTCTCTCTGCCCCCAGCACAGAGGACATCCATCTCTTTTCTGCTGGAGCTACCTACTTGGTGAGCTCAGCCACCTAAGGAGTTGGGGAGACTCGGGTGCTAAAATCAAAGAGGAGGCCTCAAGCCAAATATTTCCAGAAGTCAGCCTAGCAGAGCCTCTTCCGGGCAAAGGGCTTCCCAGTTTGCAGACAAGCACACCCAAGAGGCAGGACCTTCCCTGGACCACTGACTGCCTCCTGCCCCACCTTAGCTGCCATGCTCTAGACCCTTCTGCACTGGCCTATGGGCCATAGGGCCTGGACATCTTCGGGAGCCTATAGATGATGCTGAATCTGTCTACCCACATTTTGGAGGTCTTAGGAGGAAGATGCTCTCTGGGTGCTGGGCTTCCTCAGAGTCTTGTTTCTATTGGTAGTTTTCGTCCTGGTCCCTTCACATGCAGAACACCCATGGTGCACCAGCCAGTCCATTGACAAGGTTGAATAAAGTCCAGAGGTCTTCATAAGTAGCTGGGTACACGTACAGGGGCGGATGTGTCACATCTTCAGCCTTCTTTGAGGTTCTGGAAGGGGAGGGCAGAGGCAGAGAAATGAAAGATGATCTCAGTGAGTAGGCTGTGCATGGCTGGCTGCAGGAAGCAAAGGGTTAGGAGTCTGGAGACCTAGGTTGGAGTCCTGCATCTGTCAAGTTGTTAATTTATTTTTCACATCCTTGTGCCTCAATTTCCTCTTTGGCCAGATGAGGATAATAACATACCAAGAGGCCCAACATCCTCCAGGTTTGTCACAACAATAAAATGAAACAACGTCTCTCCCCAGGAAAACGGTCCTTCCCTGATAGACTCAGAGCAGTTATTGCGAAGTTGGTAATGGGAAGGAAAAGTAATCGACCTCATTTGGAAGGAGGTTGTGGCAGGTGAGCGATGCAGGTGGCATGACATGTCTACATGGAGTCTCTGAGGTTTCGAGGCAGGTGGAGGGAGGTCTGGGTGCGGTTGGACTTGGAGCTTGGGGGAGGAGGATCCGCCTTTGATGGGCGTGTGGCCTGTCAGTTCCGTTGCTCATCTGCCTCTCTCGAACACTGTGCTCTACCTGCCGCTGCTGCCCTGGGGAGGGCTCCAGGGGACATCCCCCAACCCTCCCAGGGAAAGACACAGCACATCAATCATGCCTTTCTTTCTGTCCTTGGCAAAGCCACAGCCTCAATCTTCAGAGCAGTTCCTGTGCTCAACACTGGGTTTAGAGTCTGGGGCTGGGGTGGAAGCCAGCAAAGGGGTCCTTTTGGGAATGTAGTTTGTGAGGTGGAAGTAGGAGTAAGCTGGGATGGTCTGGAACTGCACCTCCTCTCCCTGAGGAATGAGGAGGATCAGGCTTTGGAAACCGGTCGGCTTTGACCTCATCATTCTGTTCAGGCCCTCTAGTTTCCAGAGCTGGTAGAGGCTCATCCATCTGAGTTAGTTCAAATGGATAAAACAGTTTACACCAGGTCTCTTTTTGTTACGTAATTTCTGTTTTAGTGTCAGCTTCAGAAGCTGTACTTCAGGGACAGATGTGAAACATGGCCCTCTCGATGTCTTCCCGGACAGACTGCTTGCGTGCGGGCTAAGTGACAGCTTGAGTGGAGCTTGCTTCGCTGGTCCATCTTGAGAAGCCCCTTCGTGGAAATCCTTAACTCCTGCGAAGGTCTGATGGACCTGGGGCAGGCGAGTCCACAGTGGCCGATCTGAAGGTCGTTTGTGTGTGTGTCTGGCTCCCCACTGGCCGTGAGCTCCTCAGGGGCTGGACCTGCCCTTCTTTGTGTCCCGGGAATTCTGCACAGCATCTGGCCATGTCAGCACTGTTTGCATGTTAAGTGAGTCAAACCCTGCCTCTTGGCCCTGGAAACTGGAGGCCCCATTGAGAACCTGGGGGGAAGCCAGGTTGACAGCTGAGCAGCTCTCTCCCAGAAGCAGCCTTATAAATCTGTTCTCATTAGCAAGAGGCCCTGGGGGGAGGGGACGAGAGTGAGTGGGTGTATGTATGTCGGAGTGCTGGGGAGAGCTCTGCCATTAACCTGTCACCACCCCCTCTAATCTATGATGCCTTGCTTCTGGTTCGGGCAGGCTGTTTGCAAATGGTTGCTTTTCGGGATTCTGGAGAGATCTTGACTCCAAACCCCAGTATCTGGCGAACCCCCACAGCACCCTGTCCAGAAAGTCATGCTTTCCCTGCTCAGTTACATTTTCAGGTGCACAAACTGGCCTGTTCGTTTCTGTGTAAGGGATGGAGGAAGGGCTGAAAAGTTGTGCTTGGCTTTGGTGGTGGGTTTCCTTTGTTGTGAGTGCTTTTTCAGGGTCAAGGCTGGCAGCCTCAGTTGCAGTCCACATTTGGCCCTTGGTCTTTAGGCCACAGGACTTTTATGGCAGACAAGTGAGAAGTTGTTAAAACTGTGTCTCCATCCCACCCAGGAAATACAGTTCATTGTCATGGACTCAGCATTTGTGACCCTGAAGGAATGAGGTCTCTAACCAGGGAGCCTCTCATTGGAGCCAGTGCAGGGCTCTGGGTCTCTCCCTTCCCATCTACATGGCCAACTATTGGGCCTGAGGCACGAGGCAGCCCGAGTGACAGGTTAGCTTTTGCTGTAGCTCTCAGAGGCTCCGAGCCCACACCAGTGCCCACTGGCACCTCCTATGCCCGCCGTCACGGTAGAACACGCTCGCTTTCTCCTGATGGCCTAATTTCCTATTTAAATTTGTATACCATTAAGATAATAAAGCTATTTCCTTTGTTGAAGGCCACATAAAACTAGGTTAGGCATGGAGGCAATAAGGGACACGGGGTCAAGAGAAAATACAAATGAAGGCCGGGTCTCAGGTGGGAGACTCTACTGAAGGCTCTGCCTGAGCCTGAGCTTTTAGATTGGCTTATTAGCATCATGATTGTTACGGTCTCAGCTTCAGAGTATAATAAACCTCGTGCTTCCACGTTCATCCTCTGAAGATGTTTGCTAGCTGGAAAGACAGGTTTCAGCTCTTCTCTTTGGGGCCCAGATCTACACGAGTTCTCTGATGGCCTGCAGCTGCCGTTGCCAGACAGGTGAGGGAAGTGGGACGCCAAGGATGTGCAAACCGCCAGGGGCCTGTATGCAGAAGTGATGGCGGTGCAAGTAGTGGGCTCCTTCCAAAGTAGGCTTGACTTTGTACAATCACTGCCCGTGCTCCACTTGGAGCCTCTGATGGTTCCTCTGAGCAGGAGAATGTGCTCTTTACAAAACACTCTGAGAATGTTACTGTTTTGGAAACAGCTTTGTTTGCCATCATTTGGAGAAGAGCGTTTTGGTTTCGAGGAGTATCCAGGCAGGTTGTTCCTGCTGGGACCAAGTCACAGAGGAGTAGGGGAGAAGGGTCCCCGCCAAAGACCTGGGCTCGGATCGTGCTCTTCTACAGCTCTGGCATCAAGTCACGTAAGAGTCACATCCAGGCCCCACCCCTAAAGAGGAAAAGAGATGACGTCTGCAAAAATGCTTTCTGCAGTACGGAGTGCATGGAAAGTGCTCCATAAAATGTTAGCTTTTATTTATTTATTTATTTATTTAATTTTATTCATTTTTAAAAAAGATTTTATTCATTTATTTGATGGAGGGATAGAGCCAGAGAGCCCAAGCAGGAGGAGGGGCCCAGAGAGAAGGAGAAACAGATTCCCCGCTGAGCAGGTAGCCTGATTCGAGGCTTAGTCCCAGGTCCCTGGGATCATGATCTGAGCCAAAGTCAGACGCTTAACCAACTGAGCCACCCAGGTGTCCCCCAGTGGTAGCTCTTATTATTATTACCCCACTCGTATAAATTGAAGTAAGTTGTTAACATCTCTACTACTTGTAAAATGAGGACAGCCATGCCTGCCTTATTGAGTTGTTTATATGAAGTGAACTAATGAAGTGAATAAAATAAGGCATGAAGTGAAGTAAATGATAAAATATGTCAGGCATCAGCCTTCCCCAGGTGAATGGTGCACCTTGCCTAAAAGAGTTGGCATGACCCAGTGTGTGAATTATTGGAGTAGAAGAGAAATACACCATTCAATCAAGCCTCTTCTGTGTTTTCCTCCAAAAATGTAACTCTTTGTCAATATAATTACCAGTGCTTAATTATGAACCAAAACAAGAAACAATATAGAACAATATTAAGAGAAATTAAAAATGTCTGTCTTCAAATTAAGTACCATTTCATCACATCCTCTTAGGCCATTAATTACCACTTTCCCCTCTTCTTGGTCTCCTACTCAACCTCAAGGAGAATACTTAACTTCCTTTCGGTGGTTCAAGTGTCAAAAATGCCCTTAGCCTGGTGTATAGTTCTTTCTTTAGAAAAATCACATCTAACTCTTCTTCTGTGGATCCCTCTAATAATCCTACTTAGGGTTTACTGGAGGAGGCAAAGTGTTAAGTGTTTCACCACTTCTGTAATTAGTTCTAGAGAGTAATGACAGCACCTTCACAGAAATAAACCATTATTCAAAAAATTCCCCCAGGTTTTGCTCCTAGAAGGCCTTTCCTATCTTTCTTTCTTCCTAGCTAACTAATGTAGAATTGTGCTAGAATATAACGTAACAACAACAGCAGCCAGTGTTTTTGTGGGCACTTAGTTTTATTGGTAGGGACCTTTCTAAGTGCTTTACATGTTAAATCTTACTTAATTATCACAAAACCCCTGTGAGGTAGGTTACTATTACCTCCTTTTTATAGATGGGGATATTGAGTATCTTAAAGTATCTTGTTCAAGACCCTTAGACTTTTTTTTTTTTAAGTAAGCTCTATGCTCCATATGGGGCTTGAACTCACGACCCTGACATTAGGAGTTGAATGCTCTGTGGATTCAATGAGCCTAGCAACCAGCCAAGTGCCCCTAGAGAGCCAGGATTCAGATGTGGACAACGTCACTCAGAACCTGTCCTTCCCACCAGGTGGCGCTGTCAAGCGCTGAGTCTGCCCGAAGACACAAATACAAAATGTGTTACAGGCAGTTCAGGAGGATGCCCAACACTTTAGAGCTGAGAAATGGCAGTCGAGCCCTTGTCCCCAGCTGCCTCCCAAAGGCCAAGTGAGGTGGAAGATGTTGGATTCCAATCCAGCTCTTCCCAATCTACAGTCATGTGTTGTATCCCTTGTCTCTATCCTTGGTCCCTCCCACTCTTACTGGAAGGAAAGAGAAATCCCTCAAAGGCTGTTTTTGAGCTTATGAAACGCCCCCCCCCCACCCCCAGGCAGATTTTCTTTTCTGTCTTTACCAGTATATTTACATTAGTGGAAATTTTGGAAAATCATGGGTTTCTGTTAATTGTAAAAGGGTCTTTTTGTTTTGTTTTGTTTTGTTTTTTGAAGATGTTTGGTCCCAGAGACTTATGAAAGGGACCATTTATTTATCTGCAGAATAGTTTACATATGAGAACAATACAGAAGAGCTTGAAAACAGTTATTCCATGAACACTAATTAAGAGATTTGTTTTCAAATAGCAGAAACCAAGTCTGGCTGGTTTAAGCAAAAGAGGAATTTTTTTGAGGGATAGTGGGGAGTCTCATGGCTCAAAGAAACAATGTTAAACAACTAAGATCCATAAAGGGGAAAAAACGGCGGTGTCTGGAGACCCCACACTAGTAGTAGGACCTGAATCTCCTCCCCGGTCACTGCCATTATGTGACTCAGTGAATTATGTGAATTTCCCAGCTTGGCGTCTGACTACCCCCATAAGATAAGTCCCCAGTTGGAAGAAAATGTGATTGTCCAGATTCACTCTGGGCTCCACAGATGGATCCAGCAGCCATGGCCAGGTGCAGCCTGGAGAGTCAGATCTCCAGGTTTCAGGACCGCTTCCGTGGAAGGGAAAATTGTGAATCACCACTCCTTTGTGTTTCGCCCCAGTGTGGTTTCGTTACACTGCCTCACTGAGGGATTGCATGTCCCAGGACACACAATCTGTTGGAAAAGAATAGACAGAGAAGCTCATTGGAGCCCTAGAAACTCTTTTACGTCCTCATTCTCCCTTATACAACTCGTTACGCAGCCTGACAGCCCAAAAACCTAGGTGTGGAGAGCAGGCAGTATTGGCCACTCAGTGTCCCCAGAGTCTCTTCAGGTAGTCTGGCAACAAGGGGCCAGGGTCTCCCTTCCCCCAGGCAGCAGGAGGAGCTGTGCGCACTCAGCTTCCTTGGTCTCCATAGACTCCAGGTGCCAGGCAGCCGGTATTCCCAGTGACTCCTGTGAACAGCTGGTACCCAAGCTGAGAGCATTTGGTACCCAAACTCAGGCAGGTTTTGCCATGTTTTCAGGGCCACTGTCATGTTTGCCCCATAAAAGGAGAACCCCAGGATGTGGGGGTCCCTCTGCTGTTACACAGTCCCACCCTGTGTTAATTCACAGCCCAGCCCCTGCATGCTTCTGTGCAAGATGATTAGAGCATGGAGGACCGGTGCAGATCCGGTCCCCTCTGCCCGTGAGCTTCAGCCAGCACCAAGCAACACCAGTTGGTGCTCACCCCGAGTCTTTTGCTTAAACCCAAGTCTTGAGGGTTTAAACTGTGATAAACTCAGTCCAAACCAGGAGTGTGGGGGGGGGGATTCTTAAAGGAAAGGGTCATCGATAACTCTAGGTAGCAGCAGCTCTGGATGCCAGGCAGAATCGGAGCCCTCAGTTTGAGGTGGCTTTAGGAGATACTGCAAAGGGATGGACTCAGGGCTCAGGAGCCCATTATGGGGCTTCAGTGGCTGGGGGAGACTGCCATTCTTGCCCTGGCTTTAGTCAGTCACTTGGTGCTTGATCTGGGGCAAATCACTTGACTTTAATTTCCTCATTTTTATACAGAAGTGAAATAATATCTACCCCTCTTGGATAGTTGGTGTGAAACGAAAAACAGAAATGAGGAGTATTATAAAACTTGAGGTCGTATTCATCTGGGGAAACTGAGCCCCAGAGCCATTCCTGAGGCTAGCTCTGAATGGGAGGAATGCATGCAGCCCGGACAAGCTGCGGTACGGATGGGGCACCGAGCTGCCCCGCAGCCCTCTCGCTGGACTTTGTAGTTAAAGGTGATTGTGACTTCTAACTTTCCTCGGGATCACAGATTTCTCTGAGCAGAGCTGTAGCCATAATAACTTAGCGGGCTCCAGTGGATCGATACCTCTGAAATCTAAGGGCCATTCAGTTGCTAAAGGCTTTTTATTTAGTCTTTGTGTTTTGTATTAATGTTATCCCCATGGCATCTAAATGGCAGAGCTATTTATGGATTGGAAGTCAATCTGACAGTGTGGCTCCTGGCCATCCATCATGGGTAGCAGAGAAAAATCCAGGTGAGCAGAACTTCTAGGGTAAGCAGGACAGATGGGGATATTTAATGCTTGCTGATGCCATGAATTCTACCTAATTTCTTTGTAAGCAACAGTAGCAAAGGGCAATACTGAAAAAGTATCATTCTTTGAAATGTTAGAGGTCAAGTACTAAATGTCGCACTTGAGTTACAACTTCTACAGAATCCAAGTTACGGGAAAGACAGCTCTGTGATATGTATGGGTGCCTTTCAACCTTTTTTTGAGGATGTGGACTCCTTTAAATGGAAAAAAAAAGGGAAACAACATGGAAATAGCTGTATTTTGAATGATCACTGAGAAGATATATAAATGATATAAAGTATACTGTGTTCGGAAATAGTTTTCAATGAATTTGAAGTTAATTCATTAAAACAGCACACTTGAAAAATGGTGCATATATGATTAAGATACACTTTTTCTACAGTTTATGGACACAACACCTACGTGACCACTGATGACAATAATGCACCTAATTCTTTTTGGGCATTACTATGTCCCAGGCACCATTCGAGGACATTATCTTGCTTACTCCCCATGACAACTCTGTGAGATGGGTAATAGTCACTATTTCCATTTTACAGGTGAGGGAACCGAGGATCTCAGATGTTACTGACTGCTCAGTGTCCTTCAGCTGGTAAGTGACGCATTTCTGAGTTGTCTAACACTGTTGTCCCTTCTTGTCCCATGAGCAGCTGTGGTCTGTGAGACTCTCCCAGCCCAGAGCAAGGAAGAGCTCAAATGCTCTGGTGAGCTGTTTTTGAATGGGAGCAGGTGCAACCTCTGCTGACTGCATATCCCACTTTATTCTCTTCTCCCTGCCTTCTTCGCTTGTGTGTTCCATTTGGCTTTTACAAGTTCAGGTTTGGGAGAGAGTGAGCTGACTGGTCATAGGTGGTGGGGCGTGGAGAGTAGAAGGATTGGGATGGGCTGTTTGGATGGAATCGTCGTCTTCACCATGCCTCTCCTTCAAGGTTCTTGATGGGGGAAGGGTATTTGCAGGGAACAGTAGTCAAATGGGAAAGCACGTCATCTTAGTAGAGGCTTGGCAAGCTACTGATTGCTCCAAAGGCGGGCAGGCCTTCTTTGGGAAAATCTGGTTTTGAAAATTTGAATTGCGACAGGAGGCCCAAGTTTGGCTTCCTACTCCCTGTTCCTTGAAACTATAGTATAAAACATTGTGTAGAATATTCTGAATGTGTCCCCCCCCCCCCACCAACTAGGAAACAAGAATGGCTAGGTTGTCTTTGTATGTGGATATCTATCGTAGTTGTCTCTATTTTTTTCTGACAGTGGTGCTGCCGTTTCTTTGGGGAAACTGCTTCTCTTCCATTTCTTGTCATTCTGGGAGGCTGCATCCCTCTCCACCGTAGATGCATTGACGGGGCAAGGAGTATGGATGTGGCTTAAGCAAGGCTAATCTATGGACTTAGCGGGGTGTGGGGGGGTCCTTCCTCCTTCTTGCATGTCATAATGGCAGTTGTGTAAGTTGGAGCCCCTAACCACTTTGTGGGAGACGACCATATACAGTAGGAAGCAAGTTGAAGACAAAACAGAGAGAGAAAGAGAGTTCACAGATGGAGGGGTTGGTTGTGGGGGAGAGGAGAGAGAGAAAGCTGGACTGGGAGTTAGAAAATCTGAGTTCTTGCTACTGACCAGTGTGTGACTCTCTGTAAGGCACTAAAAATTTTCTCGAAGCCTCAGTGTTCCCATCCGGGGAGTGTGACAGTGGGCTTCAGTAGCTCCTCTCTGGCTTTTCACCGCAGAGACTCAGCAGTGGTTGCTTTTCTTCTTGGAGTCTTTGGTCCCGTGTGATATGGCCTTAGCCTTCTTCTCAGATGCTTCCAACCTCATTTCCTCTTCCCTCCCCTCCTCTGCCAACTGCTTAGATGAAAGAACACCTGCTTGTTTCTGAAACAAGGAGGTGAAAGGAAGGGTTTCTCAGCCAACTATTTTTTGCTAGTAGAGCAAACACTGGGCTTGAGGTGCTGTGAGCTGGAGCGCGTTCAGTAGCTTCCATACCATGCTGTCCTCTATGCCCACTGTGGGACCGCCTTGCCCTCAATTTGCCCAGGGCCCTTCCACGCTGCCCTTGAAGAGTTATAATGACCCGCCATCTACTGAAGTTCACTTTATTATAGTCCACATGGAGTAGGGTCCTGGACTTTGATGGCCACTGCTCTGAAAAGTACCTTATAGTTTAAATGTTCAAGCCGGGAGCTGAGTGGTTCAGTCTCTGGCCTTTGACTCTCCCTGTGATCAGGAAACAAGCCAGATTTCCCAGGAAAGATCTGGAGCCTCTGAGAAGTTGCAGAGGAATAAAGGGGCTTTTTGGCTGAGGTGATCAAACATGAGTTTAGAGGGTCCATGTTGGTGGTGACCTTCTGTGGACATCTGGTAAAGGGAATACATCCTTGGGAGTTGGGCTGTAGTCCCAGATCCCTTTTGCCTTCTCGAGTGTCATTGGGTTTACCGTTCACTTAAACTCTGTGCATCTCTGCTTCCGTGTTTGTAAATTGGGACAATAATTCCTATCTCCTGAGGGGGTTGTTGTGATGATTAAATGAGAATATGTGTGTTGTGCCATGTTGCTGGTCCTTTTCACTGTCATAGGGATACTGTGAAGGCTGACCTGTAGCCCATTTGATGGTTGGGAAGATTAGGGCAGGACTAGGCTGACTGAGAGAGGCCATGGGGCTGACTGAGCCAACTCATGTACTTGGCTATCCAAATAGAAGACCTGGCTCCCCCATCTTGGCCCTTCTCATGCTCTGGAGGCTGGGTGTGCTGGACTTGCTGAAGTTGGGTTGGGTGGGTTTTGATGGAGGTATGCAGACCCCTGCGGTGGGGCGTTGTCTTGTTGCTGCTTCCCTCTCTCCCCATGGCCCAGGGAGGGAATAGCTACAGCCTCAGTACCTCCTTGCTCATCGCTCAAAGTCAAGTGGTGTTTTATGACAAAGGCATATGAGCATGTCTAAATATTTAACTGGCAGATCAATCTGTGGCGACAAGGAGCGGCATTAAAAAAAAAGACGAGACATTCCAATGACGTCTTCATGACTGGCAGCACGCCACAGGGAGGCGGCCGGGCTCTGTCTAGGATATTTTGTTCTGTTGCAGCTCAGAAGGGGAGAGAGTGGTGAGTCAAACAAACACTGGTCCAGAAGTCCTGCCTCCGGCTGATAATGGGCCAGTGTGCCCAGAGCCATGGAGAATGGGCAGATAGGAGATTAATACTATGTGGCTCTAAAGCCAGAGCTGGCTCCATTGCACACAGAGCTCCTGTGACTGATCGTGCCCCGATGGAGTGTGCATAGAGAGGTGATGTCAGATGCGAGGAAGGAGGAATGACAGAGTAAATCCCAATGGGTGTGTTTTCCGTGCTTGATGGGAGGCAGTGCTGGGTTTGCTGGCAAGATGGTGGGTGTGTCTGTTCTCATGGAGTCTTGGTCATGGCATCCCCAGCCTAGGGATGGTGGATCTTGCTGTGAAAGAGGTGGGGGCATCTCCAGGCTGCGTCAGGAGGCGATGTTGTGGAGAAGTGAGGGGGGGGGCTCTGTTTTAGTGTAACAGCAGGTGAAGATGTGTCCTTCAGAAATGCAGCAGTGGTCATGCAGCTCGGAGGAGTCAGGCTTGTCCTCGACTCAGATCGTCACAATGAGGGCAGCGGGAGGAATGATGGAGAATACCTACTGAATGACCACCGGGTGCTAGAGCCTCTGCTGGGCAATTTACATACTTCTGTATGTAAAGTAACAAAATACGGGAGCGGATATAGGAAGTAACAAAATACGGGAAGTGAATATAGGAATATACGCACACACATGCATACACTTACAACACAAATGCAGAGACCTGCATACATATATATATCTACATATTTAGGTAAACATACATATACATACGTATGTATATATAATTGCACATCATTTATCTTTATTTTCCTTTTTTTAAAATGTGGACATGCTTCCATCTACTCATTTATATACTTAATTTTTTGTAATATCCTCTATCTAAGCCTGCCTTCCTTTCTAGTGACACGAAATATATCTAATACTCACCTATCAGGGTGAGCTGCTAAGAACAGACCCTTGGCCTAGAAGAGCTGCCTGTTCAGTTAGGGGAAGCCCTAAGCCCACCTCGTGAGGTTCCCCTCACCGCTCCCCCCACCCGACTAGGTAACTCTCTGAGAGACTCCTGTTCCTGCCGTTCCTGCCTTGGTACCTGGCATCTCTCCTGTTAAAGTTGTGGGTGTTACAGCTGTAGTGGCATCTGGCTCATGTGTGCCCAGCTGCGTGGCTACGTCCTTGTTCACTGCTGTCTTCAAGGCTTCAAGCAGTGTCTGGCATGGAGTGGACACACTCAGTAAATCTTCTCTGAATGAATGAATGGATGAGGAGAGGTGGGTGTTTCCATGGGTGAGGGAGGGGAGTTCAGGTTCAACAAGTTCTAGGAAGTCACAGAGCAGGTGTGTGACAAAGTGAAGGTTCACATCTCATCCCCGGGTGAGTACCCTTGGCTACCAGGCCTGAATGGAAGGAGAAGATAGTTTCATTTCAGGCTGCTCTAGTACTCTTAGCATTTAGTACTCATAGCCCTTGTTTTCTGTGAAATGAAATTCTCTTCATCTGTGACATTCTTAGAAATGTTCCCGAGATACCGGGATTTCCTTCACGTGGTTTTCCTCTCTCCTTCTAAAGCAAAGTGCACAGTCAGCTTTTAAACCACATTAGAGGAGAGGTAGACCCCAGTTTCCCATGGTATTGCATCTGCGTGTGTGTGTGCACATTTGTGCATGTGTGTGATGTGGGCACTCACACTTGAGAGGCTGAGCGGCTTGGTCTTGTTTGCTCCTAAGCATGTTAGCCCCACAATTGTGTAATTAGGGAGGATGCTAATGTTCCATGATTGGAAAATGTCACCCTGCGTGACTAATTTGCCAGCAGGGCCTAATTGAAGTTCAGCATCATCTGCGGCTCCCGTAAGTCTTTCTTCCGAGGTGTGGAGGCAGAGGCGGTGGCGGTGGCAGTGAGCCAGTGCTGGGCGCGTGGACGGCGATTTATGGCCCCTTGTCTCAGTTCTGGGGGTCAGATGGGAGATCAGCTGTGGTTGAGATGGGGTTGGCCATAAAGGAGAAAGCAAGGGCTGGATTAACCCATGTGGCAGGTGGCACTCAGTAAATAGCTGGGCTTTCTCCAGGGAGGACTTGTTTTTGAGTGAGGGGCTTCTTTTGTGTGGATGCAGACAGCCAGAGCAGCCAGGCCTAGAGCAGCCTACAGCCGAGTGCAAGTCCTGGGGATTTGCTCCCATGGCCCTCCTGCCTTTGTGGTGGACGCACTGGGATGTTCTGGGGGTTCTGGGACCCAAGGCTGTTTGACAGCATCCCTGTCCTGGGCTTGGGGCTCTGGTAGGGAACACCAAGAGGCACATGAATCAATGGTAATGCCTTGGGATAGTTACTTAGGTACAAAGCGGGCCGGAAGTGCCCATTACCTGATCCTGTGCTGTCATTAATCTAAACCCTGCTAGGTGCCTGCCTTGTCCTGCTCTGATATCCCATATGTCCCTGTTTCATCCACAAGTATTCCAACATTTTGTTCTAATGATTTTGTTTTGGGCATGTATCTTCAAGTAGGCTGTGGACTCCTGGAGGCCAACGGATATATGTAGATGAATCCTTTGTTCTCGACACATATCATCATGCTAGGCTCAGAGTAGGTCTCCAGTCATTGTTTCCTGCACGCCTAGTGGGGTGATAACCTCTGTTCATTGAAGTTAGGGATAATTTTATACTGGATCCTTGACCTGGATCTTAGAGAATGAGTAGGAACAAGAGGAGGATAGGAGATAAGGTGTCTGAGAGCTTCACTGATCCAATAAATATATATTGGGCATCTCCTATGTACAAGACATTAACTAGATGCTGGGTATACAGTGATCACAAACTGTCATGCTTTCTGTTCTTGGGGAGGTTGTATTCTAGTGGGAGAGTCAGACAGCCAATGAATAGACAAATAAGCCAACCCCCATATTATAGATTTGCTACAGTGTTACAATGCAAGATGACAGTGGGTTCAGAGAGGACAGTCAGTCGGCGTGTGAGCATGAGCATGCGCTAGAAGGCAGGAAAGGCCTCTTGGAGGAGGTGGCATACAGCCTCACCCTTGAACAACGAGTAGGGGGCTGCCCCGTAAGGAATGAGGGAAGCGCATTCCAGGCAGGGAATATACACAAGAAGAGTTTGCAGCAGGAAGGAGGCTGACCTGTGTGGGGACCTGCAAGAAAGGCTGCAGTTTAGGTACTGACAGGGAGGAGGTCTCCACAAGACTGAGAGGCAGCAGGGGACAGCCAATGCACGACTTACAGGGTCTGGGGAGGAATTTTGGATTTTATTCCAGTTACAGTGGGGTTTCATTACCGAGTTATAAATGGGACACCATGTGATAGATGGTACTTGGTATATGGGGGGCACACAATTTTTGTCCTAGCTTTAGAGAGTGGGTCATAGGGTGGGCAGTCCAAGAACGGGACCAGAGATCCCAGTTAGGAAGCTACTGGAGTAATCAGAAATGGTGGGGGTTATGGGGGACACTGAGGAATCTTTTTTCATAGGCCGTGGAAAGCCAGTGTAGCGTTTTGACCAGCAGAGGAATAACGTGATGGGGTATACGTATTTTGTAACAGTTGCTGTGGTGGTAGGGTGGAGGGCGGATTGGAGAGGGAAGAAGGAAGACCAATTTCTTGTTAAGTTATAGGACCCATACTTTAAAAAGGATACAGACAAACTATAGCTTACCAGGGTGGCCAGAAATCAGGAAAACATGTTATATGTGTCCAGTGGGCTAAATGTTTGTGACCTCCCAAAATTCATATATTGAATTCCTAACCCCCAATGTAATGGTATTAGGAGGTGGGGCCTTTGGGAGGAGATCAGGTCCTGAGGGCAGAGCCGTCAATGAATGGGATTAGTGACCTTACTAGTGACCTCAGAGAGCTCTCTCTCCCCCTTCCACCGTGTCAGGACACAGCAAGAAGAGGTCTGGTTGCTATTTGGAAGGAGGTGCTTACCAGAACCCAGCTGTGCCAGCACCCTGATCTGGGATTTATAGCATCCAGAACTATTAGAAATAAATTTCTGGTTTTTATAAGCCACTCAGTCTGTGGTGCTGTTACAGCAGCCTGAGCTAAGACGGTGGTGGAGAGTCAAGGTACCCAGTTTTGTTTATGTGCAAAAACATATGGATGGGGCAAGACAGCCACTGCCTTCCAGTATGCATGGGAGCAGATGTCTAGAAGGTCGAGTGGACATCCAGTGGTGGAAATTAAGGGAGAACTGGCGGAAGCTCACCATGGGGAAGGAATCATTTTCTTAACACTAAATTATTTGACAACATACATAGATAAATACAAGGACTTCTCCTCCAGCCCCTACTGTGTCATGTGAAAACAGATAGGGGCGTTCTCACTAAATTTGGAGGTTGTGTTCAGGATGGTCGGACTGGATGGTCTGCCTTCAAACATGCTGTGGCCTGTACTCAGCTCTCACTTCGAGGGGTCTCTGGGACATCTCAGAGAGCTTGTACTGCCCCAGGGGACTGACACACACAGACTGAAACATTGGGAAGAGACGGGGCTTGTGCACTCCCCTGTTTCCTGGATGAAAAGAAAAACCAAAACACTGCTGTTTTGTCCAATCTTTCAGTTCAAGAAATGGGGCCGAATAACCTAATCAGACTCTGAACTTTCTCTTGAGCTGCACACGAAAGGTTCCTTCTCCCCGTTTCCCTCTGCTTTTCCCCTCGGACTCTTTATGCTTCCACACCCAGGAGAGCCCAAACTCCGGAGCTAAACTAGGAGAAACTAAAATAAAAAATAAATGCTCAAAAATAAAAAATAAACCCAGCTGTCGCCAGCCCTTCCCTCCCCGCAGGCGCTCCCCTAGTTAGTTCAGGAGCCTTCAGCCATGAGCTGATTTCAGATGTAGTCCCCGGCATTATTATTCTGCTGCTTCTGATCCTTGCCTGCCTAAGCGGGCCCAGCTGTCACCCCACCCCCTTTACATCAACTTCTGTATCACTTCCAGGCCAGTCTTTCCCAGTGTGATTTCTCCACCTCCTAATATTTAATTTTAATTCAAAGCCCCCCTCCCCCCTTGCCCTTGCAAATCCTCGGATTCTGCAGACCAAGCCAGCTTTCCCTCTGATTTTCTTCTCCTTTTTTCATTATCAGTGAGTCAGATTAGCATCTGACAAGAGAATAGAATGGACTATTCCACCTTGGTTTCAAAACCTAAGGCGGATTATTGCTCCTGTTATAAATATAAAGGACATTTTAATTTGCTAGGAGCCAAGAACAAGCAAATCACCCAGAGTCAGGATTGAACAGAGCAGCTTCAGGTCCCTCCTGTTTTGTGCAGCTCTGGGAACAAGCACCAAGCACGATGGTGGGCTTTGGAAAAGCCTCTCCTCCCCCCTCCAACCCTTCACCCCTTCCCCACTTCGATAGGAAGAATTACTCCCCTCTGGGCTTGGGAAGCACTACCCATTTGGATCTTGTCAGGCCCAGCAGACCCCCATGCCGTAATTCTGGGAGCCAGTACCAACCTCCAAAGGGCTCAGAGGCTGGGCCAAAATGGAGGCCTGGGGTGTGTTGATGTTCAAGTTAGGGGCCATATCCAGCCTAGAGACTCCCTCCTTGCCACTCCCAAAGCCCACCCTTCCTAGCCCCCCACGCAGGGTCAAGCAAAGGCCAGCTCTAGGGAGTGTTCAGTTTCTTCAGGGGCACCAATGGGTGGGTGGTAGGGCAGGCCTCCAGCCTTTGGGATACACAGCCCTAAACCTGCATTTCCAGACCTTGGGCTTCTGGCTCAAAGAAGTGTCCATCTGGTAGGATCCCGGGAATGTGTCTGTTACCCCTGGAGAGCTGGCTTCTCCTCAGAGACAGAGTCTTCGGGGTATCCCTGCTCTGCAGGCACAGGGTTGCCCTTTCTTCCTGTGGATGGAGCTATAGTTCGGGAGGTCCTTTGATTTGGACAGTGGCAGCCTGGCCCCTCTTTGAAGCCCCTATAGCCATGTCTTAGCATGGCCTTCCTTATTCTAGTCTTACTGCGGTGTCTTGACGGCGGGACCATGTCTTGTCTTGCTTTGTATCTCAGAAACCCCAGGTCCAGCCTCTTGCCCGTGCAAGACGTTCATTGGGTACTTTCTCTGATGACCCAGGCAGTGTGGGGCAGGGGGAGCCCAGGGCCGGCGGGCTCCAGAGCTGCGGGCTCCCGTCTGCTCCACAGTTGGCGGTATGCGAGCGGGACAAGGTATATTAGCTTCCACAGCTGCTCTGACGAAGCACCACCAGATGGATGACCTAAAGCCACAGAGATTTATCCTCTCACCCTTCCAGTGGTGTTGGTGGGATTGGTTCCTTCTGGAGGCTTTGAAAGAGAATTTGTTCCCTCCCTCTCTCCATGCTTCTTGTTGCTGGTGACCCTTGTTACCTTGGCTTGCACGGCTCACACGGCCTTATTACTGTGTATCTCAGGGTCCCTGTGTCATCATGTAGCCTTCTGCAAAGGATACCAGTCATGAGATTTGGGGCCCCCCCAGGTTGACCTCAGCTTACCTTGATCACATTTGCTAAAACCCTATTTCCAAAAAAGGTCGGAGTCACAGGTAAGGGGATGGAGGTTGGTTAAAAGGTGGACAGATTATTGTGGGGGACACAGTTCACTTCACCACGGAAAGCCACTTGACTTTCAAAATCATGCTGGACCTCATGAGAAGGAGCTTGCCACAGGGGAAGGGGAACCAAATTTAGAGAGGAGATTGGACCCCAATCCTAAGTTCTAGAAACCATGTTATCCTGACAAAATTCCTTCACCTTTGTGTGCCTCAGTTTCTTTGTTTGCAAAATGATTCCTGAGGCACCTCCCAGTTCAAACATTGCACGTTTTTAAAATTTATTTTTTTTGTTATTATTTTTTAAAATATTTTATTTATTTGACAGACAGAAATCACAACTAGGCAGAGAGGCAGGCAGAGAGAGAGGAGGAAGCAGGCTCCCTGTAGAGCAGAGAGCCCGATGCGGGGCTCGATCCCAGGTCACTGGGATCATGACCTGAGCCGAAGGCAGAGGCTTTAACCCACTGAGCCACCCAGGCGCCCCTAAAATTTATTTTTGATTGAGCTGTTTTTCTGCCTTGAAGAGAAAGACAAAAGAATAAATAACAAGAAAACCAAGAAAGTACAGAAATAGGAAAAAAGGGCAAAGGAAATAAACAGGGAGAAGCAGAGTGAGCAGGAGAAAGATGGAAGCAGGAGAAATAGTCAAAGCAAAGGCGAAAGAGGAAATTTGAGGTGGTGGGTCATGGAGTAGAAAATTGAGGCCCATTTGCCCATATGTGTGTGTGTGTTTGTGTGTGCATTTAACCTTGTTTGCTCATAATCTGACTGCAAAAAAATATAGCTATATAATAAGGAGCAGAACATTTTCCTTGGTTGCATACAAACTCCTGTTTTATAAACCATTATCTCCCTGAAGCTATTAATTTAAAGCATATTGTGTGAGGGACTGCTGAGGCACGACCAAAGGAAGGTGCTGTGTGTGTGTGTGTGTGTGTGTGTGTGTGTGTGTGTGTGTAAAGAGAGCGCCTTCTTTTTCTTCCCCTCCTTTAAATAAAGCAGTTTGCTGGCCGAGGTGAGGTCAGGGAGACAACGATTTTTCAGGGTCTGTAGGATCAGCCTGTTCTCAGCTGCCTCCCTCATGTTCCACCTGGAAAAATGGCAAGGGGAACAGCTGTCCCTCGCCAGAGTCCTGTGGCTCTGATGGTCCCAGCACACACCCAGAGCCCTGTGCCCCAGAGTGGCCCCAATCAGAGCCACCTCCCTATCTCTGCCTCTCTCTGTAGCTTTCTCAAGGGTGGGAATCCTTGAGCCAAGATCCCACACAAAAAAATCTGCTTACTGGTAAGAACCTGCAGCCTTGTCTCCCTAATTAGTGCTCAGTTTCCTGGGCCCCTCCACTCATATTTGCCCTCCGAACTGTGTGGTTGCTTCCCTCCTCTTAATCATGGCTCTGCAATTCAGATACAGCAGGCCGGGTTGCCACACTGATCAAATAAGAATCCAGGATGCCTGTTCAATTAGAATTTTGGAGCGACAGTTTTTGTTTTTGTTTTTTTTTTTAATTTTTTAAGTATAAGTGTGTCCCAAGTATTTCACGGGACACAGTTTTTTATACTAACGTAATTACTAGTTGTGTATTGGAGATTCACATTTAACGGGGCATCTTGTATTTTACTTAGCAGCAGAGGAACGAATCACAAAAATCCCCCCTTGCTCTTCTGAGTTTTATTTTCCTTGAGTCTTGAGCAGCCGAGTCATTTCACTATTGGCAGCCTCCTCTTCCCCACCCCTCTGACATTTTCATATGATGTATTAGTTCTTCTTGTTCTGGGTCAGTCCCTTTTGGAAGATGGGGTCAGGCAAATGCCTCGAATAAATAAATAGTCTTGCCTGTCACCCAGATTAGCCCTTGGGAAGTGTCTCCTCTCTTCTGGGATTCGTGAGCCCGTGTTCACATAGAACTCCTTTTCTTCCCACACGCATGCTTTCATAGGTATTCATCTTTTGCCACCAGGACACCAGGCGGGGGAAACAGTGCAACACGAAATCCATCAAAATGGCAAACATTCCAGCAATCACGCTTCTAGGAATCTGCCCCAAGGAAATAATCGGAGATGTGCACCAAGATTTATGTGCAGGGATGGGCATCACAGGGCTATTTATAATAGTGAAATATTGGAAACTCTCTAAGTGTCCAACAAAAGGAGAATGGTAAATTATGGGACATTCTTAGAGTGGAATATTATGTGACAACTAAAAATCGTGTTTGTAGAAAAACGTTTTATGACAGAACAGTGTGAATAATGTAGAGAAGTGGTCGGGGGAGGATACCTGGCAGTGTGGTTCTAATACCCCCAAGGAAAAGTCTAGAAGGAAATTCACCCAAATGTTAGGTGCTTGGCAGAGTGTAAGACCCAGCCTGTAGGACTGCATGCAGTTCATTTCAGAATTTCTCCGTCTCGTCTCGGATGGTCAGGATGCGGGGGTTGAAAATTAGCATAGAAGTGCGGTTTGGCCCACCCTTGGGGCATCACTTGGCTGTTGTTTTTTAGATCTCGGTAAGATGTGGGGAGAGCAGGGGCTGAGATCAGGGCCTCTGTTCATCAGACCGTGTGTCCCACAGCTGAGGACACCTCTGTCCCTCCCCATGAGTACTCATACATGACTTGGCCTCTTCACAGATCCATTTCAGTCCAACCTTGTGCATTTCGCAAGTTACCCCACGGTTAACTCCCTAGCACCCAGATCCCATCAAAATCAGCTCCTGCCCACCATTCTTCTCTGTCTTCATGTTACCTTCAGCAGCGCTTCCCAGTCTGCAGAGGACACCCTGGAGAACTGGGTCTCTAACCCACAGGTGTTCCCAGCCCTGTCTGTACATCCATTTTTAGGACAGGTAAATGTTCTTCCATCAATATCACACCAAACAAATTCATCTAAAAAGCCTTGTGTATGTAATACAGTTACACTTTGCTTATGTTTTCTCATCAACCAACTTAAAAAGTGTATCAAATGATGGCCAGTGAAACACAGAGAAATCATTTGCTTTTCAAATTGTGGTTGCTGAGCTGTGTTTCATGTGTCTGAGGTAAAAATACGGACTTCACATTATTTTGGACTTAAGCGTTTTATTTATTCTGTGTGAATATTTGATCTTCACATGGCTTGTTTATAGAGTCTTTAAAATAAGGGAGAGATTGTTGCCACTTGAATTGTTGGGGAGCCATTGGCCGATAGAGTGAAATGAAGCTTCCAAGCGCGACCTGGCATCCAGCCGCTGATCTAGCCTCGTCACTCTGCTGCCCTGCTTGTTGAGCTCTTTCCCAAAAATGCCATCTGCCTCCAAACTGGTCCTTTTTTCTTCGCCTTTCTCCACTTTTCCACCCTCCAGTTTTTGCTTCCATCTTTACTTTAAGGTTGGCTCCAGTCTCAGCACCCTCTCCAAAGACTTCCTGGTTGCCTGAATTACAGGTGGCTTCTTGCTCTGCCCTCCAAACATCTTGCCTGCACCTCAGTGCGTGTTTTCACAGTCATTTGTTCATGCCTCTGTCTCCTTCATGAATCTGTGGGCAATTTAGGGGGAAGATCGATGCTTTATGCCTTTTAAAATTTTTCCCAGGTTTTTGTACATGACTGGAAATGCTTGTTGATTGAAACGGTTCCCTTGTCCGCAGCCCAGACAGATCCCAGCTCCAGGATTCTCAAACGTTCGCTAATGCATCTCGTTCAGCAGCTTGTTACTAAGTACCTGTGATGGGTCAGATACTATTCCAGGCACTAAGGACATGATGGGAACAAGGAAGACAAATGTTTGCTCTCAGGGAATGCTTACTCTAGTGGGAGAGATAGGTAATAAATAGGTAAATGGATAAATAAGAGAATCTTAGAATAAAACTGGGTAATATCATTCCTTCCTTCCACAACTACTTATTAAGTACCTATGACATGTTAGAGGTTATTCTGTTGCTGGGGATACAGAGGAAATAAGACAAAGATTCTGTTTTCAAGGACGTTCTGATGACAGAAAAGGACCTGGTGGCAGGGCGCAGTGTTAGGATGGGGCAGGCAGACATCCATAAGGGAGCTGCCTGGGAGCCAAATAATGAGGAGGATGATACTTGAATAAAAAATTGTTTTATAAATAATGAAAAGGAACCAGCCATGAATAGACCAGAGAAAGAATTGCTCCAAGCAGAGGGAAGAATAAGTGCAAAGGCCCTGAGGCAGGAATGAGTTTCACATGAGGAACACAAGGCAGACCAGTGTCTCTATAGTGGGGGATTAGAAGCAGGGATAAGAGGTGAGGGTGAGGAGTTCCCCTTGAGCCCTCCAGGTGGTGCTAAGTTATTTGGATTTCCTTTCCTTTCCTTTCCTTAAGTGCCCGGGAAGCTATTGCTTTAGGACAAATAAATGTACATAATTTCTTGGGCCTCCCTTCTGAAGATTTTTCACTTAGTGAATCTGGTGTAATGCTTCGGAATCTGCAAAGCGCTCCCCAGGTAGTTCTGGAGCAGGATGTCTATGAACAATTCTTGGTGGCAGATCGTAGAGAAACTAGTAAGGCTTTAACCAAATGCCTGCCATTTAGAGTAGGAATCAGCATGGGCGGAGGCTTTGGGTCAGGTGCATGGCTGAACTCGGGCTGGAGAATTGTGGCTTTCAGCAGCACCTTGGACCCCGGCTCTCCATTGGCTTAGCACTGACACTCCTTTGCACCAGACAAGAAAGTCTTGTGGAGTCTGCAGGTCTTGAGCTTCCTTGCCCAGTTTGCTGCTGCTGCTGCAACACAGAAAAATACTAATTTCATCGAGACCTGGAGACTGAATTTATTAAAAAATGGGGCAGGGTCCTTAGAAGAAGGGCATTTTTTTTTTTTTTTCCGCAGCATCAGTGCACCACAGGGGCTCACCTGGCTTAGGGAGCAGAATTCTGAAGTTTATAGCAATACCTTCTCTGAGTTCGGGTTTTCTAAAATGGCCCTAAAATAAAATAAAGGAGTTGGATGAAATTTAATCTGAGAGTCTCCTCTCTGGAAATAGAGTAAAATAAAATTTTGGGTTATATTATTTCATCAAATCTTCATGATAATCTTAAGAAGCAGGTAGGCCAGCCTTGTTATCCACAATGATATCCACTCATGATAGAGTTGCCTAGAACCTGGGATCCCCTGGCCCACAGCTCCAGGCTCATGTATAAGATATCCAAAATCAGCCCCTCACTCCAAGTTCAACACACACCAAACCCCCTGATTCCTAAAACCTTATGGCTAAAGTACCCCCCAAATGTTGCTTGTTCTGTCCCTCTGTTGATGGTGAAGAGATACATTTCTTGTGCAAGGGCTGAGCTCTGCAGACCTGAGCTCCACCTTACCTTGGCCCCTTCCTAGCTGGCTGATTTTAGGCAAGTCCTCTCCCTCTCTGGGCCTGGGATTGCTCCTCTCCAAAGTGAACCGGTGAGGTGAAGAACCATCTCTGACTTTCTGTGATTATTTAGTCACTTGCTTTACAGAGCCAGGGAAATTGAGGTTCAGTATCAGATAGCGGCTTCTTACCACCTCCGAGAAAATTGCCATTTGAATAGAGAACAGCACTACAATTGCTCTCTGGTTTTCCACTCAGCGCGCTGGCTGCTGCTGGACCACACTCTGTCCCCAGCAAGCTTTTGTTCACAGCAGCATGCAGAGAGGCCGGAACAAGCCCACTGGCCCCTCCATCCTGCTCCTCCTTTTCCACTCCAGTGTCATGTAGACAGATGCTTTTATTATCTCTTTTTCCCTCAGATTCCTTTCTTGCCCAGTTTGCTGCTGCTGCTGCAACACAGAAAAATACTAATTTCATCGAGACCTGGAGACTGAATTTATTAAAAAATGGGGCAGGGTCCTTAGAAGAAGGGCATTTTTTTTTTTTTCTTTTCGCAGCATCAGTGCACCAGAAGAAGGAGGAGGGGATGCTGTGATTCGGGGAGCTGTGCTCCCTGCTCTTGGCAGGAACAGTAGACTCAAGTGTCCCTGCCTGAAGTGACATTACATTTGTACAGGCGGCAGGATCCATTGACTGGAAAATGTGGGGACGTGCCAGGGAATAGCTCACAATCTCAAAGGGGTTATAACACAGGCGCTGATTGTGGCTACGGACACCTAGAGAGCGTTGCCATAGTTCCATTGCTCTCTACTTGGAGTCCTGCAATTTGTGCCGTGCTAGCCTTGGAGGACAGGGCAAGTTCGTCCAGTGGAGGGCGCCAGCGGCGTCCACCCACGGAGCAGCCTCCGCGGGAACACTCCTTGCTTTCCCCACCAGACTCGACAGGCAGGGATGGGCTGCCTTCATCCGTTGAGCTGTTTGGGCATGGCTTCCATCCGTTCAGGGGATGCAAAGAGCCCTGGACCAGCCCTGGCCGTTAGCCTTGGCTCCGAGACCCCAGGCAGGCCATACATCTTGGCCTTAGTTTTCTTATCTTCATCATTTGTAATAATGATCTCAGAGGTGCCTTTCAGCTTGAACACCCTGCAGTTCTATGACTCATAAGTATGACTGAAGGTCTGAACAGAAAGTGAGATTAACTTGGAATGTTCTTGAAGGTTGGGCTTCAAGTAGGGACGATCTGTGGAGAATTTTACTTAGTAGAACAAGGAAATGGAATCATCTCCCCCACCCACTGCCCCAGCCTCCGGCCTCTTGAATCAGAAGCTTACTGCTTTTAACCATAGGTCATTTGAATCTTTTCAGCCTGTCCTGTTAAAAGGAAAGAAGATAGTTTGGGCTTGCATTAGAGTAAGTCATATACCATAACAAATGGCCCCCAAATGTAAGGGACCTAAAGCACAAAAAAATTGTATTTTTTATTCATATCACAGTCCAGTGCAGTTTGAGGGAGAAGAAATGCACTCAGCTCCACAGTTTTCAAGGGACTCAAGACTCCTTCCAGTTCCTGATTGTATGCTTCCCTTGTCCTCAGAGTGTCCTGTCTGTGTTGACTGGGGGGGATGGGGAGGAGGGAGTGGAGAACTGCTGAGGAGTTTACAGACTTCCCAGGAAATGACACACACAATGCTTGCGCTCGCTTATAGGAGCAGTCATGTGCCCCCCTCTTCATGCATGGGGCCTGGGAGATACGGCCCAGTGCTGTGCTTTGTGTGGCGCAGAAAGGAAGCAGAACAGGGATCATGGTGAGATCAGCAGTCCCTCCTGTCTCAGGGCTGTTTAACGAAGTAGAAAGGCTTCAAGGCTGGCCCTTTCTATAGCTTATGCACTGCTCACACGAAGACAGTGCCCCATCACTGTAAGACTGTGTCTTCCCAGAGGGGCCCCTTGCTCGGGTTTACACAAAAGCACTGTATAGGCTAACAGTGGCTTGATATATGCTCTGAAGTCAGATATATTTTGTATCTAATTTCAGTTCCACTAACTAACCATGAAAATTAAAATGAGAACACTGTTCCCAAATTACAGATGAGGAGTGTTACAGGGACTGATTGAGCTATTTCATAACGTAGTAGTGAGGATTAAATGAAATAAGATATTTAAGGTGACTAGGATGGAGAAGGTGCTCAATAAATAGTATCAGAATTCTCTTTTGGTTCCCTTTTGGGATCCTTCTAACACATAAGAATCTCCACTAGGAATATTGGTCTGTGCTTTAGCTCATTAATGAATTTGGGCCACTTCCAGGACCCTAAAACAGGATAAGATCCTTTGCATCCCTGCTGAAATGGAGAGTTAATGTTAGCTCTGAGCCTGATGTGTGTTCAGTAAGATAGAAAATAAAAGCTCAAAACCATACAGAAGGAGCAGAGATAATTATACTAAAAATTAAGGCTACCTAAGTGACTGTAGTTGAATACCAAATTTAGTTGTGAGATGTCTGGCAGCCACAGCAAAAAAGGGCAATAGAATGGACGACACAAACCTCATTGTCTAATTTAAGACAGCAGGCCTGTTTCTGAGGGAATATTAACTGTTTAAGGAAATAACAAACGTAAGAAAAAATTACCAGGAGCTTATAGAGAATGGCTGAGGGGTGTAATGGCCCATCCCCTTCTCTCTGTGTGATTGGCTCTGAAAACTGCCTTTGCAGTTTTGAAAGCTTGTCTGGGGCAGAATGAAGAGAGACACCTGCCCGTAGGACTTAGTAGTGGTAGGCCGGTGCCTTTCCTAAGTAAATAGATATGTCCCTGTTGAGTCTGATTTGAAGAGGTCTCCAGAAGGACACATGAAAGGTTCCTACCTTCTGCAGGATTCTAAGAGCCAGGAGTCCAACAAGGACACAGGTGAAAAAGCCAGGAATCCCCCCAACCCAGAATCGCAGGGACTGTGAATGCACTGAGGACAGGGCAGAAGTTGCCGCCACCCTCTTCTCCCTCCTGCTCCTCCCTTTCCCACAGCTCTGCTGGATGATGTACAAGGTTGCAGCTGACCTGTCCAAGGCCTGCTTTGCCCTGTTTGTCTTACGCTGAATGTAAATCCTCCTGAAATGATTTTGCATTTGCTTTAGAAGCCAATTTGCCTAATTGTAGTGATAAAACAACATTTATGCAGATGTCTCACTATTTTTAAAAACCCAGTTTGCTTTTAATGAATGCTTGACATGGCATTTAGTGGTGGCAAGCACAGGGATGCTGGGGCCAGGAGTCGGAGCTATGGAAATGGGAGAACCATCAAGCAAAATTGTTATTTTATTTTCTTTTAATCAAATTTTTAAGGGAGAGGAGCAAGTTAAAATCTACAGGAAATGCTTCCATCCAGGGATATTCGAAAGCTCCTGCCAACGTCAACAATGAGGAACACATTTGGAAAGTGCTTTGCAAACCTTCCAGTTCACAGAGGGCTCCATATCACTAATACGGTGATATTGGCTAGTATTTATAGAACACCCATTGAGAAAGAGCTGTTCTCGATGCTGGGTATTTATTTTGAAGTGCTACTTGTTGACATTGTTGTACTGGGACCTTGAGGTGATGGGGATCATTCTCCTTTTTAACAAACAAGGAAACTGAGTCACAGCAACCAGTTGGACTGACTTCATTGGAGTTTGCATTCTGTCTCATGGTATTAGTGTGGGTTTTAGAGGTGGACCTCATGGCAAGTTTATGGGTTGACCACTTGACTTGGGATCTTAGACTGAGTCTTCGTGAGGACCATGTCTGGCTAGTGGTGGAATTGGGCACAAAAATAAAGCGTCCAGGATGACTTCTGTAAACCTTCCCTGCCTACAGAATTTGGCCCTGTGGCTACCAGGCTTCTTCTAAGTTTCATGCATCTGGTCCTGCTCCCCTTCCTTGCCCCATCCTCAGACCTTCTTCAGAAAACTTTAGACATCAGCAACTTCGGGGCCAGCACTGCACACTTCAGCCACACTGGGTTGAGTCCTCAGGAGACCAGTAGACAGCAAGGAACTGGTGCAAGATTTGGCATCAGCTGATCTAGGTTTGAATCTTAGTACAGGTGTTTTAAAATTGTGTGGCTGTGGGTATAGATGGCCCTGGGTAGATGACTTCATTTGAATGGAATCTCTTGAACATCTAACTTAGTGGCTCCCTGAGTGCATTTTTTCAAGTGGCAATGTCAGTGTCAGCTGGTAATTGGTTAGAAATACAAATTCTTGGGCCTTACCATAGACTGAATTATAAACTCAGGGGGTGGGGCCCTGCAGTCTGGGTCTCAAAAGCCCTCCAGGTGCTTCTGACATATGCTTAAGTTGGAGAAGTGCTGCTGTAGCTAATAATACCATCAGCCTTATAAGGATGTTGTAAAGCTTATCAGTAGAACGGATCAAGTTTATGGCACATGTGAGCTGTTGAGAAAGCAGCGGTCATCAGAATCACTTATCATCATGACCATCATCATGTCCTCTCTGGAAGTTTCTTCGAGCTTGAGAGACATATGGTTCACAGCTCAGAAGAGTGTAAGATTTTAATGTTTTCTTAGTGAGTGCTTATGGCGTGGGCAGACAGATTTGGCTTTATACATCCTTATTTTCTTTGCTTTTTAATTCAAATTCTAGACCTGTGGGCAGAATTTCATGACAGGGAGGGGGTCAGATCCGATAGGGACCATCTGGGCAGCATGTTGATGCCGACATACCTTTACCTCCTATGATGAAGGTCACATTTAAGAGAGGAACTGTCCAGAGGATGTGGGAAGACTCTAGGTCCCTAGGTTCCAGAAGGGGTTTTTGTTTGTTCTTCCCTTCGTCTTACTATTATTACTACTTTTCTCTGGTTCATTAACTACTGGCAGGGTAGTAGGACCCCTCAAGAGGTCTTTTCCTTACTCCAAAGTGATCGCACCCAAGAAATACAAAAGAAAGGAGTTCTAAATTTTAAAAAAATGATTTCATTTATTTATTTGTCAGAGAGAGAGAGAGAGAGAGGGCACAAACAGGGGGTGTGGCAGGGAGAGGGAGAAGCAGGCTCCCCGCCAAGCAAGGAGGCTGATGTGGGATTCGATCCCAGGACCCCAGGATCGTGACCTGAGCTGAAAGCAGATGCTTAACCGACTGAGCCACCCAGGCGTCCCAGGAGGTCTAAAATCTTTGTAAATAGATTGTATTCAAATAACCCTTTTCACCAGAAGTGCCTTCATTTTGCTTCTCAAACCATTGCTTGGAATTAGGTGGGGTGTGGAGGAGAGATTATTGTCCATATTTTCACAGATGCAGAAACTGAAGCAGAAAGGGCATTGATTTATCCTAGATCTGGGTGGTCCCAGAGTTGGGAACCCAGGCTCCCAACCCTCACTGCTTGCTGGAGGGGAGACCAGAGGGCCCTGGGCTCCCAGAAGCTGTGGTGGACAAAGGAAACCAACAGGGCTTATATATCAAGGAAGGGAACAGAGCTGTGTGATTGACTACCTTACATAGGGGAACCCCCTTGCCTCAGGCTCCATAGTTGCTTGGGGAGATGGGGTATGAGAGAGCAGGAGATTCAGCAAATGCAGGCCTGGGAGGGCTGGAATATGGAAGGAGATGCCAGTGAGCTGCTTGACATGCTTTGTGGGGGAGATCTGAAGTTCTATTTGTAGGAGCTCCGGAGGGGTGATGGGCAGGCACAGTGTCCCGGGGAGGCATCTTTCTTCAAATCCTGGAACCAGTGTGGTAGATTAGTCCTGGGTGCTACTGCTTTGAAATAGGTTTTCAGGTTCTGATCTCCTCATCTTGAGATTTGAGACTGGTTCTCTAAACCATCTTTATACCATGTGTCTGTTATCTCAATGGTGACCTCCTCTTCCCCTTAGGAGGGCCTGAACAGCCAGAGTAAAGCCCAGCTAGGGAAACTGAGGCCCAGGGAAGCTGGTTGGAGTGACAGTGAGCCAAGTTCAAGCTCACTTCAAACACAGTCCCTTGTTTCCACCTTCCCCAGTGAGCAACTTATCTTTGGATTTTCTTCTGTACCAGGGAGACAAGGCCCAACAAGGGCTTCCCTGGTCAGGGCCCTTTGTGCCTCACCCTCCCTGCCCCTGTTCCAGCTGGGCCTGGGCATCAGCCTGAATTTGGCCTAAATGTCTCGGGTTAAAAAAACCTGAGCAAGAGAACTGGCCCAAGTGAGGTAGGTCTACTTTCTCTCTCTCCTTCTTCTTGCCCGAAATCCAGCTGCTTTCCATTTCTAGACAATTTGTGGGAAGGTTAACAGCATCTCCCCCTGCACCAGCTGGTGCAGACCCAGAGGAGGCTTCAATCCGTGTGCAACAGAGGCATCAGGCACTAGAGGAGGTGTGAGTGCATGTTGCACGCTTGTGCTTGTGTGTGTGTGAGGGGACATTGGGGGCACTCATCCCATCATTCCAGTGCCTCACAGCCCACCAAGGAAAGTTGAGGTGGCCTCATGCAGGAAGGAAGGATATGAACTAGAAGATTGACTGGCCAAGAGTAAGATGATCAGTTACAAGCAGAGTTTCCTCTTCTCCCAGTGAAGTGTGGATGATGTAGATCTTTCCTGCATCTCCCTTCCCCACACGTGGACACAGTGTCAGAACTGGAAAGGACCTCTGAGAGTGTGTGGTCTAACCACCTCAGAGAGGAGGAACTGGGCTGGGCCCAGAGACACACGGTGATTGAAGCACCTCTTGTCACGTGATGTCATAGGAGGCCTCGGTGCAGAAGCCAGTTTTATAACATTCATTTCCATGCCTATCCACTGACCATGGCCATGGATTTCATCCTAACAGTGAACATGCACAATCCTAACTGATTAGCCCAAGTATTTTCCATTTTTTTTATCGTGCTAAAAATCTAATAACCATAACTTACTCTTATTGATTGGCTTTTGTGCTTTATAATGGTTGGTTCATTTAACATCCCTACATTTCTTTATAGTCGATACCATTATTGCCCCATCTTGTGGATAAGAAAACTGAGGCTTGAGGGCACCGGGTTGGCTCAGTTGTTTGGGCGACAGCCTTTGGCTCAGGTCATGATCTTGGAGTCCTGGGATCGAGTCCCGCATCGGGCTCCCTGCTCAATGCGGAGTCTGATTTTCCTCTGATCTTTCCCCTCTCATGCTCTCTCTCTCTCTCATTCTCTCTCTCTCAAATAAATTAGTAAAATCTTAAAAAAAAACAGTTAAAAAAAAAAGAAACTGAGGCTTGGGTTAAATGCTTGCCCCAGGTTCACGGCTTTTATTAAGATCTGGCTGCTCTCTGATGCATAAAACATCTGAAGAGCTGGGATATGAGTCAGTTGGCTTAAGATGCTTCTAGACTCTTCAAACCCAAACAATAAGTGGTGGAAGCAGGGTTGAGCCCCAGCTCATGGTTTTTTTTTTTTTTTAATTATTTATTTATTTTACAGACAGAGATCACAAATAGGCAGAGAGACAGGCAGAGAGAGAGGGGGAAGCAGGCTCCCCGCTGAGCAGAGAGCCCGACGTGGGGCTCGATCCCAGGACCCTGGGATCATGACCTGAGCCGAAGGCAGAGGCTTTAACCCACTGAGCCACCCAGGCGCCCCCAGCTCATGGGTTTTAATCACAACACTGTACTGCTCCCCACAATATCTCGTTGGACTTCATTATGATAGAATTTGTACAAAGCCTTGTATGACTTTCTGAGTGGTCCTGTCATGAGTGTAGAGTCTAGAGGCCCAAGCAGTTTTTGTGGCGCGTGTGTTTTCCAGAGCCATGGAAAAAGGTGAGCAATGCGCCCTATTAGTTGATGAGTGTCAAGTCAATAAAAAAGGAGCTTGGGGGAAAAGCAATATCAGAAATGGATTGATTTTTGCTGATGGTAAATGATCTTTGGAGTCACTACCCCTGATGGTAAGGTGAAAAATACCAAAATTACATATTCCTCTGAGATACTTGCTCCTAGTAACTTGCTTTCATGCCAAGAGCAATGAGACAATAAAGGAGCTGATGTCTTGTGTTGCAAGAAGTGCTTTTGTTGCTATTTTCCCCAAATTTATGTAAGTAGCTTTCATTAAGATCTAGCTGTTATTTAATGCATAAAATATCTGAAGAGCTAAGATGAAGTCAAGTGGTTGAAGATGCTTTTTCACTGTTGAAATGCAGCTCCAGCTGAGAATCTGGAGTTCTTAGCTCTATGTCATTGCCTATTTAAACCTTCATAGTTTCCGCCCTGGGAGGCTTTGCCTGCTTCAGATCTGGCTCTCAGAGTTTCTCTGAAGGACTGAAGACTTCTGGTTAGTGAGCCCTCGATCAGTGGGGAGCTCACGGGGACAGTACTATCCACTGGGTCCTCTCACTAAAAGGATTGGAGCTCAGGCAGGTGGGGATGTGGTATGGTGGGGGCTGGTAGCGTGTTCTTGGTCCCACTGATTAAAAAACCCAGTCTCGGGCGCCTGGGTGGCTCAGTTGGTTAAGCAACTGCCTTCGGCTCAGGTCATGATGCCGGAGTTCTAGGATTGAGTCCCACATCAGGCTCCCAGCTCTGCAGGGAGTCTGCTTCTCCCTCTGACCCTCTCCCTCTCATGCTCTCTCTCTCTCATTCTCTCTCAAATAAATAAATAAAATCTTTAAAAAAAACCCCAAACAACAACCCAGTCTCTGCTTGCCTGGCTCGCCCTGCTTCTCTGGCTGCTTCTGCCCTTGTCTGTCCTTCCCTCTTTCATCCTGCCTCTCCTCCCACTAGCTCCATATGGATGGGTAAAAAGGAACCTTCAGCACTGGAGATCAACATGAGGGGAGAGAGTGTCTTCAGGACATGTCCCCCAAGAGGTTCCACAGCTGCTGTGATTTTGCTCCATGGAAACCCAAGGCCAACAGAAAGGGGCTGGTGAGCCAGAATGGGGTAGCTCAGCCCTGTCCCTATGAGTGTTGGTGCTACCCTAGGCTGGTGGTCTCTAAAAAAAATGGCCACTGAGACTTTGGCCAATGATATGGGAAGTTGAGTCCAAGGTACCTGGGGGCAAATCTCCTTATTAGGTGGGACCCTGGACAAGTTATTCCACTTCTGTGAGCTTAGGTTTGCTTACATTTAAAACAGGCATGTTTTAAATGAGAAGGAAGGTAACATGAGACAGTAGATGCCTTTAGCAGAGGGCCTGCCATATCGTAGGTGCTTAGGTGCTCAGTAAATGAGAGATGTCGTGGTCGTCATCATCATCATCGTCCTTGTTACTACCTTCAAAACTGGGAAATGTGCTTCAGTGTCCCCACTGTGCAATTTCATGAAGGCACATTAATCTCTTCTTCCCTCCCTCCCTTCCTCTCTTCCTTCCCAATTGAATCAATGTTCATTGAGGGGCTAGTCTCCACAAGGAGCAGTCATAGGCCTTTTGACTTTTAGGGTCCCTGTCCTCCAAGAGCCCAGCCCATCTATCAACCCCCCTGCGTACCTCCTCTCCCCTCATCCATTCCCGGGGGTGCAGCCCAGTGGCAGCGCTCTTGTGTTGCTGGCCGGGGCTTGGTCCGGCTTCCCTGGAGAGGATTAGACAGTGTGGCTGTAATGAGTCTGTGGCGTAATTTCTCTCTTGGACCGTCTTGCAGGGATCAGAATGAAGCTGTCATTGCTCTGTGGCCAGAACGGCCCCCAGAAAAATCTGTGAATAACCTTCCCCTGAGCAGCAGCATTTGGGGCTTAATTGTTTTTTGTTAATCACAAAAACAATTAATTTGGCCGCTGCCTCTTTGGTGGGTTGTTTTTTCTTAATACAGGAGATGCTGCTAAGATGATCCATGTGATGTCTCTAGATTCAATTTCTCTCTCTCCCCAAGGCTAGGAATGACTCCTCTCTGTATCCATGACATCCAGAGAAAGCAGGGCGAGGCAGTGCATTTTCCAAAGAAGGCTGGCTTCTAAAACTTAAATGTCTGCTTCCTGGCAATAAAAGGGCTTCTGCCCTGTGGCTCTCACACAGTCTGGGGAGAGGGAAGGAGATAGAGGCAGCAGAGTGATGGCCGCAGACCCATTTCAGAGTGGAGACCCACAAGGCTCTGGTTTCTTCCCCCACCATGTGGCAGAAATGGTGAAACTGGCACTCTGGCTTGGGAGCCACATTGTAGGACTTGCTAGGGGTCAGGGGGATCCGGTGTGGTGCTGTGCTCCTTGGATATGTTCTTTCACTCCCAGGTGGTCATGGCAGACCAGGGCTTAACTGGAGGCTGTGCAGTGGGATGCCTTCCGTAGAGCGGGAGAACGAACTCCAGCATGGAAGATGTGGACAGTGGTGATTTAGCCCCTGGAATGTTCCCGAGGCCCAGAACAGACCTGGGAATAGAAGCTTTGTAGCTATGGCCCTGGAGAACGTGGTCAGTCGCTAAGCAACCAGCCAGGCACGCACAAACTGTGTTGTAAGTTGAGAACGCACACTTCGCAGGGTGGCAGCCCACCTTTGTCCTGTTGTTGAGGAATCCCATAGCTTGGGACAGCCAGGCACGTGGTGGAGGCTCACGGGTGGGCTGGAGGGAAGTGGCTGAGCCAGATTTGCCAGATGCAGTGCAGAGAGTAACAAGCCTCTCGTGATGTTTGCCAGTGACCTGATCCTGAGCAACTGGAGACAACCGTTGTCTCTTACCAAGCTGCTGGCTTGGGGGATGATTTCTGACAGTACTGGAAGATTCTTCCCCATTGAGGAGTCAGTGATGAGGGCCTTTGGCAGGAAGTGAGGAAGAGGACAGAGAATCAACCTTTACTGAGGAACTGCAGGTGCCCGGGGTCATGCTAGGTGTTTTCTGCCGAGTGCGTTCTCATTTTTTTTCCTTAAATTCATCATGTGAGATGCGTTCACACTTTCGTGGTCAAAGAAACTAAGGGTTAGGGGAGTAAGTGACTTACCCGGGATCACACAGCTGGTCATGCAAGAGTCAGGATTCCTAGCTAAGTCCATCTGAGGTCAGAGCTCATGCTCTTTCCATGACCCTCTTATCTTGGGAACCCTTGGGTAGCATGAGCAGGCCCATCTGTGGGCTCGGCCTTGTATGGTGGGGAAGAGGGCAGCGACTTGAATGAGCGGGACTCATTTCCTTTCCTCAAGACCTCACACTCCTTGACTGTGACTCCTGGTCTGGCCAGTCACTAGCTGTGGCTCTTGGACAAGTCACATGACCACACTGTGCCTCAGTTTCCTCACCTGCACCAGTGATAGCAATAGTGCCGATTGTGTCGGTTGCTGTGAGGGGGGTGTGGGTGGATTGCGTACGGCTGACCCCGGGCCCCAGCATGACCGCTGTAGGTTAACACTGTTACTAGGACATGTTCTCTGTCTTTATATGTCTTGTGTCAGTCGAGGGTTACTGTGTGGCATATGGCTCTTGACCTATCAAGAAAAGCCTGGTCCCCAGGTGCCCTCTCCAGAAAATTAAATTTCAGACTAGGTTCTACTGAAATGCTGATTATTAAGCACTGGGGAAGCAGCCCTTCATCTAGATGGCCTTTTATCACCGTGGTACAGGCAGGTAGGGTATTATTACCTTAGCTGAAAACCTGTGTTTAGCAAGGGGTTTGTGCTGGAGGTTTAGCCCTGTGTGCTGTTGTTAAGCTGCTCTCAAAAGGCTTTGGAGAGGAGAGACAGGGCCTCCGTGTACTGGTCACGGAGGATTACCTAACCCCCCATGACCTGCTTGTGAGGGGCCACATCAGCCCTCCTGCTACCCAGCCTCCTTCTTAGGGAGGAGTGGGGAGAACTGAAATCCCATGGAGGGGACCCACCAAGTACTGGAGATGGTCAATGCCAAGGGCAGGGTGTGGAATCATTGCACATGTGGTGGCAGAAGGAAGGAGGGGGCCTGTGTTGGTTTGCTGTGGCTGCCGTAACAAACTGTCCCAGACCAAAGTGTGTTGTCGCCCAGTGCTGGAGGCTAGAGGCTGAGGATGGAGGTGTCGGCGGGGTTGGTGTCTCCTGAGGCCTCTCATTGGCTTGCAGATGGCCGCCTGTCCTCTGGGACCTGACACAGTCTTTCCCCTGTGCGCATGTGTCCCTGGTGTCTTTGTCCACATGTTTTCTTCTTATAAGAACACCATCAGATTGGATTAGGGCCGACCCTAGGGCCTCATTTTAACTGAATTTTCTCTTTAAAGGCCCTGTCTCCACAAAAAGCCACCTTCTATGGTACTGGGGGTTAGGGCTTCAACTTAGGAATTTTTAGGGGGGGGCACAATTCAGTCCATAACAAGGTCTTTCCTGGTATTTATTGTTGGATTAATCCTAGATGCTTTGGAGACCCATGGCTCATTCCTTCCACTTTCCAATGGCTTTTGCTAAGAACGGAACCCTTATGTTCTGGATCGTACTCCGTCTTTACCACGTTGCTTCAGGATAGACATCATGCCTGTTTCATGGATGGAGGCACCAAGGCTTCCCGCAGCTGTCAGTATGGTCTCAGTGTGCCTGGTGGGTGAGCAGCAGAGCTGGCGCAAGACCCACGGGACCCCCATGTTCAGGCTCTCCCCTTTCCACCTGCCCAGCAGTTCTCCACTGGGGGAGACTTTGTCCTCCAGGGCATTTGGTAGTGTTTGGAGACGTTTTTGGTTGCTACGGCTGGGTTGGGGGTGCCCCTGGCATCTAGTGGGTAGAAGCCGGGGATGCTGTCGAACATCCTAGAATGCACGGGGCAGCCCCGCACAGCAGGGAATGATCTGCCCTCAAATGTCAGTAATGCCAAGGTTGAGAAACCATGCTTAAAGATGAACTTCTTGTCACCTGGAGCAGCTCAAGGATAGCTTTACAGGAAAAGATGCTGAGGGGGATTCCTGTCAGGCCTGAATAACCACAGTAACCCCCGCCCTGTGGAGAACCACTGTCCTGGAGCAGTTTCCTCCAAACATCTGAGCTGAGCAGCATCACTAAGGCACTGGTGGGGGCTGGCGCTCTCCATCCCCTCCCCTGGGGATTCAGACTCCGGGTTTTTCTTTTTCTTCAAAAATTTTAAAAAGAATTTGTAGTTTGCGTGAGTGTCTCAGAGGATGTTTATCATCAGACGTTTGGAAACGTCCTGATAACAGCTTCAGTGAGCACACACACAGTGGTTGGGTGGGGCTGGTCTTCCACGACCCGCTCATGGTCGGGAAAGATAACCCTTGTTTCGTGGATTTGCCTTCTTTCCCCACAGTGCGGAAGCTCGACATGACCGAGCACTGGAAGAACACGCGTTAAATTCAGTGAGGTGTGAGTGACTCAGAGTTTCCACCCTTCTGGGAGGTAAATTTTGAGCTCCTAGTGTCCTCCTCATACCTCTTCTGATGGGCAGTGTGGGTGGCGTGTTGGCATGGGGGAGTACAAAGCAGTCAACTATAGACCTAGAGATTTGCTCTTAGATCTAGGGTAAGCTAGATGTGTTACCCTGGACAAGCCACGGAGGTGTCCTGAACCTCAGTTTTCTTTTCTACAAATTGGGAACAACAGTATGTGTCCTCATCAGGGAAGTCTTTCTTTTTTCAAGAAAATAATGAGATGATGCCCTTAATTCTGTCACGATTCTTGAGAATCATCTGTAGACCTTCTCAAAACTATGAAAAGCCCACAGCGCACCCCGCAGCTATTCATTCAGAGTGTCGAGGATGGGATCCACATTTATTTTTATTTTTTGAATTTTTGAGAGAGCGAGAGTGAGCAGGAACAGGGCTGGGGAACAGCAGAAGGAGAGAATCTTAAGCAAGCTCCATGCCCAGCATGGAGCCCGATGTGGGGCTCGATGTCGTGACCCTGAGATCATGACCTGAGCTGAGATCAAGAGACAGAAGCTTCAAGGATGGTACCACCCAGGCACCCTGGGACCCGCATTTAAAAGTAGTGTGCTTCTTTTAAAAGCTCCACTCCTAAGTTCCTTGAAAACTGTAAAGCTCCCCCAAAAAGTGCCTTGCAAACTGGAAAGTGCCGTTCTGTTAGAAGTTACTGCTCCCAGCGGTAAATAGTGCTGTCGCAGTTTCCTATTTGGCCTTGTCAGATCATCAGACACATTTGACTACCTAAGCAGATGGTGGCATTTCTTGTGGATATTTTGAAAAAATAGGACAGTTTCCCATCTGCCCGCAGTGACTCAGGAGCTGCCTGTCCTTCCCAGAGGCAGGAGCAGTTGTTGAACGTCTTCCGAGGATCCCTCTAGCCTCAGGGAGCCTTGGTGGTGCCTCCTGCCAGGGCAGGGGCTGTCATGGGAGCACGCTGCACACCAGCACAGGGCACAGCCAACCAAGGGCCACAGTGCAAACGTAGAGACAGGGGCCGGACCCTGCGTGGCCCGTCTTCCTCTGCCAGTGGGGGTGGCTCCTCCTTGCCTGAGTCTGGACGATGAGGGGTGAGGAAAGGGACCTTCCTCTGTCACCTGGCCTGTTACCCAGGAACATGGGGATGACAGTAGAAACAGAAGGATCTTGGTAGTCAAAAAGCTCTGGGCAGGGCTGGGGAGAATCATTGTGATTACTTTTATTATTATAGTTAATATAGCTATGGGTTTCCATAGCAGCAGCCACACTCAGGGTGAGACTGGCCCCAACTGGCTATGCCCATGTCTCCATCCCTTATCTAACCCTCAGCCTGGCAGCAGGAGGAGCTCTGTGTACTGGTTACAGCCTGGCTGGTGGCGGGTTGGGGGCGGGGTGTCTTCCTCTGCAGAAGGGAAAAGGTTAACACTTTAGACTTTGCAAGATGGAGCCTATACAATGGTCCTCTTCATCTGGGGACAGAGTGGGGTCACCCAGAGGTGACTTTAGTATCTCTCTGAGGCGCCTGCAGTTGGGAAGTGCTCATCTTGTCTTGTAGTAAGTTCCACTCTTGCCTTGGAACCAAAAGCCTAAAAATGCTGAAAACTCTTGGACCCCTCAGCATATAACTGCCCCTTGGTTGCCCCTCTGCAAGCCCTTCTTCCAGTGCAGACCTGCTCTTTCCAGCCTCCTATGAGGACATCCCACTTGCCCTGAGTTTATGAGGCTGGGCAACATCCTCCATCTGCTTGGGACTTCCTTTCCTATTTTTTCTACACCCATGTTGTCTGCTGGCCCACCCTGCAGGGAATGGTTCAGTCCACGCTAGTTATGCCGTGGGCTGTGACGCCTTGCCAGGGAGGCCCCTGTGTCCGTGTCCGGGTCTTTGAGAAAGCCCCAGACTGGAAGGCTTTCCTTTCAGCCACCCTTGGGGCCAGGACCACTGAGCTCTGTGCCCCATCCAGTCATGGCTGCCATTTTCTCACTGTGGAGTGGAGAAGCAAGAAGTGATATGGGCTGGAGGGATTATGGGAGTGAGTTTTACAAACTGTAACAGGTAGCTGAGTCATTCTGGGTGGAAATCTAAGAGTAAGAGAAAATATTAAAGGAGGAGAGAAAGTTCTTATTCAACCACTTAGACTTCTAGAGCAAGATTGTCCAGCCCTTTGGACTTCGAGAGAGGAAATACTCATGTTAGTTGAGCATGCTGAGTTGTCCTGAGGAGGGTTTATTACTCTCTCTTTCTCTCTTACACTGCCATGTGCTCACGCATGTGCATATCTGCATGTGCGTGGGCTCACGCACACATTCAGACACACACATCCCTGCCCTGGGCACTCTGCTCACAGAAGGGTGTCCACATATATCACCCACAGGCTTCCGCCAGACCCTGTGTTCACACCGCAGAGCACACCTGCCTTTTCTTATTATCTGTGTTGCAGTTGCCGAGTGCACAGGGACTCAGTTGGCTATGTTTCCTCATTCCCAAATTCGACGACATGGGTCTCAGTTACTCACTACGGTGAGGACCTCCCCCAGGGAGGGACCCCTCCAGGGCAGGGACTGTGTCTTAGTTGTTTTTGGATCTCTAGTTCCTAGTATGGTACCTGGCACATGGTAGGTGCTCAGTAATTGCTTGTGAACCTGAGTCTGGGATATAACTCTAGGTTATAAAATGTGGTAGAGGCTGCTGTCTGTCAAACACAGCCTTCTCTTCTGCCTGAGTGTGCAGCTAAAATAAATTCTGTTAGGTTTGGACCTAGAACTGAGATCTCGTGACAAAATGTGAATAGAAATGATGAGTGCCCCTTCCAGACCTGGCCTGTCTGAACTTCTCCCACTGTGCTCCTCTGTGCCCTTTCTCCCTTCTGGCTGACTGGAACGACGATGGCCCAAAGAACCCTTGAAAGCCAGGCACTCAAGGCCGTAAGACAGCTGCTGGCCAGGGTCCTGAATGATGATGTGGCCTAGAGCTCTGTGCTCAACCCGAGAACCCACCCTGGATATTCCCTGAGGAAGAAGTAGACTGCTCATTATTCAAGCCATTGAATGCTTTGGGTCTGTTACCCTAAGGAACACTCACCCTATGACTGTAGGCCTTGTTTATCAGCCCTCTGGTCCTCTTTCCCCGAGGAAAAGTGTGCTCATGGAGCCCATGGTGCTAGGTTAGGCTGGAGAGCCTCTCTGCTCTTAGATATACATGCCCCTCCCTTAGACCTCAGCTTACAAGATCCTTATAACAGGCTCTGAGTTCTGATTCCCAAAGGAATAAGAGAAAGACAGAAGAATAAGGTCAGAGGGGTTTCTCCCAGAAAACGGATCTCCCAGATTTATGGTGACAAGATGATCCTGGTGGCTCTCTCCCTGGGCCCTTATGCTGCACTGCCTGTTTTCCCATTTGAAAAACTAAAATAATCAGGGTGATCTGGGTCCCTGTGGTATAAGAAGGAAGGACTTATTAAGGACAGCATCTTAGGGACTTAAAAATAAACTATTTAAAGGGGGAGAGAGTGAAACAATGTGGCGCAGAAAGAAAGAGCCCTGGGGAGAAGCCAGAGGACATGACAGGAATGCTAATATAATGGGCCTGTCAGTCAGGGATGCAGAAAGGCACTGTTCCCTCTGTAAACCCACACAATTATTTTAGCAACAGTGTTTGGCCCCATCCCAGGGTCCAGGGTCACCTTTTGCCTTATCAATGGTACCCCATAAGCTGTATGGTCAGTAGCAGGGATGGACAACTCACGCTGTCCGAGATGCTCAGAATATCTTTTCTGGGAGGTGTCGGTGTCCTGGGCTGGGACTTTCCACAAACCCGTTGCTTGATCTCATAATATCCCTTCTCAAAGGGCTAAGGACCAGCCCCTGATGAGGGACTCAGGATCCCCAGCCGTAGTTGCCATCTTGTTTTTGGGGAATGCAGTAAATGAGTAAGTGTATTCTCGGCAAATGGGGGAGTGCATTTAAAGAGTAAAATAATTTCAGTGCTATAAAATAATGCATGATTACTGTAGAAAATGGGAAAATTCAAATACTTACAAAGAAAAAATTTAAATGCCTACAATTCTGTCCCTCAGAGATAACCACTATCAACACTTTGATATATGCCTTTTTCTTTGTCCTCTCCTTCCTTCCCTCCCTCCTGCCCACCCCTTCCTTTCCTGTTCTCCTCCCTCCCTCCCTCCCTCCCTCCCTTCTCTCCCACACCAATTTGATGGATTCTGTCATTCTATCTATCTAGTTATATTTAAACAGTATGGGATTCTATATCTTTTCTACACCTGTTCATGTAGCATACTTCCATATCATTAAATAGAACATTATTTTAAATAGCTGAAATGTGTTGTGTCACATGACTCAACAGTGGACAAGGTTCTTTTGTTTGTAACTTTCTCCTCACCTGTGGGATCTCTGTGTCTTCATTACTGAAAATGTGGTGCACATGAGGCATGGTTAATGCATCCACATCAACTGGGAGCTTGATAGAAGTGCAGAAAGCACACTGAGCCAGAATGTACATTTTAGTACAATTCCCAGGTGATTCGTGTGCATGTTAAGGCTTGAGAAACCTGGGTCCTGTCCTGTGGTTTTAGTCTGATGAACTTTTCTTGCATATATACGTGCATTCATTTATTCATCTTCATGTAGTATAATGACCCAGGCACATGAAAGGCAGGAGGAAATAGAAATGACTAAGATACCATAGTTCCAGGCATTGAGGAGCTCAGAGTTCCCCTTGTAAAGGAAAGACAGAGTTTGGGAACAAAATAAACATAACCTGCCCTAGAGGTCTGTGGGAGCACAGAGGAGAGAAGCATCTAATTTACCTATACCCAAAAGTGCTTCACAGAGGAGGGAGTGATAGAGCTGGTTATTAAGGATGCATAGGAGTTGGGAAGAAAAGAACATCTACACGAAGGGGACAGCTTGTGCAAACACACAGGCACATGGAGCAGATGCTATAAGGGTGATGGGCTGTTTGAAGTTACCTTAGAGAAAAACGCTGTGGGCAGCTCCTTAGAGGCCTTGCTTGCCACCTGGAGAGTGTTGACATTGGCCATTAGGTTAAATGGAACCTCAGCTTAGCGTGTGAGTGATAGATACCACGTGGTTTGATTTTTAGTCTGGTTCCTCTAGCAAGTGAGGGAAGATGGACTGATTGTGGGAGACAGTGATCACATAGGTGGAGTCCTGGGTGGGAAGTGGACAGGGGCCCCATGAGGGTCCAGGAAATGTGGTAGAACCAGCAGGGCTTGGTGACCAGTCTGATAGGGGGTGAGGGAAAAGGAGGCATCCAGGATGACCCTTGCCAGATTTCTCTCTGCAGTGTGAGTACATGGTCAGTTGTCTTCTTGAGGTGGGAATACAAGACAAAAAATAGATTTGGAGTGGGCATGTGATGAGTCCTGTCATACTGTCTGCCTCCCCCAGTGATCATGGTACCTTTTCTCAGCTCGTTTTACCTGGAATGTGTGCCTCACCTTCATCTTCTGCCAAATACCCAGCTTTTCTTCCGGGAATGACCTCCAGAAATCACATCCGTGACCTGAGCTAAGTGCAGATGAGAAGCTAACTGTTTGCTCTCACACGAGCGTGGAACTGCCCGAACATGAACGTTCTAGCACCTCCTTTTACCTTCACTTGCTGTGATAGAAGAAAAGCCTGACTTGGATCCACCCAGGCACTTTGAAAAACCGGAAGGTTCTTATTACAGGGAAGTTTTGACCTGTGAGATGGCCCCACAGCAGGAGCCCCCAAAACAGAGGGCAGCAAAGTTTTAATTTCTCCTACACCCCAACATCTGTGCATGCTGGGGTTTAATTGTTTTCTTCCTCTTTCTCACAGCATCAGATCCCTGTGGGACTGAAGTGGAAAATGACAGGGTTCCAGGCTTTCTGTTCTGCAGACAGAACCGGCCCCGTGCCCACTCTCCCTGCTTCTCGAGCTGACACGGACCTGCAGCCCTTCCCTTCTCTATGCGCTTCTGGCTTCGTGTAACTCACTGAGGCACAGAAGTTTTAGCAGGAAAAGGACACTTAGCGGAGAGGGACTGTTAGTTGCTAAAGAAGCTGTTTTCCCTTAGTGTTTTCCTCTTGGGGCGGAGGTAGCACTTTATTCCCCTCTTACTTGGTGTCCACCAGTACTGCCTGCGAGAGGCCTTAATTTTTCCTGCCCTGCCCAGTATGGTAGCCACTGACCAATTGTGACACTTTAAAATTTGAATATGACTCATTAAAATGAAATAAACTAAACATTCAGTTCTTTAGTCACTCCAGCTCCCTGTGTGGTTAGTGGCTATGTGCTGAACAGTACGGGAACGGAACGTTGCCATCATCACAGAAAGTTTTATTGGACGCACAGTTTTATCCCATCGTGTCCAGGTATTTCTCAAAAGCTATAGGACCGGAGGTGTGCGAGCTAGGATCTGTCCATTTTAAAACGATGCTTTTTAGAGACCAGGAACCATCAGGCACCTTAAGTTAGGGGGGGACAGGTGGCCCACAGCCCTCAGAGGCCTCATGGATACTATAGGAACCATGCAGAGAGCGAAACTAGGGGAGGTGACTCCCCGAAATAGCCCTGCAAAGGGCTGCATCCTGGCAGCTTCAGCGCCAGGGCAAGAGGTCCCGCTGCATTTGGGGAGCACGCAGGTGCATTTGGTCATGGAGTGGCCCTCTAGCTTCCTGCAGGAAAAAGAATCCACCCTGCCTTCAGCATCGTGCACCGTTTCCACAGGTCAGCAGAAGTGTGGCCTGCAGGGCACCGGAGCAGGCTCTGTCTTCGCGCTGTCTTCCTCTCATCGGTGTGTGGGCAAGGCGGCTGCTGCTGTTGTCTGGTCTGCTGGCATCGGGGAGCTGCTCGCCAAGCCCTTCCTGTCTGCTCCATGCTCTCTACAAGCCGCTGATGGGCTGGGCAAGTGGCATCGCCATCAGGGCGGTCTGCCAGCCCAACGGGAAGCCCAGCTCGTCTCTGAAGCTCCGACTTGCTGCAGGAGAACCACTGCCTGAAGTCTTGGTTTCCCTTTCTTTAGAGACACCTCATAAGCTGAACTGAGTCTAGACGCAGGATGAAGGGCAGAGCAGCACTTTGAGAAAACGCCACTGAGATGAACCAGGTAGACGCTTACAGGAGAAGCCTCCACACAGGGACTCATGCTTAGAAGGTGATGACCTGCCTCTCTTGCCGGAGCCTTTCTCCCGCTTCCCGCCCTCCCGCCCTCCCTTCCTTCTACTGTGAAGGCTTAATAGTGGGCAGAGAAGCCTGTGTCTGTCCCTCACCATTCTCTTGTCTCCCTGGCAACAGTTATGCCTCTTCAGTGCACCCCTCTCCTGGGTCTTTTTGAGGCTAGACTTTCTCAGCAGGGCCATAAGTGAGATGTAGAAATGCAGGACACATAGGACCTGAAGCCAGGGGCATGCTGAAGAAGGCTCTTAAAGCTATGAGCTTCCTTACAACCAGCTAAGGGCAGCTCAGAGTGTCTTGGCCACTCTTGCATTAGCTAAAGTTATTTGTTGTTGTTTCTTCCTGCTTCCTGGAAGGGATGAGGGGGTAGGTCAGTGCCAGACCCGTGCCTGCAGGCCTTCTTCCTCCCCTTTCTTTCCCCTTCACCTCCTAAGACCTTTTTAACTGGGGCACACACAAATATTCACTGGCCAGTGGGGTCAGCCAAAGTCTGCCTTAGGGTAGAGTGTGGGTAAAGAGTCATGACAGCTAACATAATCTTAGCTGTCACAGGAGAGTAAGGCAAGAGTGAGACCTGCTTTCAAGCAGGAGAAATTGGTTGGATATAGTGGGATTTTAGGAACATCACTCTGTCTAAAAGTACACCATCTAGAATTGATAAGGAATTCCAGTATTAGATAAGAAATTCCAGTATTAGAAATCCATTCTTTTGGCTCTCTATATTGTCTTTAGAAAGAATTAAAAGGCAAATATCCCTATTTGTGGGTAAGCCCCTTTCCTGAGCATAAAATAGGTTATAGAAGATGGGGCAGAGAACAATTATATGGGATGAACTTGTCATCTGAAGAGTTGAGCAGATTTATATACAGAATAATTGTGGTTCACCAAAGACAAGCTTTCCTTAGCATCCCAATTTTATTTGGGATTGACTCCAGTTAGGTATTCTAGACTGAGTTTCTTTAGTTTGTGATGCAACCAAGATCAAGATTTTCCTTCTTAATACCTTGGTTTCCCATATTCCGTTCTGTCAGTCAGTCAGGGACAGAATGAGACCAGACCTTAGGAACACCTGGACCCCTATACCCTATATTCTTTCTTTGTTGAGCCATTCCCATTCCTTACGGACACTCCAGGGAGCTCAGTTCCAATGGCACCTTCTGCCTGCCTGCCCTGGGCTCAGCATTTATTCAGAGAAAACTCACAAGGCAGACCTGATAGGCAGAATCCTATTAATCATTTAGGATGTTTTCAGCTACAGAGAACAGAAAACTTAAGTAAATGATGTATTAAGTGATACATTTGTTAAGTTACATACCAGAAAATCCTGGAAGTAGGTGGAGACAGTTTCAGGTTGGTTAATGTCTGTTTTACCATGTGATCAGGGACCATTTCTTCACAGGAGTCTCTTTCTGTCAATTGAAAAATCTTTTTTTTTTTTTTTTTTTTTTTTTTTTTTTTTTTTTTTTTGTGGAAGCTACCCCATCATTCCTGTCACATCTCATTGGCCAGGAATAGGTCACATGATCCTTAACCCAATAGTGGAAGGAGCATGGGATCACCGTAGACTAGGATCCATGCCTTGCCCTCCTGGGGAAGGAGGATAGACATAAGGTCACCCTTCCCAAGAAGATGGACCCAGAGAAAAGTGTAACGATGGAAACCAAATTAGGATCTACTGGACGGGAAAAAGAGGGTGATGGGTTTGTGTGGTCACAAGGGAAGTCATGAGCACACAAGGGAAAACAGAGCCAGGTCTCTATTTGAACTTCCTATCAAGCCAGCAAACCTACAGTCCTGGAAAAAGCTGAAGAACACGGATAGCAGCCACAGAAACACTTGAGTCCCCAGGTGGATGCAGCATAGAAGCACACCAAGCAGTGATCTGCTTGGAGTTAGGGAAGGACTCCTGGTAGAGATGTATTTTGAGCTGGGTTCTGGAGAACAGGTTCACTAGGCATGGGCTGGCAAGAAAGAGGGGCAGAGACATTCGAGGTGGGATAACAACAGGTTCTAAGGCAGGAATGTGGGGATTTGTCCTTTCCTCGTGAGTACGCATGTGGGATTTGGGTCTCAGTTGTGATAAGACTCTGACCCATGAAGGTATGTTGTATCCCCAGTGCCTAGGACAGCCCTAAGTAATCTAGTAATGCTTATTGCAGAATTGGATTAATGATGATTATCTGGTGGAAGAGTGGGGAGGAGGCAGGAATGAACACCATAGTAGGGCAGTCTGATGCTCTTTTTATGGGTTCATTAGAGTCCCTAGGACCAGGGAAATCATACTCAACTCCTTCAGGGCTTCTACACAAAGGAAGTGACTTCATCTCTTAAGGGCTCCATCCAGACAGAAACCTTTGTACTTCTCTTTGTCAATGAGCCAGGCTAGGTTGTCCGCTGAGGTCAGGAAGTTTGGCATCAGATGGTGTCCTGGCGAATAGGATTTGTCCCTCTTCTATGAGTCATGGCCATGGAGGGTGCTAGGGAGCTGAATACCTGAGGAGGCAGAGAAGGTGTGATGGGTGAACTGTTGGGAGGTTTTGTTACATGGTGTCTCCTTTGCTGCCGGAGTCAGGTCCCATCCTGGCCAAACCTGAGTCAGGGAAATGTGTATAATTTGCAGGGCTAAGCGCGAAAATGAACATAAGGGCCCCTTGTTAAAAAATTGGTGAGAATGGGGCGCCTGGGTGGCTCAGTGGGTTAAAGCTTCTGCCTTCGGCTCAGGTCATGATCTTGGGATCGAGCCCCGCGTCGGGCTCTCTGCTCAGCGGGGAGCCTGCTTCCTCCTCTCTCTCTGCCTCCTTCTCTGTGATCTCTGTCTGTCAAATAAATAAATAAAATCTTTAAAAAAAATTGGTGAGAAGTTCTGGAGAGTGTCTGCAGAGATTTAAGCCAAGTGTTGGGCCTTTCTAATCCCAGAATCCTTCTAAGCATGGGACAGCTGTGCAGATGGCAAGGCTGTGAAGCCAGGCCTGGAGGAGAGCGCCCACAACCCATTCCTAAAGGGGCAGAAGGAGAGGTTCCTGGTGCTGTCTCGATCAAGAACTTTGTCTCCTTTCATAGTCCCAAATTTATGAATGTATAACAGCATCGTGCTGGTGAAAGTCACTATTTTACAGATTGCTGGGGCTCCTTCTTTTCAGAGGAATGAGGGAAATAACAGGGTGCTTAAAAGCAATTAGTTACAGCAACAAAAGAACAAAGGAAACAACAAGAAAGCTATTATGCAAATGTGCGTCCATTCACTGCCATTCAGCCTTAGGGAGCCTCATGGTATATTCAGAAGTTTCTGCCTGTCTGAATTATTAGTCCCTGTATACTTAATATCATGCCTCTGTACAATTATTTATGGTTTTGCTTTTTCATTTTTTTTTCTTCCTCTCAGCACATTAGTAATTGGCCTCTTCCATCTCCTGGTCTCATGTGGGCTTCACTGCTATCTTGACTAAAACCAGCAAAGAAAGGCAAAGGGAGCTTGGATCCTGCGGGAGGCTCAGCCAGGCACCCACAATGCTGCTCTGTAACAACAATTTTGCTTTGGGACAGAGGAAGCTGAGAAGTATCTTCAGAGGGTCCTGGGCAGCAGGGTCAGGGTAGTGAGTGGGAGGGGCTCATGCCGCTGTCTGTGGTCCTGAACCGTGATGTGCGTCCTCTTCTTTCAGACATGACCCAGCCAGATGTTATGGAACTGGGGGACGTTGGCCCTTAAAAAGAAAAATCCTGTTAAAGACCTAACACACACACTTCCGGCATCATGTGTGCCTGCATTAAAAGGACTGCATTATATTCAAAATACATCTTCCTGCTTTTTAGCATAAGAGATACAGTGTTCAACAAAATGACTGAAGGGGAAGAAGTTTGTTTCTGGACTCTTCTTGGAGAGCTCAAGCCACAGAATGTGTTGGCCTGGGGCCCTCATTCACCAGACTTCACCTCAGCAACTCCATGCCCATGTGTCTCCCTGGTCTGTCTTAAGTCAGGGCCCATCCGGCTTGCTGTCCCACCACTGGGGGAATGCCACCCCTGAGGGTGTGATGTGTAAATCAAGAAGGTGGGATCCATCTCTTATCAGCTCTGAGATATTTTCTCAATGAATGAGTGAGTGAAGAGCTCAGACTCAGAGGGAGGGACTGGGTTGTGAATGTTTGGATGATTTGCTGGGGTTTAGGTGATGAAAGAACTGGGCTTTCTGCTGAAAATGGTTTGGTCCAGACTCCTACTGTCCTGGAAAGTGGGAGTGTTGAAGATCAGTCATGACCTTGTGCTCAGAGGGCGTGGGAGCATTTGTAGGCCACAGGTCCTCTCCAGGGGTGTCTCAATATCCGGGACGAGTGCTTCTGCTCTTCCTCTGACTGAGTCATACTTGGCTTTAGGAGAAAGGGGAACATGGATCTTGGTCCCCCTCTAGTTGGTCCTTCTCATACTTAAGCCCTTTGTCTGCATTCTACCTCATTACCATCCACCACTGCTCCTGCCCCCCAATTTTTCTGATCTGATAAGAAAAAAAATCCGGTCTAGCTATTGAGCATTGCTGTTCTGTCAGGGAGGCAGCCAGTCTGACAAATTAATCAGGAAGAAGGTGTTTGATGAGACTGCTGAGAGGTTAATTTGTAACCCCTCTCAAGGAGCACACTTGCTTTCTGGCGGGGGCCTTCTGCAGATAGTACCATGAGAGCTCCCGGCACCTGGGAGTTGCCTTCCCTGCTGCACAGGCCAGCCCTGCACAGGGCCACGTGGGCGGTGCCAAAAGCAGCTTCAGTGACAGAGTGTGATTCTCCTGTCGAGGCCTTGGCTTAGGAACAAGCCCCAGGTTGGATTCTGGGGGGGTGGGGGTGTCCTGTTTCCCCTTCTCTGCTGCTCGCCTTCTCCCCTCTGTGCTGGAATGTAGTCTGTGATTCCTCACCTCAAATCTGGGTCTCTGTCCTCAAGATGCCCATTTACCCCGCTGCTGCCTCAGCCTCCCCAGGAACTGGAGGGAGGGGGGTTGGAAGCAAGCTCAGCATGGGTGATGGCACCATTTAGAAGAGGAGGCTAGGGAATGAATGGTCCCTCCTGCAGCTCAGCCTCATCTCCTTAATGGATCCTAATTACCCCGTCCTGCTTGTGGCTGCTCTCGAGGGCTCACCTGTCCTGATGATGGATGAGGTGAATGAGAGAGGTGGCCAGCTGTGGTGGAGGAATCCTCCCCTTCTCTCCTAGGGGTGGGGATGTGGGAACTTTAAATCAAGCTCGGAGGTTTTTTTAAAAAGATTTTTTTATTTGAGAGAGAGAGCGAGTGAGAGAGAGCAGGAGCACATGAGCGGGGCTGGGAGCAGAGAGGCGAGGGAGAGGGAGAGAATATCAGCAGACACCCTGCTGAGCACAGAGCCAGACACGGAGCTTGATCCCACAACCCTGAGGTCACGACCTAGGCCAAAACCAAGAGTTGGACGCTTAACTGACTGAGCCTCCCAGGCACCCCAAGCTCAAAGACTCTGATATAGGAAAGGGACCATGGCAGAATGAGCTCTTCTCCCCTCTTCTCCCTTAAAACTTGGGCCAGGGGGCTTTAGCTTAGAAGGAAGGTGGTGGGTGGGGAGAATTCGCCCTTTTGGTGTGAAGCCCTGGGAATACATGACAAGAGAGATGGGCGAGGCTGTCAGCCCTGTGGAGGACTGACGCCAAGGCGGGACAGAGAACTGGGTTTTATGACACCAGTGCCAGGTCAGTGGCAAGCCCACATCCACTCCGAGAAGGCCAGCCTCCACCAGAGCTGAGTGGCTCTTTCTAAGCCAGGGTGGTGCTAGGACTGATCTTGAACTTATTCCATATCTCCCCAGACACACAACCAGGGAGGACTCAGTAAGTGAACTACAGATCACACTGGGTCCCAGACACAGATCTTTGACCCTGGGGTCAGCAGGAGCAGATGCTAGATGACGGTGATTATGCTTTTTCTGCAGATCAGCCAGATAAGAGAGAAAGAATAGCATGGTTCTGCTTTTAAGTCACATCTACTCAGGAGGAAGGAGTAGAACCCCCTCTTCCTCGGCCATGATAAGCTTTAGTGTGCTCTGGGAATGAACAATCCCAATATAACTTTGTGAGTTATTATTTTGTCACTTGTTCTGTGCCATGGCTTCATTATAGCTCCTCACAGACCTTGTGTATCTTACTCATCTGTGTCCACTTGGCAGGGTCCACTCCGCCTGAGAGTTGGCTGGTGCTGCTCGTGGCAGACACACAGCGTGGCAGATGGGGTGAGCCAGGGGCCAGAACTGAGCCTCCCTTCACAGCCGGGATGTTAGCCCCAGGTTTCCATTGAGGGAAAGAAGGTGGTATTCCCCAAGAGGTAACAGGATGAGAGGCACTTCTAGCTCTTTCTCCGTGTTCCCTCTCTGGCCCCGCTTTCCTGGTGGCTGAGCGTGACTGTGTGCTCCTGGGTTCTCTCTTCCCGAGGAGGCTGTTCTCATGCATGGGCTCTCCTCCTCTGCTTGTCATTATGTGGGATGAGGTCTTTATTTGTACAGCTGTGGTGGCTAGCCTCCAAGTGGGCCTCCACACATCCTCGCCTCCTGGAATTCATGTCTTTACATAGTGTCTCTCACACTGAATGGGGCTGACCTTTGTCACCAGTAGGAGAGTCCAGAAATGATGCGGTGTGGCTTCTGAGCCTAGGCCACAGAAGTCAATGCAGCTTCGGTTGGTCAGTCTCTGGGGTCACCCATTCTGCGGGAAGCCAGCCATCCTTCACACGGACAGCTGTTATGGGCTGAACTGTGTCCCACCTGCTGTTCGTATGTTAAAGTCTTAACTGGAAACCTCTCTGCTTGTGGCTGTATTTGAACTTGGGGCCTTTAAAGAGATAATTAAGGCATCAGTCTTTAGAGGACGCCCTAATCTGATATGCCTTCTGTCCTTCTAAGAGGAGGAGATTAGGACATAGATATGGGGAGGGAAGATCCAGCGCAGCCACAGAGGGAAGACTCCATCTACAGTCAAGGACAGAGGCCTCAGAAGGAACTAACCTAGCAGATACCTTGATGTTGGATTTCTAGTTTCCGGAACTGTGAGAGAATTCATTTCTATCAAGTCCCCAGCCTGTGGTACTTTGGTGTGGAAGCTCGAGCAAACGATAGACCCCTCAGGCAGCCCCAGGAAGCCGCCGAGGTGCAGAGCGGCCTCCTTGACAGTCCTGTCTGTGAACCACCTTGAGAATGGAGCCTCTTGCCCCAGCAGAGCCTGCAGATGATTCCAGCCTCCCAGCTTTCAAGTTTTGCAACTGAGGCTCCAAGCATCATGAGGCAGAGACAAGACATCCTCAGTGTATCTATCTAAACTCCTCACTCACTGAAACCATGGGTTAATACACGATTACTATTGCATTAAGTCTACTTTTGGGACCATTCGTTATGTGGCATTATAGAACCATACACCAGGTCCACTGTGAGTGAGACATTTAACTCAAGCAGAAGGAGAAAGGCCATTTTGAGGAGCTCATTTGGCCACAGATCTAAGCTGTCCATCAGCAGAGCACTGTGTCCCAGATCACGTGGCGATGCCTTCCTTGGGAGGGGCAGGCCCACATTGGTGAGTGCTCTCGGATATCTACACAGGTGGCGGTGGGCTGTGGTCAGGGGCGTGGGGGAGTGGAGAGTGGTTGGGGGGGTTGGTAGCTGGTGTGATATCAGGGCCAGAATGGCCAGGGGAGGAGAGTAGTTAAGCCTACTGCTCTTTTTTATTTTTTTAATTACATTTTTTTTTTTTTTTTTAGAGAGAGAGCATGTGATGGGGGGTAGGGAGGGGCAGAGGGAGAGGGAGAGAGAGAATCTCAAGCAGGTTCCAAATCAAGAGCTGGAAGCTTAACCAACTGAGCCACCTGGTTCCCCTCATCCACTGCTCTGCACAGAGCCGAGATATTGGGAAGGTGTCGGCAAGAGGAACCTGGACACAAGAAACCACGGAAGAGGGAGAGGCTGTGATGCCAGGCCAGGGAGGTGACACCAGGCCCCAAAATGTGGCTTGGGCTTTCCTGCCCCAGATCAGAAGGCCTTCCTTTGTGGTGAAGATGAAGGGATTCCGGTCCCTCAATAAGGAAACTAATAAAACGAATAAAAACCTGTACTTTATTTCGTTTTTATTTTTGCAACAGCTCTTTGAGATGTATCATCTCTATTTATCACACAAGGAAAGGGAGACTCAAATAGACTAAGAAACTTGCCCATCGCATCCCTGGTAAGTAGCAGCTGGATTCAGAGTCAGGAGCACCTGCCACCAGACGTTCTGTTTTCGTCTGCGTTGTGGAGTGTGCTGGCAGGTGGCTTGGTGTAGTGGTGTAGACCACATGCTCTAGAACTAGACCGCCTGCCTTCAGCCCCTGGCTCCTCCACTCACCAGTCTCGTGACCCTGGGCAAGTCACTCAGCCTCCCTGGGCTTCAGTTTCCCCATCTCAGAAATAGAGACCCTAGTATGTACCTGGGTTCCTGTGAGGACCCAGAGTTGTGAGCCAAGGGTTTGGAGTAGAGCCTGGCACAGAGGAAGCATTCCGTGTTTTGGCTGTTATTGTGACTTCAACTCTGGGACATAACCTCTCAAGGACAAAAGGATGTGATTCTCCACATCAGACTGGACCTGACAGTGTCTAGACTAGACACAGAGCACATCCAAGGCTGCTGAATCAACCATCTATGTGTAAACGGCTTTTCTTTCCCTCTCCTCCTCCCTAATTCCAAACCAAGCAGCTCAAACTTATGGAGCAACTAATGGCTCCCAAAAGATCCAGAATAGTCTCCCCTTAGCCACTGTGGGCTGCCTAATTCAGAGTTCTGAGGACAAGAGTCCTTTCCTGGAGATGGAGCTTAACAGTCACATTCTAATGGGAGATGGGGGACTTGGCCTTCAGACAGAGGGCTCTTCAGTCCTTTGTGGACACACTGTTTCGTTCCTATACCCACACCCCATGGGGGGTTGGGGACCAGCAGGAACCTATGAGGGTGGGCTTGGGGGCTATATCAGAACAGCGTCTCCCTGAGGGAAAAGGCCTAGGCTGGGTTTCCAGCTTCCTGCCTTCCAAGTTGAAAAGAAGCAGCTAAGTGTTATTGATCCAAACTCCAGGGGGAAGATTTGCTAGGAGGTCACTGGCACCAGTGCATCACTTAGCTGGTATTCATTATTCAGTGATGGGGATGGGGAAGAGAAGGGCTGGCATTCTGCCGCCAAGCCTGTCCTCCCAGAAGAGGAGATGACGTGGGAACTTGGAGAGACAGCCAGCCAAGAAAGGGTCAAGGGCGATTTGCTCACATCCTGGGAGAAAGGGTGCTTGGTGGATGGTACTAGGAGGAGTCCTACCTCCCTGGCAGCCCTGGGGCCTCTAACCTTTGGCTAGAAAAAGGGAAAAGGAACTTTGGGTGACACTAGGCCTGGCCCTTCTCTGAAGACTCTTGTGTATTCCTGTTTACTCAAACGCCCACAGACATAAAATGTCCTACCTATTTTGAGCCATGTATTGTGATGAAACTAGCTTTTACAGTGACAGAAATGGTAATTAAGTCCTGAGGCCCTAAAGTGGATCAGAGTAACGCACTCAACGAGATCCAGAAATCATGGATTTGGCCACTTCCCAACCTTGCGATAGGCTAGGCTGAGCCTAGAATTGTCGAATTAGATCATGTTGATGAATGTGCTTTGTCACAGTTAACACGTCCGTCAGACAAATGTCAGCTGTCACCATCACATTGTTATTATTATTATTATAGTCATTATCATATTCCCAGAAATACGTGTCCAGAAACAACACAGTCTTAACAATAGCCATGAGAAGTGACGGGGGTTGGATGCGAATAAGAATGCTCATTGCAGCGCTGTTTGGAAACGACCCAAAAGCCCACAGAATGAAGAATGGGTAAATAAATTACGATATTTTTACCAAATGGAATTTTTTACAGTGGCGGAAATGAATGAAGCACACGTAACTACATGGGTGGATCTTGGTAGCATAATGAGCAGGAACAAAAAGTCCTAGAGGCCTATACCCAGTATGGTATCCTTTTCTAAACTTCAAAATTAAAGCTAAAAAGTATAATACAAACCATATACATATTGGGGATACTACTGGAAAATAAAGCAAAAGAATGATAAGCACAAGCTTTGATATCATGGTTACCAGTACCCGTGACGCAGGTGGGGAACAGTGAGGGAGGGGATGAGGCTGGGCGAGGAGCACACAGATATGTTGTTCGTATTGTTCTAAATTTGGAAATGGATGGGGAGCAAACAAACGTGAGTGAATGAGTGAGCACACAAGCCGTTCATGAAACAGTGCTGGTAGAGGGTCATAAGCAAGGATGATGACTAGTCCAAGCTGAGTACCTAGAACCTGAAATGCAATTTTTTTTTGTCATTTAGAGAAAAGTGTGGGGGTACCTGGGTGGCTCAGTCGGTTAAGCACCTGCCTTCAGTTCAGGTCATGATCCCGGGGTCCTGGGATCAAGTCCCGCATCAGGCTCCCTGCTCAGTGGGGAGCCTGCTTCTCTCTCTCTCCCTGCCATTCCCTCTCCCCCTCTTGTGCTCTCTCTCTCTCTCTCTCTGTCACTCTCTCTTAAATAAATAAAATCTTTAAAAAAATAAAGTGTGATGTTGAGTGGATGTTTAGCACTAGATGCCCAAGTTGATATTCTAGAAAAGTCAGTAAGTATTTTCTAAGGGTGTTGAGGGTACTTCTATAGCACACTGTGCCCAGAAATGCCCTCATAATACACCGTTTTAGAGAGAGACATGTTCCAGTCTTTCTTATATCCAGGTACAGGCATGGTGAAGGATACATAAAGTACATACACCACTGAGCAGGATTTATACCTGTAACTAGTACCGAACTATGATAATTAGTGCTTCTGTAAACACTTTTACATTCTTTTTTTAAAAAATTTTATTTATTCATTTCGGAGAGAGAGAGAGAGCGCACAAGCAGGCAGAATGGCAGGCAGAGGGAGAGAGAGAAGCAGGCTACCCGCCAAGCAAGGAGCCCGATGCGGGACTAAATCCCAGGATCACGGGAGCATGACCTGAACCGAAGGCAGCCGCTCAACCGACTGAGCTACTCAGGCATCCCTACATTCTTACGTTCTTTTGGTGTACATCTGCATAGGTTTCCTGTGGCTGTATGTCTAGTAATGAAACTGCTGGGCCATAGAGTAAATGTATGTTCAACTTTGGTAAATGCTGCAGTATACGGAACCCATCACAGCAGTCTGTGCTCTCGCCAGCATGGTTCAGATTTTTCTTTCTCCACATTCTCGCCAGAACTTAGTATTGTCAGTCATTCAAATGTTCATCGTTGTGTTGGCTCTGAGGTCATATCTCACTATGGTTTTATTTTGTGTTCCTTTGAAGATTATGGAGGTTGAGCATCTTTTCACATATTTATTGGTCTCTGGGATATTTCTTCTTATGAAGTGTTTGAGTCTTTTGCCCACTTTTCTATGGTGTAATTTGTTATATTCTTTCTGAATCTTGATATTCTTTTTATATTCTGTATATGAGACCTTTTGGAGGATTTATATATTCAAGATATATATATTTGGGAGAATATGTATATTCAAGATTATTTTGGCTTTTCTTGGATCTTTGCATTTCCATTTAAAATTTAAAACAGATTCGGGGCACCTGGGTGGCTCAGTTGGTTAAACGACTGCCTTCGGCTCAGGTCATGATCCCGGAGTCCCGGGATCGAGTCTCACATTGGGCTCCCAGCTCCATGGGGAGTCTGCTTCTCCCTCTGACTTTCTCCCCTCTCATGCTCTCTCCCACTTTCTCTCTCTCTCAAATAAATAAATAAAATCTTCAGAAAATATAAAATTTAAAATAGATTCAAATTTTATTTATTAATAAAGAAAACCTAAATGCTCATGAACAGGAGAGTGGATGAATAAATTGTAATTTAATCACACAAAGGAATATTATACAGCAGTCAAAATGAATGAATTTCTGTAACTTGAAGCAATATGGATGAACCTTAGCAAAGTTATTAGTATTCGGTTGGGGACAAAAAAGTTCAGAAGATTACAGCATAGTGCCCCCCCCTTTTTTTTCAGTGGTAAAAGCAACTAAAAAAATCTTTGCTTTAAGAAATATATACAGATGTGTTAACACTATATGAAAAGGAAGTAAGAAACAACAAACTCGTAATTCAGGATGATGGCTATCTTAGATGGGGATAGCAGGAGGGTGGGATGGGAATGGCTGTATGATTAGGTGAAAGTTACTGTGAAGATCTTAGCTTTCTTGTTAGGTGGTGGATTTGAGGGTGCTTATTGTATTGCTAAAAAATATATAAATACTTGAATGAATGACTACTGATGAAATGTTATATGGATTAAGGATTATAATTAATCTGAATTAGTGCAGTTTAGGATGATTATACAAAAAAAAGATTGGAGACTTAGGATTACATGAGGACACCACTGTCATCCCCTTTGTTGTGAGGGCTCCCCAAGGCTATCATGGACTGAGCAGAAGGACCAGTGTCAAGATGCATGTTACATATTCGTAAAACTTTAGAAGCAGTTGCTTCTAAATTTGATTTTAGAAAAATAAGTTGAAGTAGAGGATTTACTTTTTTCCTCCTGCATCCCAGTATGTCTTGTGTATTCCCTGGGGGGTATACATGTCTCTGCCCTAAGCAAATGGAATTTTAAGCCAACTTTCATTTTAGATGGCTCACCCAGTTGGCATGTGGAAGATGAAATGGCGTTTTAGATGGATTGGCATGTGGAAACCAGATACTCTCTAGAGAATTTAGGAAGCTATTGATGCACTCCCACTCAGAAAGGACAAGAGCCTAGAGAGTGGTCCTGGGGAAGGGAATGAAAGAAGGAGTTTGAGAGGTATGTAGGAGAAAAAATCCACAAGACTTAGTTTCCTTAACAGAATACACAGGAGCTAGAAGAACTGTTTTTGTATTATTCTCCACTAGTGACCACTATTTTCTTAGAGCCAGAATCTGTTTGCTTCAAACTCTCGGGCCTCTCACCTTCCTATGGAATTCCTATAGAATGCCGACACGTTTATATGGGTCCCAGGGCAGTTTCAACCTTCAGTCTGATGCTCTCTTACTGAAGGACTAATTGGTGAAGGACTCCTTGCTGTCAGCCTTCAGATGTTGAAGGGAACCAGCAGCCCATGATGGGGACTGATGCTGCTGAAATCTGGAGGCTGGTGTGGCTTGAGGGTGAGGATTTTTTAAAAAATATTTTATTCTTAAGTAATCTGTATTTCCAACATGGGGCTTGAACCTGCAACCCTGAGATCAAGAGTTGGATTCTTCACTGACTGAGTCAGCCAGGCACCTGAGGGTGAGGTTTGCCTTTCAAGGAAGTACCGTACAGCTGCTTCTCAGATCCCTGAACTTGGGCTCTTCCACTTCCTCTGACAGCCCGCCAATCAGTTGGCTTGGATGTGCTTCCACAGGCTGATTTATTCATTTAATTTTAAAGATTTATTTATTTGAGAGAGAGAGAGAGAGGCTCATACAAGCGAGGCAGAGGGGTGGAGGGAGAGGGAGAGAGAATCCTCCAGCTGACTCCCTGCTGAGCAAGAGCCTGATGCAGGCCTCAGTCCCAGGACCCTGACATCATGACCTGATCCAAAATTGTGCCATAACTTGGAACCAATAGTTGGATGCTTAACCCACTGAGCCACCCAGGTGTGCCCCCCTCAAAAGACTGATTTTAACTGAGAGCTTCAGATGGATTATGGAGTGGGCTTAGAGGAACCACAGTCCTTGAGGGTAATTTGGCAACAGGCAGGTCCTCAATCCTTGGAATTTTGGGAAAGAAGACCATATGTTAGGTCACAGAGACTGAAAAGGCTTAAAGTATTTTGAACTAGACAGTCACATGCCCCCTTAGGAAAAACAAAGGCTTGCCTTGTTGGGGTGCTAGGTCAACCACCTATGTGCTCCCCCCATCCTGGGCCTTCATTTATTTGCTTGTAGGACAGAGGTATAGAACTAAATGAGTCTTAAGGTGTGGGGCAAACATACTGTGAAGAAAGCAAGTGACATTTTTGGCGAGCAGCCCATCCCTGCCGTCTGGAAGTCGTGGGATCCTGCGTGAGTTAGGAACTGCTGGGCGCCCGGGTCTCCTGGTCTCTAGTGGCCCCACAGCTGGGGGACTATGTAAATGAGCATATGTGACAATGCCTAGCTCATGGATGACTCTCACAGAACATCGGATTTTTCCTTTACTTTTGGTTGCCAAATGGAGGAAGGGGTGGTCTGGGCTAGCTCTGACTATATGCAGGATTACAGTTGTAAGGGAGCTTCTGGGGGCCTGTGTGGCCCACTGGAGATGTTTCTCTCCAGCTGGATGACTTTCCCTTGGCCCTCGGCCCGTGCTGGGAAAGAGGTGGATTAACAGGGAGCTTGTGTGGCATAAAGGAGCGGTCTGGGGCTCTGGAGTCAGGAACTATGGGCACGTTCCTTACCTGAGAGAATTAAGCAAGAATTAATTAATGAAAAGTCAGTTCGTCACTTTTGTTTTGCCCCATGGTGATTTGGTTTCCCATCCATTGAGTCCTGGGGAAATACTTTTGGCATGGGAGCCTGCCTTCTGGAGGAATTCTCTGGGTGAGGGGAGCTGATCCAAGTGCAAGTTCAGTGAGTGCTGCGCTCGGGAGTAGGAAGCAGTGTGCTTACGGGCCCAGAGCATGCTGGAAGCTGAGCCCTGCAGTTTGACGCTGACCCCAGAGCCGCCTCTCCCGCTTTCTGCTTCTGTCTCAGCCACCACTGTGGCCCACGAAAGAAGTTCTTGATGGAGAGGAGGGTAGGCTGCTGAAGGGGAAACCGAGCCTCCAGGAAGGGAAGACTGATGTTCCTGGCGTTTCTCTCTAGACTCCTGGGGACTCTCGCCTCTTCTCCTTGAACCTGTCTTTTCACTGCAGAACAAAAGAGAAGGAGTCAGGTGACACATGGGGTCAGAGGTGAAGGTAATGGCTATGGGAGGTGGCAGAATGGAAGTTCTTGCTGGGAAGAGGTATCTGAGCCCTGCATTCTTCTTGTCTGGGATCAAGATTCTTTCCTTGCAAGCAAAGGAAACATACTAGCTAATTCACCTAAGGGGACCCCCCAGCAAGGAAGGGAAGCTAGAGGAAGGGCTTGAGGATCAGCAAGAACCAAGATAGTGCTCAGTGGCCCGGAAGCGGCCGCCTTCCAGTCAAAATGCAACTGCAACCAGTTGTTTTGAGTCTCTTTGCTCTGATGCTCAAGATACAAAATCCAGAGAGAGGGTATCTAATGGCACAGTTTGCATCCTGTGGTCTTTTATTGTCTGGGAAGGGTGGAGCTTCTAATTACCCAGCCCCCACTGTACCTAGTGGAGGAGAGGCAGTTCCAGTTCAGGAACTGAGCTGAACAGAAAATAGTAGGAAACCAGGTAATACAAATCATGGCAGCTAGGCAGATAGCATTTAGAATATGCTAGCCACTGTTCTAAGTGCGTTATGTATGTTATCTCCTTTAATATTCCTTTATAGGCAATGAGGATGTTATTAACATGCCCATTTGACAGATCAGGAAACTGAGATCCAGGGAAGTTTAATCATAGAGCAAGCAAGTGCTAGAGCTGGGATTTGGATCAGAGTTTGGTTCTTAAGCCTATGGAATACTGTCTACATTACTACTGTTCACTTGAAAAGCAACTTTGGGAAAATCAAGGAATTTAGTGTGGTTTGCTCAGGGTTTCCAAGAGTAGAAGGAAACTAGAGATGTTCAGGGGTTCCACCATTTTGGTCTCTCAATTCCCAAAGCCTCTTCTATCAACTCTCCTCTGGAGCATCTCGTTCCTCTGCCCAAGGGCAAATGGCCCTGCTGAGGAGGTGGGAAGAGGTGGGCATGGGGGGGTGGGCAGGGAAACATGAGCTTGATTTAACAAGCCAAGGAAAGGAGAGATGTTACACAGATTTAAGATTTAACAAAAGGAGAACTAAATTGACATTTTATTGACTTGCAGTGGGAGTTGTTAAAGACAGATTACTGCACGAAGGGTAGAGTTTGATTGAGAGGTTGGGAGAGGGCTCAGCCATCAAAGGCATCCAACTTGGAGGCTAGTGATACCCCCAGGGGCAAGGTTTGCACATAAATTTGAGTTCCTGCATGGATACTTGCCAATACACACACACACACACACACACACACACACACACACACACACACACAAAACCTGAGCTTTTCTTAGTCCCAGAGGCCAGGCTCAGAGACACTGGGTGAAGTGGGAATGAATGAAAACTTAGTGCGCTAGATTTCATTCTTGCCAGTACCCGCTTCCCACTCCAACCTGATTGATCCTTGGGCCCACAGGGAGCTTCAGAGATGGAATTCCTGACTTTAAGAGAATGGTTCCATTTCAAAGCTCTCTCCTCAGGGACTCCCTGCAGGCTGGATGGCCATATGTGGAGATGCAGAGTTTGTCAGATGGGCCCAGAGGCAGCCCACTCAGGCCTGCTCCAGAGAGCCTGGCCCTCTGGGATCTGCCCTGGTGGAAGGGTGCATGGGGCAGGACCAAGAGACACAGGGCAGGGGGAGAGTGACAGGGACACAGCTGGAACATGAGGAGCTATCCTGCTTAGACTACAACTCAGGGGTCCTTCACAGCAATATTGGCGTGTGGGTCTGCATTCCAGCTTGGGTGATGATGACCCTTGTTCCAGGAAGCCTTTTCTCTGTGGGCCCTCTACCTCATGGGTTGTGCCCACTTCTCCTCCCTCCCAAAGCTGAGAGGGGTGCTTAAATCAGTATTTGAATGGCCTCTTTCTCCTTTGTTCCTGCGACTCATATCACATCGCTGGGCATCTTCTCATGGCTCTCTTTCTCTCCTTAGCTCCTGCCTTTGAGGCAGTGACCGTGTCCAGTGGAAGATCTGTGTCTTCTATGTGTAACCCTTCCCTCTCCTTAGCCCGCTGTCTCCCTGGGGAGATCCATTGCAGGCAGGGTATTATTATTAAAAGTGACTTCTCACATTCCTCACAGACATCTATTATAGTTACTGGAGGGAGGGGTACTGAAAATCCTTCTCACCCTATTTCATCCTCCCCCCCCCCCCCCACTAGCTGGGTTCTTCTTTTGGCTCTCAGGCATCTTCTGCCTGCTCACGCACGCGTGTGCACGTGCACGCGCACGCACACACATGCACAACACACACACACCCCACCCTGTCTTAACCTCACATGGTCCTAGGTTCTGCTTTGGACTGAGCACTAGGAGAAAAGGAGCCTCTGGTTTAGCAAAAGATTTGAAGGTGACCTTCATTGAGCCCAAAGAGAGATAACAATCTCTCTGTAATCAACAAGCCTGGTTCCTCTAGATACTAAAATAGCAATTGTGGAGTAAGTCGCCGCCCCCCCATCCCTACCCCTTCCCTCTCTTTCTTCAGGACAGCACAAAGAAACTCTAGGGGTGAATTGGGAAATCAGTCTCTTTTAACAGCCTGAGAGCCTGAAAAGAAAGTTCCTGTGCGTGTGTGCGCATGTATTTGCAGCTCATCAGCACAGGAAGGCTAATTTCTCAGCACTGCCGCCCCCACCTTTCATTCAGCAAACTCTGTCCTTTCAGTTATCATCTTACTTGTTCTGTCAACAACCCCGAGTTATGAGGGTCCGGAAATAGTGCACCCCATTTTTAGATGGGAAGAAACCAAGGCCCCAGAAAAGAAGGTGCCTGCTCAGGGTCACCCAGGGGTGGAGTGTCCAGAGCCAGAAGATGACTGTTTGCTTCCTGAGGGTTCCTATATTAGATTTCCACTGGGAATGTAATGTATTTTCAGGGCTTGATGGCTAGACCTCGGGAGCATTTGATACTGGGGTTGTTATGTTATAGTCTCCTTAGCAGCCTCCAGCTGGTTCCCACCCTATTCCTCTATTCCCTGTGCTGGGCCCAGAGCTGTTGTGCAGTGATGGTGGAGTGTCCAGTGGGTGGTTGTCAAGGTAGGAACAGATGGAGTGGGGAAAGAAAGATCCTCCACCCTCTTGCATGTGGTTGGGGACAGAGACTGGATTTGTCAGGGTTGGAGTTAGCAGGGATATCGAACATATGTTTATATATGGCAGCAAATTGTTAAAGGGGAAAAGAGTAGCTGGCAAATGGAATGCCGCTTACGTGTCTTCTTGAGGAAATAAAATAAGAGGTGAGCTCGGTAAGATGATGACCCTGCACTGAGTTCATATTAGAGCATGGAAATAGGATGGCTCCACTGAGGGCCCCCAACCCTGAAGACCCTCTTCAGCCTTCTAGAGAACTGATGAGTGGTGATGGCTCAGAATCAGGGCAAAGCTTATTCTTGCATAACTTCTCCCTGTGGAAAAGGGGAGATAGAAAGGGACCATTGTCAGGTTTACTTTACAGATCCTAGGATCATTAATTAAAATTAGAAGGGTACTTAAGGGTTGTCTGGTTCCACCCTTCACGATTCAGATGAGAAGACTGAGCTCAGTGACATGTCCTAATGAACATGGCTACTAAGCCACAGAATGGAGATAGAGCCCAGGTTTGCTCAACTTCCAGTCTACTGTTCTGCACATCCATGAGAGGAAATTCACCATGGCTGGGGAAACCCACTAGAAAGCAGTAGACTGGACAATTGCTAGAGCGCATAGAGGAGTAGGAATAATTCATGTTCCCACCAGTAAGAGTGGAAAGAACTAATAAATAGAGCATTTTGGGTAGAATCCTCAGAAGACTATTTTCTCAGTAACAGAACCCCAGTACCTCCAGACTAATAATCGGTGTGGACCTGCCCTAAGGAAGACTAAAAGCAAGTCTTAAAAGAATCAAACCAATGCCAAGTAACTTAACTACGTGTGAGAGTGAAAATCTAATACACACACACACACACACACACTTATAAGACATTAAAAGAAGGAAATAAAATGAATAACAGGAGAAAAATCTGTTAATGGAAGTAGTCCCAGACATTATAGAGAGATGCAGTTAGTGGGCAAGAATATTTTTTTAAAAAGATTTTATTTATTTATTTGACAGACAGAGACCACAAGTAGGCAGAGAGGCAGAGAGAGAGGGGGAAGCAGGCTCCCTGTTGAGCAGAGAGCCCGATGTGGGGCTCGATCCCAGGACCCTGAGATCATGACCCGAGCCGAAGGCAGAGGCTTGACCCACTGAGCCACCCAGGCGCCCCAGTGGGCAAGATATTAAGGGCACTTTTATAAAAATTACCCATATATTCAAGAAAGCATAGGAAAATACAAACACGAAGAGGAAGATGGAAAGATCAAATGGAATTCTTAGAGATGAAAGACATAGTATTTTGAAATGAAAAGTATACTGGATAGAATTACAGTAGACATGATGCTACAGAAGCAAAATCCGTGAACTTGAAGAAGCATACAAATGATTCAAAATTAAGTACAGGAAAAAATGGCTAAAACACATAAACTGAAAGCCAGGGACCTATGGTACAATAGTAAGTGGCCTATTTATGCATTTGGAGTAAAAGAGGGAAGAGAGGATAGGATGGGATGGGAAAATGTTTCAAGAAATAATAACCAAATAATTTCTAAAATATGATGAAAAATAGGAACCCACTGATTCAACAATTTCAATAAAATCAAAATGTAAGAAACATAAACTCACACCAAGGCACATTATAATCAAGTGACTAAAATCCGGAGATAATCAGGAAATTGCAAAAACAGCCAAAGGAAAAAAGACATGTTATATACAAAGGGGGACAAAGATAAAAACAACAGCAGAATTCTTAGCATAAACTAAGCAAAACAGAATGTAATGGAGCAACATTTTGAAGTTATGCTGAAAAAAAAAAAAAAACCAACCAAAAAAACCCTTAACCTAGAATTGTATACCTAAAAGAAATATATTTTAACAATGAAGGTGAAACAAAAACTTTTCCAGATAAACAAAAGGTGAGAGACTACATCACAGCAGACTTGCACTAAAAATTAAATTCTTCAGGCACAAGAGATATGAAAACATGAAAATGTGTTCCTGTACAGGGGAATGAAGAGTTCTGTAAGTGGAAAATATATGGATAGGTATAAAAGAGTTTCTCCTTTTGAATGCATTACATAATAATTTGAATGCATTACATAATAATTGACTGTTTTAAGCAAAATAATAACAACGTAATTTGTGGTTAGTAGTGTCAGTTGAAATAAATATATGACAATAGCCAAAGAGAGGGTAGGAAAAAATGGAGGTATACCCTTGTGAAGTTCTTACTCTCTATGTAAAGAGATACAATGTTACTGGAAAGCAGACTGGGATAAATAGGCAAACTGCAGAGCAACTACTAAAAAAATAAAATGAAGAGATAATCTAATATTGGCCATAAAATGATTTCATAAAAATGCAATTAATAAAAAAGATCAAAACTGAGAAAAAGAAAGAACAGATGGCACAAGTAGAAAGCAGATAAGGATGGAAAGCAGATAAGCAGATAATAGGATGGTAGATTGAAATTCAGTCATCTAAATAATTGTATTAAATGTAAATAGTCTAAACATTCCAATTATAAAAGGATTGTCAGGTTGGTTAAAAAAGAGAAACCCAGCTATATGAGCAAGAGGTTAAAAGTAAAAGGATGGATACAGATGTACTATGCTAACACTAACTGAAAGAAAGCTGAGCCACATCAGACTTTAAGATATGGAAAGTTGCCAGTGATAAAGAGGGACATTACATAATGATAAAAGAATCAACTCACCAAGAATACACAAAAATCCTCAATACCCATGCTTCTAAAAATATGGCTTCAAAATATGTGAGCAAAACTGATGATAGAACTGGAAGGAAAAATAGAAAACCCCACACTTACATTTGGAGACTTCAAAAGTCCTTTTTCAAAAATTTATAGAACAGTTAGACAAAAAGTCTGTAAGATCAAGGGGTCCTGAGCACTATTAACAAACTTGACCTAATTGATAGTTATAAAGCATTCTACCCAACAAGAGCAGACTACATATTCTTGTCAAATGCATGCAGAACATTCACTGGTGCTCACCAGATTGTATTCTGGGAGATAAAGCAAGTCTCAGTAAATTGAAGAAGATTAAATTTATGTAAATTATGTTTTCTGGACACAAGAGAGTTAAATTAGAAATCCACAAAAGAAATGCATTTATAAAATTCCCCCCAATATTTGGAAAATCAATAACTTTTTTTTTAAAGATTTTATTTATTCATTTGACAGACAGAGATCACAACCAGGCAGAGAGGCAGGCAGAGAGAGTGGAGGAAGCAGGCTCCAGGCTGAGCAGAGAGCCTGATGCGGGGCTCGATCCCAGGACCCCGGGATCATGACCTGAGCCGAAGGCAGAGGCTTAACCCACTGAGCCACCCAGGCGCCCCGAAAAATCAATAACGTATTTTTATGTAATCCAAATTATATAGAAAATCACAAATTATATAGAAAATCACAAGGAAAATTAGAAAACATTTTCAGTAAGATAAAATTACCAATAACAGGAATGAGAATGGGATATTACTGCAAATCTTGCAAACATTAAAAGAACAGTGAGAAAGAAACATCTTTATACCAGTCAGTTTGATAATTCTGATGAAATGCACCAGTTCCTGGAAATACACAAACTACCAAAGCTCACCTAATAAGAAAGCAGTAATCTGAGTAGCCCAATATTTATTAAGGAAATTTATTCATAGTCAAAGATCTTGCAAAACAAAACAAAAATCTTTTCCCACAAAGAAAACCCCTGGGCCAGGTGGTTTTACTGATTAATTCTATCAAACATTTAAAGAAAAAAATCATATCAAGTCTACACACACTCTTCCAGAAAAGAGAAGAGAAAGGAATACTTTCCAACACATTTTTATGAGGCCAGTATTACCTGGATACCAAAACCAAAGACATGACAAGAAAAGGATATTATATTCCACACGAATATAGGCACCATCTCCTTAACAAAATCTTAACAAATCCAGTTCCTTCAACATATAAAAACTATATCTTGACCACATGAGGTTATCCCAGGAATACCAGGTTGGTTTAGCATTTGAAAATCAATCACTCTAAAAAAGAAAAACTATAGGATCATCACAGTGCAGAAAAATATGAGATAATTATGGAAAGTTTAACGATCTGTGCAAGACCTTCACACTTAAAACTATAAGACATTGCTGAAAGGAATCAAAGACTTAACTAAATGAACATGTATACCTTCTTCATGGATCAGAATTCTTAAAACTTAGGAGGACAAACATTTTGGTAGAAAATGGGCAAAATATTGAAACAGACACTTCCCCAAAGAAAATATATGACTAGCAGATGAGCCCATGAAAAGATGATCAGTGTTATTAGTCACTGAGGAAATGCGAATTAATACACAGTGAACTACCACTCTCATTAAAATTTAAAGGGCTGACAATGTTGAGTGTTGATGAAGATGTAGAGCAACATGAACTCTCACATCTTGCTGCTGAGAATGCAGAATGTCACGGCCACTTCAGAAGGCAGTTTAGCAGTTGCTTACAGCGTTAAACATTCTTTTACTCTTCCTTCCAGAAATACCACTGCTAGGTATTTATGCTGAGAGAACATGAAAACATATGCTCACAGAAAGACTTAAAGACATAAAGACTTATGCTCACTAAAGACTTCGTAGCGTTTTTTTTTTTTTTTTTCTTACTGGCCCCAAGTTGGACACAACCCAGATATCCCTTGACAAGTGAACAGATAGACGAATTGTAGCAAATGTGCATGCCGGCATACTATTCAGCAATGAAAAGGAATGAACTTCTGGTCTAAGCAACGACATGAAGAATCTCAAAAACATTGTGATACGTGAAGAAATCCAGGCACAAAAGACTACATAGTTGATCATCTCATTTATATCACTTTCTGGAAAAGGCAAAACTGTGGAATCTGGAAGCAGATCAGTGGTTGCCAGAGAGGTAGGGTGATGGGACTGGGGGCTGAGAGGCACAAGGTAACTTTTGATTGTGACAGAAATATTCTGTATTGTGAGTGTGGTGGTAGTTGCATGTCTGTATATATTTGCCAAAACTCACCATATTAGATACTAAAATTTGGTGAATTTTATTGTATGTGAATTACAATTGATTAAAGTTCACTTAAAAAGTCGATACCTTCTCTGCCTGATTGAGATTCAGAGAGTTGACGAAAGTACTAGATGACCTTCCACAGGTGGTCAAAACAGTTGTCACTTCTTAATGGTGTAGAATACTGCTGTCTTCCCGGTAGGGGCTTCCGAGGGGAAGGGGTGGGGTGGAGCATGTAGAAGTCTAGGAGGGGTGGGTATTACTGCATGAGAAGGATTGTCTCAAACAGCTTCAGTGTGACTTCATCCTGAGAGGACAGCCAGTGTGTTTAAGGAAAGGAGAAACTCCGTGCCTTTCTTAAAACTGAGTTATTCAGGGGACAGAGGGGTGGGAAGCGTGACTGGGATGCATGACACAAATCTGCCAGCTGCGTTTGATATGTTGGTGTTCTAAGCCACCCAGTTCGTTAAGGCAGCCCTGGAAAACCCAATATAGCTTGCTGCTGTCCACAGCCTCCCTTTCCGGTGTGACCACCCACCCTTCCCCTGTAGGAATTCTTTGCCTGCAGCCCTGGTGCCTAGGAAGTTATTTGTGGAATAAACTTTCGTGTGATTGTTTAATGATCAGGCTTCCTTGATTGTAAGGAAGAGACTCACGGACAATTGCAGGGCATACAAGGGTTTACAAGGGAATGTGGGGAAGCTGGAAAATCACCCATTTAGCTCCTTAGTCACCCGAATCCTAGTTCGGCCCATACTAAGATGTACAGGGGCTCCACATAAGGCCCAGAGTGTGGTCCCTTCAGGGAGCACCCTGAGCTTAAGTGATTATTCTCCGTGATAGTTTCCAGAAATGGAGTGTGATGTGTCAGTGACTTTCACTCAGGGTGGCACCCATCCACTGGGCTCAGTAGATGAATTAATATTCACAGAGCACTGAGAACCAGGCTGGCACGTAGAGAGTGCAGTGTAAGAATTACCTCCTGACCCATCTAAGTAAGGCATGGCTTCCCTTGCATTCCAGCTTTTAGGTCATTGCTTTCTGTTCACACACTGAGCCCTGGTCCAGTTCTCAAGTTTGGTATCTCCCCGTTTAAAAGCATCTTTTGTAAATGCTAGGAAAAGAAAAAATGGGAAACCCACTTGGATCCCTTTTCTTTCCTTTTTTTTTTTTTTTAAGATTATTTATTTTAGAGGGGGAAGGGGCATAGGGAAAGGGAGAGAGAGAATCTTGAGCAAACTCTCTGCTGAGTGGGGAGCCCAATATGGGGCTCATCTCCTGAGATCATGACCTGAGCCAAAATCAAGAGTCAGACACTTCCGACTGAGCCATCCAGGTGCCCCTTGGATTCCTTTTCTTAATCAGAAATTATGTATATGGCCAGCAGTAAAGGCTTGTAGGATTTCTCAAAACACCCACTAAAAATGAGTAAAGATAGAAGGGAAACTCTTGGATGGATTGGTGGATAGACGGGTGGGTAGATGAAGGAGTTTACCTTGACTCAGGTAAGAAACCAAAAGGAAGGGTGAATTGTGTGAAGGTGTGTACATGGCTGGAGAGAGGAAATTTTGGAGGACATAAGTATATGCTTGTGTGTCCTTTGGCTCTCTTCAAATAAGAACTATATGATAGATTGAGATTTCATAGGTTTAACATTTCCACCCAACACCGTGTGCTTTACATCTGGATAAAAGGAGCTATAAATCTCTCCAGGCAGAATGGCTGGGCCCTGCCTTTCTACCCTTCTCACTGAGATCTTACTTGGAAATACAGCTGAACAGTCAGTGATGAATCATAGCATCTGTGGAACAGCCCAGATAAGGAACAATTTGCATTTTCATGTGATAATTCGCTACTCTTGGTGTTTTCAAATTACCTTTAGAGCCACATTAATTCTGTTGCCATAAACTACCACTCTGTACCCAAGTCACTGGGAGATGGGGACTCAAGTGGCGGGTTTGTTTGGCTTTATGGGAGTGGGAAGCACTTCCTTTCTGTAGCGCAGGGCATGTGAGCCTGGCTGGCCCCTGGAGAGCGCCTTTCGTAGCAGTTCCATGGGGGCAAGGTTGTAGCTTCTCAAATCTACCTGGAATTTTTATCCTCCATGTCTGTATATTACTTAGTTAAAAATAAACGAAACACAGATCACTCCCCCACCCCCCCATCCCGTCTCTCACAGTGCAGAGGAGATGCCCTACCCTCAGGTAGCTCTTGCTCCTTTTCTGTTTAGGGAAGCGTATGCTTCAGCGGTGGTAAAACCCTGCAAGGCTCCTACAACAGGCTTGAAAAGGGAAGTCTTGGAGGAGCTGTCCCAGGGCTGTATGAGCTCCCTAGCCCTGCAGGGGAAACCACTGTCTGATGCTTGTCTGCCTGCTTCCCAGTGGTCACAACTACTTCAAGAGGCGCTGCGTGGCCAAGGGGGACCAGTCTGTCACTAGCCACCGTGGGCTCTGGCAGAAGGCGGGCAGTGTCAAATGAAAACAGAATCAACCTTTGATCTCCCAAAGTTGGGCTCCTCTTCTGTGATACCTCCAGATAGAGACATTGCACGGTCTGCCGCTTTCCGCTAACCCGCTCATTTTCTTCTAACCTTCACGATCTAGGAAGTTCCTAATACCCATCAGAAACCCTTATTGCTGTAGTGTAACTCCACTTGCTTGCCCGGAAGCAGAGACCAGTCATTCTCAAACTCTCGAGTCTACATATCCCTGCATTTCCTAAAACAAATTTTCAGAATGCTATCAAATAAGTTAATGAGGAGCCTTGTAAAAATGAGAATAATTTCTGTATCTCTACCCTAATTTACATTTGTCCGTTTCCTGACGTTCCATTCTATTAAACTTTAATTTGCTCCCCTCTTATCCCGAGCCTTTCAGAGTCTCACATTGGAGATTTTGTTCACACAGACAGAGTTGACTCTCTTGGGCTCTAATGGGTTATGCTTATGGGCAGGCAAGATGCATTTTGTCCCTGAAGTGATTTCTAGATTGCCCACCCAACTGTTTGTGGCGCACTGGAGTAGAGAGGCCATGTGGCATGATAGGAAAGCAGCAGAGATCATTTTGTTAGGTTCTATTTATTTTTGTTTTTGTATTCTTTGTCTCCCACTTTGCAGCAGTTGTTCTGAATGACTTCCTTCTGCAAAATCTTCCCGTCTCTGTACTTGTGATCTGAGGGGCAGGGGTCGGGGCCTAGGGCAGTCAATCCCCTTTTCCTACTTGTATCTTTAAATTATACAAAGAAAGCCTGGGAATGTAGAATGCTTTTTGTTCCTTGGAAAGGAGCACCAGGAAAGAAATATATTAGTTTGGGTCATATGAAATTGCTGTTTTTATAGGTCAAAATGGTTAAATATCGCTGATTTCATATGGTTCGATCTAGTACAATCAGACCTCATTAATTCAGACTAATTTGAGGAAGTTTGGTTTGAATTTGCTGGAGTGCAGCGAAAAGTCTGAATTATGAGATCATTTTAGAGAGATGCAGCTTCATTACATTCAAGAGCCTACAGTAACAGGAAATAGGTCAACAAAATAAGGTTCCCTGTAAGTCCATGGAAGGATATCTTTGGTTAATAAAGACAATCTGTAATGAATCTACAGATATGTTTTGTAAAGGGTGCTTTAATCTAAGGTGTACTTGACAATGCTTGAGGAGTTTCTTTGTTAAAGTAGCTTTAAATAGTTTCCTTCAAATTTACATATATGATTAGTTTGCTTACCAAATCCTTCCTTCAGAAACAGTAAGTGTATGTTGAAGTTCACGGGCTGAATTATTTCTTATTCCAAAATAGTGGATTCCAAATTAATGATGCTTGACTGCTCTACTCCTGACCTTGAGGTTGGACATTAGGTTAATGAAAATCAATGGAGACCAGCCCTCAAGTATTGGGGAGGGGAAAATATATCTGGCAAAAGCATATGTGACTTGAAAAATGAGGCTGGTTTTCTTGTGTGCCTCATATATTGACTCCGGAGGCAGTTTCCAAGGCAGAGTTCCAACAGTGTTTCGGATAATAGCAGCAAACTTGGAAAGAGTCAACAACATCCCACAGAACGGCTTTGAAGAGCAACGTAATGTGAATATACAAATTCCAACCTTTTGTGCTTAAAAAAAAATGCTCGCATATGCTTATTCTCCTAGGGAAATATTTATTCCTATAAGAAATAATTTTTAAAGGTTCCCTCTAAATAATAGCAATTTCTCCACTACATTCAAGCTTATTGGCAAGCAATTTTATTCGATTTTCTGCTTACCTGAAACCTGAGGGGGTGCCCGGGTGGGAGGGAGGACGAGGGAGATGGGGCTGAGGACAGGTGACCAGCGAAAACACAGAGTGATAGACTGTTTGATAAAATTGGAATCAGGTATAACTTTCCAGTGGTGTAGGGCCACGTCCATCCTCCTGGGATTCCTGCTCTGGCTTGTGTGTCCCCTCTGATTAAAGAGGATTCTAGAGGAAAACTCCTTTCTCAGGGTGAGTGGGTGCACATCGCACTTTGCTTCTTTCTCCTGTACTGTCCTCCCTCGCTGTGAAATGTCAACTAGGACTCAAAGGAGGGGCAAATCTGATTAGGTCACTGGGCAGAACTGACTCAGATGCCAGTTACAGGTTTCTAAAAGTGGATATGACACAAAAATGGGACCAGATAAAATATGAGTGGTTACTTAATCCAAACAAGAGAGACCAATGACGGACAGCTTCCATATCTTGGTAGTTAGCTCAGTCCTATGCATTTGGTCAAAAATGCAAGAAGCTGTATAAGCAAAAAGAGTGGTTGCACTGTATGTAAATTAAAATAACTATTTAAATGTGAAATGAGTCCTTCTCTTGGTAACCTGCAAAGTGGGCGCCCTGGTGGTGAGGTCTTCTGGGTTCTTCTCATGGCGAGCAGGGTTACCGACCAGAGCACGTGATGCTTGCTTCTGTGGCCGTGTCCCTGCCACAATGGAGGGAGGGCTGCAGTCTGTGCATTCCTCTCACTTGGTGTGTACCAGTGATGCACTGCAGCACTTGCCCCCATATAACAAGAGCCCCATGGATGCTGCTTGAACAGACCCTTGATCTTGTACACTGCTGTGTTCAATCCAAATGCTCTGATCTTGTCCTTGGCAGAGATTCAGTCCACCAGGCGACATTTGCACTGGACACCTACTATGTGCCAGGGACACAACGTAGTGCTGGGAATCAGGGACATAAAAACAAGATGGAGCCCCTGGGCTGGAGCTGCTCCAGTGGGGGAGCCAGATGTGTAAACAAATAATTAGAGCACGGTGTAATTAGTGCTAATGGAGGCATGTGCAAAGTGCTCTGGGGCACAGAGGAGTGACTAGCTAAGCCTTAAGTCATCACCCTCCAGCTGCTCCAAGAGAGTCAATATCACTGTTGTGCCCAGAAAGAAAGAGGCTTGGTCCAAGGAGGCATTGATGCTGTGTCATCACACAGGGACACACACATCCCACAGACACACACAGACACACACCTCACACATGTATCACATGCACACACCTGCAGGCCTCCCACCCTCTGATAGGTCAGCCCATGCCAGGCCTGCCCCCTCCTGGACCATGATGGAAACAGCCCAGGGAAACCCAACCCGCCTGTGGCGAGTTGGGTAGCAGTTGGGTGAATTCCTGCATCTCACTATGATCCTTCCCAGTGCCTTTTCCTCACAGGCTGCAGGCAGTCTAGGCTGCCCAATGGTCTCCATGGCAACAGGTCTCTCCTTCCATCTTCCACATGTGCAGGGTGCTTCTTAGGAGGAGGGTGGGCCCCTGACCAGTGCTCAGCCAAGCTGAAGGCTCTGTGTCTTCCTCTCCTGGTTCTTTCAAGGCCTTAATTTTTTTGCAAGGTGTCAACAGTAGACTAGGAACACGGAAAGCTCTCCTTGTCCATGCCTGACCCCCCCCACGGCTTACTGCTGAATTTCAAGATGTGCTGACATTAGATACTCAGACCAAAGGTGGATGAACGGGTCCCAAATGTCCTGTCAGCTGCCAAGGACAAGGTGGCCACGATGAAGAGATGAGCTGGGGGCTGGTTCTGAGAGCATGTGGGTTTCAGGGTAACCAGGATGACAAGGGCACTCACGAGAGAGGTGAACAAAGAAACCAGAGATACATAGACTGGAGAAGAGGAGTGTCACAGAGAACCACCTGGCCGGCCAAATCCCGTACAGAAGCAGGAGCAGATGCCGTCCCTGGGGCACTGTTACCATCACTTGGACCAGCTCTTGGAAGAAAAAAGGCTGCATGAATTTCTTTCCTTTCCCTTTCCTAAGCGTTTCAAAGGTGGAGGGAGTTGCCTTTGAGGAAGTGAGCTCCCCGTCAGATCAGATAACCAAGCAGAAGCTAGATGGTCATTGGGTGGAAATTCAGATATAACATGAGCCTTCAGTGTCTCATGCAAACCTGACTGGCTTCTTCGCTGTTCTGTGAGTAGCCGAGACACCCCGTGGTACCCACTCTCTTACCTGTAAAATGAGGAGTGAGGCCAGAGCGTGACCCAGACCTCCGTTTGCTTTATAGCCCAGTGTTCAAACCCCATTTTCTAAACCTGATTCTAACTGCACAATGCCTAACTTCATAGATTCAGGGCATTTCCTATTTTCTGAGCATTTTCATATCCATGATCTCATTACCTCTTCCCCATTCCTCTGTGAAGCAAATAGAACAGGTATGATCATAGAGGCAGGGAAGTTCAAGGGAATTTCCCAGGGGTTATGAATAAGTTAGTGGCGGAGCCAGCGCAGAGGCCAGGACTCAGGTCTGCCAGTCCAGCCCACTGTCCTCTATTGCTGATGGCACGTTCGTGGACATTTCCACCTGGGGCAGATGACGCCACGGAGAGGGGCTCTTAGTTAGCAGTACTGTGCAGTGTGAAATGTGGCAGAAATAGTACATAAGTAAATTAAACATAGTTTCCAGAAATTAAAAAAAAATGTCTGGCTGTCAGTTGTTGTCAACTTTGGGCTTTGCTGCTGGATAAACTCCGAGACACAAATCTGCTAACTGTGTCTGACATGAATACATGGGTTATGTAAAAATGATTTGTACCAGTGGATTTGGGCGGGGTATAAGTTGAATAATAAAAATGTCTAATAAATCTGAACTAGCCTTCCTTAAAACTCATAGTGGAGGGTGTCGAGCAGGGAGGGGCTGGCCACCCTATCCGTCTGGTACTGCATCCACGCTGAAACCTCAACAGGCATCATGTTGCCTGGGAAATTGAAACATCAAATGTCAAATAAGATCTCCCTGCTCTAATTCTTTATTCAGGCCCCTGGGGAATAATGTATCCAATGTGACAATCCAGTAAGCTCTAACATCATCTCTACGTGCTATTGGAAAGCCCTTTCCTCTGCCTTCTTAAAATCGTGGTGTCTGCTTCTTTCAATCAATGCAACCGAAGCAGTGAATGCAAATTGGATGCAAATTGGACAAGTCCAGCCTATACAATGGATGACAAGTTTTTCCATGGGAAACTTTCCATGCTGTCCTAGACTTGGTCTCCAAGTGAACCACGATGATGACAACAAAACTCACAGCAGCTACGCTTTCTTTCCAGGGCTCGGATGTCCTTTTATCTTTTCACCAGCTCTTGGTGAAGTGGGAGGGAGAGCACAGTCTCCCCTCTCCACTTAGGAGCTGTTACTTGCAGTCTGAACTTTGTTCACCTGTGTGATGCTTAAGGGACGGAGAGTCAAGGGTTGAAGTAGGAGAGACTGGTAATGGAGGGATGAGCCCGAGGGATTATTAGGCAGGTGACCCACCTTGCCTTTTGGAGAGGCCGGAGATATTTTGGAACAGGTGGGGCTCTGGGCCAAGCTGGAATTTGGGGCAGCCTCCTTGGTGCTGGGGGTGAAGCCACACAGCTGAGAGGCCACTGAGTCCCAGACATAATGCATTGAGGTGCTGTGAAATCCTGGTCCTCTCAGAAATCCTGACCTCAGGATTTGTGTTGTGTCTGCTCCCCTTAGATGCTGCAGAAGCGGGGTGGGGCTGTAGCAAGGGGAATGCTGCTAAGAGAGGGGTGCTCTGGCTTGGTGGGACTGTCCCCTTGCCCGAGCAATGCTCAGGAATGGCCACTTCCACTCTTCTCCCCGAACCTCTGGCTCCTCTCCCTCCTCTGAGCCCTGCCAGCATCGGCTGGTCTTCCCCGGAATCCTGACATTGGAGAGGTCATAGCTGTAGCTCTTCTTACAGATGGTCTTTCCATGCCTGCCTGCCCACGGCCGGGGTCTCGGCCTGCAGAGGGCACGTGGGCTGTGTTGGAGAGATCCAGGGCTAGAAATTCCTTCCTTTCATCTTCCTCCATTGGCTCTGGTTCTTAATTTGAAGCTATATGAGAAAGAAAAATCCAGCCTCTTCTCTGGTTATCTCCTTAGATACTTAAAGATAGATGCCCCAGCTCGCCTGAGTCTCATCTTCTCACAGCATGGTTTTCAGACCCCTTGCCTTGTCCTGGGTGTGAGTCAGTCAGTCTTCGCTGTGTTCACAACCGTGGCACACCCACGGTGGCATCCCCAAGTCTGCACTGAAAGAGGCTTCAGGAGGTCAGAGCCCTGAGAGGAGCACACTGGTTCCAGTGTATGCTCCTGCATAGAGAGTCCTGCCGTGCCAGCCTTCCTCAGGAAGGAGGAGGAGGAGGCGGCAGAGGTTCTCAGGGTGGAGCCCTAAGGGGAGAACACCCATGAGGACCACAGATGGGACAGGACACCAGGACAGGGCTCTCCTTTCATGTCAGTCATAGAGGCTTCTGTCTCTCCAGTTTGAGTAGCCTGAATCCTTCCCCAAATCAATGCAGGGCTCAGGAAGGCACAGAGTCTACCGACCTCCCCTCTTTACTCTTCCACTCAGGATATTTTAAATGGTGGGCATAGCCATGATGACCTCACCACAGTGGCGTGAGGCTGACTCACTCAGTGTCCTCGGGCAGACTGAGCTCATCGAGAGCATGGCCGGACGACGCTGGCTGAAGGAGACTCAAATCTTTTGCTGTCATAATTGCTATAGCTTCTTGAATGGTTTTTTGGAAGCAATCCTAATCATATAGAAAAGCTCCTTTCTTTTTCCTGAATGATTTCAGAGTTTGTTGCTGACATAATGCCTATCACCTATGAACACTTTGTGTATCTTACAAACAAGGACATGCTCTTACATGCCCATAAACAATCACCAAAAGCAGGAAATAAATGGATACATCACTAAGATCCTCAGCCCCTGGTCAAGTTTTGCCAGCTGCCCGAGTGATGATCTTTGTAGCCAAAGGATCTAGGCTCACACGTACTGCATTTCACTGTGGTGTCCCTACCATCTCCTTGAATCTGGAGCGGACCCCCAGTCTTACTCTTTACTCTCAAGACCTTGACACTTTCGAAGACTCCAGGCCAACTGTTTTGATTAATGCCCCTCACATTCAGTTTGTCTGATGTTTTCTCATGATTAAATTCAGACCATGCATCTTTGGCAGGAGTTTCATGAAGTGATGCTGTGAATGTGTATTCAGAAAGCACAATTAGCACTTTGTTAATGTGCCCAAGAGTGGGAGAATCTATAAGACGCATTGCATCTTAGCAGGGGGCACATGATTCTGATCTGTCTCAGTCCTGTTGATAGTAACTTCTATCTCTTGCTTAAGGTGTCTCTGCCACCCTCCTCTGATGCAAAATGACTCCCTTCTCCTTTGTAATAGCTGTGCATGGAGATATTTTACGGTTAGGTAAACACCCCATTCCTTCCCAAACTTTGATCTCTTCACTTACTTAGTATGAACCCGTGGTTTCATATTTTGGACAAAAGGTTGTAACTTACTATCAGTATTTATTTTGATACAGTGTCTTAGAACTGCCTAGTAGGAATCCTTTCAAGGTGGCTTTGGTGTCCATTACCTGAATACTTCTTACTCTGGTGGAGTGAGGTGTCCAGGTTCATCGTGCACTGTCCCTGCTCCTGGCCGGAATCCCTCATTGTCCAATCATCCTGGTTCCTTTCGGTGGAAAAGGATATTGAGAAACCAAGATGTGGGGGCTAAGTGTGCTCATTGGTATGGGGGTGGTTCCTGGGCCCTCTTGGTAGACACAGTGGAGAAATATCTGCATGTATGTTTACATAGAGGTGTCTGTACTTATTATATAGCTGTATCTGTATTTATATATTTATCTCTCACTAATACTAAAAACCATGGGTTCACAGAGCTACAGCAAATTCCAGCCTAACTTAACACCTCAGAATTCACTCAGTTTCCACACACACACACACACACATATATATATATATGTATATATGTATTATTTATTTATTTTCATGAGAGAGAGAGAGTGTGTGTGTGTGCAAGTGAGCCATCTGGGAGGAGGAGCAGAGGGAGAAGCAGACTCCCACTGATCAGGGAGCCCAATGTAGGACTCGATCCCAGAACCCTGGGATCATGACCTGAGCCAAAAGCAGACACCCAACTGACAGAGCCACCCAGGTGCCCTCCTTTCTCTTTATGTTTGTAGCTTCCTTCTTTCACGGTGGGAAGTCTGGCTTCTGTTGTCTTGATGCCTTTTCTTACTTGATCAATTCCCGCATGCAATCCACCTTCCATTGCTCCTGACACCCTTTCCTGGCATAGATGCCCTCCTCTTCCGAGTTGGCCTCCTAGACTCTGCCATGCTGCACCCCCCCGCCCCCGGCCTGATTCGAAGCCCTTCCCAATGCTCTCAGGTTCCCACATCCTAGCCACCTGTCCCCTGTGGCCTCAGTCTGTGAGAAATCTCTCCCAGTGCTCAGGCTCCGGACCCTGAGCTGAGCTGCCTCTCAGTGGGGACCTTCTCTCCCCACTTGGGGTCCAGCACCCCGTTCTGGGCCTCTGCATCTCCCCTCTGCCCTGGCACAGGTGCTTACTTGGCTCCCTGCGCCCACGGGTGTGCAGACTGAATAGTTCAGGAAGAGAAAGAGCAGGAGGAAGAAGAAGAGAGAATGCATCTTGGGCTCTTAGCTCTATTACCAGGGCATCCTTCTTGCTCTGTGCTATGGAGGAGGTCAGGATTGCTGCCTGGCAAGTGCTGGGGTTTGCAAAGGCCTGTTAGCAGGGCAGCCTGGACGTTGGCACATTAAGGTAAAGTGCATTGGAGACCGAGGCCACCTTTGGGTAATATGTAGATTATCCCATTCTGAGGCACATTAACGAAGTGCTAATTGTGCTTTCTGAATGCAATTTGGTGCCAGTTGCAGGAATAACTCTGGCACCTGCTTGGACTTTAGACTTGCAGATTAACTCAAATGGAAAGAGTGGCAAAACAGGGAATAATTTGTTCTCTAATAAGCCACTTGGAAGCCAACTCATTTCTACAGTTGGTGTCAGAAAAGTGCAGCTCGGTGTTTGGAATAGGAGGCTGTGTATGCGGTACACAAGGTTCTGTGTCTTTTCTGCCACGACTTCCTGAACAACTTACTTCACTTTGTATCCACTGGCCTCAATTTACTTTCCCACTATTGGGGATAAGAGTAATTTTATTCTGATCGGGCAGACTGGACCCCCAAAGCCCAGTTTTCTGCTTCTGTTACTTGTATTCATGTGGGCAGCGTCTGTAAATCTTACCAGAAGGCAGAAGAGCAGGAAAAGGGTGTCTACAGTTATGACTAATTCTCTTAGGATGGGATTCTCCGAGTGGGGCTCCTGGGCCAGCAGGACTTGCAGTCCCCTGGGAGCTGGATGGAAATGGAAACACAGACCCGCACATCCAGACTTCCTGATTTGGGGTAGTGGTGCCTGGTGACACCAAACTTCCAGGTAATTCTGATGCACACTGAAGTTCTAGAGGTGCTGGTTTTCTGGGAAATGTGTGACTCAGTTCCCTGGATCAGGGTTTATTGAGTATTTCTATGAAGTTACTCAGCAAATGGTTCCTGAGTGCCCGCTGTGTGCTGGGCAGTGTTCTAGGGCCTGCCAGTTGAATTATGAACAAGACAGCCATGGCTCCTGCCCTCACAGGGCACAGTATCTCATGAGGGATGCACTGAACAAGCAGGCAGGTGGGGTGCCAGGACTGGAGATGTAGGGGCTTGGAGGGAGAGTCGTGGAGGGTACCTGGTTTAGATGAGGACGTCAGGAAGGTGACTGTGAGCACATGACGTTTATGCAGCAGCTGTGCTTTCCAGGAAGCCATGAGAGTTGGCTGAAGGGAGTTCCCAGGTAGGGTAGTTTGCGAACCCCCCCTTCTCTGCCAAGGCAACTGGGGGAGCACAGGCACGAAGCCCGAGATGCAGGAACGCACATGTGCATTCTTCCTTCCTTCTTCTTCCTTTCTTTGCCTTTGCCCAGAGATGGATCTGAGGGAGGGGCCGTGCCACCCTGTTTATCATCCAGCTGGGGTGGGGGGATGGCATCATCACTTTCCAGGGGCCAGATATGTGCGATATTAAAAAAGAAATCATGTGATTTGCTGACAGCAGTTAATGGGTAATTCAAGGGGCCTTATTATTCTTATACATCATGCCTGGCATGTGACAGGCAGCAGAATTTCTAGGACAGAGGGGAAGCTCAAATGCCTTCAATTTGGATTTCCCCTTCCTTTCGGAGATGATAACTGGCCGCCAAGCCCCTACTTGGATGGGTGGCCCCCGAGGTTTCATCAGAGCGGCCTGGTGCAGAGGTGGGTATTAGGGACATAGTGGAGAGCCTCTCTGAAGGTCAGGGCTGGCCCATTGCTCTGTTGATGGTTGAACGGAGCTGATCAGCCTGAGGTTTCTGACTGGGAGCAGCCAGAGGTAGTGCTCTCAAACCTGCCGACTGCTGACCCCACATGGGCAGGGGAGGTGTGTGCTTATATGCCTGGATTTGGGCCAGAGGCTCTACTTGAGTTTTGAGATGAGAGCAGATCTTCATTACCGAGCAACATTTTTCATCACGTGTGTCTGTAGGGTTCCTCTTACCCACCTGGGCAGGCATTCTTACCTTTTCTTCTCCCCTGGTGCCTGGAAGATGAGAGGACAGCTATGATGTAACTGAATGGATGAGTGGATGGGGCAGAGAAATTGGGGAGTGCCCTGAGAGTCAAGGAGTAGAGGTCTGTAGTGAGGGATGGTCTACCTCGCGGAAAGGACACCTCTGGCGCTTACCCTGTGCTTGGTTGGGTTAATCTGCCCCCTTCTGCTTGGAGATTCAGGCAGTGGTTTCCCCAGCTGGTGGAAGGAGGATCTCAGTGGCAAAGTGGCATATACCTAGCATTGAGCCTGGCACACATCAGGCATTCCAGATTGTTGGGTTAACGCATTCAGTCATCTTTTCTAGAAAGGGATAATTATTCAGGGATAATTATTTGGAATGAATGGATCAGGCTTCCTCAGTCTCTCCCTCGCTGTGTGGATGGGGGGTGCTGGGCAAGGCAAACTGCAGGGTGGGGAGCCCCTTGCTCACCTCCTGTCACCTCGGCAGAGAGTGTCACAGGCAGTGTTACAGGGGGAAGATGGCCCAGAAAGGCCTGAGGACATGAGCCCTTTCTGGGCTGCCCCTGTGCTTTCCCAGCGTTTCTCACTTTGCACCTTGTGGACCCTACTTTCACACCTTGGAAAACAAATATTGCCTTGTCTGTCTGCACCTGTGCCTCTGCCCAGGACACTGCCAGCTAAACATCCTTGAGGCAGAGGGGGACTGGAGCAATCACCCCTTTTTACCTTGTGACTAGAACGTTCTGAAGATGCCTGGCCTTCCTCTTAGCTCTTGGTCCTTTTCACAGGGGCTAGGAAGGCCCATTTTTATATCGGCGGGGGGGGGGGGGGGCGGGGAGCTGGTGTGAGATGAAAAACTTACATGTACAGAGTGATTCACCATAGCTGAAGGTGGGAGCAACCCGAGTACCCAGCGGTGGAGGGATGGGTGAACTAAATGGATGGGTGAACTAAATGGGGTGCATACGTACAATGGGGTACCCTTCAGCCTTAAAAAGGAAGGGGGTTCCGACACCTGCTACAGCGTGGATGAATGTTGGAGACATCGCACTAAGTGATGTGAGCCAGACACAGAAGGACAAACACTGCATGATTCCAGTTCCACAGACACCTCGTGTCACCACATTCATAGAGACAGAAGGTCGGATGGTGGTTTCTGGTGGAGGAGAAGTGGGGGGGGGGGGTGTTAGTGTTCAATGGGGGCAGGGTTTGAGTTGTAGAAGATGAAAACCTGGAGATGGATGGAAGTGATGGTCCCACAGGGATGTGGGTGTTCTTACTGCCACCGAGCCATACACTTAAAGGTGGTGAGAGTGGTAAAGTTTATGTTATGTATGTTTTACCACAATTTTAAAAAGGCTGCAGAGGAGTGAATTGGTTTGCCATTTGGACCATCTGGACACAGCTGCTGGGGCGGAGTTTGGGCTCCAAGATGATTTTTAGGGATTAGCACCCCTGTGGAGGGAGGGGGAGGAATTAGGGTTGGGAAGAGGAACAAGTTGAACTGAATCTATGATGTGGGTTCCCAGATGCCTGGGGACTCTCGAGTGAGAACTGCTCGTGGGGACAAACGACCCACGCTTCGGTGTCCATGCCTTGCTTGGTCACCTTAGCTGAGGCTGACGTTGGAGGAGCTTTCGCCTGTGAGGGCGCTCTGCTGACCCTGGAAGAGGGGGCTGGGTGTCACTCTCCTATGTCTGCCGCAGCTGAGGGGTAGGAGGCCAGAGTCATCTGCAGAACACTGAAGGCACAAACACCTCCGTTTACCAGGCTGGCGACATGCGGACTCCGGAAGGGTGGGGCGAGAGAGGGGGTTTAGAACCATCTTCTCCCAATTCTTGGTTGCTTCCGTGTCCAGCTTCCTGACTGGTCTGGTGCTCGGATCCCATATTTGTCTCAGTCTCTGACTGCAGGGCTCATCACGCCCACTGGACCTACCTCATGGAATTCCATAAGGTAGCCAATGTGAACAGACCTTGAATGAGTTAAAAGAAAAAGATACAATTACTTTCATGTTGAATGGGAGTACTGATAATACAGCAGTAATAAGAATTCAGAAATAAGTGCGTTTGGTGCTAGTCCCACTGGTGGCTCACTAGGAGTCTTTGTGCAGATCATGATTTTTGTGTTTTTCTGCCTTATCCATCCGTGTGCCCTGCATTTATGGGGCACCCATGAAGTGCACAGCACTCTGTGGGACCCACCGAAGGACATGCATGGTGTCGGCCCTGGAGGACGTTCAATCTCCTGGAGGACGTTCACTCTCCTGGAGGACGTTCACTCTCCTGGAGGAGCAGGACAAGCTAAATGACAGAACAGGGCAGCATTTGAGGGGAGCCCAGTGAGGGGGACGGACAGGTCTGAGGAAGACGAGGCCCTCCACTGGCCTCAGCACTTCCAAAAGCACTGCTCCCCCACAGTATGCTGAAAGTCCACGGATCATCTACTGAACAGATGTTTAATGAAAAAATCACAAGTTAGCCAGAAAGTTAACATCCACGTCTCTGGCCCATGTCACAAAGGTTTTCAAGCCCTTAAGGTCCACGCCAGCCTCTGCGTCCAAAAGGCCCACCCGCACTCTGGCCTGTGTACAGACTCGTTCCTAAGTCACTCCAAGCTGTCACTGTCAGCAAATGGGCCTTTCTGGTCCCTCTCAACAGAATAATGAAAAGCAAACTCTGTATTTCCTTGGGCTGCAAACCAGGTGGCTGAAAACAGCAGAACTGTGTTGTCTCCCAGTTCTGGAGGCTGGAAATCTAAAATCAAGGTCTGCTCCCTCTGAAACCTGGAGCGGGGAATCCTTCCTTGCCTTTTCCTGGCTCCTGGTGGTGGCCATCCATCCTTGACTTTCCTTGGCTTGTAGGTGCAGCAGTCCAAACTGCCTTTATCTTCACGTGGCTTTGTCCTTGTGTCTCTGTGTCCTCCTGTGGCCATCCCATCTTCTTAGGACACCAGTCTTATTGGACCCCCTGTGCCAGGATTCCTCCATCCTAACGAATTATGCCTGTGATGACCCTGTCTCTAAATAGGTCACATTCTGAGGTACTGGTGGGTTGGGACTTCAACATCCACCACCACCCCCCTTTTTTTGGAGAGAGGGACAATTCAACCTATAATAGGAAGCCAGGAAATATATTAGCTATCTCCTGGACACAGGCTAGAGAGGGGGGTCTGATGTGGGACTGTGTCTCCATGAGAGTATGCGGATGGTATGTTAGGCCTCAGATTGGTGGAACACCAGTATGCGCTCACTTTGCCAAACAGACACACTACTGTTTACATTTTATTTTCCAAGGTGGTTACTTAAGTAGAAGCATATGCCTTGATTACGATCTTAAGTGCATTTGGGTGTTCTTCCCTTTCAGCCCAGGATGCTAAGTGCAGCAAACGCTTTACTGAGTCAACACAGTGATCATGGCTGAAGGCCATAATCATATACATTCCATCCTGGAGCAGCGAGGTTGAAATGGAAGATTTAATGGGTTTGTTCCTCCTTTTAGCCTGCCGTGGGCATTGGCCGGCGGTCGGGTCTTCAGCAGCATACGAGCCTATCTACGCATGGGATGGTGTGTGTGTACTACTGTGGTGTGAGTGTTAGCTTGTCTGCATTTTTCATTCCCACCTCTCTCCAGTCGTTGTTGGTGTGAGTGGTGTGAGGAGCGCATAGAGAAAAAGGGAGGCATCTTTGGTTTTCAAACCATCTCCAAGACAATGGAATGTCAGAAGCCCTGTGGAGACCAGTGGGAATTTGGAGTCAAAGACAGATACGCTAATGATGGGGGTTGCGGGGAGCCGGGCTGGTAGGTTCCCTGGCCGCATTCCTTGACCCCCATGGTAACGTGAGCAGACCTCTTACCTGGCTGTGTCTCCTCTCTGGAAATGCCCTCTTTTTTCCTTCGAGGTGCCTTGGGTCAAGGGCACTTTCCAGAGTGGAACTTTCGGCTGCTTCATAAAGTTCTCCTCAGCCTCGTTGCTAGGCAATGATGGTGCGCACCAGCGGGGCTGCAGCGGTGCTAGGCGGCTGGCTCACTGTCCCATCTGCAATTTAAATTCCCTGACAGGCAGAAGCAGCCAAGCTGTTCACTTGAGATTGCAAAAAGTTAGATTGAAATACAAGGAATATCCAGTGCCTCGAGCCCTTCATAAATTTTGCTTTGATAGTAACTGGAAGAGAGATGGAGAGAGAGAGAAAGAGAGAAGGAGCCAGAGAGAGAAAGCTTGGCCATTTGGACCTACACGGTCAATTCTCGTGTGACCAATGTGCCATTCCCGCCTCTGCCCCCATGCGTGCCTGCTGTCAGCTCCCTCTCTTGTCCTGCTGATGTTCCTCGCGTCTCTCTCCGTATAATTCCCGTAGCCCACACTGGGAGAAGTGAGCTTTGGAGCATCTCTTTGGCCTTTTCCATGGGTGTCTGGACAAGAAGAAACAGGAACGTAGCCACTGACTACTTAACCGGATCACACAGGTCCCACTGTAGCCCTGTTCCCACGCCCTCCCTCTCCGCAGTAGTCCACACCCCCAAAGGACCCCAGTGACAAAGACAACAGCTGTATTCTCCAGTTTGCTGGGGCCTGAGCTGGAGTTCCCGGGGGCACCTGTGGCTGCCTCTGGACCCAGCAGGAGCCCCTGGGGAAACCGTGCTCCCTCGGTTTACTGTAGCTCCTTTGGGGCTAGGGTGACAGAAGTCTGGCAGCAGAATCTGCAGTTTCCCAGCTCAGATCTGTGAGGCAGAAGGAGCTTGCAGAGCCTGCCTTTCCTGAGAGTTGATTGTGTGACTAGTTCGCTCCGTCAGTCTCTCTCCTCTTCCCGTGTGCTCTCTTGGGGCCTGCCCTTTTAGCCTCAGGGTTGTCTGCTTTTTGTTTTTGTTTTGTTTTTAAATCCTTTTTTAGTCTTTTTCTCCCTATTCATTGAAAACTGTCTTTGAGTCCTCTGGTATCCCAGCTTCTGTCATTGGGACAGGCTGACACACCTGGACTCTGGGACCTAAGGCAGACAGCATGAGCAAACAGTCATCGTACCTACTGAATGCCTCCCTTAGGCACCTTAGGCCTAGTGGTGTGTGGAAGCCAAGATGGCGGCCTTCAGGGAATCATGCACAGTTCCTACCCTCTGGGAGCTTTCAGTCTAACTAAATTTTGTATATCTAATGTGCTGTAAGATTAGGACCCTTATCAGATAGAACTACAGTATCTTGGGTATTGACGGGGAGTTAAAAGTGGAATGAAACTGCTGAATGCCTGCTAGGATTGTTATAATAAAAAACCTGAAGATAACAAACGTTGATTAGGATGTGGGGAAATTGGAATCCTTGTGTGTTGCTGGTGGGAATATCAGATGGTTTGGTGCCTGGGAATAATGGTTTAGCAGTTCTTCAAAAAGTTAAACAGAGAACGACCATATGACCCAGCAATTCTGCTCCTAGGTGATACCCCAGGGAATGGGAAACAGATATTTGTGTATCCATGTTTGTAGCAACATCGTTCACAAGAGCCAAGAGGTAGAAGCAGCCCACTGCCCATTGACAGATGGACGGAAAAGGAAAATGGGGCATGAGCATATAATGGAGTATTATTCAGCCATAAAAAGGAATGAACATTTGATATATGCTCCAACGTGAGTGGACCTTGAAAAAATTATGCTTGGTGAAACAAGCCTGGCACAGAATGATACATGCTGTATGATTCCACTTATATGAAGCATCTAGAATAGACAAATTCACAGAGAGAGTAGAATAGTGGTTACAGGAGATGGGGATCAGGGGAGTAGTATAGACGTCATACTAGGGATGATGACAGACTTTCGCCTACAGATAGTGGAAAACACTGTGATTGTACTTCATGCTGCCAAATCATATATGTACCAATAATTAGAATGATAAGAATCATGTTCCGTATATTTTGCCACAAGAAAAGGAAGGGGTGAAATGAAGCAACAAGTCTGGTGGGGATGGGTGAGGAGGTAGGTCTTAGTGTGATGGGGGCAGGGGAGGGGAGAAGGAGGTGACTATCAGAATGTCACTGTGGAAGGGCATGGGCCTTGCTAGCTTGGAGGGCAAAGGGACACTAAGTTGAGAGATGAAGCCCGGAGCCCTGAGTGTGAGTAGGGATGGGCACCACATGCGGGGTTGGAAGAGGGGGCGTGGTTGAGAAGGTTAGAACACTGGGGGCGATTGGGAATTCAGAGCGCATCGGTAACTACTCTTACTTTACAGATAAAACCAAGACGAGTCTGGTCATCCTGTGGGGACTTAGATTTAGCCAGATGATGTTCCTCCCAGCCCCCTCTCCATACTGGAGACAGTTTCAAGTGGACATCAAGGGAGGTGTTGATAGGGGAAGCTGGAGGAGCCAGTGGATCACCAGAGGGACTGCCTGGTGGGTGAGGGAGGGCTCAGTGTAACTAAAAGGCAGCCTGAGGCTTGAGGGGACATTTGGGAGGGTCTCGACACGTTTCTGTCCTGCCTGTCTTGTTTCTGCCTCCCGCCACCTCCCGAGTCCGGTCCAGTCCATCACCCCCCACTACCCTCCCACGCTGGTTGAACCTTGGAGACCTGCTGCCTTGGGGTCTCCTGTCCTCTGGACCAGAGCGGGGAGAGAAATAGCCTGGGGCTGCTCACCGAACAGCTTGAATCCAGGATGAGGTACTCAATCTAGGTCTGAGGGGGTCTGGGAAGCTTTGTGGAGGACAGATGGTGTTCTCAGAGCAACAGGTGGAAGACAGGACTTTTAGTGTCCATAATGGCACTGGAGTTGGAATCTAGCTGGATTCTCTCTCTCTCTCTCTCTCTCTCCTGGTGTCCGACCAGGATGCATGTCTGCTTGCCTTTGTCGTCTCTCCTGCCCTCGCTACGGAAGCCCTGGGCGGGGCTGTCCGAGGCAGGTGGCCGTGGATCAATTCCAGTCGTGTTCAAAGCAAATAGCCCTGTTTTCTCAGGTAAGCCAGATGAGCTTCCCTCCACCATTTGATCTTTATGCTGCTCATGCGTCTCGTGGTTACAAATAGCTCAACCTTCCCGTGCTGACTGCAGCACTGGGACATTACAGTAATGTGCCCATTCAAATCAAGTGGATGCAAAGATTGCTACAGCAGCTTTTCGCCACGGAACATTTAGCCTTCAATAATAGCATTTTGGGTCCCTCTGGAACCTTCCTCCGCAGATGTACCTGGGATACCTCTCTCCCTCTTCGCACCACAGCCCTGGGCACTACGAAGGGACAGAGTTCATTCTCGTTTTTGTTGATGAGAAAACTGAAATTCAAATAAAGGAACGTCATGCAGAAAATAAGATATGTCATAATAAGATATGACAGTGATAACGCCAGTAATGATAACAATAATAATTTGTGCGCACTTGCCACATGCTGCTTGCTGATGAGACTGTTTACCTGTGTCGAGGCAGGTATAATGGCTCCAGTGTGTGGATGAGGTCAGTGAAGGTTCAGCGACTGGGCCAGGCACAAGGGACAGAAGGAATTCCACCTTGCAGCTAGTTCTCGCTGAAGCCCACACTCTTGACCTGTGTGCCAGGTGAAGCCAACTCAGGGCTGACCCCAGGAAAATTCTAAACTCAGAGAAGGCTGTCCTTTCCCCCATGGCCCTACCCTAGGGCCCTTGTGCTGTTCCTAGGACCTTGACCCTGCTCCTTCCTGCCTTTCTTGAGCAGCATTCCCCTCTCCTAGCCCTTCTAGATTTTCTGGAGCCTTCTTTGGGCAGTGTCCCCAATGCTCCCCAGTGCTTGCCAGGAGACTGATGCCTAAGGGGATCACCTGATTTTCATTGACTGTGTTGCCCACACCCCCACTCCCACAAAAAGCATTTTTATGTATACAACCTTAAGAATGCTTTGCCTGAAGGTGGGAGTCTGGTGATATTGTCAGGAGCTAAGATGGATTCATCCATTGACATTTCAGCGTTGGAGTCCAGCCAGGAAAGAAGCACAGAGAAGGCCTTGGCTGTGTTCACACCTTGCTACTGCGGCTGCCCATTCTTGAGAAGGAAAACTGAGGAGGGCGACACAGTCACCATCAGTTACTGCTGCAACATACCTATTATGTAACTGAATTTTCCAGGACGTGGCTCTGAGTTGTGGGGCAGGGATTTTAAGGCCCATTTGGCAGGTGAGGAAACAGGCATAAAGATAAGTAGTAAGTAGATCTCACGTTTCCTAGTCCTGTACTCCTCCTGCAGATACACGATGCTTTGGCCCAGGCACAAAGTTGCCAAAGTGAACATTTTTTAACTTTTGGGCTGGTAAAGTGACAGTAAAATTTTTTACAGATGCTGTGGCTTCTAGGGGGTCCTTATTGGGCCATTCACTCCATTGGCACAGCTCAGTCTCTGAACTGAGAGGAGCTTCTGGAAATACATAGGACAAAGGGGAGAGGGGGCAAGGCCTTTGACCTTTGCCTTAAATCCCAAATGAAAGGATTCTCTCCCAAAGAATTAAGGAAGCCTCTATTCTTTCTCCTCCCAGATTCCCACACCCTCCCCATTTGAGTCCTCAGAGGAGAGACTCAGCTGAGACCCCTAGGAAAAGGAAGGGCTCTTGGTTCTGTTTCTATTGACCCTTTTCTGTAAGTCCTTTCTTCGGCAGGATGCAGGCCAGGTGCTCAGGTTTTCAAAGGACAATCGCTGAACCCCTCCTGGGGCCCTGCAATTCTCCATGCTAACAGCAGAGGGCGCTCCTGACTTTGGAGAAGAATCCTATCCCGCCATAGCCCCCTTGGTCAGTCTGGCTTTTTAGGGGCTGGGCACAGGAGACAGGGGAGAGCAGTGCTGTGTGTGTGTGTGTGTGTGTGTGTGTGTGTGTAAAATCCTAGGCAGACTGAAAAGCCTGGCCACACCTATGTGTCCCTGCTTCCTCCCTCTATGTGTCTCTGACATCTGCTTCATCTCCAGTGAAGTAGAGGAGTGGTAGGGTGTGGTAGAAAGAGGAGAGACAGCTGAGCTGGGCTTGTGGAGATACTGCTGGCAATGTGGGTGACTCATCTCGAATAGTGTCTTTATCTGCAAGCAGGTCAAACTTACAGTCTTGCCCAGCGTTGCTCTCATGGGAATCTCATTAGGCCCAACTCTAAGTGGGAGAAAGGATGGGAAGGATTTGCAAACAGAAGGATGCTCTAGAAATGCAAAGCATTGGCTGGACCTATTTGTGTGACCTCGGGCATGTCATTGAGCCTCTGTGTGCTGAGTTCCTGCCCCACGTGAGGGATTGTATTAGAAGGTCATTTCTTGAACCCCTTGTAGGTCTAAAAGCTAGGAATCTGTACCCGCATCTCCTCATTTCTTTCTGTGGGTTATGCTGACGCAGGCACTCTGATGGCCACATGCCGAGCTGGGGGCGTGTGTGGACCAAGGTTACCCCTGTTAAGTCACACGAGAGGTCCAATGGCAGCAGGATTGATGTTCTTTTGTTTTAGCTCCCACTCCTTCCTTCCCACCAGGGAAGGAATCCCTACAAAATCCTTAAATCCTGGAAAGCATGTGGTTGACTGTTAGCCAAGGTTGGATGCTAGACTCATTCCACTCTCTGGTGATACTGATGGACCACACTCACCTTATCCAGGCGCTCTGACATGGATGAGGCTTGAGTTGGGACTCAGGAAGAGCCCATGAGATGGTTTTCCTCCACCCAGGGCAGAGTTGTGGAAAAGACTGGGGAAACCCAGGCTCTGGTTTTGGCTCGTTGTTACCTTTCCTGGGCATATAGGAGAACTCTCTAAGCAGCTCTGAGCCTCAGTTGGCTCACCCATGACATGAAAGGCTGGAGACGGTTTCTTTGGCCCTCTTCATTCTCATGTCCATGCTGTGCAGACCCTTGTCAAGCATGTCTAACATCTGCCTCTTTGGAGAAGGGAAAACGAAGGAGGAGGAGGCTGGGAGAGGAGACACCATTTAGGAGGGGAGCAGAGGAGCAAGAATGCACCGGAATTCGTTTGCACCTGCTTGGAAGTGGGGGGCTGACCTTTAAAGACTTGACCTTCCCATGTGTTGAGGTGTTGAGGGAGGAGGTTCTCTACTTTTAAGAAAGTACATCTTGGTGGCAATCTGAATGTCCTGTCTGTCCGTGTATTTGGACAGAATAGAACATCTGAAGACACTCAGAAATCGAAAATAGAACACATCCGGCTTCGGAGGCCAAGCTGTGTACGACGCACAAACATACACGCAACAAAAAAATGCAAGAGCAGTCACACTCACATTGTAAATAAACATTTATTCAGCCCCTGCACACACAGGGACGCACTCCTGAAGTCATGCCTGTGCACGAGCCAGTACACCTGCTGTGAGCAAAAGATCACACGGGGCCCCAAGGCAAAGAACCATTTACCTGAAGAAGCATCGCTTTCAAGATATTAATAAAATACTTAGGCAGATTTTAACTTTAAAAAGTCTGGAGAAGGAGAGGCAGAGGGGCGAGGCAAAGGGGCTGATGGGAATGGGTAAAGGCAGGCCTAATCACAAAGCACTTAGCCCACACGTCTGGGCTTCGGTGTAAGCACCATATTTCATGATACATTCAACCTGATTTTCCAACTCATTGAAAACATTCGCCAGCTGCTGCTGAGTGACTCCGTTTATTGTATACATGAGCTTGCTCTAACAGAGCCCCCTGGAAGAAAGTCCCCAGGGAGAGCTACAGATGAAAAGTGAGCTGGAATACTCAGGGCTGGATGTTTTGGTTGGGGGAGGGGTGGTGGTGGGGAGAACACAGAGAACATATGCTGGAGTTTGAGGCAGGCCAGGTGGGAAGGTTGGGGTTCTGGAAACTTCTGTGGGCATATCCTGTACAGGAACTCTTTTAGTGTCAGCGTGAACTTTCTTCTTGCACCACACAGTGCGCAGTATGCAGCATGTGAAATGACATAATTTATGCCATCTCTTAGGAAAGCTCCCAGGAGCTGGGTCCTTGGGCAGATACCCAACTGCCCGATCTGACATCTACGGAGAGCACATATCACCTTGCAAAGGTCCCTGTCTGTCTTAAGCACCACCTCTTTGGGTCTGCTGTGATTTTCTCTTCTTTCTTCTCCCAGCCACCCTCACACAGGGTCCCTGGTCATGCAGACTTCCCCTCCTGTTCTTTCCTTGTCCCTCTCTGCCTCTGATGGAGGTTTCTAGAAGGAAGAGGACACTTTCCTATGGGCACATGCGTATGAATGGACATGTGACTCTGGCATGTTGGAAGGTTAGATAGCATTCTTCAGAGGAACTGACACTGAGCCGTGAAGTTAGGAGAGAAGGTAGGGAAGACTTTGGAGGAAGGTGGAGGCAGTTCTGGACAAGGCAGGAGGGGACCTGGTCAGCCACGGGTCATGGACACTGACCCCCTCAGCCAGTCATTGTAGCCTGTTCATACTGTAGCCAACAATCAGCTCTTGGTCTGGGATGAAAGTTTAGCAAGCCCTCTAAATTGCCTGGAGACAGATGGGAGCTGAGCGCTCCCACCCCACTATCAGAGACCCCTTCAACCTTGCCTTTAAATCCAAAGCCAGGCCCTGCTTTGCAAGTACCCAGAGCAAGCCCTTCCTGTGAAGTTGGGCTTCCCCTAGTCTAGCCTGGGAATCTGGCCCTTACATAGCTCTGTGAGGACCCACGCATCAGAACTCATCTGTATTAACCAGCTATGTGGCTGTGTATCAGCCAGATGGAGTGGAGGAGGCCTGGCTCCCCCACGGGGCATCTGCTGCCGTCGTGTCCCGCTGAGAGCACCCAGAGCTCATTTCATCCGTTGGTCTCTGGCGTGTCTCCATCAGATGGGAGGTGGGGATGATGGGTTCCTCTCACTGGCCTGGGGTGCGGAGGGGACTTGGCCCACAGCCTGACAGTGAGTCAGAGAAGGCCGAGCTTGGACCTCTGCGTCCCTACTTCAAGGACCGTTGGGTGACCTCCCAGGATGCTCAATTCCGGTGGCTGTGCTATGAATTATTGTTATTAACATTTACATAGTGCTTGCATACTCAGTTGGAACGTCCTCAAATATTCTAATAAATGTAGAGGACAGTGTCTGTAGAATTGCAAAGATTTGACCCTCTGAACCATAGAGGACAGCTAACAGACAGACCCGTTAGATGTTGACATAAAGGCCAAAGTCCGGAAGTGAAATTGAAGCTTGGTCAACCTGCCAATTAGTAGCAGAATCATTTTCCATAACATATACCTTCTAGAAAGTCCCTGATCTCTGTGGTCTAGTATTTCCCTAGTTTTTACTTCTACTTCACTAGGTAGCCTCCATGCCAATTTCCTTTGGGAAAAAAGATATCAAACGGCCCCACAGTGCTGCGCCCACCTCTGAAGGTCGTTTTGAGCATTGCTGATTGTCTAGGCTGTAGGTTGGGGAGGAGGCTGGCTGGGCTTAGCAAGACCCTTAACATGCCTGGACCTGACCCTAAAGAATGAAAATCAAAAGATATGGAGAGATTTTTCTGCCCCCTCTGGGGATAGCCTTCCAGAACCATAACCCACTGTGTCCTTGCTGAGAAGTTATTGTGCTCACGGTGCTAGGCAGTCAGCGGTGGGTTACATACAGTAGTAAGCCTTAAGTTAGATCTGAGGAAGAACTTGCAGTGATCAGTATTGATAGAGTAAAAACTGATCTGCACTTATAATTTTTTTTTTAAATGTCACTTGAAAGCTTGTGTGAGGGAAGGATGGAATCATTTTGGTGCATATTTCAAATAAAGGTTTAGGGATACTGATTATTTTATTATCTTGTTAACATTTTTAGCAGTCCATCGTCTGCTTTCCAGGATGGTTACTGATGTATGATTTCTATGTAACACTGCCCCCCCACTCCCCATACTTCCCAACACACATACTTGGAGCCTGGCAGGCCTGGGCAGTGGCAGTGGGAGGAGCTCAGTGACCTTGGTGACTGTCCTTGGGTGCAGGGACTGGGTTCTCTGAATCCTCCCTGAGCCCCTGTCCCTGGCAGGGCCCCCTTGCTGTCCCTACCAGGCAGGTTGCCCAGTGCGAGTAAGTTCTGGAGGGACTGACCTAATTTCTAGAGTCTGAAGGGTGATGGAGGCCCCAGCCAGAACTCCTGCAAGTGGATGATAAACAGTGTCTATTAGAGAAATAAATAACATCTCTCTAGGAGAGCAGACCCCCTGAGCCCCTCCTCTCTCAAGGAGGGGGCTCCCTGGGCCTTATACTTTGGTGGCTTCTGAAGGGATGTCTCTCTTTCCATCTCCCTGTAGTTCTGACCATGCAGCCAGACTCCTGCTGTCTCCTGACAGACCTCACGGCCAAAAGGAGAAGTAGGGAGCAATCTGGGCCAAGCCAGGGTGGGGGAAGGCTGACTGTCCTTGGAGTTGAACTTGGAAGGGCTGCCAGTCCTGGGAGTCTCTCTTTCTCTCTCTCTCTCTCACACACACACACACTCATTCCCCATCTTCTGTGACACCCAATTATTAGGGAAACTGAAGCTTAGAGAGGAAAAATAATTTGCCCGGGTTTGCCCAGCTAATAAGTGGACAAAGCCAGAATTGAAACCCATTTATATGGGCTTTTCAAATCAAGTTCTTTCCCCTCCTCTGGTGCTGTTCCAGCTGTAAGAAGCATTAGATCACTTGGGGATCTTGTTAAAATGCAGGCTCTGATTCCATAGGTCTAAGGTGGGGTCAGAGATTCTGTATTTCTGATAAGTTCCCGGGTAATGCCAATGTTGCTCTTGGTGGAACACATGTTAAGAAGCAAGGGTACGGGGCAAATACCTCAAGGGGGCAGATCCTGGGAAGCAATGCCTATAAATGGGAGGCTGAGATTATTCTGGAAAATAGGGAGGTGTCAATGCCAAGACTAGCTCAGGCCTTGGGGGAGGCAGAGAGGTCAGGGGTGGGAGGAAAGGGCGGGTGTGCAGTCTGCCCTCCACCCTCCTGGACACGTCCTGCTCTGAACTTTGCACTGGCTGGGTTTCCTGACATGGGTACAAGTTGCGTTTGTCTCAGTGGACACCTGGAGTCAGGAGGGGTACAACATCTGTCTAGTTTCATTTCTGGTCCAAAATTCTAACTTGCTAGCTTGTTCATTCATCGTGTGACTCAGACCTTCTGGCAGATTGACTTTCCTAAAAATGGCTGCAACAATATCTCCCATCCCAGGTGCCATTCTTACAAGGGAACTTTCCAGCTAGAGCTGGAGGCCTGTGTTCTTTCCCCAATGGATCTGAGCCGATGCGTGATTACACCTGAAGTGATGCTATGTGACTCTCGAGGCCAGGTCATAAAAGGCAGCACATCTCCCACCTGGCCCCTTTGAGACACTTGCTGTTGGAACCAGGCCACCGTACTGTGAGGGGTCCCAAGCTGTCCCCACAGAGGCTGTGTGCAGGTAGGCGTTCTGGCCCTTGCAGGTAAGGCCTGGCCGACAGCCAGACGTGTGAGTGAACAGGTCCCCAGTGATCCCAGCGTCTGGTCACTGATCCGGTCACGGAGCCCCTCCGCTCTTAGACTCTTTCTGGCTGAGGCCTCAGATGTTCTTGCGGCACAGTTCTTGAATTCCTGACCAACAGAATCTGTGAACACGATGAAGTGGTGGTTTTTTTTAATGCAAATGCATTCGTGATGGTGTGGACGCAGCCACGGTAACCAGAACGGGCCCCTAAGTCCGGGGCTGCCTGAGGACTGGTGGGTGACAAGATTCAGGGGACAGTGGGGAAGTGGCTCGGCCTAGATCCGTGCAGCATTCTACGCTATAAAGCTGCTTTTCCACACTACGGACCTCTTAGCAATTCTCATTTTCTAGGTGGGAAAACCCCGTTTGCAGATGGTCTTCATGCCAGGGCTCATGGAGATGATATACTTGCTCAAGGCCATGCAGAGGCCAAGGCGGCTCTAGGAAGACCTCAGACCTGATTCCAGAACCAGAACTCTTTCCATGAAGGCAGTACTTCTCAGTCAGCCCTTGACAAATAAAGCGTCGCTGCCTGGCGCGGGGCCACGGCTGGCTGGAGACCTCCCCTCAGCGTGATTCATTTGAGTTTTGTGCCTTTAGTACCCATCATGGGAGAAGAAAAATCTTGAATGTTGTTAATAAATGGAGTCAGAGGAAAGCTCTCGAACGGGGCAGGTGTTATTTATCAAACGTGTGGAATAAGTTAATCAAGAAAAATCAATCCTGGGTGGGTGAGTGAAAGTGTGGCGCCCTTGCTCACTAGTGCTCCAGGATTGGAAGGTAACTAGAATAGTGAGCGGCTTTGGGGGTCTTGGAGCCTCTTTGGCGGCAGGTGTTTTTTCCATCTTCTCTGTATCTGCCGTGAGGGAAGCAGTTCCCATGGGAGGGGGGTGGGCAGCGGCGGTGGGCAGTGCTGTGGGATGGGTTTTACCTGGACGGCCCTCCCCGCAGGAACCCCCTTGTCACATTCCTGTCTGATGGGACGGAAGTAGTCCCCTTCCCCTTGAGTCACAGAAAGGGAGATTCTTCTCTTTTTGTATTCCATCTTTGGGTTTTTTGAGATGAGGCACTTTTGTTTTCCCAAAGCTCTTCTAGCTCAGACCTTCCAGACACGAGAGACAGCATTTTAGAGGATGTGATAGTTCTGTGGCTTATCTTGATGAGGCTGTCATACCCAATTATTTGACAGAATACTAACCTGGGTGTTGCTGTGAAGGCATTTTGTGAATGTGGTCACTATGTAAACTTACCTGACTACGTAGGTTACCCTCCATAATGTGGGCGGGCCTCATCCAATCAGTTGAAGATGTTAGGAATAAAAGTTTCCCTGAGAAGAAGAAATTCTGCCTCAAGATGGCAGCATCAAATTCTGCCCGAGTTTGCAGGCTGCTTTATAGACTTTCTGCTTACTGGCCCCACAGTGACATGGGCCAGTTCCTTAAATGCACGCACACACACATCTGTTGGTTCTGTTTCTCTGGTGAACACTACCCCATACAGATGCTCACCTGAGTGCATCATGTTGTCCCAACATTTTTTATTCTCTGTGACGGCAGTTTTGATCCATGGGTTCAAGTGGGGGTGAAGACCGTGGTGGTGGAGTGGGTGGAAGTTGAGGGTGACATGCAGACGCACACGCGTGGTTTATGAGCCGTGTTGTGTGTGTGCTGTTCCCTGCAGGTGACGAGGAGGGTGTGGTGTGGGAAGAGCACCTGGCAGAGGGTCAGGCGGTGTGGAGGACTTGGTTCTGTGACTGATGATGGTTCTTCTGTAACATGGAGAGGACTCCAAGAGGGATTAGGGTAATTAAATAAGGTTATGGACAAAGAAAGGCAAATCTCATCTGATATCACTTGTATGTGGAATCCTTATTTTAAAAAAAGCCAATTTCATAGAAACAGAAAGTAGAATCGTGGTTGCCAAGGGCTGGGGGGAGGGTAGGAAATGGGTGATCTAGGTCAAAGGGTAGAAACTTCCAGTTATAAGTAGAAGTTGTCCTGTGATCTAATGTAGAGCCTGGTGACTATAGTGAGTAGTGTGGTATTATACACCTGTGAAACTTGCTGAGGGTAGGTCTTAAGCCATTTTGTCTCTCTCATGCACGCACGCACACACACATGTTAACTATGTGAGGTAACAGATGTGTTAATTTTCTTGATCTTGATAATCACTCCCTAACGTGTATATAGATCAAATGATCCCATTGTACACTTTGAATATTTATAATTATGTTTGTCAGTTATTCCTCAATAAAGTTAAAACATTTTTAAAAAGAAAAAGAAAGAAAACACGTAATGGAAGTCAAAGGATTTTTTTTTTTTTTTTTTAAGATTTTATTTATTTATTTGACAGACAGAGATCACAAGCAGGCAGACAGGCAGGCAGAGAGAGAGAGGAAGGGAAGCAGGCTCCCCGCTGAGCAGAGAGCCCGATGTGGGGCTCGATCCCAGGACTCTGGGATCATGACCTGGGCTGAAGGCAGAGGCTTTAACCCACTGAGCCACCCAGGCGCCCCAAGTCAAAGGATTTTTGTAAAACAATATGCACATGTAATTTGGCACCTCTTAATTTTTTTAAATCCCACATGCAGCCCACAAATCATCTGAAATAATTATTGTTTGGAGAGAGTACGGCCAAGGGTGGACATGGGCTTGGTTCTTATTCTGAATGACAGTTCTGCAGAGTTCACACCAGAAGGGAAACAGTAATGGTTAAATACTTTAATTTTTTAGAAGATATTTATTTGTTTATTTATTTGAGAGAGAGAGAGAGAGAAAGTGAGCGGGGGAGGAGCAGGGGGAGAGGGACAAGCAGACTTCAGGCTGAGCCTGGAGCCCCAAGTGGGGCTCATGACCCTGAGATCATGACCTGAGTGGAAATCTAGAGTTGGACGCTAATTGACTGAGTCACCCAGGTGCCCCACAGTTAAATACTTTAAATGAGGTGTATCAGGGATGCAAATATGAAGCTTCTGCACTTGTCATAGGCAACACTGGGAAGTACACACCCAGCGGGAAGGAGCTTTGGTCAGGCTTTCGGGCGGGGGCAGTAAAAGGGAGGAGAGGCGGAGCTAGCTCCTTGGCATTCCTGTCTCTGCTTGTTTCATTTACGTTGCTTACCTTGACTTTTCAGAGGCAGTGATCCTGAAGATTTGGGGGCATGCTAGAACTCAGGAGAATGCCCGTGGACAATAACCTGTACACACCTGTAGGCAGCGCTGAGGACTGTACTGGGAGGAAGAGGAAGGGTTCACATCATGAGCAGAGATGCTTGTAGGATGTTTCTGTGGGCAAACAGAGTGGTGTGCAGAGTGCCCTGGGCCTCAGCTCCCTGCATTGCAGGCCTTTAGGACCATAGGACATAGCCGTCTGCTTTTTTAACTCCTTGCTTGCATGTCTCTTACACTGTGGGTGTAAGGCTGTGAGTTTTATGTGGTCAGAGGCCAACGTGATCCGTATCCCGGCACACGTTTAATGAATAAATAAATGAAGAGCTAAAATGCTCAGTCCACAGGCCATTGTTTTCTGTGGTTGTATCCTTGTGTGCGCTGTTCCAGGGGACCCATAGTAGAAGCAGAGAGGGAAGGGGAGGGGAGAGAAAGAATGGGGAGATAATTAAAGAAATAAAGACAATAATTCCTATCCTTCAGGGGTTTGCAGCTTCCATTGAGGAAGTCAGATACACTCCTACAATGCTCACCATTTGCTCCTCCAAAACATAATGAACTTCATCCTGCGTGTCTCATTGCTGAAGCACCCGCAGCCGGCCTGGGAGCAAGCCCGAGGCAGCCTTCGGAAAAACAAACCCGGTGGTGCCAGGGCATTGGGAGACCAGGTCCATTCTGGATGAGTTTGAGTTGGGGTCCCTCAGGGCTCAATCTGGAGGGAGTGGGATTGGAGAGGGCCTGCAAGCGGGCACTGGCCCTTCTCTAAGCTTCAGGTACACTGGGAAACTGGTAAGACGGCATCTCTGCATCCGGCTAAGATCGATGTCTCTTCCTGCCCATCTCAAGCTGTCAGGGACCCTCTTCCTTAGAGCACATTCAGGCGGCACAGTCTTGCATTAATTTAGAGCTAATTGTCAGGTAATGAATTCGATTTGGCTCACCATATTGAAATCCCTTCTGCTCCCAGCTGAACACCAGTAAATCATTTGCATCACAAATCTCTTTGCTGGATGCTCAGCTTGGCCAAGCTGTTGCTCAGGCCCTCTCCTGGCTCCCCAGATTCCTGGATCTTTGAGAGCAGATGAAAATCATCACATCTCTGTGTTCAAGATGCAAAGCTGGACCCACCCAACTGGAGTTGGGTTGTGTATTTTTGAAAAGTCTAGAACAATGGTTCTCAAAATGGAGTCCCCTGAGCCAGCAGCACCAGCATCCTGCTAACTCATTAGACATTCAAGTTTTCAGGCTCCATCTCCCGAACTAACTGAATCGGAAACTGGGGTGGGGCCAGCAGCCCATGGTTTAAGAAGCTCTCTGGGTGATTCTGATGCACAATCAAATTTGAGGACCACTAGTCTTCCTAGAACATTCCCTCGGTCCACCAGCATGTCCATGTCAGAATTCTTCTCAATTCACTTTAACTCTCTGCAAGGCCAGCTTCCCATTCTATATCTCTGGATTTTTTTTTAGGGGCTTCTGAATTTATTTCTCTTCTACTTCTGTTTTAGCTAGAAATAGATTCCATTACGGAGAAAAAAAAGAACAAATATAAGTGAGTTAAACAAGATAGAAGTTCTAATGTAAAGAAGTTGGGGATAGTGTGTAGCCAGTCCCAGCACACTCTAAGCCAAAGGTGGGTGATGGTTTAGTGAAGCCAAAAAAAAGACCCAGAGATAGGAATCCAGATATAGTTTATTGGGAAAACTTATGTACAGGGGGTCCAGGAGTTCCCGACTGGACAAAGCATCCACTGCTGGGATCTACATGCAATAAGCTTTTATGGCATAGCAACTTCACCTTCCCCTCCTCACATGGCTGGAGTTCCAAAGAGATCAGGGACTGCCAACTTGACATTCTTCATTAGAAGGGAGACGCTCCAGGTTGGCCACCCCCAGTGCCCTTGACCTTGAGTGCTGAACAACATGTTCTTCTGCACCTTCTGTTTGAGGAGAACATAAGGGAGGATAGGATCTCTACATTCTCAAGATAGTGATTAACAAGGGTGTTCAGGGTGTGGTTGTACAAAGTAGCTATCCAGCATGTACCATGCAGATAGGCAGTCCAAAATCAGCTGCTCTGCCATCGTTAGCGTGCCATCTTATGGTCCAGGACATCTGCTCAGGATCCAACCATCATATCTGCACTAGAGTTGGCTGAACGAGGAAGAGAGAAGGGCATAGTCATTCCTTTACAGACACTCCCTGGATGGAAGTACACAGTACTTCCATCTTCTATCTCATTGGTCGAAGCTTAGTCACTTGGCCATAACTACCTGCAAGGGAGCCTGGGAAATGTAGTTTTTATTCTGGGTGTTCTTGTGCCCAGAGAAAAATATTAGGAAATCTTTTTATAAGGAAATGGAGATCAGATATAGGCAGAGCCAACTAGCCACAAATACGGTCTGTGCTACAACCTTTGAGACATATCTATGTTTCAGAGTCTTTGGGCAGGTTCTTACCCATGTTCGTCACATACTTCAATGCCTGCTTCACAACACATGTATTTCAGGAGGCAGTCCTCTGTCACCCTGAGCATTTCTTTCTTGACAGCCCCCGTGCCTGTAGCCTACTACATTCAATCCCTACTGCCTACTGATCCATCTAATTCCCATGAAATTGTGATCCATGGTTAGTCTGTAGATGCCTAGAAGCCACTGTTTGGGCACTGTCTTTTGCTGATGGAGCTTGGATGAGTCCCTCAACTCCTTCAGCACCCAACTCCTCCCCTGTAAAGTGAGGGGATTGGAGGTAGTCCCTGACGTGCCTCCTGGCTCTAGCATGCTATGGCGCTCTTTTTTTTTTTTATTTCCTTTCCCAATGTTTATCACTGTCCTTAGGGTGAGAAGGCAGTGAGCCCTGACCAGCTAAGTACCAGATGAACTTGGCAGCATTGGTTACAAATGAAGGTATGGACTGCAAAGCTGGGAAATACAGCTTGCGGCCTGATTTGGCTGATGGCTTTTGAGAAACCAGTTCTGGAAATGAGAAATGTGATTTGTGTAAAAATTAGGGGAGACGGGTGCTGATAGGGAGCTCAATGATCTGATGTTGCCCCCCCTTGCTCCAAGCTCCATCCCTGCTTACTTCTACCTCCATTTTACAGGTTTGAAAAACAAACAAAAAGTAACCCTGAGGTCCCCAGAGAGGGGAAGTATATTTGTTTTAAGTCTTACAACCAACCAATGAAAAGACAGAGTTGGTGGTGACTTCCTGTTTGTGACCCAAGGGTCACCAAAAGGGCACTGGTACACATATATACATGTATCCTCATTCTTTATTCTAAATGAACCTGGCTGGAAGTAGTTACTTAAATGAGATATACTGGACTTCTGCAAACCTCACTTTTCTCATCTGTTAAATGGAATTAAAAACCACTTTCACAATTTTTTTTTTAAAGATTTTATTTATTTGACTGACAGATCACAAGTAGGCAGAGAGGCAGGCATGGGGTGGGGGAAGCAGGCTCCCCGCTGAGCAGAGAGCCCGATGCGGGGCTCGATCCCAGGACCCTGGGATCATGACCTGAGCCGAAGGCAGAGGCTTTAACCCACTGAGCCACCCAGGTGCCCCCACTTTCACAATTCTTAGGAGGATTAGCTGAAAAAAAAATGTACAAAAAGTCCTTGACACTTTTGCAGGTGTACCATAAATGTTGTCTCTTTTCTGGAGATATGTATTTAAGTGGGCTCTTAGGCATAATAGTCCATAAGCAGACCTACCACAGTTTACTTGAACATCTCCTTAGGTGAGCAATTACTTTTAGGACCCTGCCCCTTCCCCTCCCCCCAACAAACACTGAGTCCAGCCTGAGATAAACTGACCTTTTTGCCTGTGATCTGAGCAGGGGAGGACAAAGGAACCAAAAATGATTGACACTTCTATGTCCTGAGTGTGTCAGAAACTTTATATGGCTTACTTACCACAAAATTCTGATATTCGTTCATCGATCTGTTTGGAGCAAACTTAACGCTAAGGTTGGGGGCAAGATTTGGATTCGGATAGGTTTGTTATAATCATTTCACAAATGAGGTCATGGAGGCCACGAGACACAAGCAATCTGCCCACATCCTGTGGGGGGGTGTTGAGAATTGTGAACACCAAGGACATGTCCAAGTTTGACAGAGAAGGAAGAGTTTTGTTGTGGGCTGGGGAGGGAGGGAGAGATGGGGCAGAGTGGGGGGTGCATGGGGGTGAGGGGATCCAGAGGGCCTGTGAAAGGGTAGGTGTCTACTTCCTAGCTCTGGTGGGGGCCACTCTTAGTCTTAATATTCTTAGTCATCTGTAAAAATGAATCATCTTTCCTAAAGCTTGTTTTTTGAAATTAAAAATTAATTCTAAGTAGAGAAGGGGAAATCCTTTCTTTGAGCACAGAATGCCCAAAGACACTTTTCTGGATATCCTTCAGCCAGCCTATTACATACTGCTACTCCTAAGAGATGGTGTATTCCTATAAAATACGTGGATAAATCAAATGTCTGCCAAAGTGTTCATTTCTCTCATTAATATCCTGTAAGCTTCAGGATCATGTTCAGACCCTGAGGTGGGACCGTGAGACTTCTGACTACTGCATCAGCTGGCCACCTGCTCCGTTTGCAGTCTCTGACCCCATCCCCATCCTTCATACAAGCAGTGACCTCTGCCCCTAGACACACATCTTGCCCTAACTCCCGCTCAGTCACCTGGGGAGAGCAGCCTTCCAGCTCTGTCAGTGAGCTGGTGGTGCCTCTTCTCCGTGCCCACCTCCACTGGAGCACTGACCACTGCATCCGAATTGGCTGTTGGTGTCCTTTCTCCTTCCCCAGGGAGCCTGAGTCTTACCCATCTGCATATCCCCAGTACCTGGAGCCCGGTAAGTGCTTACATTGAATTTAATTGATTATTTTGCAATCTCTAACGTGAATATCAATCATTTGCAAACTGAATACTATGGGGAGGAACATAGAAAATGTGTGGCAAGTTTCCCCTTCTCTGGGAATCTAGTCTTCATGGTGACGTGGGATTGACCAAGAGAGGAGGACCCACAGTCTGCCAGGCGTGTGGCCCAGACCATTGACACCTGCAGATTTAGGGGTGAGGCCAATTCCCAGCAGTGGGAGCCATCAGATAAGCAGAGTCTTGGAGACGGTTTGGGTTGGGTCAGCAGTGATGGGGGAGGCGCAGGAGTGATGGTGGTGAAGGGGAGAGCTGGTTGAGATCAGTGACCAGTGGAACAGTGCCAAGGGGTGGGAGGGTGCAAAGGCCTCAAAGCCAGAACAGGATTTGGTATCATGAGAAACAGGGAGCCACGGAAGGTTCTCCAGCAGGGAGAAACAGGATGAAGTTATGTTTTAGGCAGGTGAGTAAGGGAAAGTGGTGAGCAGAAGAGACTGGGAGGAAGGAAAGAGGTGAGAGGGGCTGCTGCCATCTGACTTGCCCCACATCTGCTCTACTTTCTGCCTCTTCCACACAGCTAATAACTGCATGCAGCCCACACATGGGCCGAGGCACCTCTTCCTGTGTTCACTCTTTCTTTCTTTCTTTCCTTCCTTATTTCTTTCTTAGATTTATTTGAGAGAGAGTAGAGAGGGTGTGCGAATGAGCATGGGGAAGGGCAGAGAGAGAGAGAGAATCTCAAGCAGACTCCCTGCTAAGTGCAGAGCCTGATGCAGGGCTCAATCCCATGACCCTGAGATCATGACCCAAGTAGAAACCAAGAGTCAGATGCTTAACTGACTGAGCCATCCAGGTGCCCCTCACTCATCCTTTGAAAACGTTTTCTGGTGCTACCTACTGTGCTCCAGTTCCTGTGCTGGTGCCAGGGTTGCAGCAACCTGCCCCCAAAGACCCTGTGGCTGAGGACAGACACTACATAAATACACATGGCCACCTGATGACTTCTCACCTATGCTCTTATCGTTTAAAGACATCATTGTGTTATGTGTATGAGCTCTAGTCCTATGCTCCTCTATCCTCTGGTCTCCCCATTCCCTTTGATTTGCCAGTTTTCTCCAAGGGGCTGCCTTCTAAAAACAGCGTGCACTGAGCTGTGGGAAGTGGAGATGCTCTGAGACGTGGTGGGGAGGATCCTTGAAATGCTGATGGGGTCAAATTCCTTACCCGTCTCCCTCCCCTGCCCTTGGGTGCTTGCCCACCAACTGCCCTCCACTATCCCCAGCTGGGGTGTCTGGACATACTGGGCCTCAGGACAGAGACTATGCTGAGAAGCCCTTTGAGGTCTCAGTCCCCAGGTGCTTGATGCTAATCTCTTGTGGCTCCCAGAGTCCACTGACTCCTTACCCTCCTTGTCCTTCTTCATTTGTCCTTCGGGCCTCATTCCTGAGACTAAGGAAGGAAGTCAAAGACACAGAAAAAGATGCCAGGACCTCCTGGGCTCAGTCCCCTGCATGTCCACCCTCCCAGCAGCACTCCCTTGAGGTTAAGACTCTCTAAAGAAGCTACGGTCAAAGCACACACCCTCCCTCTAGGGTGTCTTGACCACATTAAGAGTCAGCCGTTCAGTTACTGGTTGGAAACAATCTTTGAAAGAACTGGTTGGTCTGGGAAGAGACAGACACAGGTACCTGGGATGACTGAGCATGTCCTACGTACTAGGCTATGCTACAGGCATTGCCTGCTCGACCGCCATGTATCCTGGATATAGTGTTCCTTACCCAGTCCAGAGGAATGTGGGAATCTGGGCTAGGGTCAGGATTCAGTTCATTATATTAATTTCGTACATGAGCCAATGAAGGCTCAGAGAGGGGAAGCTACTTCGCTGTATGCACACACATCTTGACAGTCTGGGCTTTGCTGCTCACACTGGTGCAGAAATGCAAGCTCCTAATGGCCTCCCAGCCTGAGAATGCTCCCCCAACTCTGCCAGGTTTCCCAGTTTCACCTACACAACTGTGCCCCAGAGCACCTCTTTCCGTGCGTGGCCCTCCTCCCTTGCAGGCGCTTGCTAACTTAAGCCTGAGTGGAGGAGGCACTGGAACATTCTCTTTTTTGCGCATGGCAGTGGAAAATATTGCAGAGCAAACATAGACCCCTGCAGAGCCACAGAGGAGACTCATTTAAGTTGGCATCAGTTTTGCTAGCTTCCTGCTGAAATATTTGCCAACCTGGCCAAGATTTTGAGCTGCCTGGGTTCCGGGAACACCTCTTCTCTTTAATGTTATCCTTGACTGAGATCAAATTGCCAGAGGTTGCGGAGGCTCCATTATGTGGTTTCAGCTCCCTTGACGTTGGGGTCCAAGCAATGTGATACATGTATACTATGCTTTGCTTACGTGGTTCCTCGTTCTGTCCTTCAAGCTTCAAAGTTGCTAGCTGAGTTGAAGTCTGGCATGGCAGAAATGCTGTGTGCCAGGGTCCAGGCACTGGGATCCAGGGGGGTCCCTCTTGGTCGGCATCTTCCCTGGGGTTCCTGGGGCTGTTGACAAAGTATATTGTCTTGGTTGTTGCTCGTGGCTGCCATGTGTGGTGAGCCAGGCTGGGCCTTATCATCTCTAGTTTGCAGTTCATTGACATACCCAACTTGCCAAGGCCATCCACAGACCCAGGCCCTCTGTTCACGGCTGAGCTCTCCCCTTTGTCCTCTCCACAGAGCCTTCCATGACCCTAGGTTCACGTACAACCCAGCCTCTGTGCTCCCTCCCACCTCTCATTAAAAGGATCATGTAATATGACAGAGACAGGACCCCGAAGGGGACACAGGCTGTCTCTGCCGTCCCCTAAAGTCATCTCATTTCACACAGGTCATCTTCGGAGCTGCCCACCGATGGCTTGCCTACCCTCACAGCATGCCTGTGTGGGCTTCTGGGTGGGGTGTCTTTCTCTTCCCTGCCCTGCCTGAGCAAATCTTAAAATGCACCCATCCTCTCCGGTTCTACTGGTGACCAGATGAGCTAAGAAGGAGAGGTAAATTGTCCCGAAGACTATCCCTCTTGCAGGGGGTTGATGGCGGATTGGGGGCAATGAGCAGCCCCAGGCTCCTATGTATAGCCTCCAGCCCAGTGCCCGTTTCTACCCTGCATCCCCACAATTTGTTTACACAAGTCCCTCCATGCTCTCGCCATTTTGGTTACTTCTGGGGAAGATTGGCCATTTTTGTAACTGTCACCGCAGAAGAACATCTTTTTGGTGCCTCGGGGTATCTGAACTTGTGGTTGAAAAGTAGAGGGCCAGAGGATTGGGCCAATGTGCTCAGGCCTGGTCCAGTTATCCCTTCCAGCCCAGGCAGGCAGTGGTGCGGACTCTAGATCTAGGGTGTCTGGGTTTGAACCCAGCTCTGCCTCTCCCTCACTCCGTGATGTTGGGCAAATTACTCATCTTCTCTGTAGCTGATGAGTAAAATGTGGACATGCTAGTACCTGTGTCTGAGTGCCGAATGAATTAGTGCTTACAAAGCACTTAGACCAGTGCCAAGCACATGCTAAATCCTCAAAACGTCCTAAAAAATGTGAGCTATTGTTATAATTCTGATTATGCTGCTATCTTGCTGTTGCCATTCTTGGCCATCTTAGTAACAACACATAGTATGGGTGGTGCATCTCAGTTTAAAAAGTGTTGATGGTATATATACCATCTCCCTTCTTCAGTGTGGGTAAAGGTTATGCGCAAAGCCAAGGTCACAAAGTCAGGGAGGAGGCGATGCCTCATCTTAAACTTGGTTCCAAGTCCCCCCCAATATCTTTATATTACTCAATGCCACCTCCTATAGAATGGGAGGGAAAGCTGGGAATGACTCAGGAAGACCGCTCCTAATTACTGGGGAAGAAAAACACCTCTGAAGATATCTCATTTTGAGGATAGCATGTTTGGAAAAAAAATAATTACAAACGAAATCTGAAGCCCATCCCAGAGCCAGCTGTAATTCTTTGCCAGCCCTTGGAGTTCAAAGAGGGAGACTTAAGGAAGGTCTTGAGGAGAATTACTTAATTTAGAGCATTGGAAACCCAACAATTATTTGCTTAAAAATAGAATTTGCTGAAACAACTTCCAGCTTCTTATTCTTCTCACTGCATAATAGAGTAATTAGTAATTTGTGTCACTCCAGTAATTTTTCTCCTTCTCATAATCACCAACAGTGATACTGTTGCCATGCCGGGGTTCTAGTACACACACACATACACACACAACACCGACACTCTCCCTCACTCACACACTGACACACTCCCACACAGACACACAACACCGACACACTCCCTCACTCACACACTGACACACTCCCCCACATACACCGACACACTCCCTCACTCCCACATGGACACACTCACACAGATGCAACTCTGACACACTCCCTCAGTCACACACTGACACACTCACATAGAGACATACACTGACACACTCCCTCACTCACAGACACACACACACAGATCCACTCCCTCACTCTCTCTCACACACACAGACACACACACTCACTCCTATCTGATCCCTGGAAGAAGGTAGATGTGAGAGTCTGTGTTGTGTTGTTGTGGATGTTGGAGTGAAAATTCTGTGACCCCCATAATTTATCCCTTATTGTATGGATAAGACACTCTGAGTATGGTTTTCAAAAGAAGTAGAAACAATAGCGGAGAACTGTCAGAGTATTTCCAAATATCATACGGAAGCTGTCATCGAGCACAGTGACCACCTATATTTGCGCAGCTAAAAATCAGGACCTTCGTCTGACAGATGGCTTTGTCCTGAACTATGGGTCTTATGAAGGTACAGAAAGCCCCCACATTTACTTGTACATTTGTTGGATTGAAAAGGATGAAACTATGTAAGAATATGGACGCTCCAAGGAAGTCCAGAGCAGAATTATAAGGGAAACTTACATGAGTTTTAATACCTACCATGGGCTAGATCTATAATCAACTGTTAGAAATCAAGCAAATAACTATTTGGAACAAAGCAACGATAATAGGGATTTTATCCCCAAGTTTATCTGACTGAGTTTTTAAGAGGCTTTAGGTGACTGTGGGAAAGTGGAGAGAGGAAGTTTGAAAGATTGTTCCTTTTTCATGTAATAATCTATTGTATTCAGATTACTATACTATGTGAATAGTACTGTTGCTAACACTTATTGGCTGTTCATCATGTCCCAGGCACTGTACTAAGAGATTTACCTGCATTTTATATATGTCCTTTAATCAATTTATAAATTAGGTATTAATATTATTCACATTTTATATGAGGAATGTGACAGAGACCATGTTGTGAGCCCTAAATCCTTTCTTCTCTTTTTTTCCATTGAAACAAAACCCAGGTTTTACTTAGTGTGGCAGTCTGCCATGCGAGTGGCCTGCATTTTCTGCCCTCACTTTGAAGCCATATGTAGCCATGTGACTAACTTCTGGCTGATGGGATAGAATCAGGACTGGGTGTGGAGTGTTGGAGAGGTTATCGCCTAAGGTATCTGACTCAGGGGTGCCGGGTGGCTCAGTCAGCTAAGTGTCTGCCTTTGGCTCAGGTCATGATCTCAGCGTCCTGGGATCAAGTCCCGCATCTGGCTTCCCGCTCAGCAAGGAGCCTGCTTCTCCCTCTCTCTCTCTGCCCCTCCCTCATTTCGTGCTCTCTCTGTCTCTCTCTCTCTCAAGTAAAGAAAGAAAATCCTAAAAGAAAAAAAAAATGTATCTGACTCAGCCAGGAGGCGCACCCTTTGTGTTGTCTCTCTTGTTTTACACTTCTTGCAGCTGGGACAGCCAACACGGTGTTGTTTCCACTAGGGGTCGAATTTCGCAGTTCAGCCCCATTCTCCTGTTGAGAATTACTAGAAAAGCTAGACAAAATATGTCTTTAAAAATCTGTTTGAGGGACGCCTGGGTGGCTCAGTTGGTTAAGCGGCTGCCTTCGGCTCAGGTCTTGATCCCAGCATCCTGGGATCGAGTCCCACATCGGGCTTCTTGCTCGGCAGGGAACCTGCTTCTCCCTCTGCCTCTGCCTGCCACTCTGTCTGCCTGTGCTCACTCTCCCTCCTCTCTCTCTCTCTCTATCTCTGCCAAATAAATAAATAAATAAATAAATCTTTAAAGATCTGTTTGAAAAAATCTGAGAAATCACAAGTCAATGAAGAATTACTGGGCCGAGTTGTTTGAGAAGAGGGAAACCCAGTGAGGTGAACCTGGATCTTCTGGCCAGTTTTCTCCTGTGAATGTCTGGTCAATCCAGTCGACGTGGCTGAGGGCTAAGATGCTGAGCGGAACTTCTGGCAGACTTAGGGAACGAGGCGCCTGTCAGGGGTGGGAAGCTCTGCTAGAACCCCATGATCTGGTTGAAGTTATGGTTCTTAACATATACAAAGCATATTATCTCTTACTGCATCTTCAAGGACTCTGCTTGGAAGGAAATCCTGGATACTCAGGAAGCTAAGAGAAGGAATATCCAGATGCTCACATCCCTGGTGCTCTGTTCAAGGGTTCATATTGATTTAGGAATCCATTGCTCTCTCTGTCCTTATCATTTCCTCAGAGTTGAGGCCACCAGAAGAGTAGAATAGAAGAGGGAGACACAGTATATCGCACTATTTTCATAACAATAATAATGTGAGTCTGCCCTAATAACTTAGCCCAAGGTATTTGGGATGTTTACTCGTTCACGTTTATTCTTGTATTTCTGCTTTCCTTTCTAGGATGGGCACTAAAGAGGGGACGGGAGTGGAGGAGTATGGACAGACTTAAATGAGCTTATACTTTGGTGGGAGGGAACTTTCCTCATCTTCTCCTGTTCTCTGGGGGTGTGGTGACAACATAAAAAATATATGGCATTAGATCATAGAATAAACATCAATAAATAACAAAGGCAGACATGGTATAGGCCATATTTTCTTACCATAATGAAATCATCTCGGAGGTCACAGAAACACTTCAAGCAGTTGGAAATTTAAAAATACTTCCCCTGAAATTACTAAGAGAGAGAGGACATTTTCAGCATGCAACAGTTCAAAAATAAAAACATTATCTTACATTTGTGGGATACATTCAACACTGTTAATTCAAGGCAGAGGCATAGCTTTAAAAATGCTTTTTAAAAAAGTTAAACAAGAAAAATTAGATTAATTAATTAATTAATTAATAATCTGAAGAAACTAGAAAGATAAGTCAATCAGACATAAGGAACTCAGAACTTAAAAATATTTTAAAAATTCTTTTTTCAAACAAAAATAGTAGATAAAACTAAGAATGAATGTAAATAAATCACAAAATAGACAATTTGCGGCAGACAGGATAATGGCAAGAGAAAATGCAGAAGTAAAATACACATGAGAAAGAAAATGTATTAGCAGATACAATAATTTCAAATGATAATTAGAAACAACTTTATGCTAATGTGTTTAAAAACCTACCTGACATGAATAAGACTGATCCAACAACAATACAAAAATAGATAATCTGATTAGATTAACAAGAAGAAAAAGAAGTGACCCCCTAAATATGCTCTGCTTTTAGGTGATTTTGCTTTTAATTTTTAAAGGAGCAAATAGGGATGCCTGGGTGGCTCAGTGAGTTAAAGCCTCTGCCTTCGGCTCAGGTCATGATCCCAGGCCCTGGGATCATGCCCCGCATCAGGCTCTCTGCTCAGCGGGGAGCCTGCTTCCTCCTCTTGCTCTCTGCCTACTTGTGATCTCTGTCTATCAAATAAATAAATAAAATCTTTAAAAAAATAAAGGAGCAAATAATCCCACTGCCATTCAAACTACTCCAGAGTAGAGAAAATATTAAAACTTACACATTCACTCTACAAAACAAGCATATCCCTAACAGACTTTGAGAGGTATTATAAAATAGAAAGTAACTAACCATTCTCACTCTGTGTAGATGCAGAATTTCTGAAGTGCTCACAAATCAGTTTCAGCAAGTAAAGAAGGGCACTTTATGGTGATTCTGTTGGGTAATTCTGGGAATACAAAAATCATTTAATATTAGGAAATAGAAGATTTTATCAGTCAGCCTAAAGAGAAAATCTCCATCATCTCGGTAAATGTCTAGAAAGCATTTCAGGAAAGTTCTGTACCAATTATGAGTGAACAGGTATAGTAAACTAGAAATAGAGGATTCTTTAAGTGATAAAGAATATTTATATTAAATAATAGCATATATCATAATTAAAAGGAAAACACCAGATGTATTCTAGTCAAAATCAGAAATGAGATAAAAATACCTTGTCACTATATTAATTAATTAATACTATTCTGGATATTCTAGCCAACACAAAAAAATAGGAAACAGAAGTAAGATGGGTGACCAGAAAGTGGAAATCAAAAATGCTGCTGCATGCAGTTAATATAATTGTCTACCCAGAAAACCTAAGAGAATCAGACCACAAACCATCGGAACTAATAATAAATTGGAAAGACGGGTGACTATGAACAAATATACAGAATAAGCACTTTCCCGTTTTAACATTGATAATCAGTTTAAATATATTAGAGAGAACACAGTCCTACCTGAAACAATTACAAAGGTTTAACACGCTAGGAATGATTCAATAATAAGGAAGTTTCCACTGATGAAGATAAAGGAAGAGCAAAATACAAGACTTCCAGACCAGAAGACTGAATATTGAAGAGAGGCAGTGCATCCCCACATTCTGTTAATAGGTTGAATTAATCTTCAGCACAAATTTCAGTGGGAGTCATTTTCACAACTGAAAAATACCTGGAAAAATAATAGATGAACATAGTTAGCTGTATTTTTAAAGAAAAGTACTGATGGGCCTATTTTTCTTTCAGGGAGCAAAATATTTTGAAGTGAAGTGGATCTAAATTAGAGTTTTACTGGGAATTGATTTAGCCAGTTATATCAAGCAGCTTGACCTCTATCACCCAGTAATTCCACCTCTCACCTAACAAAAATTTGAGAGGTGTGGATAAAGTTTTTTGTACAGGAATGTTTATCATGGAGGTATTTATCATACTGTTTCTAAAATCTGCAAAAATTAAATCAGTGATGATCTCATAAATCAATGATGAACACGTTAAAAAATACATATTATTTCACCGTTGTTATGAAGAAGGATCTTTAATAACATGCAGCATATTTTATTTCCCAAAGATGGCCATCTTCCATCCTGCATGTTCTTCTGCTATATGACCTTGGAGGGATGGAGCCTATTTCTCCATCTCCTGGAATGTGGTCAGGCCCTGATCCACAAAATTGTGAGCAAAATTAAATTATTTTAAACCATGAAGTTTTGGTGTGCTTTGTTATACAGCAACAGACAAGTGGGAAAATATGTAAAGGTGTTTTAGGTCTATTAAATGAAAAACATGTTACAAAACAATATATGCTGTGTAATTCTCTTAAAAAAGTAAAGCATAGTACGAAGAATGATTCATGCCAAGATGCTAGCAGTAGTTATTTTGGATCATGGGATTAACTGTGCTTCTCATTTTCTTCTTGGAGCTTGCCTGATTTCTGAAACTTCTACAATGACTACGTATTGTTTTATAATAAGAAAAAAAAAAACAAACCCAGAAGATAAAATCATGGTTTTGAAGACATTTTGATGACAGATAGGCTCACCAAACAACATTGCCTGAAAAAATGTCCTGCAAACACTGCTTGTGAGGGTTTTCCTATTCCTTGGACCTTGTGTTTTCAAGAAGGAACTTTGGCAGGAAAACACATTCAGCTTCTCTCCATGTTTTTTCTCATTTCTCTGCACGAGAGAAGGAATGATTTACTTTGCTGGTGAGCTAAATGCTCTCAGATTTCACTGCTCCTAATTCCTCCTTTGGGGGAGTGTGAGGGTCCAGTGGCTGCTCCCCAGTGGACAGACCTGGACAGGTGGAAAGTGTGTAGGTGGGAGGTGGGGCCAGCTGTGCCTCTGAGATCTTGCTCTGCCCCTGCTCGGAGATCAGAGAGTTTGAAGCAGCAAAATCATCCCAGGGGCAGCTAACTGGGGAAGGGTTGGCCTTAGGAAGCCCATTCCAAAGACTGGGGTGGGCATGGGATGAGAAGTAGAAGTCTTCTTTGTCCACAAACCCCAGCCATGTTCTCCCAGCTTTCCCTGCCAGAATCCTTACCTAAAGCCAATATTTATTCATCAAAGGGAAGAAGAGTGATTGATAATTAGCTTCAAAATGTAGCAGTATCTATAAATGAACCCAATCTGCTTTTACATATTTAAAAGCTATGTATTTATAGACAGATACAAATTGTTTATATTACATCTCACAAGAATTATGGAAGAAAGCACATAAAAATACTAAAAGTGATCTCTCTCTGGATGTGGGGATTGTGTATTTATTTATACTCTCTGTAATGTACAGTGCAGCATAGATGACCTTTATAATCAGAAAGAAAATATTATTAATTTTTAAAACAAAGCATTATTTTCTGAGATTGCTTTATAATCTTGTGTGTCTGGGCTCTTGAGACAGTGGTTGCTGTGCTACCTTCAGGGTCATGCAAACTCTGCCTCCTAGCATCCTTTGGGAATGCCAATTTTCCAAAATAAAATCCTAGGATAATCAGAAGAGGCATGTAGGCTGGGCCTTTTATAGTTTTGGGAAATGAAAATGCTTTATCTTCTACCATAGTGTGAACCATTTGCATCATTTGGAGAACATTTGTGTTGACTGGTTATATCGGTCTGGAAAACAAACATAATTAACAGAGAGAATTTAATATAAGGATTTACTTAAGCAGGTGTTAGAGAACAGAAGGCAAGAAGGGAACATTGAGGTAGCGCAGAGTTGTAATAACTGTAGAAAACAGCTGCCATCTCCATGGCTGGGGCAACGAGGGAAGAGGCTGGGAATTGGGAAGAAGGGCTGGGCCCCCAGAGCACAGGAGACAGCATAATGCAAAGATTTAGGAAGTAATGAGTTTGGGGTACCCATTACCTTTGTTGGTTCTCAAAGTGTCTTTTGTTTTTAAAAATTCTGTTATTTACTTTTATCAAAGTAGAGTTAACACACAATGTAACATGAGTTTCAGGTGTATGACAGTATTCAACAACTCTGTAAGTTCGGCTGTGCTCACAAGTGTAGCTGCCATCTGTCACCATACAACATGACTACGGCATCACAGACTCTGTTCCCTGTGCCGTGCCTCTTATTCCCATGGCTCATTCATTCCATACCTGGAAAACCTGTTCCTCCCTCTCCACTTCACTCATTTTTTCTCATCCCTCTCCTCCCCTCCCTGGCAATCACCAGGTTGTTCTCTGTATTTACTGGTCTGTTTCTGTTTTATTTTTCATTTGTTTTGGTTTTTAGGTTTCGTATGTAAGTGAAATCATATATTTGCTGTCTGACTTATTTCACATCAGCATAATACCCTCAAGGTCTATCCATGTTGTCTTGAGTGGCAGGATCTCGCTGTTTTTATGGTTGAATACTGTTCCATTGCATGTATATATTATATAGATTTTCTTTATCTGTTCATCTTTTGGTGGACATTACAGTTGCTTCCATATCTTGGCTGATGTAATAATGCTAGAATAAATAAATGTAGGTGTGTATATATCTTTAGTGTTTTTGTTTTCTTTGGGTAAATACCCAATAGTGGAATTAATGAGTCATATGGTATTTTGATTCTTTTTTTTTTTTTTTGAGGAATCTCTGTACTGTTTTCCAGAGTAGTTGGACCACCGACAGTGCACAAGGGCTCCCTTTTCTCTGCAGCCTCACCAACACTTGTTATTTTTTGTCTTGTTGACATTAGCCATTCAGATAGGTGTGAGGTGATTTCTCATTGTGGTTTTGATTTCTCATTGTGGTTTTCCCTGATGATGAGGGATGTTGAGCATCTTCTCATATGTCTTTTGGCCATCTGGATGTCTTCTTTGGAGAAATGTCTATGCAGGTCCTCTGCCCAGGTTTAATTGGAATAGCTGTTTTTTTCATTTCTGTTGTTGTTGTTTTTATTTCTTTTCAGTGTTCCAGAATTCATTGTTTATGCACCACACCCAGTGCTCCATGCAATACGTGCCCTCCATAATACCCACCACCAGGCTCACCCAATCCCCACCCCCCCCAAACCCCGCAGATGACATGATACTTTATATGGAAAACCCAAAAGACTCCACCCCCAAACTACTAGAACTCATATAGCAATTCAGTAATGTGGCAGGATACAAAATCAATGTACAGAAATCAGTTGCTTTCTTATACACTAACAATGAAAATATAAAAAGGGAAATTAGAGAATCGATTCCATTTACCATAGCACCAAGAACCGTAAGATACCTGGGAATAAACCTAACCAAAGAGGTAAAGGATCTGTACTCGAGGAACTACAGAACACTCATGAAAAAAATTGAAGAAAACACAAAAAGATGGAAGACCATTCCATGCTCATGGATCAGAAGAATAAACATTGTTAAAATGTCTATACTGCCTAGAGCAATCTATACTTTCAATACCATCCTGATCAAAATTCCACCAGCATTTTTCAAAGAGCTGGAACAAACTTGTATTTGTATGGAACCAGAAGAGACCCCGAATTGCTAAGGAAATGTTGAAAAAGAAAAACAAAACTGGGGGCATCACGTTGCCTGATTTCAAGCTTTACTACAAAGCTGTGATCACCAGGACAGCATGGTGCTGGCACAAAAACAGACACATAGACCAGTGGAACAGTGGAACAGAGAGCCCAGATGTGGACCCTCAACTCTATGATCAACTAATCTTCGACAAAGCAGGAAAAAATATACAGTGGAAAAAATATAGTCTCTTCAATAAATGGTGCTGGGAAAATTGGACAGCTATGTATAGAAGAATGAAACTCGACCATTCTCTTACACGTACACAAAGATAAACTCAAAATGGATAAAAGACCTCAACGTGAGGCAGCAATATATCAAAATCCTAGAGGAGAACATAGGCAGTAACCTCTTCGACATCGGCCACAGCAACTTCTTTCAAGATATGTCTCCAAAGGAAAGGAAACAAAAGTGAAAATGAACTTTTGGGACTTCATCAAGATCAAAAGCTTCTGCACAGCAAAGGCAGCAGTCAACAAAACAAAGAGGCAACCCACAGAATGGGAGAAGATATTCGCAAATGACACTACAGACAAAGTGCTGTTATCCAAGATCTATAAAGAACTCCTCAAACTCAACACACATAAAACAGATAATCATGTCAAAAAATAGACAGAAGACATGAACAGACACTTCTCCAAATAAGACATACAAATGGCTAACAGACACATGAAAAAATGTTTATCATCATTAGCCATCAGGGAGATTCAAATGAAAACCACATTAAGATACCACCTTACACCAGTTAGAATGGCCAAAATTAACAAGACAGTAAACAACAAGTGTTGGAGAGGATGTGGAGAAAGGGGAACCCCCTTCCATTGTTGGTGGGAATGCAAGTTGGTGCAGCCACTTTGGAAAACAGTGTGGAAATTCCTTAAGAAATTAAAAATAGAGCTTCCTTATGACCCTGCAATTGCACTACTGGGTATTTACCTGAAAGATACTGATGTAGTGAAAAGAAGGGCCATCTGTACCCCAATGTTCATAGCAGCAATGGCCACGGTCGCCAAACTGTGGAAAGAACCAAGATGCCCTTCAATGGATGAATGGATGGTCCATTTATACAATGGAGTATTATGCCTCCATCAGAACGGATGAATACCCAACTTTTGTATCAACATGGACGGGACTGGAAGAGATTATGCTGAGTGAAATAAGTCAAGCAGACAGAGTCAATTGTCCTATGGTTTCACTTACTTGTGGAGCATAAGGAATAACATGGAGGACATTGGGAGATGGAGAGGAGAAGTGGGTTGGGGGAAATTGGAGAAGGAGACAAATCATGAGAGACTGTGGACTCTGAGAAACAAACTGATTTTGTTTTTAAATGCCTTTTTTATTTTGAAATAATTACAGAATTACAAGGAATTGCAAAAACAGTACCCCTGTACCAATTGTGGCATATTCCAGCTTTCCACAGTAGTGACATTGGTACATCATTAAACCCAGGAAATAGATTGGCATGATATGATTAATTTGATTATAGACCTGGACCAGTTTTTGCATTTACTCTTTTTTTATGTCTTTGTATATAATTTTATGACATTTTATCACCTATAGAGATTTGTATAACCACCACCACCACAATGTAGATATGAAACTCTCCCATCATCGCAAAGAAACTCCCTCTTGCTGCCCCTTCATAGTCACACTGTCATTCCCCTTCTGTAACCCCTGGCAACCATTGTCTGTTCTCCAGATTTCTATAATTTGTTTAATTATGTTACTGATTGAATTATGTCCCCCTCCCCCCCCAATGTATTTTGGAATTCTTACCTCCAGTATCTCAGAATTGACCTTATTTAGAGACTGGGTCTCTACAGAGGTAATCAAGTTAAAATGAGGTCAGTTGGATGAGCTGTAATCCAGCATGACTAGTGTCCTCCTAAGGGGAGGTTTGGAGACATACATGACCACAGGGAGAATACCACATGAACATAAAGGCAGACACTGGAGTGATTCTTCTCTAAGACAAGGAATGCCAAAGATTGCCAACAAACCACCAGCAGCTAGGGGACATACGCGGTAAGGATTCTTCCTCCCAGCCCTCAGAAAGAACCAATACTGAAGACACCTTGATCTTAGACTTCTGGCCCCTAGGACTGTGAGAAAAGAAACTTCTGCTGCTTAAGGCACCCACTTTGCAGTGCTTTGTTACTACAGCTCTAACAATACAGCTCTGACTAATACAGTAAGTTTATGCAATTTAATTTTTAATAATAATCATGCTTAAAATTAGCTTGCAAAACTCCTGAAATTCTCTTGAGCGAGCTGACTCCAGTATGCCATTGCAAATAAGGGAGCACAGTGAGGCTCATTCTGGGAACGTGGAGAAAACTGGGATTGGAACCAAGCTGCCACTTCCAGAATGGAGAAGCTCTGCTGGCAAGATAGTGATAGGGTCAGGAGGCAGACAAGTAGGGTCAGGTTCTACTTCCTCCTGCAGCCACCCAGAGTCCTTCTAGCATCCCCTGTCCCCTAGTCTATTGAGGATCTAGCTGGCTAAGCAGGGAAGGTGGCTTTGGGAGCCCAGGCACCCTTATCACAAACCATAGAACAGAGAGTAAGTTTGGAGCTGAGAGATAAGAGCTGAATATTCAAACACTGGATTTTTTTTTTTCTTTTAAAGAACGCTGTTCTAGAAACTAAAAGACTGGAGAACAAAAGTCTCTTTTATTCAGCTCTGCTATCATTATGGGTTTTCTCTGGACCATGAAGCTGCTGGCCAAGGGGACAGATACTGCTGTCTCCTTACATTCATATTTTATAATTTATTTTGAGAAACTTTATCACATGTACCTTATTTTGAGCGGCTTATTAAAAAACACTCCTGTTTCAAAAAACAAGTGTGCTGCCTTTCACCTTGTGTCATATTTCCAAGGGCAGATTGACTGTATTCTCTCAAGAAGCTTACTTATTTTGATAATAAAAAAGGTATGGGACAGTAGGATTTGGTATATGAAAATTTAATTTGCAGAAAGCAACTTTTTGAGAACATATGTGTTCTTTAAATACAGTGAGATTGCCTTGTGATGCCTAGAAATCCACCACTCCCCTTGAAAGGAAAAGTGACTCCTTAGCAGAGTTTTGAGGGCAAGGAAAGGACTAATTCACTCCTTGGTAGGCTGGCTCCCCGTGTGGGTTAATTCTTTCCTTGCTAAGTAGCCTGAGATGAGTGGAATTGCTCTTCCTGGCTCCCCAGGACCAGCCCAATATCTTTCCTGCCAGCTCTGAGCATAGAGCAGTCCCCCAGCACATCCCACTAATGATCCAAACCGCTACCACAGCATCTGTGCTTATGACTTTTAGACGCACCAGCGAGAAGGATTCCAACCTGGGAGAGACATTTCTGTGAAAGCCCACATCCTTCTTACTGCACACCAGCCACTTCATTACCTTCTTGGGCATCTTATTTCCAGCTTGTCCCTGAAAAAACAAATGAAAGTTTAATACCCATCCCCATTATACATGTAATGCAGGGTTATTGCAGAAATCTTCAGAAATATAGAAAATTCTGGAAAATAAAATGCAATTTGAGGTCATGTGGCTTAAGTGTCATAGGAAAAGGAATAAAATTTATGTGTTTGCTCAAAAGATGATGTGATCTCCACCACCCCCCCCCCGCCCCGTCCATAGAAATGTATATCTTGAAGGATAGTGAGCAAAATGTGATGTCGGTAGCCTTTTTGCTTCCCTACCTTTGCGCCAGGGGAGAGCTTAGAACTGCCTCATGGACCCAGCAGGGAGTCTCCAGGTAAGCCTGTGAGACTTACCTCTCCTTCCTTGTTCTCTCAGGACTCTGGTCTTTGACAATTCAGTTTTGGAATGGTGGCATCTTTTGGAAAGAATCCTGCAGGTGGCGATGATGCCAGGACAAAACCAATTAGAGAAAGTGGAATACTTTGTCATAATGGTCACCACTAAGATCTCAGTTGGGATGGCGAGCCATAAATATGTCACTCTAGTGGGTAATTTGGGGAAGTACAGTGATAGGGAACTCATTGGAGAAAGGGACTGTGGGAGTGTCCATTCCTGCCAGTGTTTTCCACCTCCCTTACTGGGGTCCTGGACCACAGGTGTGGTCCCTAACTTCCCTCCTCTCGCCCTCTCTTCCCTCTACCCCCAATGGCAGGAATTAGCCCTTTAGTGGTCTATCTCCAGGCGGGACCCGCCATTCATATGTAGATCTGCACCCTGCCAAGGCTGGATTGAGACATCACCTGCCTCACCTAAGAGAAAACTGGCTCTGCAGGAAGGGGAGGGGAGGAGACAATAATTAACATGAAAATTTTGACGGAAGTTGTTTTGGTGTCTTGCTCTTCAGCAAGGGATTGAGAGATGGTATAACAGCTGTTAAAGCAAGGACTTTGGGTCTAGACTTGGGGGTCCAGTCTCAGACCTGCCAGTTACTTGCTGGGTGACCTTGGCAACTTATAACCTTCTCACGCGTCAGTTTCCTCATGTGTAAAAAATGGGGCAAGTGCCATTTTTGCTGTGTTTTCAGTGTAAAAGAATAAAAGTTGTAATACACGTGGTATTTAATCCCGCACCCCCACACGGTGCTCGCACAGTAAGTGGGAAGCAGTATTTAGAATGGGATTCCAGGGGCGCCTGGGTGACTCAGTGGGTTAAGCCTCTGCTTTCGGCTCGGATCATGATCTCAGGGTCCTGGGATCAAGCCCCACATCGGGCTCTCTGCTCAGCGGGGAGCCTGCTTCTCCTCCCCACCCGCCTGCCTCTCTGCCTACTTGTGATCTCTGTCTGTCAGATAAATAAATAAAAATCTTAAAAAAAAAAAAAAGACTTTAGAATGGGATTCCAGGAGAGGAAGTGATGTCAACATCTACCCACACTCTTCGGAGGGGTGGGATGCTGGGGCAAGGTGACCAAGAGTGCAAGCCCAGGAGCTCCACCTCTTGTAGAGAACCTGAGAAGTGACTGACTGGGTTTGGAGCTACTGAATGTCATATGGGCACAGGCCAATTTGTCTTCAGCTGCGTCCCTGAGGTCTGGATTTCCCAACCCCCATTCCCAAGCCTGAGATATATCCCTGGGGGGGGAGGCTGGAAAGAGGAGAAAAAGAGATTATGGGAGCAGATACTAGAGAGAGATCAGAAATTCAAAGGGCAGTGGGATCCTAGGAGGCAGCAAAGTCCTGTGAGCTTCCAAGGTAAACAACCGGTGCAGCCCAGGGTGGGAGGTGAGCAGATTTAACTCCTGCTCTGCCTTCACCTGGTGGTGTGACCAGGAAAAGTACTTCCTCCAACCCTCCCCTGTGAAGTGGGGATGATGCTGTCCCTGCACCTGCCTCTCGGGGTCATTGTGAAGATGAGAGGGGAGGATCGTTGTGAATATGCTTTAATCAGAAACGTCCTATAAAAAGTTTTGTGTTACCATAAAAGAAGTGACTGGTGTGAATAAATAGCCTCTTTCCTAACTTTACACCTAAGCTAGGTCCTTGGGCTTCTCTGGGGAAATTGCTGCTATCACCCAGAGTTGCAGATTGGTTTTAAGTGTGGTATTGAGCTCCCCAGTAGCTTGAGAAAATGAAGAACAGAGGGTGGGGAGGAGGAGAGAGCAGAATGTAATATGTACAATGTTTTGTTCTTTGTAAAATATTTGTATTTTATAATATTTTTGTTCTTTGTAAAATACTTGTATTTTATCAAATGTTTGCTGAGCACCTACTTTGTGACAGGCGCTCAGTGAAGCAGGCACTACACACAATGGTAAAGAGGGGGCTTATTCCCTGCCCAGCAGATGAACCAGTAAGCAAGACCATAATACCGAATATCCTCTTTCATTCCATCTCCATCACCCACATCTGCAAGTACAACCTAGACATTGGCATCATCTGAATCTGCCCCACCTTCAAGAGCAGTGATTTAAAACTCCTAATCTTCAAGGTCACGATAAACATTTGATCTCTAAACTTCGTGGAGCCCCGACACTGCCTAGCAGTTACCCTGTACCTCCTGGTCCATTTGCCCTTCCCTCTCCCAGGTGACCGTTTTGTGTTTCCCTCTCTCTTCTCAGTCCCCCTTCTCCCCATCCCTCTCTTTACTCACCACTGATGCTCTTTTTTCGCAATTCACTGAGAAAATGAACACCCTCGGCAGAGAATTTGCAAAAGCTTCCACCCACATGTGGACCTACCAACCCACATTGCTGTCTTATTTCCCACGTTATGGGTCTCTGCCAGCCTTACACCAGCCCTCCCACCTGAGGACTTGCTCCCTTCCCCTCTCCTACTCAAGAACAGTACTACAGCAGTTCTCATCCTTTGGTCCTGAATTACTCATTTGTACTCACTGTATTCATTTTGTTTCTCTATCATGCTGACCATTCCCATCCATGTTCATTTATGTTGGTACTGCTTCCATTTAAAAAACCTTCAAGTCTGTTTTGGGCCTCACTCTCCTTTCCAGCTATCACTCCATTATCTTCTTTGGTTTACAGTGAAACTCCTAGAAAAGTTGTCTGTACCCACTGGTTCCCATTTTTCTCCTCTGTGGGTTACTGTGCAAACGAATCTTCTGAAGGTCAACAGTGATGTCCACATTATGTCCACAGTGATGTCTACACTACATCCACAGCGATGTCAACACTATGTCCACGGTGATGTCTACACTATGTCCACAGTGATGTCTACACTATGTCCGCACTATGTCCAGTGGCCATATTCTTTGGTTGTCATCTAACTGGACCTATCAGCTGCATTTATTATTTTTAAAGGATTATTTACTTATTCATTAGAAAGAGAGAGAGAGAGAACAAGCAGGGGGAGTGACAGGTAGAGGCAGAGGGAGAAGCAGGTTCCCTGCTGAGCAGAGACACCCCCCGCCCCCGCAATGTGGGGCTTGATCTAATGACCCTGAGATTATGATCTGAGCTGAAGACAGATGCTTAACCGACTGAGGCACCCAGGTTCCCCTATCAGCTTCATTTAATTTGGTTTTACATCTCTCCACCTTGACATGTTTTCTTCTTTTGGCTTCTGGGGCAACCTCTTTCTTTTGGCTCTCCTTTTTCCTCACTGGTCCCTTCTTATCAGTCTCCTTCTCTGGCCTTTCCCATCTCCTTGCCCTCTAAACCTGGAGATGTCCCAGGGCCTCATGCTCAGAACTTTTCTTTTTTTAACCCTTACTCTCAAGGTGACCTCATCTAATCCCATTGGCTTTAAATATCATCTATTTAAGTACCACCCATGTGCTGATGGCTCAACATTTCCTACCTCCAGCACTGACTCTCTTTGGAACACCTTACCCCAGCAGATGCACGACAGCGCTCCCTTGGGCACCTCCAGCTTAACAAACTGGAATCGAGGTAGTGATCTGCACCCAAAAGTTTCTCTTCCCACAGACTCTAAGATAAACCTCACCTTCTCAGTTCCCCAGACTCAAACAATGGAGTTCACCTTGAGTATAAGGCCACTATTCCTATTCACAAGGGCTCCGCGCTATGAACTAATCACCTCCCAAAGGCCTCATTGGGGTTTAGGATTTCAGTATATGAATTTTGGGGAGACACGAATATCCAGTTCTTTGTCTACACATTAGTGAGTCTTTAAGTTAGAGCTTCCGCTCACATCCTTTGCTGGCTCTTGCCCCAAGCATGTGATACCCCTGCTTCTCTCAATCTTACCGTATTTCCATTTCCATTTCCCAGAGGTATCTCAGACTCAACAGGCTAGGACCAACTCATGCTCCCTTCCCTCTGGGAGCCCCTGCCCAGTTCATGTCTAATTTTCTGTTTTTCATTTTTGGTGTTCCCTGTTTCAGTGAGTGATCCTGCAGTCCACTAAGTCAGAGATCGAGTTTTCCTTGAGACTTCTTCTCCTTCGTTATGTCTGTCAAATCCACCATAAATTCCTATTGATTTGATTTCTGAATCTCCTCCCAGTGTGTCTGCTTCTCCCCATATCTGCCAGCCCCTGAGCCTGCTGTCATCATGGCTCCTCAGGCTAGCCCCGAAGTTCCCTACTGGCCTCTCTGCTCTTCCATGACCTCCCCAAGCACTGTGGTTAGAGTGATCTTGCGCAGAAACAGATGCCATCATGTGAGTCCTGACCTCTAACCCACCTCCTACTTACAACCTTGAACAGCTCACTTTTCCTCCCGGGATTAAACCATGTTCCTTAGTGTGGCCTACGAGGCCTGGGCATGGTGTTTTCTGGCTAGCTTCCTGACATCATGCACCTCTCTGCTTCATTCTCTACCACTGCTGCCCTGACCTTCCTAGAATTCTGCTCTGCCTTGCTGAAAGATCTTTGCATCAGTCTTTCCTTCTGCCTGGAAAGCTCCTCTCCTCCCTTTGCCTGGTTAACCCCTGCTAGTCCCTCAGATGCCAGCTGGAGCATCCCACATTCTAGTCCAGGGCTGGCTTCTTAATTATATTCTGAAATAGAACTTTCTGGGCACCTGGGTGGTTCAGTTGGTTAAGCGTCTGCCCTTGGCTCAGGTCATGATCCCAGGGTCCTGGGATTGAGTCCTGTATCGAGCTCCCTGCTCAGTGGAGAGCCCGCTTCTCCCTCTACCCCTCCCCCTGCTCATGCACGTGCTCTCTCTCTCTCTCTCTCTCTCTCTTTCAAACAAATAAATAGATAAAAATAAAATTTTAAAAGAGAAATTTCTTTGTAGTACTCATGCCACTTTGTATTATACACTCACAGTTGTGATTTTTTAAAAAGAAATTTATATGTTTTCTTTACTCCACTAAAAGCTCTGTTAGAGCATGGGCTGTATCTGATTTTGTTTACAGCTACATCCCCTGGGCCTACCTTAGTGTCTGACACAAAGAAGGTGTAAAAAGTATTTTCAAATGATCAACTGAGCACAAATTATAATACATGCTAAGAAAGAAATTACCAGAATGCAGAGGTAGAAAATGTAGCTAATTAGGATGGTCAGGGAAACCTCTCTAAAGCCATAACATGTAAATGAGTTCTGAAGGAGGAGGAGGCGGCAGCCAGGGGAAAAGTGGGTGAATGTATGTATCTCTGGGGAAAGGGCTGAGTATAATCAAAGGCCATGAAGTAGAGAGTTCTGTATCTTCAAGGAAAAAAGGAGGCCTGGGTGGCTAGAGTGTAGTGGCGGGGGGAGACAGCTACAGGATGAGCTGGGAACATTAGGCAAGGCCCAGATCGTTTAGGATTTATTGGTCATGATGAGACATTTGTGTTTTATTTGAGGAATAATGAGAAGCTATTAAAGGTTTTAGGGAAGAGGCATGCCCCCTGACCTAATTTCTGCAGAGATAATAGACTGTAGATGTGGAGGACCGGGAGCAGGAACACCCGGCGAGGATACCCTCCAGGTGAAAGCCGGGCTTGGGATGAATCACATATTAGGAAGCAAATGAAAGAGAGGTGGATGGAGTCAAGAAATACTTTGGGGGGGAGAAACGAAACCAGCAGGACTTGGTAATGGATTGAATTAGAGGCAGAGAAAGGTTATAATTAAGGAGGTGTCCTCCTGTCCTTACTTGAACAGTTATGTGGATATAGAGATGGAGGAGTGTGAAGATTTGAGGGGAAAAATCGAGGATTGAGTATCAACTTTATTAACAAGGAGATGCCCATGAAATATCCAAGGGGGCATTTTCAGGAGGTGGTTGTGTATGTGCATCTGGAACTCAGAGGACCGCTGTGGGTTGCAGATCTAAATTTGGGGGTCACCAAATTACGATGGTAATACCAGTAATTTTTTTTTATATTAATTTTGGTAATACCAGCGAGAATGCATATAATCACCTAGGAGCATGTGAGGACAAAAGCAGGAGGCTAAGCCCTGGGAAACACTAACGTGTGAGGGTCAGGTTATGAGATGCTTACAAAGAAGACTGAAGAGTGACCAGGGTGGAAGAAAGACGCCCAGGGGAAGGCAGGCTTGTGTCAATAAAGAAGATGTTATTGCCTGAGCCAGAGGAGGCTGAAGGGCCAAGTTCTCAAATGTACTTAATGCCACTCAACTGTACACTTAAAATGGCTCAAATGATAAACCTTAGGTACGTTTCACCACACACACAGACATGCAAAAGTAGCAATTTGTGTGAGTTATGCTGGCTGAGAGTGTGTTGTGTCAGGAGCTCAGAATGCAGAAGATGAAGGGGCTGAATGGGGCCAGGAGTTAAGGCCACAGTCCAGGACACACTTGAAGATGAGAGCCTAGCGCAAGTCCATGAGCAGGCGCAGGGCAGAGACGGGGCCCCGGACACTCTGGTCTTGAACCCGGAGAGGTACCTGGCCACTTTGTCAAGGCTCCTCCCTTCTCACGGCAGTCTGCTCTCCTGATGCCAGGAAAGGGATGCTGGCCTGGGCTGCTGTCCCCTCAGAGGCCCCTCAGGGACACTGCATGGCCACATGGCCGGCCCGTGTCGGATGACCATGAACCCAGAGCAGCGAAGAAGCCCTGAATTTTCTCACCAGTTGCTCCATCACGGCTTGTGTCAACTTGAAATAAATCTGCATTGCTGGTGCCCAGAGACTAGGAAGGCCTTCCAAACCAGACATGCCTCCTACACAGTGAGAGGTGGGATGCGGAGAGGGGTACGGAGCCTTCCTTCTTTACTGGATCCGGAGAGGCAACTTGTGTTTCAGAAAGGAGACAGACTTATTCAGTGATTCAACATATATTTACCGCAGGCCGACTCCATACCTCAAGATTCCTGCCCTTAGGGAGCTTATATTCTAATGAGACAGACAGACTACAGTAGGCAAAATACATAAATGAGTAACACCGGGGTGGTGATAAGTGCTTTTCAGACAAATAAAGCACAGTAAAGAGATAGGAACTGTTAGGAGGGTATTCTTTTATGCATTAAATTAAAATTGCATAAAACTAATACGCATGATATTAATTTTGCACAAAATAAATACCATGCATTAAATAAATGCACAACCGGTATAATTTCATATAGTGATCAGTACTTTCTTAGTCTGTTCGAGCTGCCATAATAAAAGACCACAGACTGGTTGGCAAAGGGACCACAGAGATTTATTTCTTAGTGTTCTAGAGGCTGGAAGTCCAAGAGCACGGTGCCTGCATGGTAGGGTTTGGGCCGAGGTCCTCTCCTGGGTTGGAGACTCTTGACTTCTTGCTGTGTCCTCACAGGGCAGGAAGTGCAAGGGACTCTTGGGGGCCTCTTTCATAAGAACACTAGTTCTGTTCACGAGGGCTCTGCCGTCCTGATGACCAAGCACCTCTCAAAGGCCCCACTCTCTGAAACCATCACAGTGGGCATTAGAATTTCAACATAAGTGTTTGTTGGGGGGGAGACAGACCTTCAGATCGTAGCAAAGACAGTGAAGAAATTAAAGTGGGGCAAGGGACTAGGGAGTGCCACTGGGGAAAGGGCATCTAGGATAGATAAGGTGAACTGGGAAGGACACAGTGGTACATCTGAACAGACACTTAAGTGATAGGGACATCGGTCCCAGTGGCAGGAATACCAAGGAAAAGATCATGAGGCAGGACAGGTTGTAGTGTGCCTGGGAAAAGCGAGGTGGCCACGGAGGCTGGGCAGAGGCTGGGGAGGGTAGGAGGAGGATGAAGAGCTGAGCAGGGAGAGGCAGGGGCTGTGGAGAGCAGGTTGGCTTTATCCTGATGTGTTGGGAGTTTTAAGTATGCATAATCCGACTCATATTTGGAAAGGCACCTTCCTTCTGCTCTGTGCAAGTTCACCGTGGGGAAGCAGGAGCAAACGTAAGCAGGCTTTTAGAACAATGTGGCAAGAGGTGGTGGGGACTTAGTCTGAGATATTCATGGTGAGAGGGATGAGAATTGGTCAGATTTAGGCATGAAACAACTGCAAGAAAAAAATATATAAAAAAAGGTAAGTTGACATCGATCGAGCCATGCCCCGCACCAGCTGCTCCCCTAAACTCCTTAATTCTCGTAATGACTCTGAAAGAAGGTCTCCTTATCCCTGGTTAGTGTCTAGGGAAGTGGAGGCTTATGAGGGGAAGCCCTATGGCCAAGGCTGCCATGTGTAATTAGTGCTATTGTCACTGAAACCCCGGTTGTGTTGACTCCAAAGCCTGTGACCTTGGCTTTGGTACTGCACTGTGTAGTATCCCTGACAGGTCAGTGCAGGGTGGAGGCGAGGCGGGAGCCATACCTGGCACAGCAGAACAGGTGTAAGGGTGAGGAGCCAGAGAAGGAGGGAGATGAGGTGTAGGCAGACAGCTTGGGGTCTGCTCCTCCTGACCCACAGACTGAGGTCTGCAGCCTGTGGCGTGAACGGAAGTCCTCGGGACAGTTCTCTCCACAGGCTCTGTGAGGTCACAGTACTCAAAGCCCTGCTTGGGTCCCCAGGTATTCAGAGTGGATGAGAGAGGCGTTCTCCCCATTTTTACTTCGGTCAGAGCACCATGAGGGCTCTGGGGCATGGGATACCTGGTGGATGATTCCTTGGGTCTGGATTTCTAGAAACACTTGCCTAGGGGCATCTGACAGTGTTCTGAGCTCTGAATAAGCTCTGGTCAGTGAAATTTGAGTCACTACTGTTTGTGTGACCTCACAAGCCGGAATATAAAATAATTTTCAGGTCACATGGTCAGTGTGTCAGATTGCTAATGGTGGTTTAAGATCATTTAACACCACAAGGTCAGGGGTGCCTGGGTGGCTCAGTAGGTTAAGCATCTGACTCTTGATTTCAGCTCAGGTCATGATCTCAGGGTTGTGAGATGGAGCCCTGTGTCAGGCTCTGTGCTCAGTGGGGAATCTGCTTGTCCCTCTCCCTCTCCTTCTGCCCCCCGCCCCGCTCATACTCTCTCAATCTCTCTCTCTCTCTCTTTCTAAAATACACAAGTAAATCTTAAAAAAAAAACAAACAAACAAACAACAAACCATGAGGTCAAATCCACACACAGATATGCCTGGAAAAAAAGGTCAAAATCTTTTTTAGACCCAATTGCGTTCCACACAGCAGAAGGGAGGGGGATAACATTCAGGCGACAGCGCCTCTCAAGAGCTGGAAACACTTGTGCGAGGGTGTTACCAGAATTTACCCCTCAATGGCTGAAGTCATGGGAGTGGCTAGGACTGGCCCACGAGAACAAGACGTCTACCATCTCTTACCGGCTGGAGGCCCAGTGCAGTTCCGCTCTTGTTCAGAAGCACCCGAACCTCCGAGTAAAAGTCACACATCAGTGCCTCGTGTGGAAGCATCATCTTAGTAATAACTTGCGTTGCGCATTACCAAGTCCACTCACATCCCCGGTGTCATGTGCCACCATTGCCAAGTCCCGGAGGAAGCTGAACAGGTAGCTGTTACTGATTTACAGCTCTGTAAAGGTGCCCAACAGCATTCGTCATCAGGGAACCGCAAATCAAAAGCACAGTGAGATCCCGCATCACCCCATAGTGTGACTATAAAGACAACAGCAACAGCAGCAGAAAACCACATGTTGGTGAGAATGTGGGGAAGTGGGAACCGCGATGCCTCGGTGGTGGGGTATAAAATCGTGCGGCCACTTTAGGAAACAGTCTCGCAGTTTCTCCAAAGGTCAGTAGAACCCACTATATGAGTTCAGTAATTCTACTTATACGTATGTGTCCAAAAGAAATGAAAGCAGGGACTCAAACACAGCCTTGTGCCCCCATGTCCACAGCAACCAAGAGCTGGAAAAAACCCAAGTGTCCACTAATGGATGGATAAACAGAACAAGGTCTACTCTTATAGTGTGACAATATTCAGCCATAAAAAATTACAGAAGGTTCAATTTATTTTTTTAATTTTAATTTTAATTTCTAGTTCACATCTTTTCATTGACTATCAACACTTAAAAACAAGGAGGCTTGATAAAAACAGGCAGAGAAGTTGTTTCCTGTTCTCTCTCTCAAACATGAAAGACGTAACAAACAAGGTCCCATGTGTCCATTATCCCAACAAGTCTAGGATCACAAAGCACCATGATGAAGGGTATAACCCGAAGCCACAACAGTGTTCTTCAGTCACCTTTTCTTAGGTTATCAGTGCATTTCTAGGATCTCTTGATTTCTTGGCAATGATTCAGAATCCCTAGAAGACAAATGCCATGTATAGTGAGAATGTCCCAAGTTTCCATGCCATGTCATTTTTTTGTTTGTCCAACATCAAAACTTGTCAGTGCCAGAAGTTTGCCTCCAGAGCCAAGGTCTGTAGAGACTTTCTCAGACTGGCTGAGGAGAGACCTGCGTTTGCTGACAAGAGGGCCTCATCATCACAGTCAGCTTTTCTCCAAGTGTCCTGAGAGCACTTAGTATCTCCACTTTCTGCTGGGCGTTCAGGCCTCTTTCCAGCTTCCCTACCATGAGATCTCCATCCAGCTCCACTCACCTTGTCTGGAGCCAACCCGACCATTTCTTTGCAAGTAATCTGATGATGTGTGGGGTCTTAATGGCCTGGCTGACAGCTGCCTGGATGGCAGTTGCATTCCACTTGGCTCGTCTACCGGAGTCATATTTCCAGACATGATTTTCTTCAGTGACATCATTAAAGTGGCTTTGTTGCTCAAGAGTTTCCTTTATTGGTTTCTTCCTATTCATATACATCAAGTTCCTCTCTTGTCTCTTAGTACCCAGTGCTGACCGGTCCCAAAGTGCATGAAACTCCTACCATTGACGTTCGAAGTGTCTTGAACTTGAGGAAGGTGAAATTGTTCATCAGGGCTACAAGAGGCTCGAAGTTCAAACTACTCGGGGGTGGAGTTGGCTGTGGGTTCCAGCTTGGTGGACACTCCCAGTGGGAGCACTTCCCAGAAGGTACAATTTCAAAATGATTCCATTTCACTTTAAACTATTTAGAACTCTTGGGGCGCCTGAGTGACTCAGTAGGTTAAGCCTCTGCCTTCGGCTCAGGTCATGGTCTCAGGGTCCTGGGATCGAGCCCCGAATGGGACTCTCTGCTCAGCAGGGGACCTGCTTCCCCTCTCTTCTGCCTACTTGTGATCTCCCTCTCTCTCTCTCTCTGTCAAATAAATAAATAAAATCTTAAAAAAAACTATTTAGAACTCTTATTCTTAAATAGAAAGCAAGAAATGGTCAGAAGTAATAAGATCAAGTACTATCTTCCTTTTTACTCCTTCAAATAATTGTTTTCTGGCTTGTTCTTCCGTGATTGCCCGTCTCCAGACGCACAGAGCACAAGTCATTGAAAGGCCAGTGGCTTTTGCATGGTGCCAAATATATGTACTGATGGGAAGTTTGGAAGGGCAAAGAATTAATCAGACATAGTCAGCCTACTAATTAAAATAATCAGAAACACCAATTTAGAATTAGACACTTTGTTTCTTGCCACCTGGAAATGGCTAGGGATGGAGCTTGGGACTGTCAGTCGCAGGAGTTCCAAGTGTCCTCAAACTAAGGAACCCTTTTACAAACCCTGTTCACCCTCTGAACCCCTTCTGGTGTCCCACCCCCACATCCCCTCCAGTGGTATTTGATGTCACTGTGCTGAAGCAGGACCAACCGCTGGGCCAGGACATCTCGTCTTCTCTTACCTGGTGGTACCTCAGTTTCCAAAGCATCTCACCCACATCTCCATCCCGTTCCGCTCCATGGAGAAGTCCAATCGATAAGGGATGGCCCATCTGAGCTGGTTGTTAAGAGAAAAGTATCCAAGGATGCTGCTTCATACTTCAGTGTGAATCACTGTTTTGTCCAAAGGTGTTAGATGTCACAGGGATGTTTTGTTTTCTGAGGGTATAGCTTGGTAACTCACGCCGGTGAATGTTATGGAGGAACCTGAAACGAGGATTTTCTCTCATCTTTCAGGTTTCACGTGTTCACTCAGCAAGCATCTCAAAAGTCCTTTCCCTGTGTCAGAAACTCTGTTAGGTGCTGGAGTTATAAATATTATAAAGAAAATGGCTGTCAGTGTAGGGGATAGACAATGGTGATACATCTTGATGAAGGCTATAATAATGACATAATGTGAACATTTGTCAGAACTTTTATTATAGGGGATGTTAAATGTCCTTGTCTTTTGAGTCTCTTGAACTTAGGAACTTAGGAGGAGAGCAGAGATCATTGGCCTGTTCGCACTGTGTACTGGGGAGTGCCTAGAACAAACCAGCCATGTAGAGGGCGTTCAGTGAAAATCCGTGGAATGAATGAATAAATGAATACATTTGAACAGAGGGCCCAGCTCCAGAGCATGGTGAATATGGATGGGGCTGCGGTTTTGCAGGGAGTCAGGACTTTCCGTGGCCTGTGCACGTGTGCACTCGTTCTGTCTGCCCTCTCCACTCTAGCAAAAGTTCCACTCTCCTGTGGCCCTGGTGCTTTGCCCTTTGTTATTTTCTTCCATGCGCCTTTCCGCTCCTGCCCACGTCCCTTGTCTTTGCTCTCCTTTGCAGCAAACCTCAAGCAGGTTGTCTACACCCGCTACCTCCACATTCTCGTTTCCCCACTCTCTCCGGTTCACTTCAGTGAGCCCTCACTCCAGTCTGCCCACCAAACCTGCTCTTGTAAAACCCACCTCTGCCCTCCGTGTTGCTGACTCGTGACTCTGAGCGTGCATCTTGCTTCCATAATAGCAATGTAGACAGGGATGATCTCTCCTTCCTCCTCGACACCGCCTCTCCACCTGGCTTCCACTCTGGCCTCATTTCTGGCTGCTTATCGGACACTCCTTGTAGCCTGCTCTCCTCCTCTGCTTCCCTCCTTCCTTCTCTTGAGTTCCTAAAGCTGGCCTGTCCGATAGCCCCCTTCCGTCCACCCTTTCTCCTGCCCCCCTCAACTCTCTCTGTCCCTTTTACCCTTCTCTACTTTTTCCTTTTTGCACACACTTAGCCAACCTCTAACATGTTATATAATTTACTTGTCACTGTGCTTGTCGTGTATGGATACCCCCTGCCCCTTGCTGGAGTGTAAGGCCACGAGCATGGGCATATTTGTGTGTTTTGCTCACGGCTGTATTCCAAGTATGGAGATCCATGCCTGGCATGTAATGGGCACTCAATAAATAGTTGTTGAGTAGTATTTATTACGAGTGGCCACTTATTAGTGAATGTTTTCAGAAATGGTGATTTTTGCTTCTCTATGTCTCAGATAATACATACTAGGCATCAGGGAAGGCTTCACAGAGGAGCTGACATCTGAGCTGAGTCTAAACCAGTGAAGGAGAAATTCATGGGGCAGGGAAGGGCTGAGGGGAGGCAGTCCAGGCAGAAGTAACTCTTTCTGGAATGCAGGGAAAAGTTTGAGGCATGAGGGTTAGGGTTGGCTTTAGTTTGGAATGGGCCAAAAGGCCATGACGGGGAGAAGCTTAAAGAGTGGGTAGCCGTTGGGGATGGCAGTGCTGTGAATGCATATGGGTGCCATTCACAGATTTCTGGGGACTGAGGAGACAGCTTTCGACTCCAAGTAAAGCAGACTTGCTTCTGTCACATCATGCCCAAAGGCTTTTCAGAAAAGTAATCCAGGATCCTCTGTACTTTTCCTAAGTACTTTTCTTATGACTGCCCCACCAGTAATAGCCGAGCTGCCTGAGATCTGGTGTGTCTGACCATGATGCTCTGGGCTGCAGTGCTTTCTAGAGGCCCCTCAGGGTGGCAGGTCCTAGCCTGTGCTCCTCAGCCCCAAAGCTGTGAATAACAAGATGGTGAGATTCAGAGCAGCAGAACTCCACCCCAGCAACACTGGTGCCCTCCTGACCCCTGGAAGCCTCTAAGACCTTCCTTCCTATACTGCCGGGGCGGGGGGGCGGGGGGGTGGGGGGGTTGGGCGGGGATGGCTGAGACCTGGGAGCACAGAGAAGCATTTACATTTCTCCCCACCTAGTGTATGCAACGGCTTTATGGGGCCTGAGTAATGATGTGTGTAAGAAGCTTCTGGTCCAGGAGGAGAGGGTGGTTCCCTGCAGTAAGCAGCATGGTGATAATACTTTCAAAGAGGGGAAGGAGTCCGGAGGCAAGAGTGTCCACTTCCAAGTGGAGAGATCAGGGAAGACTTCATGGAGGCAGTGGCATTTTGTATCATTCTTCATAAAAAATCAGTGGGGGGATGGGAAAGAAAACTCCACAGCAGGAGTGTGTGGACATTTATGGGCAGACGGCCTCTAGATTAGCACCACTGTGAGCAATCTATTAATTGTATAAATTAACAATTGTTTCTCAGGCAGCCAAAAAGCCAGCCCTAGCAGATGTTGTCAAATGTATCCATTTTGTCCTATAATCTTTAAATAATCTTTTCATAAAGTGCCAACTGAAGTAAAGACCTAATCCATCCTCCCCCGGTAGGAGGGGAATTATCTTTCTGATGGTATAAAATAATCCTTTTAGGTGACATGAAACCAACTCTCAGCCTAAATCCTTTCTTTTTCCTCCCCCACAGGTGCCATCATTACTGTTAAGAACTCCATTTAAGAAATAAGCAGGGAGACTGGAGGGGTTATTTTGAGCCCCGAATAGTATTTAGTTGGAACCCAAATCTTCTAAAATGACAGCCTGTCTTCTGAGTGGCCCTGCTGAGGATCGTGCTGCTCCCCATTGGAGAGGAGCCCCCATTTCCGGGGGGAAGAACCAGGGGTCCCGGCCCACTCTCCAGAGACTGGGCCCTAATGGGCCCTAATAGGGGCTTGGGACAGTGAGAGGTTAGCTGTGGGAAGTGATTCAAGACAGCCACGGGGGAGAAAGTATTGGCACTAAAGCGTTTTAGAGGCGGCGGTAACAGAGATAATCCACTTGCTGATGCTCTCTTTGGAGGGGAAGATGGCCCAGCTGGGTGAGGAGGACACGCAGTTTAGAATCAGAGACTCCTAGTTGAAGTTCCACTTTGCTGATTACCAGTTGTGTGGTTTGTCTGCACAATGGGAACAGCATTAGGAAAGCCCTTTCTTGTAATACACAGGTGGGGGAAAGCTACATAAGCAGTAAATGAGGACTCCCAGAACAGAGAGTTTAAGAGTCATATTGGAGGTCAGCGTGCTGGTGAGGTCTGGAGCTAAGGGCTCCTTCAATCCTGGGATTCTCTTCCTGTTACTCCGGGCGTGTATCCACTTTGTAGGGCAGCTTTATCAGGGCAGAACTGAAGCTAAGAGTTGATTCTACTGTCATCTGCATTCTTTTCCTGGTCGTATCATGCAGACTCCGGTTGGTAATGTAATTAGTCCATCTATTATTTTCTCTCCTACACCTAATACCATCTGTCCATCTAGTCGCTGGAACGAGATTATTGAGCACATGCTATGTGTCCGTGGGGAAGGGCATGCTGGGTGAAGTATTGGGCACTCAGAGGAGAGAGGCTGCCTGTTCAGCCCTTGAGAAGTGCACAGATGAACCTGTACCCGAAGAGCATATGGTGCCATGTGATCTTGTAAGAGAGGTTTGCATCAGGCACATCATTAGAGCTATTTTCTTGTTTTCAGGAGGAGGGTGAGGAGTTGTGGGGAGAGGCTATGCACAGCACTGAGAGGGAGAGCAGCAGAGAAGGCTGCTCTCTCACTCTCAGTAGGTGGGTCCTGATGGGAGTGCGTGCATATGTGCATGTTCCTTAGTGTGAGTTTGGGGAGGCGAAGGGGGGAAGGGCATTCCAGGGGGAGGGAGCAGAAAGTGCAAGTACATGTTGGATCTGCTACCCTGGCTCAGTGTGGTCGAATGGGGTGAGGCGTCCGGCCATGAGTGGCAGACATGCTGGCAAAGTGGCAGGTGCCAGAAGGCAAAGGTATCTCATGGCCTCTGAGGAGTTAAACTTTATCCTGAAGCTCCTTTTAAATCCTTCTAAACAGGGGAGTGACATTATCAGATTTTAGAAAGATAATTCTGGTGGCAGTGTGCAGCACAGATGGGAGGGGAGAGAATTGGAAACAGGGATCCCTGTTCTGCAAAGATTGTGATAATCCAGGCAACGGATGATGAGGGCCTGAGTGAGGGCAGGTGCGTAGGAATGAGGATGAAGTAGATTAGAGAAAGATTTAAAAAAGAGAATCAGCCTGGTGGCTGATTGGAAATGGAGGAAATGAGTGAAGGGGAGGTGTGGAAAAGTACTTGAGGAGTCTGGTTGGGGGGACAGGGTGAGGGATGGAGTCATTAATCAAGAATAAGATGAGGACAAGGTTGGGGTAAGAGAAGAGGGGACAGAACTATGAATTCTGCTTTGGGTCTCTGGAGTCATGAATTCTGGGAAGAGGAGTCCAGTTGGCAGTTGAAACTGGGTTTAAAGTTTGGGAGAGACTTTTACTTATTCATGACACAAATATTACTGAGCGTATGTTATGTGTCCGGTACCCTTGTAGTGTCTGGAGATACAGCAGTTACTGTGATGGACAAGATCTCTACTTTCACGAAGTGCTCATTCCCGAGGTGGGAAAACAAATAACAAACCAGTGGACAGATGCAAAATAAAACAGGATAACATGACAGAGAATAGCTTGGGGACTCCATTAGATAGGGTTCAGGGCAGGCATTTCTTAACAAGCTAGGATTCAAACCAAGATCTGAATAATGAAGAAGGGCCAGCCGTGTGAAGACCTCAGGGAAAAGCAATCCGGGCAGAGGAATTCATATTGTGCAAAGGCTTTGAGGTGAGAACACACATGGCATGTCCACGGAAGAGAAAGGAGGCCAGGGCGCTTGCAATGTAGCGGGTGGAGGAAGGGAAGGTAGGAGATGAAATTGGAGAAGTGATCAGGGGTTGGATCGCACCATAGAATATGTCAGTCAGATGAGGCTCCTCTGAATGGTAACAAAGAACCCTCAAATCTCAATAGCATCTAGTAAAGATGGTTATTTATCACTCATACTACATGTCTATAATGGATGGGCTGCAAATCTTCAGTCCAGGTCTCCGGTAGATGGGACAGCTCCTACCTGGGACATTTCTTGTCTTTTTGCAGAGGGAAGACAGAAGGGGCAGGATCACGTGATCCTTACAGCTTCTGCATGGAAGTGAATGCGCCCCTTCCACTGGCCAAAGCAAGTTACATGGCCAAAAGTGATGCCATCAGGGGTGGGGATGCACAGTCCTTCCATGGAGAGGAGCAGCAGGAGTTCGGATCAGCGGTGCGACCTTCCACGTAGGCTATGGTGAGGAGATTCGATTACAGTATAGACAACCATTAGGATTTTTTATTTTATTTTAAAGCAGAGGATATTATTGCTTGCCAAGGTAGGGTAAAAATAGGTCAAGAGTGAAAATAGGAGATATGAGAAGCAGGGCAATCTGGGAAAGTCCGTGTCAGATATGAGCACATGCCAATGAGTTCTTTAGGGTAGAGCCTTAAAAATACTACCAGGACCAGGCCCTCTGCAGGAGGCACATTGTGGGGATGACTTGGCCTTGTTGGCTTTCCATATGTATCAGGCACTCGAGGATGGTCTTTGGACGGGGGACCCTGGAAAAGCCGTATTCTGCCTAAGATACAGCATTCCTCCCTAGGAGTCTCCTAGAGAAAGATGCATGTGATGAAACTTGTAAAGGGAAAATAACACCTAAATGCTAGTGAGGGTGGGCCCTGAGCCACAATAAGGTGGGTTTGTAAATTAGGCCGGAGGAAACAGAAGCAGCCATGGCTTTTGCTTTCTCCTCCTCCTCACACCAAATACCATAGGAAAAGATTCAATCCCTGGTCAGGAATCTTCTTTCTTTTCCACTTGGAGAGGAGAGAGAAGAGAGCAGGATGGGTGGTGTGCTCAAGAACAGTGAGCCCCCAGGGCAGTATGCCACTTCTGCCACCAAGCTGAAGAGAAAAGAGAAAGAAAAAAGAAGATGCCTAAAAGCTCCGGGTGCTGTGCAGACCAGGAGCAGACCCCCAGCCCACCTGTAGGGTGGAGCGCTGTAGCTGAGTCTGGGTCAATCTTCCTGGGCTAAGGAGGGGATGAAAGGAGAGCTTCCCTTCCCTCGAATGCTGTCTCCTGAGACCTAATGCCTCCAGTCCTGGAGGGAGAATGGCGAAAGCCAGACAGAGGAAGAGAACTTTGACTTTTTAATTTCTCCTGCCACAGCTCCCCCTGCTGGTGGCTCCGTGGGGGTTACTCATTGCACACTTGAAATATACCAGGGGGTCCAGGAAGTGAGGGGGGACCCATGGCTGAAATAGCCAGGACGATTGATTTTGCCACCTGGGGTTTTCTCTGAACACCAAACCTTGGCTTCTGTTTTTATAAGAGAACGTCACAGTTCAACTGAAATGATAAATGTCTCATGGGCAGGGCCCATAACTTAGACTTCTTTGGATCCCTTCCTTCCCCACAAAGTCCAGCACAGGCCAGTGAAAAACAAGTTAAATACTTCTGTGAAGGAATGAATGAGTGACTAAATGATTTCCCATAAGGCTTATCCAGAAGCAACACTTGTGTTCCAGTTCTCCCACTGCCCATGGTGTCCATGATGAACTATGAAGTTCCATATGAGAATGCAGATGGAGAGAAGGAAATTTATTATGTGTCAGAGAGGGAAAGCAACAGTGTAGGCCTTCTGATTCTCTTCCTGCTGGCTGGGCCCTGTGGCCAACAGAGAATGACAACGTATCTCCGTTTCCTCTAGGGCTCAAGGGACCACAATAGGCTCAGGCCATTACCCATGAAACTGGCCAGGGAGAGCCTACCTGTCAAATTGGCCAGAATGTAGCAAGATAAACTCCTGGTGAGTCCTTCTGTGACACCCTGGGGCTTTGGTGACAGAGTTAATTAATCAAGACACCAGCGTCAAAATTAAAGTGAGGAGGAAAAGTCAATTAGTGATTGAATAGCTATGAGGAGACATATTTTAATGAGGTTCCCTCTAATTTGGGCTGTTCCTCGCCCCTCCTCATTAGGTGTGGTCACGCTTCCTTTTTCTGAGCACTGTGAGGGTCAGGAAGAGGGAGGGACGAAGGGTGTCTCTCTAATTTACTCAGGGGTGGATGTGGAGAGACTTCTCTGCTGTCTGCAATATGCCAGGGCCCCATAAAGCTCTTCATCACCCCTCTGAATTCTTTACAGCTGGATGTTCATTTTGATTTGTAGTCACCTCCCCAGCAATCCTTCAGCAGGCTTGGCCAGGCTCCTGAGAGGAGATCTGAGCCGAGAGGGGGAGACACAGGCCGGCCAGGAAGGCTGGAGCTGGGCTCTCCAGGGATGCATCTGCCACCATTCCACCCTCCGCAGCCTCCCTTAACTCTATTTGCTTCTACAGGGAGACAGGGAAATTAGGATGTTTCTCAGGCTTTCCAAGCCCTTGTCATGGTTAATAAAGGTCTGGCATGAACCAGAGCTGGGATGGCTTAGCAGGCTCTGGTGCTGGGGACTCGGGGAGGGAACATAGGTGTAGCTATTGCTCTAGCTGCCTAGGTGACACCAAGGAGTCCAGGAACCAAGAGAGACCAGACTGAGGGTCCCTGCTTCCTGCTCTTACTTCCCGTGTTGGGGGCAGGCAGGGAGGCGTGTGGACAGTGTGACTGATGGGTGCAAGGTCAAGGGACAGGAAGTGGAGCATGGATGGCTGGAAGAACCACTGACGGGGAAGCTTCTGGCTGCATTTCCCCCCTTGACTTGGATCAGGCTCGTGTCCAGAGCTTCAGGAGGGCTTGAGCCTGAAATTGGGATCTAAGTTTACCATTTCTTTTTTGTCACAAAATAATGCAGATTCACTGTAGGAAAAACAGACAGAGAAAAAGCAGTTTGACCTTATCTCACTACCCAGAGACTAACCACTGTTAGTCTTTTCAGATGCTTTCCAAGTAAATAGATTTAATGTTTTACATTAATCAGCATAGAGTTTAGCTCTATATCATGATTCCTTCTGGTAGGCGCAAGTATTTGGGTCGTTGGGAAGACCCATCCCATTCGTTAATTTGTTATATTCACAAATGAAGTCTCTTCCCATTTATTTTCTAGAAACTAAAAACTGTTGGGCAAAACTGAGGTCCTTTTATATACAGGAGAAATCATGAAAATGTAATCATGGGTTTCCCGTGCAATAAAAAAGCAATTTAGACAAAGAAAATGATGGAAGGATGTAAATGATAAGAGAATCACAGCAGAAAAAACCCTTATTCCTGGATAGGAAAATGTAATATTGTGAAGATAGGAAGAAAAAAAAAGAAAAGCTAAAAAAACTGAAAACATTTTAAAGGAAAGAAAAATATCAAGATGCAGATAACGAAGCTGCAAAGAAAAAAATATTTCCACATGCCCAACATAAGAATGACTTATCATTACGGTTTCTTTCTTTCCAGTGCTTTTCTCATGTGTGTGTTTTCTCAAGGACATGAAGGCTTACAGCATAAACATGTCTTCAGCATGTTATATAGTCATGATAGTTTAATTTTAAAATAAAGATTTATTTATTTATTTTAGGGAGAGGGAGGGTGTGCAGGGGGTACAGAGGGAGAGAAAAACTTAAGCAGACTCCACACTGAACATGGAGCCCAGTGCGGGGCTTGGGCTTGATTTCACCATCCTGAGATGGTGATCTGAGCAGAAATTAAAAGTCAGATGCTTAAATGACTGCGCCACCCAGGCAGGCCATGATGATATAATTTCCGTGGCTAAAATATATATTTATTGTACATTGTTAAATTAGTATCCATTGTTGGATTTCAAAGTGCTTCTGGTTACCCTATTACAAAAATACTATGCATTACATTAGTGTGTATGTTACTTTTTGTTGAATTAGTTTTTTCTTTTTTTTTTTTTTTAAGATTTTATTTATTTATTTGACAGACAGAGATCACAAGTAGGCAGAGAGGCAGACAGAGAGGGGGGAAGCAGGCTCCCCGCTGAGCAGAGAGCCTGACCAGGGGCTCGATTCCAGGAGCCTGGGATCATGACCTGAGCTGAAGGCAGAGGCTTTAACCCATTGAGCCACCCAGGCGCCCCTGTTGAATTAGTTCTTAAGAGTATATTTGCCTAAGTGAAATTGTTGAGTTAAAACGTTTGGACTTTCAGTAATTCTCAATTAATATTGCCCAAATGCTTTCCAAAACCATTGTCCAGTTTATAGGAGTGTTGGTTTCACTATGCACTCAGCAGCTTAAGATATTATTAAAATTTTTTTTTATTGAGGTGTAAGTGGTATGACATGAAAGACCCATATTGTAAGAAATCAGTTTGATGAGGTTTGATAATTATATATACCTTTAAACCCTTCCCCCATTATAGAATATTTTCATTACTCAAGAAAATTCTTTTGCCTGTTCTGGACTTCATAAAAATGAAAACTGTAACAATGAATTATATATGCTCTAAACTCTTAATTCATTGTTATAATTTTTGTTTTAAACAGAATTATTGGTCTTTTAAGGAATTAATAACATGCCTATTTGGTTCTTTTTTATGGTTTCCATCTCTCTCCATAGTTCCCATTCGTTCATACATACTTACTCTGTTTATTCCGCTGTCACTGTCTAGATAATTCTAACATCTCTGGTCTCGTATCTTTTGGTCTCTTAATTCTTTATTTATGTTGGACGTTGTGTGTAAAAGATCACTAGAGACTGATATAAAGAATATTTACCCATAGGAAAGGTTATGTCCCTTCTCCGAGCCTGCTAATGTGAGGGACGGAGACCATCGAAGCTCTGTCTGAGCAGGGTATGGACGCATTTAATCTTCAGTTCCCTCCAGTTCATCACTGGCTTCAGGTGTTTTGAATGCTGTCAAGACTCTCTCCATTAGGGCTTGGGCCCTGAGCACCAGTGAGACTGAAGATATCTTTTTAGTCTTCGCAGCTCTGTTGCCAGCTCTCTAGACCATGGGTGGCTTTCTCTCCTTCTGCTTGGTAGCCAGCTGCGGGCTTGAGTTTTAGGTCCTTCCCCCAGGATTCTGCAACTCAAGAGACCCTCTTCATCTTCTGCCCCATTCTGTGTCTTAGGAAGGCCACTATGCTGCATTTGGGGGAGGCCCTGGGTCCTTTGAAGGGGTTTCCCAGCTCTCTGTCTTACTCCCAGTCTTTAGTGGGTCTTGTCTTGGGAAACATGCTGCCTGCCTCAAGGGAATCCTCTGGGTTCTATCTTGCCTTTTGCCTTGGGTCTGTTACCCGTGTGCTTGAGGAAGACCTGTGTGAAAGTTTTGGCATGTGGGTGGGTGTGCACTTGCTCTGTGGCTGGGGTTCTCAGAATTCTGATCTGTCACAGGAGCTCACGTAGACCCATTAGGTGTTGTTACGTGTTGGGCCGAAATTTCTTTACCTGGGTTTATGGCAGATCCCTCTTCTTCCTGACACTTCATAGATAAAAGCAGCCAGGGATCTCTTCTATGTTAGGAAGACCTTGTCATTTTCCGTAGTTTAGTTTATTTAGGTTTCTTTTCCATCCTGAGCACTCTGATGGTTTTGAAAACTGCGATTTTGTGGCTTTCTCAGCTAGCTCTCCTTGCTAAGGCAGGTTTATCGGTCACTTGTCCCTTTCTACATCCTCACCAGAAACAGAAGTCCCAGGGATATTATTTTTCAATTTATGCTAACTTAACAGAGGGAAATGGTAACTTAGAGTTTTAATTTCTATTTTTTATTCTCTGGGAACTGAACGTTTCAAATCCTTGTTTGCCAGTTACATAACTTCCTTTGTGAGTGTCTTTTGCCCTATCTTTTAGAGTCTTAATTTGTTTCTGACCCATATACACGAGGTCTTAAATACTAAATATAGTGCCTCTTTGTTACAATATTTTTTGTTTGCCATTTGCTTTAATATGTTACTTTTTTTGGGCAGTCAAACTTAGAGATCTTACTCTTTTTTTCTTTTTATTCTTTATGTTGCTTCTGAGCCTATAAAGTTATCTTTCCTTTAGAGGTTTGGAAAATATTCAGTTCTATTTTTCTGAGATTTTGATGTTTTAAAAAACCCATGTTTAACTCTTCCACTCAATTGGAATTTGTTTTAGTGCATAATATACAGTGAGATTTGAAAATTACTGTTTCTCCAAATTGCTAGTTAATTGTCCCAACACCATTTATTGGGTAATCCTTGCTTTCCCTCATTGAGCTGTAATGAATCTTACATCTTTGTACATAATCGGGTCCATTTCAGTGCCATCTGTTCTGTTACACTGATCTTTCAGTCTGGTCCTGGGCAGATACAGATGAATTTTTGAAACTACAAAGCTAAGGAGCTAACAGTGTTCTTGATAGGTCCTCACTGGGGGGGCCAGGAGTCATTTGTCTCTGAAAGCATTTGATGACGGTTCTGCAACTTTTGTTTATTTACTTATTTGATCACTTAATTAATAAGTCCTCAAGAATTAAAGCTCTTAGAGGGTTGTGATTGTCATTGACAAGGTCAAATCCTCCCTGAGCCCTGTTCTCTTGGAAAACAGCAGTGGGCAAGAAATCCCCCACTCCTTTGTGTTCCTGGAAATGCTGACTGCAAAGAACCAGCCTATCCAGTATGAGCTGGATAAGACTCAGGCAACCCCCTGTTTACCTAGGACTTAATGGACATGGACCCACCAGTTTCCCATTCTTTGTCTCGTAATGATTAGCTCCGCTCTTTGTTCCTGAGGAATGTGGACAAAATACTCACTTGTCTTGGCCTAACTTTAGTTAGGCTTTTTCTCCACTCCACCCTCCACACCCCTGAACCTTGAATTTTGACCCATGCTCAGTCTGAGCCAGCAGTGGACTTTGGAGTCTCTCCTTCACAACCCTCTTGCAAATAGTCTGACCACAATGAAAAACAGTCCCTCATCAACTATCTGATCACACCCCTTGCTCACTGTCTCCCCTTCCCTGCCCCCCCCCACCCCGCCCCAGTTTTTTTACTCTTCCTTATAAAAGTTCTGCTTGACTTCAGGCAGGAGCACTCTTGCCATTACTGTAGTCTCCCCTCACCCTCTTGCAATAATCCCTTTCACTTCACATTATTATTTATTACTTGAGAAGTAATGTCTATCCATTCACCACTGTATCCCCAGTGTCTACACAATTCCAGGAATAGAGTAGGTTATTAATAATGTTTCAGTTAATGGCTCAAGTTTGTTTTTTTTTAATTGCAAGAATAATCATTGAAAGAAAAAAGTCAAACAGTTCAGAATGATATAAAATAAAGTATAAAATCCCTGTTCCCGTCAAGTTCTAACCTTTGGAAGCTGCCACTATGTATATTTCTTTTGTGTCTTTCAAGACATTTTCTATCCTTACGTGAAAAAATATATATATGTACCTCACAGATGAGACTATTCTTAATTAATATTCTCCATTGTTGGAGAATATTAGTCATTCACATACTGACTGCTGTAGTCATTCAACAGTCAGTACACCAATGTGTCTTGGGCATCATTTTCCATGTCAGTGTACGCAGAGCTACCTCGTTCTATGGAACAGCGGTCGTAGTCCATTGTGTGGCACATTCTGGAAGGACCATTCCTTATTTGTTATATTGTTCCAGGTTTTTGGTATTACAAACAGCACTGCTGTAAATACCCTATGTGTTTTTATGTGCCTGTACAAGTATATATACAAGGATAAATTCCTACAGTGGAAATAATCCAGGATTTAAGATGTTAGTAGATTATGAGACTGTCCCTCAGCTTTACACTTCCACCAAAAATGAATGAGAACAATTTAAAAAAATGTGGTCTTTTTTTGGGGGGGGAGCTTTGCCTATAATATAGATGAAAAATTGAATCTAGCTGCTAATACAGTTTATATTTCTTTGTGTGAGATTGAACATCTTTCCACACGGTTATTGGCCTTTTTTAAATTGGGTTGTTCTTATTGATTTTAAAGAGTTCTTTTTATGTCAAATAAGTTATATCATATATGCTGCAGATAATTTACCTGTTTGTCTTTGATATTGTAAATGTTATTTTTTTTTGCCATAGGCAATGTTCATATTTTTATATAGTCAAAAGTGTTCATCTTTTCTTGTATCGTTTCTGCGTTACTTTCAATTCGATGTACAGGCATATCAGAGTTGACTTAAAGCCCACATTTATGAAGATTTAAGTAAGTTGTTTTCCGATTTTAAATTACTCAAAACAATATTTGCGCATACAAAGGTATACTCATTGTTGACTATTTCCTCCAAAATATTATTTTGGAGCCCAAATGTGTGAACATTCTAAACATGTAGTAAGTATTGCCAAATCAAGGCCACCCGTTTTCACCCCCTTTTGGGTCCACTGATCTATCCTCTCGGAGGAATGCCTTTTTTTGCCCAAAAAAGTTAGATGCTGGAGATGAGAAGGGATGAAGATCAGGAAGACGGGAGCCCAGGAGAGACGAGCATTTTAAAAGAGAATATGAAGGACTATATCACAGGTACAAATTCCTGCGAGCATTGTTATCCCTGAGCTTCTAACCTCTGGCACCGTTTGCTGGAGGGGTTTATTTGCCGGTCTTGTAGCTTTGGGAGGAGAATGAGGACTAATTAGAACCTTGCCTTGTAGTTGGGTTTGTACACAATCACAGTGACTTTTGTTCTTGTTTTTAAAGATTTTATTCATTTATTTGACAGAGAGAGAGCACAAGCAGGGGGAGTAGCAACAGAAGGAGAGGAAGAAGCAGCCTTCCTGCTGAGCAGGGAGCCCGATGATGGGGCTAAATCCTAGGGTCCTGGGATCAGGACTTGAGCCGTAGGCAGACACTTAACCGACTGAGCCATCCAGGTGTCCCTTGTGGTGTGGCTTTTGTATCAGCAAGCAAGGAGAGACCCTTTTCTCTGCAGTTTCCTGCTACATGTGAGCTCATGGTCAATGCAGTTGACATATCTCCTCTATGATTTCCTGGGGCCTTTAAAGCTAGATTGGAGCAAGGGGCAAATTCTATCTCTTGTGGATAATGAATGTGGAATAAATGGATTTCTCACTTTAAAATCTAAATAAAAGGAGAATTCACAAATCCTAACTATTTTTGCTAGTTCCACCAAAGGTAAATTGCACACTGCCTTGCATACTTCTAGAAAAGCATGAAGCTAGAACTTCTCTATTTTCAGAACCGAAACTGGTTGAGGCGCTTTAGTTAAAATGACAGGGGGGCTGATTTGTCTGGTGGTTTCTTTTTTATGGACTCAAAAGGATATTATATAAGCTCACACCTAGAAATGTGGTTGAACGGATCGATCTCCTACATTAATTTCAGAGTTCACACTTCTCTTTATGCCTCTGCCATCTTCCCCCCGGGACCGTAAGCTTCGTGAGAGCAGGCTTGCTTTGTGTTGAGGACAGCGCAATGCCCAGAGAGGTGCCGAGGAGAGCTTTGTGACGTCACCAAGTGTAGCCACACGTGATTTCCTCTGGAATTCTTACTGCTGCCAGTTACTCAAGGCAGGGAGTTCTGATCTGATGCAGAATTTTCTCCCCCAGATAAGAACCGACAGTTTTCAGGAACTTTCTGCAGGGTGATATAGCGGAGGGCATGGGCCTCGTGTACAAAACCATTTGCTGTTTGTACAAAACCCGGAGTCGGTGGCTCCCCTGCTCAGTTCCTGTGTGCCTTTGGGTAGGAGTACCTTGAACAACTTATCATGCCTTTTTTTCTTAATTTCCCTGAAGTTCCTGGCAGGTTTTCAGTCCCCTGCCCCACCCCCCCCAGCCCTCCTTTAGGGTTTTGCCACAGACAGGTGCCAGTCTTGCTTTTGGAGCTTGTGTGAGGTGGAATGGCTTCTTGCCAAGGGAGAAGGACGGGAGGTTGATGGAGACTAAGACTGGGGAGAAGGATGTATTAATGATGAAACAGGGTTCTCGGTCCGCCGGAAAGTGAAAATACCCCTGTCAGGCACAGACACGCACAGACCATTAGGCGACCCCAGGTGGGGCTGGATGCAATTTTACCAGAAATGGGCCTCGGTGAGTGCCAGCTTCTGTGCCCATCCTGGCCTCTTACCGTGCTCTGTGTCCTCATTGCTGACAGAGCTGCTAACTGAAGAATTGGCCTTTGAAGTCCCTGACCCTTCTGGGCAGTGAGGCCCAGTCTGGGCTGTGGGGTTCAGGACTTCTCCCTTCTGGTCTCTGTTCTCAGAGTTGCTCCAGACTTCCTACGTGATATAGCTGAGCCCCTGAACAGGGCTGGCCTCAGTTTCCCAGAGATGAGCAGGTGGGAAGATGGTGATCCACGGTGAATCAGTGTTTGAAAGGGGTCAGAGACAGTAGATTAAAAATAAGCACGGGGTGGGTGGGTGGGGGAACCAGAAAGCACAAAATTAGAGTTGGCGCATGAGGGGAAAAGATTAAACGGAAAAAGAAAAATCGCCGGCAGCTTTGGATTTACCCAGCCAGAGTTTCTCCGGTGGGCAAGGAAAGCTTAAATAATCCAAATTAATTTCTAGTTAAAGGCAGAGCTCAGAGAGCAATCAAACAGGTGACCACAGCTGGCACCAAATTTCACTGGGAGATAAACTACGAATGCTAAAAATCAGCGGTGTGCGCCGAGGGACAGACTGGAAACAGCCAACCCTGGGCACAAGGTGGAGGCTGGAATGTTCCAGTCGTTCGTTCAGTACTTGGTGCTTGGTGCTGGGCTTCCGTGTGTGTCTGAAATATGGTCACTGCCTTAGAGTGGCTCGTGGTCTAAGGTGGGAGGTGCCCGAAGAGAGCATTGCAGGACCACAGGATAAGTAATGCGTGACAATATGCAAAGGAGATAAAGAAGGAAGCGGGGAGAGTAAAGAGGAAGGGGGAAATAAAAAAGGACTTTCTGCAGGATCGGACACCTCATTGGAGCTCCAGGGACTAGCAGGGATTATCATGCTGCTGAGAAGGTGGGGAAGGGACCTACAGGCAGGTGGAACAGCAGGGGTGGTGTCATGGATGCCAAGAGGGAGCCTGGACCTCCCCATACAGTCCTGTCAGGCTGCCACATGGGGTGCCTTCTGCGATGTGCCAGAGGTGAGGTCACGGTCAGATCTGATTTAGGCTTTTGGAAGATTGCTCAGGCAGCATGGCAGGGTTAGATTTGGGGTAAGAAGAGAGGAAGAGGGGTGATCTGCACAGTGACAGCAGTCATCTAGGGAAAGGGATGGTGGCTTGAATTAAGGTTCTGGCCATGAGGACAGAGAAAAGGCAACGGATTTGGGATATAGCAAGGTGTGGAATTTGTATCTTGGTGACTGGGTGACTATTTCAGTGCGTCTTGTCAAGAGTCTTACTTGGTAACTAGGTGTGGTGCCATCCTCAGGTATGGAAAGGAGAGAGGACAGAGAGGGCTTTGGGCGCACAAGAGGGGACAAGCCAGGACCGCAGGGGACTTGGGGTACCTGTAGCACGTCCACATATCAAGCAGTTTGGAGTCTCACCCCTTTCCCTCTGCTGTGAACTCCCGCTTCCTAAAGTGGGCACCCTCTGGGTCCTACCCAAAACTTCCACCTCGGGCTCTCCCCACCCCCATTCCCAGCAGTAGTCCCCCAGCTAGTGTGTGTAGAGGATGGCTGGTGGTGGCTTTTGAGGATATCCAGTTTCATGGTGTGAGGGGGTCTCCATCCTGTTGGCTTGGCCTTTGAGAGCTGATTTTGAGTGTTAATCCTTGGGGGATGAATGGGACAATGACTTTCAAACTGTGTTCCTTTGAGCCCTGGGTTTCTGGCTGGAGCTGCTCCCAGGCGGGTCAGGCTTTCCAGTCCCCACCCTTCTCTTGTCACCCAGCCCCATTCTCTCCTTGTGCAACCCTCCCAGGTGTTGTGAGCATTTCAACCTGTACCTTCTGGGTCACAGTCACCTCCCATAAGCCAAGCAGGCCATTGCGCAGAGGCTCACTCTTTTCATAACCCTGAAGACTTCTGTAGCACCAAAGGTCTGTTGTCTCCCTCCTTCTCTTCACAGAACTTTTGCTTAAACTGAGTCCCTACTATGGGCACTGTGTCCGTTCTACCATCCTGATGGTTACCAGTGGCATGAATATCATTGGCCTTTGGACAGTGGCTATAAAAAGAATTGCAGTGGTGACAAATGGTAAGAAAGAGAAGTATGTTAGAGTCAAGGCAAATGGGCTCTACCCAAGTTTGGAAGGAGAGGACAGGTCTGAGATCTCCTGGATGAGGAGTTAACCACGTGCAGATGGGAAGAACGGGTTTTGCAGTGCAGTGGGAGTGAGACAGGGAGATGCTAGGGATGGCGGACGTGGGCAGATGAGCCGGGGGGGGGGAACTGTGTTAGTTCCAGAGAAAGATGCTTGTTTTGATTAGAGTAATGGCAGGGGACAGATTTGAGAGAATTTCAGGAAGGAAATAGAAAGCACTGAAGGGTGGATGGGTGATAAGGAGTGAGGACAGGGCTGTGAAATGTGCTGCCCTTGGTTTCTGGCAGATGGGACGAGACAGAGGGTGGCGGCATTCACTGAGATACGGAGCTGTAAGGAAGCACGTGCAAGAAAGGAGGACAGGTTCATCCCCTTGGAATTTGAGGTGACTTCCAGACATCTCAGAGGAGATGACAAAGAGACAGTTCAATACACAGGTCCAGAGCTCTGAGGTGTCTGGACTTGAAAAAGGGCTATCTGTTGGGGCACCTGGGTAGCTCAGCCGGTTAAGCATCTGACTCTTGATTTTGGCTCCGGTCATGATCTCAGGGTTGTGAGATCGAGCTCTGCTTTGGGCTCTGCGCTGGGTGTGGAGCCTGCTTAAGATTTTCTCTCTCTCTTTCCTCCCACCCTTCCTCCCCCACTCACTCTCTCTTTCTGTCTCTCTAAAACTAAAAATAATAATTAAAAAAATAAAAAGGGCTGTTTGCTACCGATCCACTGACAGTGGGCTGCATACTGGGTCTTTTGCATTCTCCTATCTGGGCAGTTAGCATCATTCAGTCACTCGGTGAACGTTCGTTAGACACTGCTCTGGTAGGCACGGTTGATACAGCAGTGAACAAACAGATGCTATTCCTCCCCTCAAGGAACTAAGCCATGGGTTTGCACAAAGTGTGGATGTGATTGGATTCCCTCCAAACTGTCTACTGCCTTACGATATTGGGGTTATTAAAGGTTGGTTGGGCGTGCGCTCTATTCCCCCTATCTTAGATTGTGGTTAACTGTTTAGAACAGATTTACTTGTGTTTTCACACTTCATAGCTACCTTTAGATAAGAGTTTCAAAGCTGTCTGCCCTTACTGCTTTGACAGTGGTCTACTTGGTATATTTGTCTCTAGACATTGAGTCTGAAGCTCTGCATTCTTGGAGATAGGGAGCCAGACCTCAGATGCCTTCCTCAAATATTAGGGCTGATCTCCTGGGCTCTGAATGAAGTATTTCGGACACTGTGAGACTTAACCTTTTCCAATATGCATAGCCAGAAGAAACTAAATTAATCATGAGCGTTGATTTGCTCATCCTATTTGCTGATTTGTCTCCTTTTCTGAACTTTAAATATCTTGAGGCAGGGACTGTATTATTCAACTTTGTTATCTCTAGTATAGTCCATGGCACATAATAGGCAATTAATGAATGTATACGCTAGATGAATAAACCAGTGGGGAGCATCTTTTGATGATTGTCTTGTTCTTTTAGTTAATTCTTACTTTATTTGAACTTGTATGTTTTTTCTCATCTCCTCAAGCACAATTCAAGTTGCTGTGGCTAAGAACTGTGGTTGCTCGGCGTTGCTGGACTTAACGGCAGATGCCCACCACTTCTCTGTGGTTTGATTGCTTAGAATGAGAATGAGTTTGCCCCTCTAATCACTGTCCTTCACCTGTAATGCTCTCATTGGCGAGTTTCCTCAATTCTGCCTCATTTGTGGGAGCAAAATGCAACAGGTGTCTGAGCCTTGCCTTTTGAATACCTACCACATTGGGGCACTATATTCAAGTTGTGGATGATGGGATGGAAGTTGACAAACTTAGATGGACTCCTCAGCTTTCACCAAGTTAGCACTTTCTCTCTGTCTGTTCCTGATGTCTTAAGAGTCAGGGACTGTTCTTATTTTACAATAGAAGAGAACTGAAGGCTGAGGAGGTTAGGCAACTTGCCCAAAGTTAGGGTTTGAATCCAGATGGTCCTGCTTCTGAAACCGGCGCTGTAAGTCAAAGATTGTACAATTTCTGTAAATGTCAGAATCATCTGGAAGCCTGGTGATGTTCCTGGACTCTGCAGACTGCATTATTGTTTAGAGGGTGGGCTGGGGCCCAAGAACGCATGTTTTAACAAGCAAGCACCCTAGAAGATTCTGGTAGTGGTGGCATTGTGCGATCATGGACATGGGACATAGTCACGCAGAAGCCTAGACTGTGGCTCTGACATACCCATCACTGCCCTTTGGGGGACGAGGGATATGACACTTTCCTGCTCTGTGTTCCAGAAACCCATAAGCCTGGAACAAAGCTGTGCTGAGGGTGTGTCCAATAGAAGCTTTGACATGAGTTCCTCCTATAAATTGGGAGGCGGTTAAGCACCAATAAGCAGGAGCTCCAGCCACTCTGCATCCACCCAGTCAATGAGATTGTCTTTTTCTCTCAAAGGCACCACCTTGGAAGTAAAACCAAAAAGAGCCAAAGAGGGGCAGGTAAAAAAAGCACACATCCAGCCCCTGGCAGGGTGGTGTGGAAGCTCAAATTCATGAGGGGTCATTTGTGATGCTGGTGGTAGAGTGAAGCCCTTCTTGGAGCCCAGAGAAGGGGGAAGGAGGGGAGGCAACCAGACCTAGTAGAGATCTAGGATCCTGCCCAGAGGGAGGGCACCCAAAGAGGGAGTCCTCTTGAAGGGGGGAAAGCTCGGATGCTCATTACAGCTGGGACATATCCCGGCTCCTCTACCTGCTGAGCGCATCACCTTAGGCCAGCTGCTTAGCTTCTCTGGCCTCGGTCTCCTGATCTGTACAGGGAGAATAATAATACCTATGTGGCGGTATGACATACAGCTTAGACGTACCAAGGACACCTTGCCTGGCACACTGACCTTCAACAGAATGTGCTCATTAGCATGGGTCTGAGGTTTTCAAGGGCATGGCAGGGGAAGAAGTTGGTATTCAGCTTTCCCCAATCCTGCACTAAAAACCCTCCAGGGGAAGCCCTGGCAAGAGTCCTGCCTCCAAGGCGGACTCATCAGCTAGTCATAAATATTTATGGACGGTCAGACAACCTCCTCAAATGTCTTCCCTACCCTTTGGTCCTGCTCCCTTCTTTTAACAGTCGGCATCTCTGGTCTTTGGCAGGGAGGGGCTCCGCATTTAGAAGGATGTGGTGGACGGATCGGGGGAACGTGGAAGAACTTGGATGTGAGGTGCAGGGCTGAAAATGCTTCAGAGCCTGAAATTGAGTAACTATTGAGATTTGCTTCGGAGCCTTTGATTTGCTGTTGGCATATTTATAGGAGACCCTGGACTGTGAAAGGGTGTGCGGGCTGGGCTACCTGCCAAGGAGGCCCTGGCTTGGTTCCTTCTGGCGCTCGCTAAAGCTTTTGCTGCCCTAGGTGGTAGCCTTGAAGCCAGGGGACATTCGGAGGCCTCAAGCAGCCCTTGGAAAATCATGTCGAAAGTGATAGCAACCCGTATTTAGAAAGGTACAGTGATAAGTGCATTATTTTATCCCTGCAGGATTCCTGTGAGTCAGGTGGTGGTGCTGGAGTGGCGTCCTGTAATGACCCAGCTCCGGGAACTCTGGGGACAGGACTGCAGAACCCAGAGTCCTGGCTTTTACTCACTGGGGGAATGTGGCAAGTTCTTAGCCTCACCTGAAGATAGGAAGAGACGTATCTATCTCATATGGTTATTTTGAGATTTTTTTTTTCCCAGGTAAATCATATAGCCAACTTCTGGCGTACAGTACACACGTTCGGTAGATACTAGGTATTGTTATGTCCATTCCGTGGACGGAGACAGAGGGAGTGGTGGGCCCAAAGTTGCATAGGGAGAGGTGGAACTCAAGCTCAAGCAGGTTGGACCACAGTGCTTTTGTTTTCAGTCACTAGGTATTCTGCTCGAGCTGAAAGATTTTTCTCGGGAGGTCTTACTCAGCTGGAGTGATGGGCAGGGGTTTGCGTCCCAGTCGGCCTGCCTTCTTCAAAAGGCGAGAACCTGCAGGCTGGAAGGGAAGTGGTGAGGGGCACTGGGGCAGCCCGGCCTCACACAGGAGGGGCTGCTGCCGAGGACGAGTGTTTTCAGGGCTGGTGCACTGCCTTGCTTTGGGCTATCTGGGTAGCCACCCAGAAGGGCCTTGCCTCCAGTGTATTGCCTTAATTTTGACTTGCCCCGTAGCCATAATTTCAGTGCCAGAAAGGACTGGATTTGCTGCGCCACCTTAATGGCTGTCTGGGCTACGGGGGAGCAGGCTACACTGGGAGGAAGACTTGCCCTGTAGGCCAGACTGCCTGTCTCTTTCTCTTCTCTCTTTCTCCACTCTTGCAGTCGCTCAGCACTCCTATAAGACAGCAGGTAGGCAGGGGCCTGGAGGCTTCGAAGCTGTATGCTCGGTGCAGGGGCCTATATCTAGACCTATGCTTCTCAAACTCTCTGGGTTGAAGGAACAGGGTTTTTCTTTGACAGTTTCTTGCAGAATGATATTTTTATAAAATCTATATTTTTCTTTAAAAATGTATTCCTTAGAATACATTTCTGGGAAAATGAAATAAAAAGATATGAAAGTACGAGTTCCCCTTTTACTACTAGAATAAACCTATTAAATTACTCTATTGCTATAAAAGTCTCAAAACACAGGCTTGGTTTCTGTCCTTACCTCACTGCGGAGCTGCAGTAAAGAATTTGGAGCTTGACCCTAAGTCTAGTGACCCTAAGTCAAGTGGCCCTAAGTGACCTGGAGTGGAGGCATGGACTTCTCCTGGGGGGCTCCGGTGCCCCCACCTGCAGGGGCGGGTCTGTCTTGCAGCCAGTGGTGGGCGTGGCTCTTCCAATGGCTGTCATTGTCAAGTTCTGGTGCCCAGCACCATACACAGGGTGCGTGGCAGAGCCGCCTCCCATCCCTGCTGAGGGCTGTTCCTGCTGTCGGAGGAGTTTCCACGTGGTGCTTCTGCAGTACCACGTGCTGATGAGGCCCCAGGCTTGAGGCTGAGCGACTCTGCGGAGCTCCCGTAAATAATTGCCTCCGGGTTTAGGCGCTGGGAGCAGGACTCAGAGTCAGCTTCTTATCTTCCTCTCTGATTGGCACACTGGAGGGTTATTTGGGGAGGGGAGCGGAGGAAAGCCATGGGCCCACTCCACACAAGCCTGCCTGTCATGGACCTGAGAAGCATGATAGCATATCAGATCTTCTCTCCCCTTAACCTTGTCAGCCCGCCTTCCAGCTCAGGCAGTGCCAGCAGTTGACAAGAGGAAGGAGGATGATGGGAAATCCCTTTCCTGGCAACAGGGAATCTGCAATGGGGTTCCCGAGGGAGGGGAGCTTGCTCGAGAATCGTATTTGTTAACACCTTGAATCCAACATGCCCAAGAGTGGGTCCCCACCCATCCACCGGTCCTGCCCTCACCCTGAGCTGCATCCGCTTGTGCACCCCGTGTTACCTCATCACAGTGTTTACAGCAGTGCAGCCTGATTCCTGAAAAAATCTCCCTGGAGCAGAGACAGGGACCCTCGTGGCGATGGGGGTGGGGGTGTGTGTGTGTGTTTGGCTCCAGGGAGGTCTCGCAGGCACCTGGCGCTCTGCCTGCAGCCTCTTTTCTGTGTTTCTGTCTGAGGAGTTTCTTCCCACTTTCCGTGTATTTATAGCCTAACTGGTGACCGACAGGTCCTAATTCAGTTGGGCAAACACAGCTTCTGACCCGGGCCTGGGGTACGCCGGGTAGGGCCGCTCAGGTCCTGCCGTTACCATTTGGCATTCCAAGATGCCTTAAGCTCTCAGAAACAAGAGACACAGCTCCCACCCAGAAGAGGGAGTCTCCCATGAGTCAAGGGTGGGATACGGTAGTGGGTAGTGTCTGCTGTGCTTTCCAGCCAATGCTGAAAGGGAGGTGGGGCCAGTGGGAAAGAGCGATGGGTTTCTCCCACGGTGGGAATGGCTGCCACTAGCCTCCACGCCACTCTCCTCTCACTGCCTTTTCTCTTTTGCTTCTGTAACGCCAAATGGCATCCCCTGCCGCTTTTCCCCGGAAATAAAAAAATGGTAAGGATCAGGCAGGTGGGCGTCAAAGGTCTCGAGTAGGGATGGTACAGAAGGGGACACTTTGGTCTTTGAAGGTACTGAAAGCTGGAAAATTTAGGGCTGGAGCTATAACATTCCAATTAAGGAATGTTAATTCCAATTCATATCAGTTAGGAGCTCCTGGTTTGTAGCTGCCAGCTCGATCTGCAAGTCACGTTTGCTCCCAAGATGGTAGAACAGAGTAGCTAAGAACAGGGCTTTGCAGTCAGACAGAATTGGGCCTCAAACCTCTCTCTGTGTTAAAATACCTCTTTTCCAGGGGGCTTTCCAGTCTTTCTGGGATGACCCCATTCACTCCTCAGCAAGGGTCCTATGGGCTTGGCAAGTCAGCAGGTACTCCTGTCATTTTTGTTTTGTAGACAGGGGAGGAAAGCTAGTTCTCTTACCCTAAACAGTTGTTCGGGTGCAGCCTCTCAGGGGTTAACCGGCTCAGAAAGCCATCCCAGAGTGTGCAAATACCCAGGAGAGAGCTGAAGAGTAATTGCAAGTAGCTGGAAAGCCACTGTGGCTCCACGAATACCTTCTGAACGAGACTGGAGGAGCTCTGCGAGGGTAGCAGTGCAGCAGTGATGCTGCGAGTGATGGCCCCCTTGGCGATGAGCAGGACTTTCCACCTACCCACGGCTTGCAGCCCGAAGAAGCGAAATCCTGGATGCCGCTTCTGCCTGCCATCCATAGCCACTGGCCTCCATTTTCTGTGGTTTTGGAAAAGCACTGCTTACTTGGGGGATTGGGGGTAGGTTTGGGGGAGGCGTGAAAGCCAGCTGACTTGATCTCAGGCCTCAGACTCACCTTCAGCCTTCTTTGCTCAGAGGAAAGGATGTGCTCACCACTCCTTTCTTCCCTCCGTCCTTTCTTCCTCCCCCTCCTTGCTCTGGCCTTACCTGGAAGGGACGTGGCCAGGAAATAGCCATTCCTGCCCTGGGACTGTGCACTGGGCCGAAGTTGGCTATGGGGGAATTCTGGGGTCTTTGCTTTGCCCTGGGGGATCCAGTAGTCAAGGACAACACATGAAAACTTTATGCAGTGGTAAAATGGTGGCCCCTGGGCAGATTGAATGAAACACAGCAGCAAAGGTGACAAGATCCAGGGGGAAGTGGGGGGAAGGGTGTGCAGACTGAAGGAGGATACCCCCCCTCCCCTCTGCTTCCCACCCCTTCCCCTCCTCCCACCTGTTTCCTGTGAAGGGCCTGGGGGTGGGACCCACAGACTCAGTGAAGCCCCGCGGTCCCGCAGGCTGGGGAACTTGCCATCCTCTGGGTTAGGAGGTTTCTTTGGATGTTCCTTCCCCAAAACAGACATTTTGTTAGGAGTTTTGTAGTCACCATTCTCTGTGGTTTCCTAGAATGTCTTTAAGGCGTAAAATCAATTATTGTCCGTCTTTGCCATAAAAAATAAATAGCAAGCAGAGTCACATTACTGCTGATGCCCTCTTTCTACCCCCCTTTTGAGGAAAAGTTGGCAAATATAAGAAAGCCTAAATGAGAAAACAAAAATCTCCTGTCATCCCATCACTGAGAAATAACTATGGTTAGCGTTTTGATGTAAATTATTTCACTCTTCTCCTTCTGGAAAAATATATTTTTAGCAAAACTAGATATCATACTGTAAATAACCTACTTCCTGCACTTAACAATACCCATAAACATTTCCCAGCATCATTGGATAGTTTTCTACATCTTTTTTATGAGTGCAGTGAATTTCATCATATGGTTATAGCGTAATTTATTTAATAATAGCAAATATTTATAAAGTGCTTCCTATGGGCTATGCTTCGCATGCATCGTCTAATTTATTCTTTACTAGAGCTCTCTGAGGTAAATCCTATTACTATCCACCTTTTATAAATAAGAAAGTAAATTTTTAGGCAACATTTTGCCCAAGGTTGCACAGGGAGTGAGCAGAAGAGCTGGAGCTTGAACCCCCCTGCATTCTTTCTGGCTCCCAAGTCCGGGAGCTTCTGTGTCACGCGGCCACCTTGGCCAAGCGCCCATTGCTGGCTTTTAGGTTATTTCTAGCTTTTAAATTTTACTCACAAAGCTGTGAGGAACATCTTTCTAGCTATATGTTTTATACATGCCATTATCATCTGCAGGGCAGATTTCTAGAAATGAAACAGAGAGGTCAAAGCAAATACACATTTTCCTGGAGTTGGAGCATTTGTTTGGGGCAGAGGCAGACAGCACACAGATGGATCCCATCCCTGCTCTACAGCTAGGCCGCCCCCCAACCTCTCTGCCTAACTGCTGGGAAGCCTACCTCAAGTTGGATTCCCTGCACCACTCTTTTTTTTTTTTTTAAAGATTTTATTTATTTATTTGACAGACAGAGATCACAGGTAGGCAGAGAGGCAGGCAGAGAGAGAGGAAGGGAAGCAGGGTCCCCGCTGAGCAGAGAGCCTGATGCGGGGCTCGATCCCAGGACCCTGGGATCATGACCTGAGCCGAAGGCAGAGGCTTTAACCCACTGAGCCACCCAGGTGCCCCTCCCTGCACCACTCTTAAGGGCGACCATTTCCCAGCACCCTTATAAACCCAGAGAGTTCACATTTTTTAAAAAATATTTTATTCATTTACCTGACACAGAGAGATCACAAGTAGGCAGAGAGGCAGGCAGAGAGAGAGGGGGGAAGCAGGCTCGGCTCCCCGCTGAGCAGAGAGCCTGATGTGGGGCTCGATCCCAGGACCCTGAGATCATGACCTGAGCCGAAGGCAGAGGCTTAACCCACTGAGCCACCCAGGTGCCCCCCAGAGAGTCACATTTTAAAACCATTGCCACACAGTTAGTGGGGAAAATAGTATGATTTTTGTTTTATGAGTCTTCAGTTGTTCATAAAACCAAATAAACATTTAGAGTTTGTTAACAGGCCATCTGAATTTCATCTTTGTTGACTTTCTTGTCTATGTCCTTTGGGGTGGGGCATGGTTTTGACATCCAGGAACCCATGGCATTTGAGTGTTCTTGCTCCCATTTCTTTACTGGGATGGATGGATGGGTGGGTGGATGGATGGATGGATGGATGAATGGATGAGTTGGGGGGTGGATGGATGGATGGATGGATAAATGGATGAGTTGGGGAGGTGGATGGATGGATGGATGGATGATGGATGGATAAATGGATAAGCTGCATTTCCTGGAATTTCCCCCTAAGAGTTCCTTATTCCTTAATACAGAAACTGATAGTAACTTCCCCCTCTGCCCTATTGACCTGGCAACTCTTCCGTTAACTGAATCCTGTTTTTATTTACTCTGCAATGTCGTCCTTGCTAGGGTTGGTCTGAACTACAGCTCTGGCTTAGAAGTTATTCTTAGAAAGTAGACACAGGAGCTATTTTCCTGCTTCTGAGCTCCTAGGAATAACAGTACTAGCTACCATTTATTAAGTACCCGCCAAGGGCACATTGTTTTTGTTCTTACCACAGTCATGCCTGGCATATGACCTTGTCCTCATTTTACAGATGAGCAGAGGGCTCAGGGAGGTTGGGTTACTGGTACCAGGTCACACAGCTAGTAAGTGGCAGGAGAAGGATGCGCTCAGTCTCATGCTGTCCATCAAGGGAAATTATGAAGGGGTTTAGGCAGTCTCTTGTTTTCTCTCTTCATCACTGGCAACCTTTATTTATTTCATGACTATCAAAAATTTAGACAATTGAAACTTAGGAAATTGTTATGGCAGATTTCATATCGAAGTATTGGAATAATGATTTCTAATATGTCTTCCAGTTGCTTGCACCGGTGATTGAAATGTACATCCTTCGAGTACCAAAAGAAGCCCATGTTGGTGTTCAGCCAGCCCTCCACTGCTGAGCCAGCCCTCCAGCTTTGTACACACCCCTCTTGCCCTAGTGCAGGCATCTTCGGTGGTATCTTAATGTTCCCTCCTCCTCGTTCCTTGGATGCTTATTGACTGAACCGTAGAGTCCAGAGCCTCGGGGTCGCTGGGGCAGAAGTCTTCCTGAGAAGCAGGAGAAAGTAGGAATGGGGGAGCTGTGGACTAGGTGCCACCCACCTGCGGTGTCTGCTGGGATGGGCTATGCCTGCTGGGATGGGCTATGCCTGCCTGCCGGTTCCCCAGACAGGCCTCAGACAGAGGGATGGAGCCGCACTCCCCTTCGCGAAGCCTTCCCAGCCCTCCCTTGGCAATGGTCACTGCCTTCTGTTGATGGTGCGTGGACCTCTGCTGGGGCCCTGCCCATCCTCTGCCAGAGTCATGTTCCTGTATTTCTCCCCAGCTGACTGGGGAGTGCTCGGGCATGGGAATGGGGTTCTTAACCCTGGAACACAGAGTGGATACTCAGGAAGTGTTTGAATGTGTGATAATGCCCTGAGGTGAGGAAAGCTTCTGATATACATGTACTGCTTGGGTTGGGCAGGCTGTTCAAATTGACTTCATGAGACTCCTGGTGAGCTCCCAGGGCCCAAGGTGGAACTGGCTGCTTTGGCTTTTCTTTCCAACGGGAAGGCAATAAAGTCTGTTCTCTGGGCAGAACTGGGTCTGCCCATCCCTGCCATGACCACTAGCCCCCCTCCCTCTTCCGCCTCCCTGGCGCAGAGCTTCCTGTTACCCTGCTGCGGTGGTTTGGATGGTAAGGACTCACCTCTGCTTCTGTTCTTCCCAAGAGGCCACAGGCTGCTTCCCCAACACTCAGAAAAGGTCGGGCTTGAAGAAGCCTGGGCAGTTGGGATTGGGTGAGTGTGCCCGAGGTGGGGAGACAGCGCGGAACTGTTGGATGCCCTGCTCTTATTGGAAGGCTCGTGGCCAAGTGAGGGGAGCAGAATGCAAGCAGCACCTCTGGATCTTCAACCTCGAGAAGTCACTTTCTTTCCTGTCTTAACTGCTGAAATCCACTGTATCTGAGAAGTGGGGACTGACAGGGCTGGTTGGTGGCAGGTCAGGCATGACTCTCCAGAGAAGAGAGGCAAGGAGGAGAAGAGAGAAGAGATGAGTCTTTAGAATTATTTACCATGAGCAAAAATAGGAATACCCAGAAGGATCGCTTAGGGCAGGATCAAAGGTAATTAGAAGGATCCTGAACAACTCTACAGCTCTTCAGCAAGGGTTGGGGGCATGGGAGCGGAGATTTCACAGCAGGGAGGAGTCAGAACTGCTCTAAAGTAAAGCCATAGGAAGAACTTGGTAACTCAGGGTTGGGCAAGCCCTGCAGACCTCTGGACGACTCTGGGTCTTTGTGGTGTCAAAGTTACGTGGTGGAACCTCTGGTGACCTTTGCAACTATGTGGGGACAGTTTTTGACTTCCAGATAACTTAGAGTGTGCATCTTGCTTCTAAAGAGTGAAGACCAGGCTTGCTAGCCTTCCTGTAATAGGTAGGACAGTCCTGAACCGTCCAAGTTTTCCCCAGCCCTGCAGGCCACAGTCCTGTTGAGAACACTGGATCATATCTCAGATGCTTCCAGGTCTGATAATCTGATCATCTGATTCTGTCCTGGGTTAGGGTTAGTCAGTTTGTTTTCTTCAAAGGTGAAATGAGGGGAAAAAAATTGATCATCTTTTTCTTTTTTTTTTTTTTAAAGATTTTATTTATTTTTTTGATAGAGACACAGTGAGAGAGGGAACACAAGCAGGGGGAGTGGGAAAGGGAGAAGCAGGCTTCCCACAGAGTAGGGAGCCCAATGTGGGGCTCAATCCCAGAACCCTGGGATCATGACTTGAGCAGAAGGCAGACCCTTAATGACTGAGCCACCCAGGTACCCCAAAATTGATCATCTTGATAGATGTAGGAAAAGGATTTGATAAAACTCAGCACTCATTTGTGATTAAAACATGATCTCTTAGCAAGTTAAGAGTAGTCTCTTCATCTAATAATTGTATCTATTACTCATAGCAAATACCATAATTAATTACAGAAGTTTAGAAACACTCTGATTTAAAGAAAGAAGAAAGCAAGAATGTCCACTAACAATCATCGCAAGTGTGAACATTGTGTTAAGGTTATGTTTAACAAAAGCAATTAAACCCAAAAATCAAATGAGAGGATAAGAACTGAAAAGTTAGAGATGTAGTTGTTACTTACACGTTATTTGATTGTTTCTACAAAAAACCCAAATGACAGATGGAGAAATTATCAGTAGTTTTTTATTTTTTATATTTTTAAAAGATTTTATTTATTTATTTGACAGACAGAGATCACAAGTAGGCAGAGAGGCAGGCAGAGAGAGAGGAGGAAGCAGGCTCCCCACTGAGCAGAGAGCCCGATGCGGGGCTCGATCCCAGGACCCTGAGATCATGACCTGAGCCGAAGGCAGAGGCTTTAACCCACTGAGCCACCCAGGCTCCCCGAAATTATCAGTAGTTTTTTAAAGTCAGGTTTGCTGGGTAAAAGATCAGCATATCCAGGCTTATTACATTCTGCACATCAGTATTGACCAAATTACAAAGTTAAATTTGAAAAAGCTGCAATTCAGAATGGCAAGAAAACCTAGAAAGTACATGTGAATAATTATAATAAAATAAGTATTATAAAAACTTAAGTACTGTAGGAAGAATTGAATAAGCTGAGATAGAACATGTTGATGGATGGGAAGTCTTTATTATAAAGATATCAGTTCTCCCAAAGTTAGGCTGTAAATTCAATGCACTTATAATAAAAATTTCAACATGATTTATCTTCATAGTTGACATGTTGATTCTAAAGTTCATATGAATAAATGTACAAAAACAGTCAAAATAATTCTGAACAAGAAGAGGGGATTTGAGTCACTAAAAAAAGTGATATATTATAAAGACATGATGATTAAGTCAGTGTAGTATTGGTATAGGAACAGACAAATATATTAATAGAACATAGGAGACCAAACACAGATCCAACCATATATAGGTCCTTGATATTTGATAAAGGAAACGTTTATTACAGAATGATGACAGAAGGACATCTGGTTCTTCTGGGGTGGCTGAATTCAAATATTTGGATGTTCTAGACCAAAGAGTCATGGGCTCTAAGTAACAACTTTGGTGTTTCTATTAGAACAGTTCTATGGTATACTGAAGTATTTCTCCAGATAGGGACATCCTTGGCAATATTGTTCCAGTCTACTTTTCTGGTCTTGCAAAAATTCAAATAAGCCATTTAATCTTCAGTTAAGCCATTTTTTGTTTACGCCAACCAAAGTGAATTCTGTTGTATGCAACCTAGGAAAATTTGAAATAGATATACAGTTCCATGTCTAGGTATATATCCCAAAGAAAAATTCTGCAAGATGTGTACAAGCAGTCATACACTAGAATCCATAGAATTTTTTATCATAATGCTAAAAGATTGGAAACAATATGTCCAGTAGGGATGGATGAAGGGATAAATAAACTGTGCTATGGTCATATGATGAAATATTATTTAGGAGGCAAAATGAATTAACTAGATCTGTGTATGTCAACGTGGATAGGTATCAGATGCATAATGTTGAGTGGAAAATACAAGTTGCAGAATGCTGTGTTCAATGATACCATTTATATAAAACCAGTTACATAAAGTGATACCATTTACATGAAACTTACACATGTTATGTATAAATATATTTACTTATATTTATATTTAAAAATCTAAAAACAAGACTGAACAAATATACACTAAATTGATGATAGTGATTGCACCTGGGGGGCAGGGAATAGGAAATGAATTGTGATTGAGAAGAGAAGCAGCTTCCATTGTTTTCCTCTAAAATTGTTACATTTATCTTTTTTTGGAAAACATAACATAAATTACTTGTGGGTTTTGAGTGGGCACATATTATTCTATACTATTCTGTACTGTTCTGTGTTTCATAAACCAAAGAAGGGAAAGAGGAGAAGGAAGAAAAGAAGAAAGGAAGGAAGGAAGAGAGAAAGCAAAGGAAAGCAAGATAGCAAGAAAGAAGAGAGGGAGGGAAGAAATACTAGTATTCATGGTTCCTATTGTCTCTTCCATAGGAATAATCACAGGGAACATTTCAGTGGCATCACACGCACACACACAGAGTTTTTAAAAACTGTGAATTATTTAAAAAATTATTATCTGTCAGAATGGCTAAAATTAACAATTCAGGAAACAACAGATGTTGGTGAGGATGCGGAGAAAGGGGAACCCTCTTACACTCTTGGTGGGAATACAAGCTGGTGTAGCCACTCTGGAAGACAGTGTGGAGATTCCTCAAAAAGTTAAAAATAGAGCTACCCTATGATTCAGCAATTGCACTACTATGTATTTACCCAAAGGATACAAAAATTTTGATTTGAAGGGACATGTTTACCCCAATATTTATAGCAGCACTATCAACAATAGCCGAACAGTGGAGAGAGCCCAGATGTCCATTGACTGAAAACTGGATAAAGATGTGGTACACACACACACACACACACACACACACACACACACACAGGAATATTACACAGCCATAAAAAAGAACAAAATCTTGCCATTTGCAGCAATGTGGATGGAGCTAGAGTGTATGATGCTAAGTGAAATTAAGTCAGGCAGAGAAAGACTACCATATGATCTCACTCATATGTGGAAATTAGGAAACAAAACAGATGAACATATGGGAGGGGGAAAAAAGAGAAAGATTAGGAAACAAACCGTTAGAGACTCTTAACAATAGAGAACACACTGAGGACTGCTGGAGGGGATGTGGGCAGGGGATGGACTAGATCCATGATGGGTATTAAGGAGGGCACCTGTGATGAGCACTGGGTGTGGAAAGTAAGTGATAAAACACTAAATTCTACACCTGGAACTAATGTTACACTGCATGTTAACTAAGTGGAATTTAAATAAAAACCCCAAACTACAAAATACATAAAAAATTATCTTCATTAGGAAACAAGATGGGATCGGGAGGGAGACAAACCATAAGAGACTCTTAATCTCACAAAACAAACTGAGGGTTGCCGGGGGTAGGGGGGTGTGGAGAGGATGGTTGGGTTATGGACATTGGGGAGCGTATGTGCTATGGTGAGTGCTGTGAAGTGTGTAAACCTGGCGATTCACAGACCTGTACCCCTGGGGCTAATAATACATTATATGTTTATAAAAAAATTATCAAAAAATTATCTTCATTAGGTAGTGAGAACCACGTTTTACCTGTTGGGAAATGCAGCTTAATTTTGGGCTCAACAGTGATAATTAATTCATCTGAGGTGCTTAATAGTCTCCATGTACCTGATCTTTTGAGTGCCTTTTTTTCCTAATCTTATTTCATATATTATTTCATTCTGAAAACCATCTCAAATGAACTTGGGAAATAATCAGGGTGCAGACCCTTCACTTTACTCACCATGCCTACCATTTCTGAGTTGAACAGCATTATAGAAGGGTGTCATTGGTATAATGTTCAAGTTTGGGTCCTTGCATGCACTTTTATATAACTGCTCTTTAAATGTCTTTGTTGTGTGCCTTGGAGCCCGCCAGGCACTGGGAGAGGGTGGGAGCGGGGTGGGAGGTGGGCAGAGGGCTTTCCCTCCACTCTCTGGCACTATGAGCCTTTTCTGGGTGACGCTGAATGGGCCTGTTTTGTTTATAGTGAGATTTATTTTTTTATTTTTTATTTTTTTAAAAGATTTTATTTATTTATTTGACAGAGATCACAAGTAGGCAGTGAGGCAGGCAAAGAGAGAGGGGAGAAGCAGGCTCCCCGCTGAGCAGAGACTCTGATGCAGGGCTCGATCCCAGGACCCTGAGGTCATGACCCTAGCCAAAGGCAGAGGCTTAACCCACTGAGCCACCCAGGTGCCCCTGTAGTGAGATGTTGACAGTTACATACTATGGCTTGTCACATAGAGCTCAGAACCAGATGTTGGGTATTAGCTGAAACTGCCCCTGGGCCTGATTCCATTGTCAATTGCTCTGTGACGTTGGTCAACAAACACAATAAAGTCCGTGGAAAGAGGATGAGCTTTGAGGTGACATGTACTTAGGTTGGAATCTGGGTAACACTGTTACTGCCTCACTGACAGTGGGCAAGTGATCTACTTGGAGACCTACTTTCTTCCTTTACAACTAGAGATAATATTTCTTACAAAAACAAAGAGAGCTTAAATGAGTTCATTTGTCCTATGCGTGGTTACTGGTAATGTTGGAGGCCGGGTAAATATTAGTTCTTATTTTTGCTCCTCAGCTTACTATATCTACCAGATAACAGTGGCTCTAAGGATAAGATACCGTAAGGACAAGCAAAAAAAATTTTTGAAGGAAGAAAACTACTTTACAAAAGTGAAGCATTATTATATGATGAATAGTTTCTATTCCCAAGGTAAAACTTGTTAGCAGTTCTTGTATATCTGTCTTAGGGATGCTGCTGCCTTCGTTGACTTTGAATGATTGAGCAGAGGTATGACCCAACTATGACTATCTATCTGTCACCCACTTCCAGAATTGAACTTGCCCACCCATCGATAGGCCCAAACTCTGGAAGATGTGTACTCCCTTCTGACCTCTCTATCCTGGCCCCATTGCCATGCCCACGGGGTCGTAGCGCTCAGGCTAGCCACAGTTTCCCTTCCTTTACATTTTACCTCTTGGGCCGTGCATTCTTTTCTGTCTTTACTCTGAAGACCATTCACTGCTGGTGTGACCACCAGGCTAAGGATTTGCCAAATCAGATATATTTTTTTGCCCAGCAATTAGGGGGAGAGCAAGAATAGGATCCATGCCCATTTGCCAGAATCTCAGCAAGATAATAAGAGCATTCCCACTGCGGGATGTTAAAATTAAGTACATAAGAAACTCCAATGTTCCCTTTTGCTTTCTTACTGAAGATAGAGGGAACCAACATGTTTTTATAGCTCTGGTAGGATTGTCCCCCAACGAAAGCCATATAGTCACCACCCAGGAAAGGTGATTCTCTCCTATATAGACCGTCTTCAGGTCTACCTGGTAGCATCATATTCTGAGGAATGGTTTCTGAGTTGGTGCTATACCCACCTTTGCCCAAAAAATCCAAATTCTCTCTGACCCCCCCCCCCCCATCACCACTAGCATTACCACCACCAACAACCAGCTCCAACTGGAACTTAAAATCTGATTGGTCTCCTGGGCAATAGGCTTAATGACATGGCTGCCCTGGGACTCTCTGCAGGTGATATTTATGTAGATTAAGAGAGAAATGTATTAGGGGAAAAATGGGAAAGATTTGGAGATGGGAAAGGCTTTAGGGTATCTATTCTTCAGCCTCTATCCAGTTTTTTTGGCTGGGCCTTAGAGATCCAAACAAAGCTAAAGGAACTTTGTGTTAGGTTTAAGCTAAATTGTGCTGAGGGGAAAGATCTCAGTGGTTGAACACATAAAGGTTTATTTCTCACTAAGTCAGTGTTGGCGGCATGTCTCTAAGGCTGCTCCCCTCTAGAAAATGACTTGGGAATACAGGTCACTTGCCTCTGCTGTGCTCTGGTACATGTGGCATCCCTGGGGAAGGAACAAAGGGCGTGGAGAACTCACAGCCCCTCTTTGGTGATTTGACCCAGAAGTTGCACACACATTTCCCCCTAGAGGGTGTTATGCTAAACGAAGTCAGTCAGTCAGAGAAAGACAGTTATCATGATTTCACTTACATGTGGAATTTAAGAAACAAAACACAGGATCATAGGGGAAGAAGGGAGGGAAAAAGAAAACAAGACGAAACCAGAGAGGGAGACAAACCATAAGAGACTCTTAATCATAGGAAACAAACTGAGGGGTGCTGGAGGGGAGGGAGAGAGAGGATAACTGGAGGGTGGCCATTAAGGAGGTGTTACATAAGACTGATGAATCACTGATCTCTATCTCTGAAACTAATTATATTCTATATGTTAATTAATTGAATTTAAAGAAAAAAAGTAAAAAAAATATATAATGGCAGAACTGGTCACCTGGTTTCAACTTCATTGGCAGAGAGGCTTGGAATTGCAGCCCTGTGAAATGAAAGGGGCATGTTCTCTGCAATGAGATATTTAGGGCACAAATGCGCCACAGTAGGGCTCCATGACAAGGGGGGTCGGGTTGAAGAGAGAGCCATTCTTGCTTTTCTGTGAGGAAATAACATCTCTGGGAGGGCTGAAGGGAGTGCAGCCTTGTTTGGCACCTTCAGGGTTTCAAAGCAGCAGTATTGTGGGGAAGCAGCTCTTGGCCAGGAAAGCAACGTCTTCCAGAATATACCAGCAAGAATAGCTGTGACAAGGGACTACCACTGAGTGGTTTGGCGTGCATGAGAGGAGCAACATCAACAAGGAGGGAACCTTGTAGAAGAACATGAGACCCATGTATAGACATGTGAAGAGTCCCCCAAATATTTGGTCCTGCATTTGTAGCCCAGGGCTATGAGACAGTAGATTTGGCTATCAGTGCTTATACTGTCCCAAAGGAATCCATAGGCTGGTGGACATTTGGGGACATTTGGTTTACACTCCAGCTGCCTGTCAGATACGGACATGTATCATCTATATGGCTATATGTCAGCACTGAGGAACCATTTCCCATCTGCATTGAGTCAAAACATTTTAGATTCATACCCTATTATGAACTTCTAAATACAGTAACTCAGGGGTCCTTGAAGTATGACCCTGGGACCAAAAGCATCAGTGTCACTTGGAAATGTGACTAAAATGCAACTTTCTGGCCTCCACTCCAGGCCTGATAAGTCAAAGGTACTGGGAGGAAGGCCCAGCAGGGAGTTTAATAAGCCCCCAACCCCAGTGTGATTCTGTAGCAAGGTCAAGTTTGAGAATCACACATCAACTCATTGAGTCTTGGCAACAGTCCCTAGGAGTGTTCTTTTTCCTTTATTATGGTATAGGAAATGGAGACTCCAAGAGAATGTAAAGCTTTATAGTTTGAATCAAGACTTAAACTCAATCTCAAAGTCCTGTACTCAAATCTGGGGTTACAGATTTTTTCCTGGCAGAAATTTAAGTCCCTGCATTTTAGGGCCTAATTCTGGGCTAAAAGGGATGTAGAGAAAATGTCTTCTAAATTTCTCATTGTACAGATGAAGAAAACGAAGCCCAGAGAGGTTAGAACAGATACTTAATGGCAGAGCCAGTAACTGGCACAGTTTCCTAAAGCCTGGGGCAATGAACTTTCCACTAGGGCATGAAGAAACCATAATTTAATTTTGTCTGAGGCCATGTTTCTGCTTAACTGATCTGATTAAGTGTCTGAATTGGGACAGGCCACCTGCGTTTTCTGCATGTCTTCCCCCACCCCCCTCCCCTACTCTGGCTTGGAAGAGTCTGTGAAGCAGCCATGGCTCTAGGTGGAGGGATCCCTATGGTCTGGTGGTAGAGAATCCCCAAAACGAGTTTCCAGTGTTGCACAGAGCCCACTAGGAATCAGTCTCTGACTCACGAGGGACCCACTGGGGCTCTGGGAGCACTTGGACTCTTCCCTGACTTGCAAATTCTCCTTGGGGTCATGAATTCCAGTTTCTAAGCCCAAAGAGGGTCTAAATCCTAGCTCTCTTCTTCTTGGGTTTTGGGGGTGATTACTTTGCTCTCTAGATAGTAAATACTTAGTAAGAACTTGAGCCTAAGGTTCAAGTCTGGAAAACCAAGATTTGAGGTGACTTGTCAGCCACCTGAGTCTGTTCCATCCTCTCTCCGTGCCTCCGCCACCCTTCCTTGGAGGGAGGAAGAAGGCATCACCTACTTCACACATGGATGTTGGGAGAATCAAATGGCATAAACCTGTGGGAGTCCTCCGAACAGGACTGAGAAGGGCCAAGTTACCACCTTCCTCTTGGTTGGAATGTTTTATTGAAGTGTAATATATAAAGAAGAGTATATAAATCACAAATGTACAACTCAATGAATTTTCACAAACTGAGGACTTGGTTTAAGAAACAGAAATGAATGGCAGCCCAGAAGCCGCCGTGTGTCCCAGACACTTGTCCCCACCCATCCCCAGATAACCATTATCTTGATTTCCAACACCATAAATGTGTTTGTTTTAAATGTCATATAAATGGATTAATACAAAACTTTTGTGTTTGGCCTTTTTCTAGTCAACATTCTGTTTATAAGCCCCATAAACTTTTCTCTTTGTATTTTAATGCTGAATTATGTCCATCTTAGTAGTTTGTGGCACCTTGTACCGCCCACATTCTGCCTCATGTCTTACGCTCACTAAGTGTTTATCTTTACCCTGCGGGCTGGACAGCTGATGGCATATGGTGCTTTATCCTCTACCAATACCTTTAATGAAATGAGAACTGTAGGTCTTCAGAAAACTATAGCCAGAGTGCTTAGGTGACTGGACACTTGAGGAGCCAATGTCCTCAGCTATTTGATGTCCTACTCAGGGATGCCAGCCCCAGAGGGATGATACCCCTGCCCTTGTGTTCTGCGCTACTGCTTACTTTCCAGGGAAACCAGCCCAAAGAGGGCTGCTTCAAAGCTCTGCCTCTCAGCATGGCTGAGACACCTCCTCTCCCCAAGCCATGGGATAAATAATAGATGAAATCACTGTATTTGAATAGGATAGCTCTTGGGACCTCAGAATATTTTCCTAAGGAATTAAAGGAGAGTTCTCTTCTTCACATCTCATGAAGGTGAAGAGGGGACAGAATATACCTTTGCTTAGTGCTTTGATGTCTGCAGAAGATGAAAATGAGATCCCAAGATTCTTGGGCCACTTTTTTCCTCATTTTTTGGGGAAGTACCCCTTTGTACCCAAGACACCCTGTGTCACGCCTCCAACTGTAAACAAAAAAGAGGGCTTTGTGGGGACCTATTAAATTTCTCTATGTTTTATATCCTGCAGCCCAGCCCCAGCCCTGCACCCACCACCTCCTAGACAAAGAAGAAATGGACCAGAGCTTCTAAGGTTTTAGAAAACAATGGTTCAGCCCTATTGCCTTAGGGATCCCTCACTGCTGGTTTCCTAGTTATTGAGGCTTGGTTTCCTTTAAGTTATGACAGTGGGATTTTTTTGTTTGTTTGTTTTGTTTTTTTAAATAAGATCATAGACTCTAGGATTTTAAGAGTTTGAATGTCCTTCAAGTAGCCCAGACCCTTATTTGTTGTAAAAGCTGCTTTTATTACATCCTTGAAAAATTAGTTAACTGTTCTTTAACTTTTTCTGTGAACAGGAGCCCTCCCCTCTGACCCCACCCCCCTCCAAGACAGCCTGTTTTCCTGCTGAACAGCCCCATTGTCAGGAAGGACCTTGTTGAGGCAGAAATTTCCTCTGTTAGTTTCCACCTATTAGCCTTGGTTCCTTCCTCTAGAGTCATCCAGATCTATTCTAATCCATATAGTGGATCTTTAACTATTTGGGAAATGACTATACCCTAACCCCCTTAGGTTACTTACTGAATTCCTGCTTTTTGACAGGCAGTGAATCCTCTCTTCTCAAAGTAAAACATTCCAAGTTTTTAAAATATTTATCACATGAAGTATTTTTCAAACTCCATATTTAAATGCTTTCTGGTTTGTCAATGTCGTTCTTGGAATGTAACACCGCATGTTAAAATGCATTATTCAGCCAAAAAAATTAGAGGATGGTAATAGTAAGTAATGCTGATAGTTCAACAGATCACTGGATTTCAGTGAAAATGCAGAAATAGTCCCAAATATCTGTATAATACTTTCGTGTGTGATAAGATTTTTGTCTTGCATAATTTATCATAATAAATCCCAGATGGATTAAAGATTTCAATGTAAAGTAAATGGCCTAAGAGAACACACTGATATGATTATATAATCTAAGGGTGCAGAGTGAGTTTGTAAGTATAATTCTAAAGGCAGAAACCATGCAGAAGATGACTAATAAATTTGATGACATAAACGTACTGTGTGTGTGAAAATGTCATCAACAAATAAAGATGCAAATAATAAACTGAAAAACATTTTTGTAACATTCATGTCAAACAAAGGATGGAGATACTATAGAAAGATCTCTTCAAGTTAATTTTTAAATAAAAGACGCGTCATCTTAATAGAAAAAGTGAAGGAAATAAACAAGCACTTTAAAAAGACATTTAATATGGTAAATATAAGAAAAATGTTCAACTCCCTGGGTAAAGGAAGATACTCTCATTAAGCCTAAGTATTGTTATTCATCAATAAAACCTTTTTAAAGATGGAAAAAAGACACCAACTGTGGTCAGTGTTAGCAGGCTGTGGGGGAAGTATAGTCTCATATTCGGCTGCTTTAGGGTGAGTTGGTATACTCCTTCTGGAGGACTACTGGTTGATATTGAAAAATGAGTCAAAAACTTTAAAAAAATATGTGCACACCATTTGATTCAGCAATTCCACTTCTGGGTAACTATCTTATGTAAATAATCAGTATTATGCTGTCGCAGATGGAGTACTTGGGACAGCTGGAACTCAAGCAGAAAGCTGGGAACCCCTGAGTTAGGAGACAAAGGTTAGGGTAGCCAGAATAACTAAAAAGTGAGGGTGGAAATCTTAGAAAGGGGCCAGAGGAAGAGGAGTCTCAAGTGTATTTATAAGCTTTGGCCAAACCCTTAGATGACCCTCTGAGTTGGGCATCCAAAGAGCGCAGCAAGAAGCAAAGCTGGAAGGTTGAAGAACTGAGCAGAGATTTCAGGTGTTGCCCCCCACAAGGAGAGACCGAATTTGGTCTGGGTCTTGTCAGATTTAACTGCCTGCTGAAATGAAAATCAGTACTCCTCTGAGGAAGAAAGAGGAATGCAGAGTCTCTGCAACTCATCATTTGAGAGGCCCAGAGTAGAATAAAAAATTATTAGATGTAGAAGAAGCAGGAAAATATGACCCACAGTCAAGAGAAAAAACAGTCCAAAGAAAAATAACCAAAGATTACTCAGATATTGGAATTAGCCACAAGATTTTTAACACAGCTATGACAAATTTGTATAAGACCCTGACGTAAAATAGGGTTAACATGAACAAAAGGGGGGGTTAGAAGAGAAATGAAAAGGAAAAAAGAAGAAAAAGAATCCAACAGAAAGGTTAGAATTAAAAAGTATAACAAGTGCTTTAGATTGGAGTCAGAGAAGAAAGTGTTATTGAACTTGAAAAGAAATCAACAGAAACAATCTAATCTGAAGAACAGAGAGAGGAAAATGAATAAGCCTCACTGTGGGACCACATCAAGTGATCTAGTATATATATAAGCTTTGTGGTCAAATGTAACCCTTGAAAGGTTTATCTGACCCATCCTTACTGAAGTTCATACTTGTCAGGCACTGCCTGGTTATCAGACACCGATGGTAAACACTACACCTGTAGGTCGATGTTGGCTTTCTTTATATTTGCATATCTGGATTACATTTTAGCTTCTCTGTGTTTTGTCAGCCCCCAATACTATTTATTGACCTCACTGGTAGTGATTTTCCCTGAAACCAGGCACCATGTAACTGTTATGAAGAGATAGTTCTTAACAGGTCTCTTGTGTTCCTGTACATCTTGTGAGAAGCACTGACTGCTTTTGTTCTGGGCTATTTAATGATTTTTGTATAGTAAACCTTTTTGGCAGGTAGAGATAGTTTTTCCTTCTAGGGCAGAAGGCAGTACTATTTACTCTCTAGTTAATACAGAGTACGTCTCCCTCCAGGACAAAGGGCCAGCAAGCTTACCACTTGTTATAATAGATTTGAGTTTCCTAAGCTTCTAGGTTCTTCTCCTGTAACTCAACCCCCTGAGTTGCAGGTATCAATCACGTAAGTCTCCTCTTTATGTTGCCCTGTGGAAACTGGGGTATGAGGACAATGCTCAAACTCTGGCTACTGTTACTGCTGCGAGCAATAGTCCTTTGTCTCTGACCCATGAGTCTCATGTCTCCTGACAGAATCCATGGAACTGGATTCCATGGAACTGGAATCCATGGCAGGCTGACTTGTTAGCTCTAAGTGGGGTAACACCTCACACCCTTCATGGTTCTTGACAACCATCTACTCATGATCAATACCCTAATGGATTGCAAAAACTCAGACTCCTGCTGCCCAACAACTAGGCAGCCTCCCCCTCCCCCATCCTCAGTGACGGGGTTCCTGTATTCCAGTATAATATCATGTTACCCCACCAAGGCATTGCACTCAAAGGTCTGTCCTGTCCTGCGGGCAGCTGCCCACTCCCACTCCTTATTCTATAGCTGCTCCTCATTTGGCAGCTGGGAACTCGAGTCCTGGGCTTGACTCTTAAGAAGCCAGGGAGGAGAGGGCTGCTGTGGCTTAGGTGTAGGCCCTGGTGGAGGGGAAATGAGCTGTGCACCACACCCAGTATGTAAACAGATACGGGACTGAGCCAGAGTCATTGCATATTGTTTCTTATCCCCACAATTATTGGCCTGGGGTTGGTGCTGGGGAAAGGGACAAAGTAGAAACAGAGCCATTGGCTCTTGTATAAGAGAGAGAAGTACTGCTTCTGAGATTGGACACATGAACTTCCTAGTGGCCCGACACTAGGAAATTAAGTTCTGGTGAACACCAGAGTGGCAAGTGGTGGATTTTCAGAAAGGCCCAGGACAGCCTACTGTGGGGGCTAAGGGACTGGGGTGGGAGTCGGGGGGAGAACAGAGCAACTGCCCCACTGCAGACCCATGCTGCCCTGTCTCTATGGTCTCTGCAGGGGCTCAGGGTAGGAATGCCTTATCCAGGATCCCCCGCCAGGAGTGGCAGAAATGACTTAGCTTGGGGCATGACCTTTGCTGGCTCTGTGCTGGGTGCGTTGTTTTCAGCGGGTGGAGGCTTCTGAGGGTCAGTTTGCCAGTCACCACTATGTAGCTTTAGGCAAACTACTTAACTTCCCCAGTCTGTTTCCTCATCTGTACAAAGGGTACAGTCAATATCACTGGATGCTTGTGGTGGTCAATTCAAATAACAGGCTTAAAGATCAACCCTAGATTCTGCCACATGGTAGGTTCTGGAAATACCAGTAGTCCACAGGTGTTCCACTTTTCACTAATCGGTGTTGCTTTTGTCTGTGTTTTTAAAATACCTTTTTAAAAGTTGTAAAACAATACATGCACATCATAAAAACATGAAAGGTATGGAAGAGTATGAAGAAGGAGGGAAAAATCACCCATCCTCCCATTATCTAGAAGCAAATGCTATTAACACTGTGGTATATTTCCTTCTGAGCTATTTTTAAACCCCCCCAAACAGTTCCATTCCCTGTATATTGATTCTGTGTTTGAGTTCAGTCCTTGCACCTCCTGAAGCTCAGAAATCATTTGAATGTGAGTGTGAGGAACTTTTTCCTCTGGGGGAGGGTGGTGGGGGTGGTGGTGAAGGCATGTGTTGATAGTTTTCTTTTGTTTTCAGCTTTGCAAGTGGGGAAAAGCAAAAGCTTCCTACAGAGAATAGTGTTTTATTTTTACAAGAAAATAAACATGGATCTCACTGTGCAGAGATGGGTGACCGAGTCCCTCAGCCTCCCTTCCCATGCTCCCCCACTGGCTGCCTTCCCTTATTTCTTATCGCTGGAAAGTTCCCTGGCTGAAATTACCAACCCTGTTGCTTAGCAGTTCATCTGCTCCTGCCTGTTCCCCTCCTGTCCCCAGGAACTCGGGGCCATGTGTTCCCTTGGCCCATATGCTGACAAGCATCTTCCTGCCCAACCTGCCACCAACGAAAGCACCAGCTAGAGCCACCTGCTCAGTGCCTGCCCCTCCCTGACTTCCAGAGGCAGGAGGAGGAGTGGGAGGAGAGCAAAATGGAGAGAGGTACAGGGAAAATGAGTCCTCAGACAAAGGGACTCCAGGGCTTCCCATAGATCTCTTTTCTCGGTCCTTCCTATAGTCCTTACCCCTACTATTAATTGATCTCTGCCTGAAGGATGCTTCAGAGAACAAAAACAGCCAAAAATGGAGCTAGGAAAAGAAGGACCTTGCTACAGGGAGAATCTAAACTACTAATTTTAACATAGCTCATTAGGCTCCCCTAGATTAGGGCTTGGGGGTGGTCCCAGGATGGAGCCTCAGCACCACCGGGCTTCTCTCCTGGGTCATGGGTCATGCATTCTACAATCCGAGCCTCATCTGCAGGACTCTGTACAAATTCTTTTGTTTTGTTTTGTTTCTTTTCAGTGTTCCAGAATTCATTGTTGATGCACTACACCCAGTGCTCCATGCAATATGTGCCCTCCGTAATACCCACCACCAGGCTCACCCAACTCCCCACCCATTTCCCCTCCAAAACCCTGTTTGTTTCTCAGAGTCCACAGTCTCTCATGATTTGTCCCCCACCTCCGATTTCCCCCAACTTACTTCTCTTCTCCATCTCCCCATGTCCTCCATGTTACTCCTTATGCTCCATAAGTGAAACCATATGATAATTGACTCTCTCTGCCTGACTTATTTCATTCAGCATAATCTCCAGTACTGTCTATGTTGATACAAAAGTTGGGTATTCATCCATTCTGATGGAGGCATAATACTCCATTGTATATATGCACTATATCTTCCTTATCCATTCATCTGTTGAAGGGCATCTTGGTTCTTTCCACAGTTTGGTGACCGTGACCATTGCTGCTATGAACATTGGGGTACAGATGGCCCTTCTTTTCACTACATCAGTATCTTTCAGGTAAATACCCAGTAGTGCAATTGCAGGGTCATAAGGAAGCTCTATTTTTAATTTCTTAAGGAGTCTCCACCCTGTTTTCCAAAGTGGCTGCACCAACTTGCATTCCCACCAACAGTGTAGGAGGGGTCCCCTTTCTCCACTTCCTCTACTACACTTGTTGTTTACTGTCTTGTTGATTTTGGCCATTCTAACTGGTGTAAGGTGGCATCTCAATGTGGTTTTCATTTGACTCTCCCTGATGGCTAATGATGATGACCATTTTTTCATGTGTCTGTTAGCCATTTGTATGTCTTATTTGGAGAAATGTCTGTTCATGTCTTCTGCCCATTTTTTTGATGTGATTATCTGTTTTGTGTGTGTTGAGTTTGAGGAGTTCTTTATAGATCTTGGATAACAGCCCTTTGTCTGTTGTGTCATTTGCAAATACCTTCTGCCATTCTCTGGGTTGCCTCTTTGTTTTGTTGACTGTTTCCTTTGCTGTGCAGAAGCTTTTGATCTTGATGAAGTCCCAAGTTCATTTTGGCTTTTGTTTCCTTTGCTTTTGGAGCCATATCTTGAAAGAAGTTGCTGTGGCTGATGTCAAAGAGGTTACTGCCTATGTTCTCCTCTAGGATTTTGATAGATTGCTGCCTCATGTTGAGGTCTTTTATCCATTTTGAGTTTACCTTTTTGTATGGTGTAAGAGAATGGTCGAATTTCATTCTTCTACACATAGCTGTCCAATTTTCCCAGCACCAGTTGTTGAAGAGACTGTCATTTTTCTACTATATATTTTTTTCTGCTTTGTCAAAGATTATTTGACCATAGAGTTTAGGGTCCATATCTGGACTCTCTACTCTGTTCCACTGGTCTGTGTGTCTGTTTTTGTGCCAGTACCATGCTGTCCTGGTGATCACAGCTTTGTAATAAAGCTTGAAATCAGGCAATGTGATGCTCCAAGTTTGTTTGTTTGTTTGTTTGTTTGTTTTTCAACATTTCCTTAGCAATTCGGGGTCTCTTCTAGTTCCATACAAATTCTTGTGCTGGTTGGTTAAGTTAGAGTCCTTTATTATGTTAATGACTTTATATATATAAAGTTATATATATAAATAATTCATATATGTATATATATGAAATGCTGTCATTTATCTAGCATAGGGCTACCTGATTTGCCTTCTTATTGGGTGGTTGTATGGAGGCTAGGAAGCCAGCTTTCTCCAGGCAGGGTTTAAAAACACTCCTGTGACCCAAGCAAGGATACCACGACTGGAACTGGAAAAGCTGATCACTGGAGAAGTTGACTTAATTTTCTAAAGGAGCACAGAGGGCTTTCTGGGGAGGGATGACAGATACTCCAGTCCCTGCTTCCTAAAGTTCAAAGCCATGGAGATCTGTTAAGGATAGAATATAGAGCTTCCCATCAAGGTCTGGTGGGAGGGCAGGGTAGGGAGGTCCAGAACAAAACTGGAAGAAGGAAAGAACATGGGTTAATGAGGAAGAGCCCAGGGGGTTGGAGGAGGCAGGTTTGTGTAAGGGCCTGTGGTGCTGTCAGAAGCCCTGCCAGACCCGGCTACCTAGCACAGCACTTGTGCCCCAGGGAGCACGTGGGGGTGCAGTATAATTAGGGTGGGAGTAGAAACTGAAGCAAGAGACTAGGTGTGGAGTGCCCTTGGGTCATTCTCCCTCAAGGGCTACCGTGGGAACATGGGCCAAAGAGGCATCATGGCAGAGGACCAGTGGGCAGCTGCTAGTCTGGGGAAGGCCAGTGCTCAATGCTCAGGAACCCTCTCCAGTGGCAGGGCGAAGTCAGAGGAGTTGTGAATTGCTCAGAAAGCAACCACTTCCCCCCACCAGCGTGTGGATGTCCCGTGGACACTCCTCTGAGACGATGTAAGCCCATAAATGGTCTAGGGAGGGAGGAACCCAAGGCGCATCTCAGATTTCCTATTTATTTGGCATTTGGAGTTTTACCAGGTTTTAACTTAAATTCATGTGCATCACACTTATTATATAAGAAATCAGTGTCAACTATAGGAAATATAAATTAAAAGAAGAAAATAAAAATGGCCCACACTGTCACTGTCTAGGGATTAAACTGGTGGTAACATTTTGGTGTATTTTCTTCCAGTCTGTTTTCTAGACAATACAACAGTGCATACTAGCCTCTAAACCTGTCTCTTGAACTTAAAAATGCTATTGGCAGTATTTTTCCATATCACACATTTTCCTTATCTTTTAAAATGGCTGCACCATATTCCATTGTATGGTTGTACCACGATCCAGTTAACAAAGCCTCCATTGTCAGCCACTGAGACTGTTAGGAACCCTTTTTGAGCTCTAACTCTGTGTGTATTCTGGGCCTGATCTACAGTGGAGGCGTGCACAGAAAGATGAAACATGCTTCCTGCTGTTCGTTGGGGAGAAGGTAATGGAGGACTTCCAACCAATATGGCAGACCGAGAGGATATGGAAAGGTGTTTCTTCCATCCATGCATATATAAATCTGCATATAACAAAAATAAATTCAATTGCTGAAACTCCCAGTGTCATTTATGAGGCAGGAACTCAAAGCCCAAGTGTTGCACGTGAGCTGAGACCATGATAGTCCAAAGGAGGTTAAGACTCAGACATAGGCCTTAGGGGTTCAGATTGGGAGAACGTGATAGAGGACTTCTGGCATAAATTGAGAGCTTCTGAAGGCAGTAGAAAAACTCAGCAGATCTGTTTGGGCAAGTTTCAGTAAAGTTTGCCATCTACCAGTGCCTTAGGTGGAAGACAGTCATATGCCAGAAATTGGAAGCTTAGGCCTTAACTATGTGTACAAATTTATACCACATAAGTAACACTTAGAAAGTAATATGCATATGGGTTCAGAACTGCTAAAACCAGTGGGGTGCTTGCAAAGGCAAACATACAGTATTATGTAGACAGATGATGCTACCATTTATATACCAAGGACATAAGATTACCTAAGGAAACAAATGCCACCAAAGAACACACAGTAAAAAAGTAGAATCCATGAAAAGCTACAGGCTATGAAGAGGGACACTTAGAAGAAGCAGCAACCTGGATAATTAGCATTCCAAGATCGAGGGGAAATAATCTTAAATAAACTATGACTTGAGTATATTTTAATTATTTAAAAACATAGAAGGAGAGACAAAAATGGTAAGAACAGGGCAGAGCAATACAGAAACAGATCTGAAAAGGAGACAGAGAGGGTTTCTAGAAATAAAAACTGTATCATTACAATAAAAATCTATCAGATGTATAAAGTAGAATATTAGACATTAGTAGTATAATAGTAGTAATGTATGTATGTATGTGTGTATACTGTAGTAGTATATATTTGGCCAAAGAGAGAATTAGTGATCTGGAAGATACATCAGGATTATCACCTAGAATTTGAAATGGAAAATATGGAAAATAGTTAATATATATATAGTCAAAATACATCTAGTCAAGTGCCAGAAGGAGAGAATGGTGAATATATGAAGGAGATAATAGTTGCAAATATATTGGAAGAGAACTTTTCAGAATGAAAGGAACATTTAAATTCTTAAATTAAAGAGTGTTGGGTCCCGTGAATAATAAATACAGACAGATGCACATCTGGACACATTACAGATACACTACAGAAAATAAAAAATAGAAAAAAAAACCTTACAGCTAAAAGATTACACAAAGGAATGACAATCGAAGTAAAAGCCAACTTATCACTGGCAAAAATAGAGAACAATGAGAGATGTATCTTCACATTGCTGTAGGACAACTAGAACCTTAAAATTTAGATCCTGAGCAAACCACCATTTAAAATGAAGGGAAAGGAGTTTTTAACACAAACAAAGCCCAAGAGAATTTATTATCCACAGATCCCAGTGGTAAGAACAACGAAAGAATGTAACTCAGTGAGATGGAAACTGAACCAGATGGAAGGAGTAGAAAGCCAGAAGCAATGGTGAGAAAAACAGCCATAAAAAGATAAACTTTTTGGTAACTGTAAGTAAGTACTGCCTGCAAAAGTGACAGTAATGAAAAATGGACTACAAACAAGGTGACCATGAACGATTAGATAACAATAAGGAGTGTAGTACGCGAGTGGAGGTGTGGTGGGAAAGCGTCTGTCTTACTGTCCTAACGGGGGACAGAGGCAGTGATTGACTTTAAACATTGTTACACTGAACTATTAAAAAAGTGGTTATTTAGGAATAACCACTAAAAGAAGAGAAATATAATGCATAATTTCCAAAGCATAGAGGCTAAAAAGGACTAAAGAAAGCAGAATCAGTCCCATAGGAGGCGTGATAGGAAGAAGTAAGGAGGAAATAACCATGGTAGTTATTACCAGGTTTGTGAAGGTTCTGGGATTTGATTTATCTTACCTACATGCAAATAAGTTAGCCTGTTGCTATTTCGTGGATGCTGTTGGAAAACATGACAATCTCAGATCAGAGACGAAGGACTTTAAGATTTGCACACAGTGGGGCATGTGGGTAGCTCAGTTGGTTAGGTGGCTGACTCCTGATTTCAGCTCAGGTCGTGATCTCGGGGTCCTGAGATTGAGCCCCGAATCGGGCCCCACAGTCAGTGGGGAGTCGGCTTGAGAATTCTCTCTCCCTCTGTTCCTTGCCCCCTACTAAAATAAATAAATAAATCTTAAAAAAACAATTCACACACAGCAACCATCATGAGAATCATGTGCACTTCAGCTCATCGTTGCCCCTGTGGCCCGCAGAAGGTGAAGCAGAGAGGTCCCAGTGGGGGTGTTGCACGTGCCGTGAGTGTGTGTTGCAGCTAGGGAGCACCTCGCTTGGGGACTCCTCTCTAAGCAGGCAGTGAGCATGTGCTGTGTCCCAAAGGGAGACATCACCTGTTCTCCCAGATTTCTTTATGTGAACACAACCCTGAGAAGTGAGCCAGGTCACGAGCTCAGAGCCTTACCTTCTTGCCCACTCAGTAAGACATGGGGAAGCATGGGTGACTCACTGAGGAGTGTCTCTTCAAACAGTGATCAAACACAAACCAAGAGGATAGAAGTGAATTAAAATAGCAATCACATAAATAGAAATCACAATAAATAGAAATCAATTAACCTTACCTTTTTTAAAATTTATTTTTTATTTATTTTAAAATATTTTGTTTTATTTATTTATTTATTTTTTGAGAGAGAGAGAGAGAATGAGAGAGCGAGCATGAGAGGGGTGAGGTCAGAGGGAGAAGCACATTCCCCGCTGAGCAGGGAGCCCCATGTGGGACTTGATTCCGGGACTCCAGGATCATAACCTAAGTTGAAGGCAGCTGCCCAACCAACCGAGCCACCCAGGTACCCCAACCTTGCCTTTTTAAAGACAGAATTTCTAACTTTGGGTCTAAAATTGTGCAATGTATAAGACACACCCAACACATAATTTGCTTTTTTCACCTTAGTGGTTTGACCATATTCTATTTTGGCAGGTATCTGGAGTTGGTTTCTTCCCTTCCCCTCCTTCCTCATCCTTTGTTATATCCATTCACAGCTCTATCAGACAGATACAGGACGTTTGAAAGTAGCAGGAATCAAGAAGGGCGTACTATGAAAATACTTACCAAAACAAAACAGAGGTGTTACAATAAATAGCGGATAAAAAATATTTAAGGTAAAAAACAAAAAACACAACCAAACCCTCCACATTAATTCAGAATGACACACATTACCTTGCAACAAACAGAGCAGTCTAGCTGAGGGGAAACAGAGTCAAATCCAGTATGAGGCAGCACAAGATGAGTGTCAGCTGAGAAGTCCAAACAGCAAGCACTTTGAATCCGGACGAGGGAGAGACAGGTCTGGGTGAAGTGATCCAGAAATGGGTTCTGGGTATGAAATATACGGCTTTAGATAGGTTCCACATGAGGGAGGCCCCAGGAAGTAAGTAACAAGTCAATTTCAGCTTGTTTGAGACACAGAAATATGTTTTTGGGGACTTTATAAACAAAGGGAGGAAGTACTTGCTGCATGGACCCTGGGGTTTGGGCAACTGGAGGTGTTAGTGGTGGGGGCTAAGTTCAGCAGTCTCATCCCTCTAAAGCCCTGTGTGTTTTTCTCTGCTCCTCAGATCTGTAGCACAGGCCCATGCTGTTGGGTCTTCCGTGAATTGACGGTTCCGGAGAGGGGCTGGGGATTAGGTGACAGGTGGCGTGGTACAATCCTGGTGCTCTTCTAGAAAAGCTCGGACAGAGCTAATGGTGGGGAGAAGGACACTGAAGTCCAGAGAGAGGAAGTGACTGGCCTCAGGTCCGCTAGCCCCCCACAGAGCTGGGACCTCAGTCTGAATCTCCTTACCCTCTGTGTCCACTGCACCCCATCTTGGGGAAGCTGGGCCCAATTGCCCTTTGGGACTTCGTGCTTTGGCCCTAGCCTACTTTGGCAGATGTCTGACTGCCCTTGGAAGTGTGTGTGTGTGTGTGTGTGTGTGTGTGTGTGTGTGTGGTGATGATGGTGATATGCTAGTTGGGGGTGCAGTTGATTTCTCTCCTTTTTCCCTCCTTCCTCATCCTTTGTCAAATCCATTCACACCTTTGCAAGCCAGATGGGAAAAGAAACTTTGGTGGGGGATGGGCTTTCAGATCTGGTTCCCTGGACACGGGGCCTGGGGTGTCCTGGTGTCCGAGTGCCAGTGGCTTGCTGGAGAGGCTCTAGGGCATCTGTTTGGGGACAGTGTGACAAATGGCCTGCAGACCCCCACATGGATGGGGCCAGGGCATCCTACCATCTAAAGCCTTCTCACTCTGCAGAGCCATGTGCTAACAAGCTGTTGGCAGAGCACTAGAGAAAGACATATTCAAAACAACAGCAACAAAAATTGCAAGCCACTCCATCGGGCCCGCAGACCCCTCCCTGCATCTCATTAGCGCCTGGGGGTGGGAGGAGGGGTGCTGGCAGCACTGCCCGCACCTACTCCGGTAAACCAGTGTGGGCCAGTAGAGGTGGGTGGAACAGGAGGCGCCCCAGCTCCCCGCTTACGGCAGGCCTTCCAAATGCTGGGCTTGTTTATCTGTTCCCTAGCATTGCATCTTCTCCCAAAGTATCAGATACCTAAACCCTATTGTGTAGGGCTTATTTTGGTCTCATGTTCCTCAAACCAGCCAGTGCTTGAAAATCTTTTTTTTTGCATCTACGAAACTTGGGGTTTTCATACGATTTCCATGGAGCAAGGTGGGTCACAGCAGGTCGTGTGTTCCGTTGATCTCATGGTTCAGACTTGCCACAGTTGGCCGTGCTGGGTGGAAGTCATGGTGCTCTCCCCAGACGCCTCCACTCACCGCCGCAGTTAGGACCCTCTCACCTCTAGAAGGTGAGCTCCATTTTCCATGGTGGAAACTATAGACCAAAAAAAACCAATTCAGCAATTTGTTCAGCAAAAACTCAGCAATGTCTCCATCTTCTCCCCCGACCTCCTCATGTCCTTATCCATCTGTGCTTGTGTTCCCAAGTTCCCAGGCTTCTGAAAAAGCTCAGCTTGGGCTAGAAGTTGGGGTGGGGACCCAACCCACAGCCATGGCTATTGTCCCCGGGACCTCTTACTCGGGAGGCCAGGGAAGAAGGAGCCCCCTCCAGCCCCCAGGACTGGGGGTACCACCCTCCCACATTCCCCACATCCTCCCTCCCAGGTAGTTCTGCACTAGTAGTAACTACACACGTGGTCCTACTTGGTTTGAGTCAAATTACTACTCACTCATTGCTCACTCATAAAATGGGGATGGGGAAGGGAGGACTTCCACAGAGGGACTGCTAGCCCCTAGGGAAGAGCTGGAGGTGGCTTCTCTCGATGGTTTTCATAGCAAAGACACGGAGTGAGGCCAGCATGTGCGGCTGGATTCGGAAGCCGCCTCACGTGGGACGCAGGGTGAGCTGCCCCGGAACCTCGGTATGGCAGATAGCTCACTTTTATAATGACCTTTTGGATCTGGGCTCCTGGAGGTGCCTCTGACCCCACACGTGATTGTTGTCAAACCGTCAAGTGCTTTGTTTCCACTGCTTGCCACAGGTGGGGACATTGTAGCTCCCAATCTTAATTAAAGTGGAGTGGGGAGGGGGCCCGCGGAAAGCTTGCAGCCTGGAGCGCAGGACCCTATCCAGAAGCCCAGACCGGCTGGAGAGGGTCCTCCTGAGCTCTCAACGTCCGTGAAATGCGTCAGAAGTCGGGCTTCCAGAACTAGAGTCCTCAGGGCACCTTCCCCCGCATCAGAGCTGTAGGGCTCCAGCTGCCTGGTCCTGGGGGAAAGAAGGAAGGCTGACTGCCCCCGGAGCCGCCGCATTGGGAGGAAGCTAAGGAATGGCACCTCGCCCTCCTTCCCCCTGCCGTGCCTGCTTCTGGTCCAGTGTGACAAGATGGCACCCATCTCACAATTATAGAAGGCGGTGAAGGCAGTTCTGTGAAAACCAAGCACAAATGAAGAGCCAGGTAACTTCCCCATTTCAGTCTGAATGTCCCCATGTCTGACTCTTGAGTCAACTGAGCATGCTCTGAAGGATAAGGTCAGGTTTGCCTTTGCGGAAGGCTCCAGAAAGCTGAATTCGGCTGCAGGCAGGCTTGGCAGAGTCACTGAGCTGGGGTGTTTTCTCCTGAGCATCCTGGAGGAGAGAAGCCTGTACCTTCTCTGCATCTTTCCCCACCGGCTGCTCTAGCTTCTGGCTCTCCGCCTCCTTGTTTCTGCCCTCCCTCACGGGACCCGCCGGGGAGGACGAATGAGGAAATGCTGCTGTTCCGTGGATGCCCGCGACGCTTCTGTCAGAAATGGCTCCTTGAGGAAGCCTCTCCTGCTAGGTGTGCTTTGTGTCTCCTCCCACGCTTCACCCTAACCACCCACCGTTCCCCCCACCCCGCCCCGCGCCGGGCCCGTCTCTCCCATCAGAATAAGTTAACTTAGGGCCGATCCCAGTAGGCTTCTCCTTTGCTCCTGTTAGGATATCAGCTTCCTAAAGTCAGGGTGAGGATTTGTGCTCTGGGATCCGAAGACAAGGATTTGAGCGGTGGCTCTGGCCCCCACGGGATGCGGTTTTGAGCAGCCACTTCTCCAAGTCTCTGCTTCCTTGGTCATACCATGGGGGAAATGATGGAACCTGCCTCTCAGGGTTATCGTGGGATTCACTGGAGTAACGTGGGCTGTCATTGTCTGCAGCAGGAGCGCCCGCAGTGAGCAGGCGCGAGGCTGCTCAGACTTGAATTTGCTCCAGTGTGGAACGGGCGGGCCTGGTGACAAATGGTGGGGAGAGGCCCGAGCCAGCCTGTGTGCTGTGGAAGGAACACCCAGCCCCTGCGTCCCTTCCCTCTGCCCCCCACTAAGCCGATGGATAATACCACGGAGCTTCAGCCAGGGATCAGATGTCTTCATGTGGAAGAGCCAGATCTCCTGGTGGCCAGGGACCCGGCCACGCTGGGAGGCACAATTGAATTTTTCCTTTCCATCTGACAGTTCAGGACTGGATGTTACTTTCCAAATGAAAGCAGCTCTGGAAGGTCGTTGGGAACAGTGAATTGTGATTATGCTGGCACATTTTTAATTCTGTCTCATTACAGCTGCTGTTAAGGCTGCATTATAATAATTGCTTTAGTTCTGCTTTGGTATTTTCAGGCTTCTTTAATGTAGCCGTAATCTATGTGTATATTAAAGTAAGCCGAGCCAAAGAGCAGGGGCAGTGTTTGTGGACCAGCAAAGGGGATGCCTGTGGAGCAGACAGGCAGGCAGAGAGGAGCCGTGGCTGCAGAACCTGCTGACAGCAGGGGTGGGGGGCTGGAGGGGGAGTGCTGGTCCCAAGCCCAACACACACTCAGGCTGGGACTCTGAGCGAGCCCAGGCTGCCCGGCTCAGTTCCCTCATCGGTTCCATGAGCTGCGACGTCTGTCTTGGAGATGCTCAGAAGTCCTTAGGCTGGCAGGGAGGCCCGGGGGATGACTGCACGGGGTCGGGGAGGGGCCTGGCTGCTGGAGGAGGGCTCCCCGTGGCCTCTGGAGCAAGGACAGCAGTTCCAGACACAGTATGCAGACAGTCCCCCAGTCCCCAGGGAACATTTTGCTCTGCTCTTTCTACTATCACTCCCTGATTGGTTTTGTTTTCCTTTGAAATTTGCTTTGCTGGAACCATCCCCACTCTTGGCTTAGTGCTTCATGCGTGCTGTCTTAGTCCCTTGATGGAGGCCTTCCTGTGACCCAAGACCGCTGTGGCCTGTCTGTCTGCTCCCCTCCGAGGGCAGTGGTGTCATTTTGGCGGGCAGAGTGCCGAGTGCCCTCCCACACCCGGCTGCTCCCATGGCGCTGTGCGTCTCGTGTGTTCGCGTTCGTCCGCTGTGCTGATTCAGAATCCTCACAACAAGCCTGTGAACTAAGTCACGATATCACCCCCTTTTAAGAGCAAGCAGAGGCCAGAAAGGTCGAGAAACGTGCCCATGTCACCGGGGAGGGGCAGAGGCAGCATCGGAGTCCAGTCTAGGGAAGGGTCCACCTGTTGTGCTCTGGGTCCCCCCCCCTCACCCCCCACCGTCTGCTTCCTGAGCACGTTCAGTCCTCCCTGCTGCTCTGTCACTCCGGGGCCAGAGGCTGCAGGCTGGGCAGTGGCCGAGGGGTGGGTAAGGATGCTGTCGGCACCACTGGGGGGCTGAGCACCAGCTGAACAAAATGTCTTTCTGGTCGTGGGCTACCCGGCCTTGTAAGTCTGGGTGCTGTGGGGAATGAGACTATGGACGAGCTCTTCTGGTGGGGTCCCAAGGCACCTGTACCCCACCTTGTGCCTGGGCCACACCACACCCTGATATTTCCTGAAGGATTCCTGTTTATCCTCTGCATTTTTTTTTTTTTAAGTAAAAATTTTTTTTTCTTTGAGAGGGAGAGAGAGAGAGAAAGAGGAGGGACAGAGGGAGAGAATCTTAAGTAGGCTCCACACGGTGTGTAGACACGGGGCTCGATCTCACAACCTGAAGATCATGACCTGAGCTGGAATGAAGAGTCAAATGCTTAACTGGCTGTGTCACCCAGGTGCTCCTACGTTCCTTGCATTTTTAAAGACTTGCCTGTGAAGAGGGTGTCAAAGACTTTCGCTGGGCCTTAGCCCCATGCCTTCCTAGGGAACATCAGCCTGTAATACAGTGTGTTCCGGCCACACATCTGCAGGCTCACAGAAGCCCATGTTTCAGGAGCTGCAGAGTCCAAATCTTGCAGGAATCTTTCCCAAGTGGCTCTGACCGTGGGCAGCTTGGCTCGACCACCCAGGAGCGTGCGGGCTGCCTCCAGCCCGTTTCCCACTGCTTCATTTCTGGGAGAGTTCTAATTGTGAAAAAGTTCTTCCTTATTTTGGATCAAAGTCCTTCTCCTGATATCTTCTACCCGTGAGTCCTAGTTTTAGCTCCTGGAATGAATTCATTCCCTTTTTCACATGGTAGTATTTTAAATTTATGAAGGCAGCTCGAAGTGCCTCTTGTCTTCTCATCTTCTGATTAGACATCCTCCTGTTCTCTTTTCTTTTACTTCTATTTAGATATTCCTCAATGAGAAAAAAATAGCAAAGGATCTTAGTTTGTCTCCAGCACAAACTAGGCTCACATAAATGCGTTCTCTTCTTACACTACTGTGTTCCAGTCCCAAAATTTGGGGATGACTACCAATGTCACCTCACTTGTGCTGAGAGCAGGAGACTATAAACAAACTAGGACGTGGTTCCTGCTCTTGGTTGTGTAAGAGCAGCAGTGGCAACAACTGCTAAGTACCGACTTGGGACAAACTACTCCTCTTTCCTATGGATTTTTTTTCACTGGTGTGGTAAATACGCTTTCGCTTGCATGCAAACAGTGTCACCCTCTTTTGACTGTAAGAAAAACTCTGGAACAGGCTGCCCCCAGGGCTAACTCAGTCCCATCCATCTCTCCCACACCACCTTCCAGGTCACCTTGCTGTCACTGTGTCCTTTGTCTCCATCCTCGGCCCATCCAAGAGCCCTCTCCAAGAGTCCTACCCCTCTTTCCCACAGGAACATGACACTCTCCCCTAAAAATTGTCCTTAATTAGTTAACAAAATTTGCCTCCACGACACAGCCTGCTCTCCCCCTGAAAAACCAGTGACAGATACGAACACCATTTGGTCTAATTAGTTCTGATATTTCACACAACATATTTGTGAGGCTTTTTGGAGGGAAGGGAGGAAGGCAGGGAAAATGCTTCTATTAAAAGAACAGCAGGGAGGCTTGCATGATGGGAGGGGCAGAGTTTGGGGTCTTCTTCTGTCACTGCAAATAGACCCTTTGTTAAATCAGTACTGCCTGGCCTGCAGACACTCTTAACTTGCTGAAACTCTGTCCTTGCCTCCCCGTCTGTCTGCACTGGGCCTCCACAAGGATGAGGCCCATGTGTGTACCTTATTCCAGTGACTCATGAAGTCACCCTTCATGACTTATGAATGACCTTTTCTCCTCTAATGACAGAAGTCTGTGCAAGGCAAGGTAACGTGAGAGGAGTTCAGCACTAGAGACGGGGGGCGGGGGAGGGGTAGTCGGGACATGACGTTCTCTATCTGTCCTGCCCTTGGCTTGCTCTGTGACCTTGGAAAGACTATTGAACTCTTGCAGTCCAAGGGCTGTGTGTTTGGGAGCGGTGGCGGGGAGAGGGAGGTAAGATCCTATCTTGAGCTTCTAGAATAGATGTCTCTGGAGATACGGAATGTTGGCCATTATGGAGTGTATAAATTAGGAGCAGCTCTTGATGTAGAAAACCAATCCTGTATTTGTCACATTTGCAGTCATCTGTTTACAACCTACAGGGTTTAAGAGCTGTGTTTACCAGTCCAAAGAGCTGAGCACACACTTGGGGTGTCCCACAACATGGCTACAACCTCACGAAGCTCACTGGAAGTCTGTAGTTGAGACTGGAAGTCAATGCTGGGCTTTCCACAAGTTCCGGTTTATCCTAGTGCCCACCCCAAAGTTGATGTTTCCTAAATTTTTCCACGTTTCTGTGGCAGAATGCGAAGCCTTAAGGTGGTACTGTGGAAGGAACACTGGGAAGGGGACTCAGAACTCTTGGGTTTCTCTCCCCACTTGGTGTTGTGACTGTTGGCAGTTTGTTCACCTTTCTGGGCCCATTTGCTCATCCCTAGAAACAGAGAGTTGAATGACTTCCTCAGGTTCCTTGCAGTTTACATGTCCGTGATTTTACTGCTCCTTGGTGTAGGGCCAAGAGGATGAGCCTAAGCTTCAAGCCCGAGGGATACCTGAGGGATTTCTGCAGACCTCCCTCCCGAGGGACCGCATCTGTGCAGTTCTCTGGGGGATCATGGCCCAGGCCTGCCCTGCTCCCCAGACTTCCCCGATCGTCACCCCCAGCCATGTGGCCATCTGGACACATGTCTTGGTCTTTATTTGGCCTGGCCTTGTCCCTCTCTACCTTCTGCTGCTGACCTGAGCATTGTCCTGTCATGACCCCCACCTGTACTGGATGTCTGTCCAACCAGCCTGGGACTCAGACCTACTGCCCTCTCACAAGGAAAGGGTGAAATCAGCCACCATACTGGGTGGTGTTTAAGAAGGTGGCCTGGGAAGTCAGCCTAGGTGTGAATCTCAGCTCTGCTTGAACAAACCCCACCGGGGCGCTGCTCAGTCTCGCGGTCCTCTTCTGGCAAGTTGTGGTAAGAATTAAAAACAACACATAAAGTACTTAGCACAGGGCCTGGCCTCTGGTAAACACTGAATAAATAAATGTTAGTAGTGGTTCTGATCACTGATTCTGATCTGTGCGGGTTTTTCCTCACACTACACAATTCTCAGACCCCGGTTGGGTGTCCCCCAGTTCAACTCAGTTTTGACGCTGCCTGGAGATGGCATCCGATCCCACAGGGTAAGGGCTCAGTCCCACAAGGCTGAGAAGGCCATTGAAGGTGCAGGCTGTCACCTGTGTTTCTGACCCACTGCTTATAAACCAGAGGTTTCCAAGACTCCTTCCTTCCGGGGGTTTGGTTAATCTGCGAGAACAGCTCCCAGAACTCTATAACTTTTTGTTTATGATATTACTGGTGTATTACGAAAGGATATAACTCAGGGACAGCATGGGACAAGGTATGGGGAGGGGCTCAGAGCTTCTATATTCTTCCCAGGTAAGTTGTTCTCCTGAATCTCCACGTGCTCACCAGCCCAGAAGCTCTCCAGACCCCTCCTTTTTTTTTTTTTTTTTTTTTACAGAGGCCTCATTACTTAGGCATTATTGATTAAATCATTGAACTCAGTCTTCAGCCCCTCATCCTCCCTGGAGGTGGGGGGGGGGGTCGGTAGTACTGAAAGTTCCATCTCTCTAATCACAGGGTTGGTTCCCCTGGCAACGGGCTCCCATCCTTTGGTTATCTAGAGGCTTTCCAAAAGTCACCTCATTAACATAACAAAAGACACCTTGATCTCTCTCCTCACTTATGAAATTCCAAGGGTTTTAGGAGCTGGATGCCAAAAACTGTGTAGAAGACCAAATATATATGACTTATCACAGTATCAGTTAGTTGTTCTCCCGTTGATGTTGTTAGTTGTGATAAATCCTTCTGACACTTTTCCTCCAATCAGAAGCTTTCTTTTCTTCTTCTTTTTTTAAAAGATTTTATTTATCCATTTGACAGAGAGTGATCACAGGTAGGCATAGAGACAGGCAGAGAGTGGGGGGGAAGCAGGCTCCCCGCCGAGCAGAATGCCCAATGTGGGCCTTGATCCCAGGACCCTGAGACCATGACCTGAGCTGAAGGCAGAGGCTCAACCCATTGAGCCACCCAGGCACCCCCAATCAGAAGCTTTCTTTGCCAACCTGTTTTAATGGTGTTTTTGTTTTTGAGGGATGAGAAATACAACATTTACTCACATCCCTCCATGGGTTCTGAATCCTTTCAGAAATAGACCAGAAGTCAGATAAAAATTAAAAAAACAGACAGTCTCATTGCTAGTAAAGCAGGATTAGGGAAAGAAAATTGGACCCTAAAAGACCCAAGTATTTCCCCCAACTCTAGATGGGGAGCTGCTCTAGGCGGTGTTGGGTAGGGGAGAGCAAAGATACTGCAGGAGTTAGAGAGAGGCCAAGGTACATGTGATTTTTAATGCATGAGTTCTCCCGGGCACAGAAGAGCAGCTGCCTGGGCCTGAAGCCTGCCAGTCCCATCATAGGTCATATTTTTTTCCCCTTTCCGAGGGGGAGAGGCTGGTTCTAGGGGCAGAATGGGCAAAAGGTTACTTTCCAGCAAGGGTGCAAATACCTAATTCTTGGTGTAAGGCAGGAGGCCAGGGGCAGGGAGCGTGCAACTTCCTATTAAGAATTCTCTCCCTTCTGGTCCCACAGCTCCTGCAGGGGTGCGAGGCCACCAGAAAACCTCATCAACCTACTCTTACACAAGCTTTCCAGAAGTTACTTCAAAAGGTACTGTGTGTCTTCCCATAACACATTCTGTTTTAATATGTCCTTTTATGATGAAAGGAAGGTATGATTATTGTGAAAAATGAGAACACAAAAGAAATACATAACATACCAGGTGACAGCCCCCTGCACTCTATAATCAATGTTCCCGGTCTCTCTTCCACCCAAAAGTCCATGAACAAGTTTTGTGTCCACAGCACATTTTTAAACAATTTGTATAAGCAAGATTTATGGACCAAGGGGTCAGCTGAGTAGTTGTGCCCTTTTGCTAAGTTGATATGATGTAACCGGCCCTTTGCAGGTGCCCTGGGCTGTCTGTCCAAGTTGGGTGGTGCACACCTGCTTAGTTACTCTCTTCCCATTGAGTTCTAGTATTTGTGCATGTCTACCTGTTTTCTTCCTGCTGTGTCAGGCATATCTGGCTTTGGCTTGATTTCTGCATCTCTGGGTTGACTTCCTCATTTCTAAAACACAGATGCTTCTGGGGCATCCTTTTAAAGCTAAAGATAGGCTTGAAGCTATGACCACGGCTCTCTATTAGCCAACTCTGAAAATTTGGCAGAAGGTCCAAGACTCAAGGTTCTATCACTGTAGCTGACAGTCTTTCTCTGTCCCCAACCATCCCAGCCCTGTTCATTCTGACCTTTCTCTGCTGCCTGGAAGGGTTTGGAATCCCCCTGCTGTACTGATCCCACCCCCTTCTCTCCCCTCCCATTCCTGCCATGTCCCTTGGTCTGGATGTAGACCCCTGAAAATGGTGGCTTCCTTATCCAATCCCCGCTGGTCTCCCATCTGGGTATCTTGTGCCTAGTCTCCCTCCCTATTCCTTTTCCTCCCTTAACCTGTCCCTAGGGCAGAGTTTGGGCTCTATCTCCGTGCCTCAGCCTCCTGACCCCCTTGGTTAGTTGTTTTCCCTGGGCTTCGCTCTCGTTTCTGGGATTCTCCCACATCAGTTCCACTACATGGCCTGAATGTCCACTTGATGTGCAAACACCATCAGTCCCCACAAAAGGTAAATTGTGTCCTGCCTGCCTCCCCACTCAGGTCAACTTCTGGCTCATTGATACCAGGCGTAGAAGGCCTCCATCTGTCCCCACAGCTCCCATCCTTGGACTCCTGGCCACAGAACCCTAGGCCATAGGCTGTCCTGCAGTGCACAGCCCACCTTTCCAGCTTGGCTGTCCCCCGCCCTGGCTGTCATCGGCCCCGGCCTACTGTGATCTCCTGGAAGGAGTCCCTCACACACTGAGCAATCGAGGCCGTGTCTTTGGTGACACGTTCAGCTGTCACTGCTATTTCCCGTGAGATGTTAACTGTCACTCACATACCGAGCAGTCCTGCTAGTTTGCAGCCCGATTTGGCAATTTATTTATTGCGACTAATACTCTGTCAGAAAAATATTGATGTCCCTTTAAATATGTGATTTTAACAGGCTTCCTCCAGGGAATTTCTTTGGGAGGGGGCACATTTTTCCCCTAAGGGACACAGCCCTAATTTTATCTTGAAATTGAATAAGAAAATAAGAGGCCTGTCTTAGGAACTCGTGTCACAGGCAAGGCAGGCCAGATGCCGACAGGAATGAGGACATCGGTGTCCGTCACTGTGGGTGCGGTCGGAGCGACCCCTTCCCCGACCCCTCGTTTCACCTGCAGAGTAGTTCTCATTTGAGAACTTCTGCCTTTTGTCTCAGGGCCTGGTTTCCTTGGCTCACAGCACACTCATGTGTTTCATCTAGCACTCCTACAGCACTTCACGTGCCCGCCACTGTCGGAAACGCTTGCACGCAGGAATGGATGACATCCTTAGACAGCCTTGCAGGGCGGGTGCTCTTACTCTCCCATGTTACAGACGGAAGAATTGAGTCAGAGAGAGGTTAATGAAATCGCTCAAGGTTATACATCTGGGAAGTGGCAGAAGAGGGATCAGAACCCAGGCCTCCTGGCGCCAGAGTTTGCGTGGCTGCCGCTATCCCGGGCTGTCTCCCAGGCACCGGGAGGCCGCTTCTTTGCTGTGGACCATCTATTCTTGGGCTCAGGTCGTGGGGCGATTCCTGACTCACTCTCACGGCACAGGAGATTACAGGTGTCAGGACATGACACACAACATCTTTGCTACCCGTCTGACACATGGGACTTTTTTCTTCTGGCCTCTATTGCCTTCACCTGGAAGGATGAATCGGACAGCTGAGTCGATTCTGTGAAAACTTGGTGTCTGATTTGTCCCTAGATGAACTTGTAGCAAAACCCAGCCTCATGCCAGTCCACTTGGCAGCTACACACTGTTTCCAGTGGTGGCCAAGGACCTTCGGCGACTGCTCGCTCCATCCTGTCCTTCATCCTCCTCACGACTGTTTGTGGTTCTGGGTCCAGGCAGCTGTCTTGGGAGCCTATCTACCCGCCTGGTGTCCAGTGCCATCCCTGCCCTTTTCCTGCAGGCCCTGGGGACTGCTTGTCCAGTTTGCATCCTTATTTCTCAGTTCGGTGTGCCCCGGGGGGATTATGTATTATGGAAGGGGAAAGTGAGATGGTGGATCAGGAGGCTGGGATGAGACTCGTTTACTTTCTAGCAAGTGCCCTGGCTGCTTGTGATTCCCATGGAGTGGGCTGCACCTTGGGTGGTCAGGGAAGATGGCTGTTAGTGATCTGCAGCTCCCTTGCACTTGCAAACTTGGCCCTGGGACAGCAGCGAGGTGTGGGAGGCTGGGCTGGGAATTAGGAGGACAGGGGTCTAGTAGCAGCCTTGGTTTCTCACCTGGATAAGGAAGGACTGCAGCCAGACATTCTCTTGGCCCATCTGGCTCTGGAATCTAAAGGGTCATACATAGCAGAGGGTCGGTGGTATGTTGAGGAGGCCAGGAAGGTCCCCAATTCCTGGTCAGTTTGCTAAAGCCAGACATTGGTCAGAGGCAAGGGGAGAAGTACAAGTGGACAATTAAAGTTGGAATTGGCATTTTAGGTGGCTGGCCTTGTGACTCATCGACAGAGAGTCTGATTAAATCAGTCACTCAAATGGCATTCCTACACTTTCCTCCTGCCGTTTTCCACTCCTTCGATCCCTGCCCCCCAACTTTCAGGGTCTTCTTAGTCACTTCTTTCTCCAGCCACAGGCATGGTTTGGTCATGGCTCAAAGGATGGAGAGGGAGGGTCCTGATGGGTGATGGGGATTACAGGGTCCCCCGCCTAGCACATAGGCATTTAACTCCAAGTCTCTCATTGAGTCGGAAGAGGTAGATGGGTGCATCCCCAGAACTAGCCAAGAGGGACTAGGGTAGAGAGAACCTCTGAGTTTCCTGTTTAGGAAGAACAGTAACTGTGGAGCTGATGGGGGATCCACCAGGCCCTTTGATGTGAACCCGGGGGACCTGGGACACGGCTTGGACATGAGTCCCCCGAAACACCAGCATCTCTCCCTTCCCATTCTCCCTCTTCCCCCCAGCCACCCCATCCCCCCACTCCCCTCCCCTGCCTGCGCCACCATCAGACTCCCTGCCCATGATGGATTTTTCAGGCTTCGTTTAGTGACATAACCATCCCAGTAAAACATACAAATGGCCCAACCATGGATCCTAATGTGCAGTAAACGGTTTTTCACCTCGTATCATTTTTTATGGGAAGAAATTGGCTTTGTGCTTCCCCTGCAGTGCCCCCCGTTCCCCCCTTGCAGGTGGACTGTGCTGGGGGAGGGGTTGCCTCCCCTCCATCTGCCCAGCTGCCCACTCTGCTCCGAGCACTGCTCACTCACAGGGGCAGAGGCGGTTCAGCTTTGATTAACTGTCCCGTGCAATATTCATTTCTGACAAGAGGCTCCCTCTGCTGTCTCTACAGGAACAGGGGGGCGGAGGGGGTGATGGGGGTTGGTGGTGGGAGAGTGCCAGGTTCCTGATTGGATTCAGTTCTTTGTTCCGGTTGTTTTTCGAAGGCACTACCTTCTGCAGTGATCCTGCAGCCGTCATCCCTGGCTCTGCGTCCTCTGCCCTTTCCTTGGTCCTTCCTGTGTTCTATCACCCACGGAACGGGCACCTCGGTGCTTCTCTCTCTGCCGCATGGCGATACTGGAGGGGATCTCTGAGATCTCCAGTTCAGGAGATGAAGTAACCTCTGAACCGGCGAGGGGACTCTCCTAACCCCGGGAGGGAAGTTCGGTGATGCTAAGCTCAGTATTTCCCAATGCAAGGTCAACTGCGGGACCCTGGCCAGGTCAGCAAACCCACATCTCTGGACTGAGTACGCCTTGAAATTGTTCTTCTTCTGCCCCTTGGCCCAGTCCTACTCAGACTCCACCAGTGGCTTCATTTCCTCCCCTCTGTTCTGACCTGGGGCATCTCCTAAGACTCCAGCCTGAGCCGTTTGCCCTTCTCTGTAAGCATTCCCAGTGGACACTTCTAGAAGTGCATTGGAGCTACAAGTGATTTGGAGGAAGGAAATCTTTCTGCTGAAAATGAGTTGGGGGATGACTGAGGCTCCCCTCTGCAGCCATGGCATCACCCTGCTCTCACAGGCAGCAGATTCCTTGCCTCTCCTCCTGCCTGCCTTCCTGCCAGCAGCCTTCTGCACACCCAGGAAGGCGAGGGGCACAGCAGGGCTGTGATACCACTGTCACTCACTTCCTCTTCTTGCAGCTACTGCTGGTTCTGCCTCCATGGCCAAAAAGGCAGCTGGTCCTCGGTGCTGCACCCCAAGTGTTGCTAGGACTACGTATCCGTGCTTGTGCAGCTTCTGGTCTGTGGATGAAGCCACTGCCACAGTGTCCTGGGTTTCTGTGTGCCCCTCTGGTGGGGGCTGACTGCCCACCTCTCCGCCTGGCCAGCAGTGGGGCAGGGATGGCTGCCACTCAGCATGGAGGCTGTGCGCATGCGTGGGCGTGCGTGCACGCAACCCGCATCTGTGCACGCACTGACTTTGGAGGAATAGCTGCACATTTGGCTCAAAGGCACAGCATAAGTATACACCCGAGAGGTCCTCTAACATAAAGATGATATTTGGGGGGCACCTGGGTGGCTCAGTGGTTGAGTGTGTGCCTTTGGCTCAGGTCGTGACCCCAGGGTTCTGGGATCGAGCCCCGCATCAGGCTCTCTGCTCCATGGGAAGCCTGCTTCTCCCTCACCCACTCCCCCTGCTGCTGTGTTCCCTCTCTCGCTGTGTCTCTCGCTGTCAAATAAATAAATAAAAATCGTAAAAAAAAAAAAAAAAGATGATATTTGGGGGGAAATAATTGTACCTGAACAAAGGGAAGGTCCTTCGAAATGTTAAGAAGCTCCTAGAAATGTCAGCGCTGCTAGTGATGACGGTCACTGTTCTGAGACTCTCTTGCTCCCGCTGCCCTCAGACCACACTCCCATGGGGAGCTTTGGGAATGGAGCAAGAGAGCTCAGTTGGGGCTTCCAGTCATCTCAGACACTGAGGTGGGTCCATTCTGGAGCCCACATTTCTGGGTACATAAAGACCAGCTGGTGTTGGGGGAGTGTGGCCAGGGTGGAGGGGAGCTAGGCCCTGTAAGCAGCGCTGGGGGTCTGTGAAGTTTGGCCTGCAGAGGAGGTGGTGGGAGACAAGATCTGAGGGTTTGTCATTCAGGAAAACCGTTAGCCAGCCCCAAGTTATTCCAGAGGGCCAAACTAGGGCAGCTGGAGCCCGGGACCTGAAGGCAGCCCCCCCCCCCCCCCGCCTCTGACCCTCCCTGCAGTCATACAGATGAGACAGTGGCCTGACACAGGCTGTCAGCCTAGTTGAAGGATTCTTGCATTGGAAGGACAGCTCAGCAAGGTGATGCATCCGAGTCTTTCCCACTTTCAGGATCCTGGGGTTTTAACCAGATATCTTCCAAAGAGGACATTGGAACCAGAACCACAGATGTAAGGAGTTCACTTAACCTCTAGAAGGTGAGACTCCTCAAATCTGCCATGTCTTCAGGCCCCACAACCCTTGGGACCCAGGAAAACCGAAGGTAAATGCGCTCTGTGTTTCCCTAGAGACACAGTCACCTGCTGACAGTTCTTCAGGTGACTATCCCATCTGAGACTTGGGTTCTCAACACAAATACAGGAATGAAGCTATGTCAACTCTTTAAGGGGCTTCCTGGAGTTTGGAAATGAAGGCGACTATGTTCTGTCTCCTCATTCCGGGCAATGTCCCCACTCTTCTGCTTCTGCAACCATGGCCTGGCCTCGTAGGGGACAGGACCAAGAAGGGTGTGAGGTACAAAGAGGGTTGGGGGGGCTACTAAACCCCGATTTAAGAGCCAGAAAGCCCGGCAGTGAAAACAAATCTATTTAGAAGCCTCCAGCAGATTTTAGACACCTTGATTAATCATAACTTGCTACACATTATTTCCCTATAAACAAACTACAATGTTACTCATATAAACAGCTTTATCTTGACAGCTGCAAAATGTCAGGATTTAATGTAGAATGAGCAGAGATACACCATATGTTACCACTCCAGGCCTGGAACACACTAATTCACAGCATATTGCCTCATCCCGAAGAGGTGATTACAAAAGAGGGGCTAGGTTTTTGCCTTGCCATGATTGTACACGCTGCCTCCGAGTCCCCAGTGCCTTCTCTTTGGCTGAGCTGCGGAATGACTAAGACGCAGTATGGAGGAAGATTCTCAGGGTTGCCAGCAGTGAGCAAGACAGCAGCTCACAAAGTGAGGAGGTGGTCGTGTTAGTATTTTTAAAAATGGACTCAAATAAATACAGGTGTCCCACACTGGGAAACCCATGGTTCCAGTCTAATAATAGGGGGCAGGGGGAGAAAGTCAGTTTGCTGCTGGTTTCCTGCTAGGGAGGATTGCTGCTGCCTTTACCAGAATGAAAAGCCTCTGAAAGATAGAAAACAAAACAGAGCCCCTAGAAAACCAACAATTAAGAAACAAGTTAAATGCGAGGGGAAGCCGAATTTATTGTTCACGAAAATGAAGTTTATAAAGGGACTATTTACCTTGGGGTAATTTTATCCCAAGGAGAGAGAGAGAGATTGGGGATTTTCTCCAAGAGGCTGCACTCAGCTAGAAACCCCACAGGGCACATTTTCATGGAGACAAGGGTTTCGTGTGTGTTCTCTTTGCTTTCTTTGTCTCCCCTCCTTGACCTCTCTTCTCCACTAAACGGGGTGTCCTTGGCCGAGAGCACCCAGGCTGGCTCACCGCCTCTGTTTATAAGTATGGTTCTACTGGAGGGTAGCCTCACCCATTCGTCTATATATACTGTCTGTCTGCTTTCGTGCCACAGCTGCCGAGTTGAAGAGATACAGCAGAAACCATATGTGTGGCCCACAAGGCTGAAAATATTTACTCTCCGGCCCTCCGTAGACAATGTTTGGTGACCCTCTGCTCTAAACTGTATGTGTGTTTATGTCACTCCCCAGCCTAAACACTGAAGGCATGCTCTCAATTCATTTTTGGCCATCCAAGAGTCCATCCCCTCCTCTGGGCTCTGGAACACCAGGTTTCTTTTGGGGAAGGGCCGCTCACATTGCCTAGTCTTGGTGGCTCTGCCAACCGAGGGGCAGGCGTGTAGCCACAGGCTGAGACCTACTGTAGCATCACCCCCTGACTTGGTCCTGGCTCCCCTTGAGAGCCAACCCTCCTCCCCACTTATCTCCATTCTAATGCTCATACTCTGTGGTTGTGCCCCATACTCCAGTAACTCTGTTAAGATGACCAGTTCGCAGAGATGTCTTCCCCGACCCTGCTGTGAGTTCCTTGGTAGGCAGGGAATGGTCTCATTTACCTGTATCTCCAGAGCATGCCAAGGCTCCTGAATGCTAGAAGAATGAAGCCCTATTTTCACCATTGGTACTGTGTTTGGCTATTAAGTTACCATCCTGATCTTATGCTAAGAGTTCCCCAACCCAGCATCAAGTAGCTCTTTCTCCTCTCATGCTGACTTTATTCCCTGGTCCCATTACTGACCTCCTCCTACTGATCTATTTAAGCCCTGAATCTGTACCCCACTCCTGAGATGGGCTTCCACGTCATCCCCCCAGGCCTGTTTCTTGTTCTTCTCGGTGCTGCTGTGGCTGACAGCTCTGCATCAGGTCCTTGGAGCTCATGACCCGAGCTCTGCTGTCTGAGACCAGACAGGATGACCCCCTCCCTCCCCTGAAGCCATTGGGGGAGGCAGGAACCATCCAGATGCTTCCTGCCCTGTTGGACTGCCCTTCCCGGCCTTCGCATCTACATCTAGATCCTGATAATCCTGGTCTGTCTTACCTATTCCTGACTCCTCGCCAGGCAGCTTCAGACAGGAGGGTGGGATTGCCTCAGGGGCACAAGTAGCCGGGGCAGAGTCTCTGGCTCCATGGTTTTTGGCTGAATGGGGAGTCTTTAATTCTTTCCCTTTGTAAAAAGAGAAATAGCCCTCGGGGAGCATACAGCTGGCAAGGTTTAACAGGATAGGCAATGCTCAAACCCTAGGGCCTCTGGCACCGTTCTTTCTCCTGGGCCAGAGGCATGGGGCCATCTTGGGATCTGGAAGTCTTAGTGCCCCAGATCCACCTAGAAGAGATAAGCATTGTGATGCTTTGCAGGCTTCTTGGGGAGGGAGATAAATCACTCTCTGATGCACTTCTCCCTTGCTGTCTACTTTCATGGTGGGCCAGAACATTCTGAGTGCGAGATCCTGTCTGGATGTCGGAATCTTAAACATTAATTCTAATAATTCTCTTTCTCTAATGTTCTTGTGCCAGAAGGACTCCTGGGATGTGCAGAACATCTCATATCCCAGTCTTGCTGCCTGGGGTCAGGAAGGGTACTTGGTTTCTCTCCAACTGGTATAGTCATCCAAAGAAACAGACTGTCCCACATCTAGCTCTGCAAGTCCAAACACAGAACCTAATTATGCCCAAAGAAGGCACAATTCTCAAGAAGAAGCCTCCTTTTGGGCTTCTGAGCTCACTTCTGGAGGGAAATGGCAGATGCTGGTCTCTGCTACCAGGAACTCCTCCAGGAACCATGGGGTCGAAGACAAATCTGGTGAGAAATGAGTTTGGTGTAGAGGGTGAACAAACATCCTGGAGTGTCCAGGACAGGCTGGCTATGACACACAGGCTGCTTGAATGTTTCCACAAACCTTCAGAATGTCCCTAAGTTCTGGAATCTCTGGCTTACCAACTGCATTGCCGAGACTGTCTTTCGCACTCAGAACGCACAAAATCTTTGACCACAAGCCAAGTACTTGTCTTGGAGTATGGTCCCTGAGCTTTGAAGGACAGCAAAGGGCAGCTGGCATCAGCCTCCTGCCTTCTCCTCTCCTGGCCCCAGCTGGCCCAGGGCTGGGGACAGCTCATTTGCCTTGCCTCTCCAGGCCTCCACGATGGGATTAGAAAACAGAGCCAATCGCTTAGATGCTGGCTTCAGTCTAGCTCCTGGTTCCCAGCTCTGAGCTCCTGGCAGAACCTGATACATGGGCCGCCTTTTCTGTCAGAAGCCTTTTCTCCTATTTTAAGGACTTGAGTCTAGAGCTCAGAAGACTCTGGACACCTAAAATAGAAATGTCTAAAGGAGCAAAGAGCAGTGTTCAGTCATAACCAAGCAAAGTGACTTCCCCTTTGTGATATTACCACATATAGATGTGGATTTCAAGAGAGTAATTCCATCATTAACATCAGTACTCAGCAATCAGATTAACGTGGGTTTCTCCACATTTGTACTATGTGTGTGTGTGCATGTGTGTGTGTGTGTGTGTGTGTGTGTGGTGAGAGAGAGAACAAAAAGAGTTTTCAAAACAAAATATCCTTGGATTCTGATTACCTGTTGGTGAGTGCCAACTTGAACGTTCTCTGCTCTGAGTTCATATACAACTGATTGCAGTCTCAATCAGTCCCATGGGGGAAAAGCAAGGCTGTGGGTGATGGCTGCGAGTTTTGCATTTGCTTTAAAGGCTTTTACGGATCCCAGAGTCACCTCATGGTTAGCAGGGCTGATGGAGGTGAGCAACAACGGGGTCATCCAAAGCCAGTGGATGATCTGTAAGTCATTACCAATGTTTTTGAAGTGTACCATTTGATCAGTCTCAGAATCTGATTTGCCTTCCTAATCATGCTCTTCTTGGACTGTTGTTAAAACGAACATTGCTTTCCAATGAAAAATAAAACCAGCTCTTACTACAGTGCTAAATCCACTGTGCATGGTGCAAATACCTGAAAGAAAGGGAAAAACACACAGGAGAGGAAATGGATTGAAGGACAAAGAGGAGGGTGGTGGAGGAGGAGCCTCATCCTTGCCTCTGATTGATTTTTCTTGCCGCAGCCAGTGAGGGAATGCAAAGTGGAGTCAATTCTCAGGACCTAAGCCTGCTGCACATTTTCTGCTCAGAGGTCTGCTTTCCCGTATGTAACTTCAGAGCCCCTGATTCCAGCCTGATGCAGGGCTGTGTGGAAGGGGGATGGTCTCACCTGTATGCCGTGTTCAGAGGAGCAGTATTGGTACATTGTGTGACATTCACAATATACAGTAATATACAATACAGTGGCGGCTCAGTCTCCCTCCCACTGTGTCCCTAGCCCTTCTCTCCCGAGGTAGCCCCATCACCCCTGCAGTACTTTCTGTCTGATGGGACCGAGGTATCTCTTCTTGACTCGGCTGCTCAGAGACAGCTGTCCTCCTAGTCCCTTGAGCTCTGGTGCCGTTGCTCATTCCCTTGGCATCTGAACAACGGCTTTGAACAAATCGATCCTCCTGGGTCTTCGATGCCTGAGAAAAGTCACGTTCTTTCTGAGCTTCAAGCATCCCCAGACACCGCTCCCCACTCCCAACCTATCTGCATCTCCGTTCTTTCTCTCCTCGATGTTTTCCAGTTCGTGTTAAAGGACTCCAAAGGCCCTTTCCTGGTGTGGGTGGCCTCTGTCTCTCCACAGGGTAGCATCTGACAATCTTGTTTCGATCTTCTCGTCGAAGCCCACTTCATCCTGGGCTCTGGCTTCCCTGCCTCAGCGATGCTTCTCCCTGAGTGTCCCTCTGCAATCTCTGCCGAGTTGTCCTCTTTTTTCCAATCATTTCTTCTTCTCCCTCCCTCCCCACCCTTTACACACATCCTTATTACAAAGGCGACTCTCAAATCTGTGACTACACCTGACCCTTACCCTCCACTTCAGACTCGATTTCTGTCTCTCTGCTGGATGATTCCCCCATGATGTCCCCTGCACAGCCACAGTCCAAGCTTGTGCCCTTCCTCTGATACTGTCCCCTTCTCTGACCTTTAGTGTTTTTGAAAATAGTTCCATCACTCGCCCAGTTACCCTTAACTACTCCAGACATTTCCCTCATTCCCCAGACTAGTCAATTCTCTCTTCACATTTTTTTGCCATAACCATTCTCTCATTTCAGTTCATAACAACTGCCGTTTCATGTCCGGACCTTTCTGGCCCAGCACCTGAATGAGGTCAGCAAACTTTTAACTGATTCTCCTTCAGCTTTTTGTCTTTCTTCCCAATCTACTTGACATATCATCTTCAGGATAAATAACATCCCCAAATATGATTTTATCATGTCATCCTCCTAAATGGAGTTTGTTTTTTTAAGCCTAGATAAGCTGTTATGAAGCAGGCAAGATTCTCTAAGTTCAGACTTATCCTTTTTTCCTGGTTTCAACTATCAAAAGAGAACACTAGTATATACTTTTCTTGAAAATTATATTGCTGAAAAAAAAACAACTTGATAGCCTGACTTCCACATCAACCTCAAATGGTCCCTAATTTACCTTTTCCATTTTATCTACTGTGTTGTTTTGGTTTTATTTTGGAGACACTGTGGTGTAGTGAGTCAAAGCGCTCTGCGTTCACTCAGCCTATTTGTATTCCAGATCCTCCAAATACCAGTTGTGTCTCTTTAGAGAAGTTTGTAAAAACCCTTGCAAGCTTTAACTTGCACCCCTTTCATTAAAGATGGGAATAACACATCTATATCATAAATAATTCTCTGGATCACTTAATCCATGTAAAATTTGTAGCGATTGCCTGGCCTATCATCGTGTCAAATAAACATTCATTCTTGTTTGATCTTCCCAAGTGTGAGCCCTCTGCTTTAGACAAACCGACATACCCAGTTTCTCTTGAATAATGCCTTGTGCATTTCTTTCTCTTTTGCTTTGCTCATAGTTCTTCTAAAAATCCTGTCCATTTTTTAAAGTCTAACCTATGTTCCACTTTCTCTATGAAGTCTTGCCCTGATTCTGCTCTAGCCAAGCTCTTCTGTGTGATACTGTCATGGTGGGCGCGTGTCATTATACATTTGTCAAAACCCATAGCATGGGCAAGACAAAGAGTGAACCCTGATGTAATCTGTGGACTTCAGTTGGGAATAACCTATCAATACTGGCTCATCAGTTGTAACAAATGTACTGTAACTATGGAAGATGTTAATAATAGGGAGGGAAAGACAGGGTGTATGGAAACTCTCTGTGCTTGTCTTTCACTTTCCCTATAAACAAAACTGCTCTAAAAAAAATAAAGCCTATTAATGAAAGGAAAAAAAAAAAAAAGAAAACTCTGACCTGTCTACATGTTGTTAGGGTCCATGATCAAAGGAACGAGACTGATAGAAAGCGAAAGTCAAGCAAAGCTTTATTTCGCGCCAAGCATGGAAAATCAAACTGACCAGTTGGGGCCGTCTCTTACAAAGAGGCGACAACGACCAGGACACCGACCCCATGACATCCCTTACCCCACGATTCCCCTTACCTGATGATTCCCCTTACCCGACGACGACTCCCCTTACCCGACCACAATTCCCCTTACCCAACCACGATTCCCCTACCCGACGACGACACTCCTGGCGGTGCTGCTCCCCAGCGAGGCCACTTCCAGATGATGACGCTCCCGGCGAGGCCACTCTCCGATGGCGCCGCTCCCCAATGGCGAGGCCGCTCCCCGGCGACACTCATGACACTCTCGACGACCACGATGCTCCCGACGACCCCGACGCTTATCACTACACCGACGCTCTGGACAACCCTGACACTATCACTCCTATTCCCCTGCCTCATAGACCAACCTTTATAGAGATGGTTGAGCCTGACCCACACACAGGTGGCCAATGAGACTGCAACACACAGGAAAAACTGCACAGTCGTGCTAGGTAGGCAATACGGGTGACCAATCGAATTTCAACTTACAATAGTAAATATATGTGCACCCCACTGATTGGGTTTGCAGGTAAGTTCCTCTGGGGGGGGGGTCAATCTAAGTTTATAACAAATCGGCTCCCTCTGGCCAACCAGGCCCCTACAATGTGAGAAAAGCTCATTTCTTCAGTCTTCAGCCTAAGGTTTGTCTGGCTTGAAGATACCCAAAGGGGACACTTCCATCTTATCATGCCGTGAATTCTTCTACCTTATTTTCACAGGACAGAGTCAAGAGATAATGTAGCTTAAGAAAAAAAGAGCACAAACTAAGGAAGGTCTGAGTTTATATCCTGGCTCCTCTTTTCACATGGTGATGTCGCTTGGACAAGTTATTTAACTTTTTTCAGCTTCAAGATCCTTATCTGTAAAATGGGGATAATCATAACATTTATCTGTCAGGTTGTTGTAGTCGACTAACCTGGTGGTTGCTCTTCTGTTATCACATGAGGTAAGAGCTCGCTTTGTTGCCAGGTAGTCTGCCAGAGGCCAAAGTTCTCTATAAACACAAACAAAAATGTGACTGCTTTCTTGGTCAAAAAGTGATCAGATTTAGAGAAATTAGATAACTTGGTGACGAGGGTAGACACAAAGGACTTTTCACCCTCACATACATTGTGATCCACAACATGGAAGAAGCTCTCTGCTGGTGGTAGCCAAATCTGAAACGCTACGACATCATTGTGTCAGTTATTAGCATTTAACATGACGGAGATTTCCACTTGGGTCTTCATCTTGCTGCTATAGCACCAGGAACGCAGGACCTCTGAGGTGGGATCGGTCCTGGAAGTGGCTTACGTCACTTCCGTTGGCATCCAGTGGGCTGGGACTCAATTCACATGATCTCGACGGAGCTGGGAGGGAGCCCCTCCCTGCCATGTACAAAGGGGAAACATAGCAGTGAGCACAGAGCCTCGTCTCCGAAGAGTCATCTTAACAGAAGTTTGTGGGCTCAGAAATAATCATTCCAATGCCATCCAGTTCCGTGCTGGTAAAAGGGAACTGTCCGAGGGCTTTTGTTTGCAAATAAAATATTGATGATTTCAAATAGTGGTTGAATTGAAAGGCTAAGAAGAGAGAGGGTGATCTCCCAGGAACGGGAAGAGAGAAGACTGATTGCTTCTGTGATCAATTGTTTGAAGGAGGGCTTCGACATTTTAATGGTGAGAGAGAGAATCCTCTCGTTCACTCCAGCCAATCCCAGCAGAAAACGTTGTGCTATCAAACTATGGATGAAAGTGTCAGAAATGAAATCCATTTCCTTCTGCAGATTGAAAGTAGAGAAGGCAGTTTTGCCCAGGAACGAAGGCCTGACGTCGCTTTGCAGTGCGGCATGTGAAATGCCTTCTCTCGCTTCTATGTTTGCACACACATTACCCGTGTAGATTTCCCTTTGTCCCTGCGCAGAGTTTCCTTCAAGCAACAGGACAGGCCTATGACTGGATCAGTTTTTTTGTCTCTGGCCCACATGGTCCAAAGCAAATACTCAGATCAACAAGGGCGCTGTTGAGGAACCGAGCGGGCTGTCCTTTGGTTTATTCTCCTTTCAATTACTCTTACTATTTGTTTGAGCTAGCACAGGTGGCCTAATCTCATTTGTAATATTTATGATAATACTGTTTGAGTGCTAGATAATAATCTTGTCACTCATTAGGTAATTTTCATCACAAATACCCATCATCAAACATGCTTCATCACAGCCCAGCTCCTGAAGGCACGGAAGTGACCAGAGCGAGCCTCACTGTCCCCCAGCTGCCGCCCACACACAGGCTCCACACACAAGATGGGATGCAGAGAGCCAGACCCTCCAGCGGTCATCAAAGGAAGCAGAAAGGAAAGAACGCCCTCACTGAGCCCCTTTTGGGGGCCAGGGCTCACCTTTGCCTCTGTTCCAGGGTTTTCCTTCGTCCCCACGAGGAGCCTGAGAGAGGAGGTGTCATCTTCTTGTGCAGCTGGAGACACTGAGGCGTGAGAAGTTTAGGTTCTTTGCTCAAGGTCACGTAGCTGGTTGGGGGGTAGAGCTGGAATGAGAATTCCCATCCGCAGAGTTTCAAGTCCCGCGTTCTGTCAGTTGCACTTTGCTGCAAGCAGGGAAATGGAAGGGCGAGTAGGCCTCAGCTGCCCCTGGCCGCCACGGGTACTGTGATCACCGGGAGCTGGGGTGCCCCAAAGACCAGCCTGCAGCACGCGGCCCATTTCCTCCATGCTTCTTGGGCCCTTGGGGGGCCTCTGCCCCTCCACCTCCAGTGCCGTCTGTTCCCTTGCCTGGGAAGCTGTGGGGAGAGGGGAGCCCATCAGGCCCTTGGGCTCTAAGTGGGGGCTCTGGTTGCCTGCTGTGATCCTGGAGTCCAGCAGGTGTGGACAGAGCCACTCGGACTGGGATGGGGCTTTAGCTGAAGAAAGGCAGTGCTGAGGACTCCTTCCCCTCGGCTGCACATCCCCTGACCTGCCACCCCGTGCCTGTGGGCTGTACCCTGGGGAAGAGCGTGAGCTTCCCTCTTGCGCTGGGACAGGGAGGAGGGCGTGGGAGTGAAGTGGCCTGATGGCGAAGCTTCCAGTGTAAGGACTTCTCGTTCTCCATCCCACCCTCGGCCTCGGCGTCGTGCCTGGCAGCTCTTGCTGGTGGAACAGCCTCTCCGGAAGGAGTGCTGGCTTCACCCGGTTCCACCTTCTTGCTCAGGCCGTCCCGGTGCTGGCACGTTCTCCTTCCTCTCTGTTCTTTCTATGCGTAGAGGAGTAGGGAGTGTGGCCATGAGTTCGAGGAATCCAGGAGGAGGCCCTGGGGGAAGAAAAGAAGGATCTGGGCCTTTCTAGTCCTCTTCGGCGTCTTCTGAAGGCTGGCTTGGATTCTGTTGTTTAACTCCTCGGGTTCTGTGGGGTTGTGAGGGGCCGCTCAGCTCAGACCCAGGGGAGTCTCCACAGCTCCATCCCTGAGCCCCGGGGCCTGGAGTTCAGGGGTGCCCTCCCGCCGCCGCAGCAGAGCAGAGCCAGAGCCGGCGAGCAGCTGCTGGGGCTGGAGGGGGCAGGAGACGTGACTCACACCATGTCCTCCTCCCTTCTCCAGCCAGCAGCCAACAGCCGGGCTTCACGGCATCACTCCCCGGGATTTCTCCATCTTTGGAATTCCTCAACACCTGCATCGTAGGTTTTGTCTTCTTTCGGCCCAGGCCATATCACTGTCCAAGGCTATCGCCCTGTTTTGGAAATTCGGCCACTTCTAAATGACACATGGGCAGAGAGGTGGCCTGCAAATTCCGTTACAAATGGTGTTCCCTGCGAGCTGCTGTTGCTCCTGGAGTGAGGCCACATGCTCGAAGTCCAGTCAGCTCTCTTGGCTGTTTCTTGGGCCTTGGAGCCCTGCAAGAGCCCTGCCTTCCTCTCGCAGGTACTGCTGTTGTCACTGACATGTCCAAGTCACCGCAAAGCCAGCCCCTGTTTACCAGCTAATCTTATCTAGTTTGATTTCGTTTATATCAAGCACCTGCGTGTGGAATTCTCCGGATTGGGTGCTGGAGTTCGCACAGAGTTTGCGTGGTCCCCCCCCTTGAGGAGCGTGCAGTCCGGCGGGCAGCAGATGGAGGCCGTGCTGGTGTGTGGGAAGGGGTGAGGCCAACGCACAGATGACCCAGTTCCAGGTAGTCAGGGCCTCTGTTTCCCCACTTTCTTATGGGTTATTCCCACTCATGATGCTGGCTCTTAGAGGTGGGTTTTCTGGGGGACCTAGAGGATATGCAGAAGTGACCCTCGGGACCCTCTGTCCAGAAGAGAACAGAGAAGCCTGTCCCTTGTCCTGAGGTTGGAGATAGGACTAATCTGCCTTTTCCACTTGATATGTTGAGGGGGGATTCTGTCACATGTATTTATTGTGGCAAAGTGGCGTTGTGCCATGTCTATGTGGTGTGGGAGACACACGACCAAGTGGGGAGTCGGATCCCAGTCCTCGTCCCAGGCCTGAGACTAGGGGACTCATCACTTCCATCATGTTCTCACCCCTTGGGCTTGGGGGTCCTTCCTCTGTATGTGGGGTGGTTGGAAGAGCTTATTTCTGAGGGTCCCTCTGGATCTGATGCCGTGGTTACCCAAATTGCCCCTAGGAGCGCCTGTCTTCACCTGCAGGAAGAAAGCCCTTGTGACCTCCTGGGGCATCTCCTGGGACGGCCTCCCTGCCTTGTTCCAGCACCCTTGCTCAGGGCCCTCACACCACAGCCCAGAGCCACTGTGTACTCAGGGAATTGAAACCTGTCCTTCTAGGCAGTAAAGCAACCGCCACAAAATCCAATCATACCTTTACAATCCAATTAGTGTGATTTGGGGGATGTTCTTTTTAGAACTGCATTCCTGTTGGCTTCATTAGAATAATTGCGAGGTAACTTGCACAGGCACTGAGGTCCCCATTGAAAAGCACCATGAGGGCCTTTGGGTGTGTCCTCTGTTGACAGAAGACACTGACGAGGATGAGTTGATAGATTCTGGGGACGCAGTCACACACTGAGGAATTACATTATTTTGTAGTTTTTTATTGGGCAGTTGTTTTATTGTAAACTGTCTCAGGTGGGAAAGCATGACAGGATAATCAGGCTTGCTAGGATAGTGGAGACTGGTGTGTGTGTGTGTGTGTGTGTGTGTGTGTGTGTGTGTTTAGAATGGAGGGGGTTGGTTAGGGGTTCAACTGTCTGGAAGAAGAGGAAGTTTTACCTGAGCCCAGGCTTCTAGAAAGGTCCAAGAGGAAACTTCAGCTTTCCCAGCACCCCTTCTTTGGAGCTGGCCCCTCAGCATCCCCGGGTGGAGCCCCCCTGTTTTCAGCCCTGGAGACTCAGCCCTCCAGTGAGTGGCTCCCCAGAGATGCAGTCTCCCTGGAGACTTAATTGGCAATGCTTCACAGAGCACAGAAACTTGGGTTTCTGTGGATATGACAGTTCTTGCTCTTTAAATTGTCAAGGAAGAAAAGGTGCTTTGAACTACAGCTGCTGGAAGGGCAGGGGGACCTCGCTTAGAGTCACCCCTGCCTCTGTGAATGTTCAGAGAGCGTGAAGTAGCGACAGGGAGACAAACAGATCGATGGGTGCGGTGACCAAGATGAGCACAACAGGCCATTTTATGGTCAGGCCGTGAGGGTCCTGGGGAAGCAAGGCTGGCTGCGGCATCTGGGACCAGCACTCGCTGAGCTGATGCAGCAGACCCTCTGTGGGCACAGTGGGGGCCGAGCCTTGCTTTGACCATTTGTCATGACTCTGGCCTTGAGGCAGGTGGCTGTGCCCCGTGGTGACCCAAACATTGGTGGTTCCGGGCTCTCCCTGGGGTGGGACTTCCCTAGGATAACTGGACAGCTGGTCCAGGGCCGAGAAGGCAGGAAGTCTGGAGGTACCTCATAGAAAAAGAACAATCTGGAAGCACAGAGATGGGGAGCTCTCCAGGCTTATCCTGGCCTGGGAGGAAGGAGAGTTCTGGACAAGACTGGGGAGGGGAAGGAATGTGATGGGGGCATCTGGAGCCAGACTGGGACTCAGGTGAACAGAAGTGTAAAGAGGTAGAGGAATGGTGGGCAATCCTCAAGACGGTTTCTTCTGGAGAGTTTTTAATTTCAGTATATGCTGTGGAATGCTGGAGTCAGTTCTTGGCTGTGGCATTTGTCATTGGAACTTGGAACTGTCCGTTGGCCAACAACTCAAATGCTCATCTGAAACCTTTGAGTCATCCAGTTTGTCTCTTCGCCTGATACTTGATAATAAGTTCCTGAGGAGAGTAACCACGTGTGTTTTCATCGTGTACCCAAACAGCAGGACGTGGAGTAATGCTCATCCTGTTCTCTCCTTCCTTTGCCTTAGTTTTTAAATGCTCAGGGCCCTTCTCTTTCCCTTTCTTGTGTCAAGAGGGGAGGAGAAATACAGCTGACAGGGAAGTAGATAAGGAGTAAACTATTATCCCTGAGTTAGATTGTGAACTACGAGAAGTGGGTCCTTTCTGGTACAAGGTACCGAGTCCTTTCTGGTAGAGGGTCATTGTATATTTTTTGAATGAAGCACGCAAGGAGAACTAAGCCTCAACACTGGGAGTTTATGGTCAGGAAGACATAGAAAAAAATTTTTCCTGCTTTCCCACGGACTGGCTCTTGACCTCCTGGGGAAGTTGTTGGCTCTTCCTCAATGGCCAGTTGCTGCACATTTGTTCGCCTTGCTGACTGGGTGTGCAGGGCTCTGAGCCTCACCACCCCATTCTGAGAAGCTGGGGATTTCACAGTCTGGTTCGTGCTTCCAGAACACATGGCCCTCCAGCTTTAACATATAACAACCCACGACACTCCTCAATTCATCCTTGATAATCAATTGGTCTCTGATGACCTCCATTAGCATCCTTATTAGGTCCGAACCAGAAACTCTGAACCTGCGGACTCTTCTCTTTAGCCATCTCTGCACCTGCGGCCCTGTCAAGGCAGGATCTGGATCTTAATGTGCATGAACATTAAGCTAATTTCAATTAATCCCACAAAGCAGAGGCAACCCCACTTTGTCCCCCGTTCCACTGACCGTGGGGACTAACATCTACTCTCCTCTTGGTTAGCTCTGCAGAATTCTGCTCTTGTGCCCAGGCTCACCCACCCCTGAGATCTGGGCAGAGGGACTTGGAAAGAATCCTCCCTTTACATCACCACCCCCACCACCATCATTGTATTTCCCATTCGCGCCACCCCTGGGCTCAAAACCGGGCACACAGCAGCACGGTGCCGGCACTCAAGGCAATAGGGACGGATGGGAAACTTCTCTTTGCAGGGAGACCACGTGACTAACTAAAGCAGATAGCCCTCTGCGCTGGCGGCAGAGCATCCTGCTGCTGAGTCGGGGAGGGCTTGCCACTGCTGTCTGGATGCCTCTCCTCCCCTCCTTGATGCTGTCACCGAGGCCAGCTGATGAGCTCCTTCCGCTTGGTTGCGTCCCAACCACCTCTCGATGCAAAAGCGTTCAGAGGACAGATTGCACTGATGAGCGTGTTTCAGAATTTGGTTTGTTTACTTCCCTCTGCTTCCTATTTCGTGCTGGTGGGTGGTCTTACACCACAGGCAATGCAGACAGCTTCTTCCTTTGGCTGCTCCCTCCCGTAGAGAGCACGAGGAAAACAAGACATTTCTCCTTAGTCACAGATCCTGCAGGGCCCTCGCAGTTCTGACTCCAGGACCAAGAACCCGAGATAGGATGCCTGCAGTCCTCCGGGTCAAAGGAGTGAAGCAGATGAGGACCCAGGCTGGGTTTATATGATGCCAAGGGTTTTGTATGCTCTGACTTCCCGCCTTGAGCAAACTGCAGATCAGGCAGTCTCTTGAAGCTCTGGACACATCCAGATGTTAATGAAGGCTCATGAAACATTTCCTACAAGTGAGTGAAGGGCTGCGGGAACCCACCACAAAGCTCATTTCACCTACGGATATCCTATGTGTTCACCAGCCTTGTCTATTCTGGATGGTTCGGCTAAAAACACCTCAGCCGATAGGTAGCATCCTTTCAACATGAGGACTAATGACCCACAGAACCCAGGTCATTTTGGAGAGCAAGCAGACTCCCTGTTTTCTAAAACCATGCAAGGAAAAAACACCCAAGTCTTCCCTATCCTGAAGGAGGGTCTAGAGATTAGTTTATTTTACAGGTAAAATAGGATGGAGTGTAGTGTATGGTTCCATTTCTATGATGTTCTAGAACAGACTAAGCTGATGTGTGGCAGAGAAAAATCCATTATGGTTGTTGCCCTGGGGAGCGGGAGTGATGGAATTGATCAACAAGAAGCATTAGAGAATTTTCTGGGGTGAAAGCAAAATTCTACCACGTATCGATGAGGATTTAAGTTACAACAGATATATGCACTTAGCAAATGTACACAAGATTTGTGCATTTCACTATATGTAAATTTTATCTCAAAATATATCTGTAACAAATCTAGAAGTCTGGTTAATGACACCCATGCTGAAGTATTTACAGAGAATTGTACCGAAGGGTGCAATGCACCAAAAATAAGATAATGTAGAGAATTTATTCTATGGCTCCACGTGCAAAATAAAACTTATAACACAGGTCTTATGTTTAAATCTTTCATCCACTTTGAGTTAATTTTTGTGAGTGGTCTAAGGTCAGAGTCCAGTTTCACTCTTCCACATGTGGTTATCCAGTTTTCCCATCACCCCTTTTTTAAGAGACTGTCCTTTCTCCCTTGAGTGTTCTAGGCTCCTTTGTGCGCTGTTGGTGGGAATGTATGTTAGTTCAGCCACTAGGGAAAACAGCATGGAGTTTCCTTAAAAAGGAAAAAAAAATGGGATTAGTATATGATCCAGCAGTTCCACTGCCGGATATTTATCCAAAGGAAATGAAACCAGGATATCAAAGAGGTATCTGTATTCCCATGCTCATTGCAGCATTATTCACGATAGTCTGAGATCTGCAGGCAAGCAGAGGGTCCATCACTGAGTAGATAAAGAAGATGTGGTGTGTGTATATATGCAATGGAATATTATTCAGCCACAAGAAGGAAGGAAATCCTGACAATTGTGACACCTGGATGGACCTTGTGGACGTTATGCTGAGATAAGTCAGACAAAGACAGACAAATACTATAGAATATCACTTATACGTGGAATCTAAAAAAAGCCGAACTCATAAAAAGACAGGAGGATGGTGGCTACCAGAGGCTGGGCGTGTGGGAGAGTTGGGGCTATGTTGTTGAAGGATATGAACTGGGAACTAGTAGCTAATAAATAAGTCCTGGAGATTTAACGTGCAGCATGGTGATTAAGGTCAACAATACTGTGTTATGAACTTCAAATTTGCTAAGAGATCTTCATTGTTCTCAGCACAGAAAAGAAATGATAATTATGTGAAGTATTAGAGAAGGCTAGCTAATGCTGTAGTGGTAATCAGGTTGCAATAAATTAATGCATCAATATGTTGCATACCTTAAAATTATACATGATTATATGCCAATTATATTTTAAAAAGTAAAGATAAATTGTAAAATTAAAAAATATAAGATGGGGGGTGCCTGGCTGGTGGAGTTAGTGAAGCATGTGACTCTTGATCTCAGGGTTCTGAGTTTGAGCCTCACGTTGGATGTTGAGATTACTTAAAAATAAAATCTTAAGAAAAAATAAGATGAGTTGATGGATTGGATAGAGGCTTGGATAGATGGACAGAAACATGATAATGCAAGTCTGGTAAAATGCTGATGGGTGAATTTAGTTACTGGCGTATATTATGTTCGCTGTAAAAATGTCATTTTTGCATTATGTGGGACTTTTTCATAAAAAATATTGGGATAAATTAAGATGGGGAAACTTGAGATAAGAGAGTAGTTCTTTTCTTTTGTCCTTCATTTTGTATATTATAGCTAGAATTGTTTTAAATTCACAATTATCTCAGCTTTACTGGATTCAGAAGGGTCAGATGCCACAATTTTATTTTAAAACATTTAGGTACCAACAGTAGATACTAAAGACAAAACTGCTTCTTCATCTCATTAAAGGATAACGGTACCCACAACCAAAATGAATTCTAAGGTCCCATATGGCTCATTTACTGCAACCTCAAAGTCAGAGAAATCAGGGAAATGATTAGCAAGCCAGCATTGCAGTTTATAGGAGCATGGAAGGTTTGGAAAAGGATGCTTAATGTGACATTATATGTGACCACCAAATCAAGATACCAAAAAAGAAAAGGAAGGTAGGAGGGAAGGTAGGAAGGAAGGAAGGGAGGGAGGGAGGGAAGGAGGAAGAAGGAAAGGAAATGAAAAGAAAGGGGAGGGGAGGGGAGGGAAGAAGGAAGGAAGAAAATAAAAAAGAAAAGAAAAGAGAAAAGACAAGGAAAAGAAATCCCTTACAAAGCTGAGACATTCATCTTTATCCCAACCCCAGTAAAATGACTTTCCTAAGAAACTGGAATCATTTTTGAGCAGTGAGAGAAAGTCACTGCGCTATCAGTTTAGATCCACTCAAGGTAACTACTCTGGCCGTCTGGCTAATACTCGACCTGCCTACCTCCCCTTTCAGGGTGACTCCAGCGGCTGAGCTGTCAGGGAGAAGTTGTGCTCTTTGCTTTTGCTTTGAGTCTAGAATAAAGTTATAATTTCAGGTGCCGTCAAATTTTTTACCTTAGGTTCAAAATGAGTCTTTTGTTTGTTTTTTCAAAATGAGTCTTGATATGTAACCCAAATAAATCTGGTGAATCTCGTAGTTCAGTCTTTGCATAGAATTGCATTTAAATAGTTGTGGATAAGCATTAGCCACATGGCAGTTTATTTATTTATTTTATTTAAATTCAGTTAATTAACATATATTATTAGTTTCAGAGGTAGAGATCAGTGATTCACCAGTCTTATGTAATACCCAGTGCTCATTACATCATGTGCCTTCCTTAATGGCCATCACCCAGTTACCCCTTTCCCCCAACCTCCTCCCCTCCACCAACTGTCAGTTTGTTTCCTGTGATTAAGAGTCTCTTATGGTTTGTCTCCCTCTCTGATTTCATCTTGTTTTATTTTTCCTCTTTCCCTATGATCCTGTGTTTTGTTTCTTAAATTCCACATATGAGTGAGATCATATGATAATTGTCTTTTTCTGATTGGTAATTTTGCTTAGCATAATACCCTCTAATTCCATTTACATCATTGCAAATAGCAAGATTTCATTTTTTGATGGTTGAGTAGTATTCCTCTGTGTGTGTGTGTGTGTGTGTGCACCACATCTTCTTTATTCATTCATCTATCAGTGGACATCTGGGCTCTTTCCATGGTTTGGCTATTGTGGACATTGCTGCTATAAACATTGGGGTGTACATGCCCCTTCGGATCACTGCATTTGTATCTTTGGGGTAAATACCCAGTAGTGCAACTATGTGTTGTAGGGTAGTTGTATTTTCAACTTTCTAAGGAACTTCCATACTGTTTTCCAGAGTGGCTGCACCAGCTTGCACTCCCACCAACAGTGTAAGAGGGTTCCTTTTTCCCCAAGTCCTTACAAACATCTGTCATTTCCTGACTTGTTGATTTTAGCTATTCTGACTGGTGTGAGGTAGTATCTCATTGTGGTTTTGATTTGTATTTCCCTGATGCTGAGTGACGTTGAGCATTTTTTCATGTGTCTTTTGGCCGTTTGTATGTCCTCTTTGGAGAAATGTCTGTACATGCCTTCTGCCCATTTTGTGATTGGATTATTTGTTTTTTGGGTGTTGAGATTGATATGTTCTTTATAGATGTTGGATACTAGTCCTTTATCTGATAAGACATTTGCAAATGTCTTCTCCCATTCTGTCAGTTGTCTTTCGGTTTTGTTGACTGTTTCCTTTGCTGTGCAAAAGCTTTTTAAAAAATTTAAAAATTTTTTTAATTTTTAAAAAAGATTTTATTTATTTACTTGACAGAGATCACAAGTAGAGAGGCAGAGAGAGAGAGAGAAAGGGAAGCAGGCTCCCCGCTGAGCAGAGAGCCCCATGTGGGGCTCGATCCCAGGACCCTGAGATCATGACCTGAGCCGAAGGTAGCGGCTTAACCCACTGAGCCACCCAGGACCCCCAATGTGCAAAAGCTTTTGATCTTGAAGTCCTAGTAGTTCATTTTTGCCTTTGTTTCCCTTGCCTTTGGAGACGTGTCTAGCAAAAAGTTGCTGTGGCCTAAGTCACAGAGGTTGCTGCCTGTGTTCTCCTTTAGGATTTTGATGGATTCCTATCTTACATTGAGGTCTTTCATCCATTTTGAGTCTGTTTTTGTGTATGGTATAAGGAAATGGTCCAGTTTCATTCTTCCGCATGTGGCTGTCCAATTTCCCAACACCATTTTTTGAAGAGACTTTTTTTTCCACTGGTTATTCTTTCCCGTTTTGTCAAAGATTAGTTGGCCATAGAGTTGAGGGTCCATTTCTGGGTTCTCTATTCTGTTCCACTGATCTCTGTGTCTGTTTTTGTGCCAGTACCGTATTGTCTTGATGATTACAGCTTTGTAATAGAGTTTGAAGTCTGGAATTGTGATGCCACCAGCTTTGGTTTTCTATTTCAACATTCCTTTGGCTGTTTAGGGTCTTTTCTGATTCTGCCCAAATTTTAGGATTATTTGTTCCAACACTGTGAAAAAAAGTTGATGGTATTTTGATTGGGATTGCATTGAATGTATAGATTGCTCTGGGTAGCATTGACATTTTAACAATATTTGTTATTCAATCCATGAGCATGGAACATTTTTCCATTTCTTTTTGTCTTCCTCAATTTTTTCATGAGTATTCTAGAGTTTCTGAGTGCAGATCCTTTGCCTCCTTATTATGTTTATTCCTAGGTATCTTATGGGTTTTGGTGCAATTGTAAATGGGATTAATTCCTTAATTTCTCTTTCTTCTCTCTCATTGTTAGTGTATAGAAATGCAATGGATTCCTGTGCATTGATTTTATATCCTGCCACTGCTGAATTCCTATATGAGTTCTAGCAATTTTGTGGGTAGTCTTTGGGTTTTCCACATAAAGTATCATGTCATCTGCAAAGAGAGTCTGATTTCTTCTTTGCTGATTTGGATACCTTTTATTTCTTTTTGTTGTCTGATTGCTGAGGCAAGGACTTCTAGTACTATGTTCAACAACAGTGGTGATAGTGGACATCTCTACCATGTTTCTGACCTATATCATGTATCATTTCCCATTGAGAATGATATTCACTGTGAGGTTTTCAGACATGGCTTTTAGGATATTGAGGTATGTTTCCTCTATTCCTACTGTGAAGAATTTTAATCAGGAAAGGATGCTGTACTTTGTCAAATGCTTTTTCTGTATCTGTTGAGAATATCATATGGTTCTTGTCCTTATATTAATGTAGTATATCACATTGATTTATTTCCTTGCAGCCCAGGAATAAGTCATGGTGAATAATCCTCTTAATGAACTGTTGGATCCTATTGGCTAGTATCTTGGTGAGATTTTTTGTGTCCATGTTCATCAGGGATATTGGTCTGTGATCCTTTTTGGTGGGATCTTTGTCTGGTTTTGGGATCAAGGTAATGCTGGCCTCATAGAAATTTGGAAGTTTTCCTTCCATTTCTGTTTTTTGAAACAGGTTCAGAAGACGAGGTATTAATTCTTTAAATGTTTGGTAGAATTGCCCTGGGAAGCATCTGGCCCTGGGCTCTTGTTTGTTGGGAGATTTTTGATTACTGCCTCAATTCCTTGCTGGTTATGGGTCTGTTCAGGTTTTCTATTTCTTCCTGTTTAGTTTTCGCAGTTTATACTTCTCTAGGAATGTATCCATTTCTTCCAGGTTGCCTAATTTGTTGGCATATAGTTACTCATAATATGTTCTTATAATTGCTTTTATTTCTTCAGTGTTGGTTGTGATCTCTCCTCTTTCATTCATGATTTTATTTATGTTGGTTTTTTTCTCTTTTTGATAAGTCTGGCTAAGGGTTTATCAACCTTATTAATTCTTTCAAAGAACCAGCTCCTGGTTTCATTGATCTGCTCTTCTTTTGGTTTCTATTTCATTGATTTCTACTCTAATCTTTATTAATTCTCTTTTCCTTCTGGGTTTAGGCTTTCTTTGCTGTTCTTTCTCCAGCTCCTTTAGGTGTAAGGTTAGGTTGTATATTTGAGACCTTTCTTGTTTCTTGAGAAAGGCTTGTGTTGCTGTATGCTTCCCTCTTAGGACTGTCTTTGCAGCATCCCAAAGATTTTCAAGAGTTGTGTTTTCATTTTCATTTGTTTCCATGAATTTTTAAATTCTTTAATTTCCTGGTTGACCCATTCATTCTTTGGTAGGATGCTTTTTAGCCTCCATGTATTTGAGTTCTTTCCAAATTTCCTCTTGTGATTGAGTTCTAACTTCAGAGCAATGTGGTCTGAAAATATGCAGGGAAGGATCCCAGTCTTTTGGTAACAATTGAGACCTGATCTGTGACCCAGTATGTGATCTGTTGTGGAGAATGTTCCATGTGCACTGGAGAAGAATGTGTATTCTGTTGCTTTAGGATGGGATACTCTGAATATATCTGTGAAGTCCCTCTGGTCCAGTGTGTCATTCAAAGCTCTTGTTTCCTTGTTGATCTTCTGCTTAGATGATCTGTCCATTGCAGTGAGTGGGGTGTTAAATTCCCCTACTTGTACTGTATTATTCTTGATGTGTTTCTTTAACTTTGTTATTAATTGGTTTATATAATTGGGTACTCCAGTGTTAGGGACATGAATATTTACAATTTTTAGATCTTGTTGGATAAACCCTTTAAATATGATATAGTGTCCTTCCTCATGTCTTATTACAGTCTTTGGTTTAAAATCTAATTTGTCTCATGTAAGGATTGCCACCCCAGCTTTCTTTTGATGTCCATTAGCATGATAAATTGTTTTCCACCCTTTCACTTTAAATCTACATGTGTCTTTCAGTCTAAAATGTGTTTCTTGCAGACAGCATATTGGTGCGTCTTGCTTTTTTATTCAGTCTGATATGTGTGTCTCTTGATTGGGGCATTTAGTCCATTTACATTTAGAGTAACTATTGAAAAATGTGAATTTAGTGCCATTGTATTACCTGTAAAGTCACTGTTTGTGTATATTGTCTCTGTTCCTTTCTGGTATGTGTTACTTTTGGGCTCTCTCTTCACTTAAAGGAATTTATATTTGTAGAGTTACAGGTATTCTTTTCTTACATCTCCATTTGAGTTTGCGGGTGTTCAGAATGATTTGATATCTATCTAGCTGAATTCCTGCGACCAGACGAAACTAAGGTTTCGTATTCCTCTGCCATCTTGGACTATCCTTCCCCAAATGGCAGTTTAGAAGACATTCCAAACTTTACTTGCATCTCTTGAAGAACATTAAAGAGAATACAAGCCCATACACCTAGTCGTGAGAGTTCTTCTTGTCTACCCCTTCTCTTCTGTCTGTACCTCCACAGAGCCTAGGTGTTAGTCTTCCAAACCCTCTCTTAAGCCACACGTCTTTTGACTTTTCACACTCTCCAGCTTTCTTCATCTTTTTAAGTTTTTTGTTATGTACATGATATTAGCCTTTCTGGCCAAACCCTCCTGTTTCTCTGAACCTCTTTGTTTCTACCTACCCTTTCTCCTGATTACCTCAGAAGACCCAAGAATCTTGTTTGGAATTTCTCAGCTTATGGGTGTCATGCAAGGGCTGGGGACATAGGAAAAGACAGGTCTGGATGGCCAGAAGATTGAGGGGCAAGAGAGAGATGGTAAACTGATATGTGAATAAATGATAGTTCTATAGTAGGTGTGGCTTGCCTCCTACAGTACTTTGCACAAGCTAAACATTCAGTACAGTTCCTTCTTTCCAGTCCTGTCTTTGCGGGTACTGGTTTGAAGGTGAATCTGTTACAGAACGTATTAACTCTTCAGTTTCCAGAGATCTTTTTGTTAGTGGTTTCCCTGGGACTGTACCAGCAGAGCCCCAGAAGCCAAGACGGAATGACACAAGCAATCAGGGTCCTCTCCTCCTTTTTCTAAGAAATACAAATTAGAAGTGTGGAGGTGGCCTTATGAGAAAAACATCTCTCTCTACCAACTGTGAGCTGATGAGAGTGAGAGCAAAAACTGTTGCAAAAAAGGGAAGAATTGATTTAGCTGTCAAATAGTGAGCAAGATAAAAAGCTAGTGGTTCGTGAGTCCAACATTCTTTTGATTGGGGCTGAAATTCCCTCTGTGGGAATTTCCCCTGATTCCCAGACTCAACATTCAGCATCTTATAGCTGATGGAATCGGAAGGGAGTAGGTTGTTGGGTGATGGGCCAGGCCTCTTCTTGCTTGCCCTGTGAGTCAGGCTGTGGACCTTAGTCTGAATAAGTTTTTAATCTTCTGGTGAAAAAACGAAAGCCTTTAGCAGCCTGGAAAAGACAAGGCATTGAACGGGAGGCATCATAGCCCTGCATTAATTTTATTGTATTTCTTTCTTATTTTCCTTTTGGTGCCCATCTTCAATCATGATTTACAATTCAGAGCCAGTTTCCTTTTCTTACAGAAGGGATGGTTCATAGCTAGTTGCTGCAATGAGGTGGCTTGGTGCTGGAGAGGCCAAGGTAGTAAGGGTGGCAAAAATCCTCCTGCCCATGGATCACTCCTAAATGGAGGGATCCTGAGTCTATGGGAGGGCAAAGCACCTGAACTGCTATGGTTTATGTCAAGAAGACTATCCGAGCTGGCAAGGTCGACAACACCAAAGCAGACTGCAGGTGTACTTTAAAAAATACAAAGGCATTGAGAATGATGGATTAGGCTAACTCAGAGCCATCCGTAGGCCCAATCCGAGGTGGCACCATTTTGGATCAGATAGGTGAAAAAAGAAAATTTTTTGCTGGGTGGGGCAGACCAGGAGGACCCGGAGTCCAGACAGAGAGGATTTCTCTTCCTCTGTAAACAGAAGACATTCCAGAGAGAGGTTCACTAGGGCAGAGGGAAGTAGAAAAGGTAAATTAGGAAGGGAAAACTGGAAATGGCAGTAAAATCCAATTTATATGGTAATCCATGCTAAGCTATGTGGGCATGAGCTTTGGCCAGGCCCACTGATTTATTAGTTTATAGCCTATGTCCTGACAGCTTCACACCTGCCCTCAAAGGATGTACTACCATCCAGAGGGCCTACAGCCAGGCTTGGGAACACCCCAGGAGAAGGCCTGGGAAGGCTATTGAGTCTTTGGAGCAGAAAATCCTGGCTGCGTGAGTGGAAGGACTAGAAAGATATGTGAAGCTGGAGAGAGGCATATGGGGGCTCCTGGGTCTAATTTCCAGGAGTCTGCCCACCTGTGTCCCATCTTTACTAACAGGGCCCCTCTCTCTCTCTGGCCTCCCTGCCGGGGTCTATGAGTCAAGCAGCTAGGCACCCCATTCCCCAGCTACTGGGTGTCCCAGAGCTCACCAGAACCTCCTGGGTCCTACCACTGGGAGCCAGTGGGAAGGGTGGGTGCATTGAGCAAGTTCTCTGTTTTGTTTTTGTTTTTGTTTTTTCCTTTATATCAAGGCCCTTTGATTTTAGTAACCTGTTTCTCAGTGTCTTCCAGAGGACGCCAATTCTCTTTCAACGTGCCTGACCCTGTCATCTCCCTCTCTGTGTGCCCTCTGCAGGGGCTGCAGCCTCTTTCGATCACTCCTCCTCTGGACTCGCAGCTCCTCCTTTCCCAGTAGAAGGAGACCCTTGGGCCCTCATCTGTGGTCCAGCTCCCTGGGCAGGGCAACCCCACCCTGCCTCTCTGGCTTTCCCGGAGCAGGTCCATCCCTCCACCTCCGGGGAGGGTTGCCCTGGGAGACGGAGGAGGGGAGCGAACAACCATCAGACACAGTGGTACTCACAGAGGTTGGTGGAGCTTGGCTCTTCAATATTTATAAGCACTAACTCTAATGGAAGCAGGGGAGGGAACATTAGTGGCAATTTTCTTCTGTGTCTTTAGCGCCTTCTTTCTCCCTGAAAACGAGGGGACACAAGAAGGAAAAAAAGGTGCAGCGAAAACAGTGTATGCCACTTAGCTGCAGGCAAGTGAGAAGAAGCGGGCTGAGGTGCCATCAAATGGCAGAGAAGATCTGGGGTGGGGAGGGGCATCTCAGACATTCAAAGTAGGGCTCTGGTGACGCTCCATCCTCCTGCCACCACCTCCAGGATGATGGCCTGCTTGCCACTGTTTTTCAGGCTGCTGCAGAATATAGGTGACAGGGCATGATGTGAAAATAGGAGAGGGGAAAGCTCTGGGAGGCATCATTGGGGTCAACAGGTAACTGGAAGTTCTTCTACCTGGCCTGCCCCACCTGTTGACCTTGGGCAAGTTCTTGACTTCTCCCAGGTGTCAGGGCTTGAGTGTACATAGGTGGGCAGGGGATAGGTGCTCTGAGCTCTGGGGTGACTGCTAATTTTCTCCAGTGTGGCTTAATCACCTTCCTCTCTCCTGTTTGCAACTTCTCCGTCCTCCAAGGTTGCAGCTCACATCGCAGCGCCTCCAAAAAGCCTTTTCTTTCTGCTTGATCCATAGAGTTCCTATCGCAATGACACTTTCACTGCCCATTTAGCAATTCATCATGGACTGTCTTGTAGCATTTCTTTCTGCCATCATCAGTGCATGCTTAAGTCATCTGTTTGACTCTAACCCTGTTTGTGGTCTAGTTAAGTTTTACTGGGAGCTCAGAAGGGCAGGACCGGCCATCTGTGGTCTAGAATTCTGCTCTGTGTCCGGAGCAGTGAAGCTCTTATATTTAGCATGAAGGCCCAGGAAATGCTGAGTCTGTCTGTGGTGTAGCCTCCTCCTCAAACTCTCCTTCCTCCCTGTGGAGTTGCCAGGAAGTAGAGTTGGGAGCAAGATTGCCTTTTGTGGCTGCCTCAAAGGGGTTGGCTAAGAGACTGCCCTGGGCCGGCAGTGGGGCAGGGCTGGCCTGAAGGAGCCCATACCTTGTGCACCTCTTGCACCAGCTCCTGTGGGCCCACATTTCCAGGTGGCAAGGATTGGGTGGCTGCCTCTCCCACTGCCCCTGCCCATGTACCTGTTATCTTGGTTCCAGAAGGCAGAGTTAACCTCTCAATGAAATCGTGTGGGAAGAGAGTCTACTCTATACAATAATTTTAATAAAAAAAAGAAGAAAAGAAAACTGCAGGCAATTCCAAGGTTTTAGAGCATGGTATAAACTAGTGAGCTCCCCAGCCCCGTGGTGGGAGAGCCACGGGAACAGTTGAGCAGTCTCAGGTCTGGGTCCCTGGAAGGAGGACCACCAGACCCTATTAGCCAAGTCCAGGCTGATCCCTGAGAAGCAGCAGGGAGCTCATAATCTGGAACCCAGACCTGGGAGAGCTGGGCGATGAGTGCTGTGACAGGGGGCAGCTTCTCCGCCTTTCCTTCCTGCTTTTGTTGATCTCACTTTTCATTCGGTGCCATCTTTCTCTCCTTTGAGAAGAAACCACTCCCCCTTCTCTGCCCCAGATCCTGCTTCTGGGGCTCTCCGATGTGTAGCCAAACAAGTTCTGGAACTTCACACCCCCATTTACTGAGTTCAAGCCTGTGTCTCCTGCATATATCCAACTGCATCGGTGCCTCACAAGGGCATGTGGAGTGTCTCTGGGAAGGAAGGAGACACACAGGGCCACTGTCTGCCCCTGGGGAAGGGAGCTGATGGCCAGGGAGCATGCGTGGGGTGGAGGCCCTTTTGTACTTCTTGACTTGAGTGTCATGTACATGTCTTGCCTGTGAACAGCAGTAACACTGATTAATAATCCATTCTGTCACCTCCAAAGTGTGGCAAAGGTCAGGGGCAGAAGGGAGGTGGAGTCCTATCTCAGTCTCCTCTTGGGTCATCCTCCAGCTCCCCCATGGCCCTGCACCAGCTCATTCCTGTGGGCTTACCAGACACATATGAAGCAAGGTCATTCCTACCTTAGCTGTGCAGTCAGAGCTTCTGGTTCCCTTTGCTGAGCGAGCCTCTGAGCGCAAGCAGGCAGCATCACATTTGTGAAAACGTGAAAACCAATAGCTGTAACATCATGGCGCCAAATTATCTGAGAAGGAGAGCAAGACGGAAAGAAAACCCCATCACCTTGCTCTGTCTCTCACTCTTGCTCCCGTCTTTGTTCAGAGCCCTGGCTGTGTGTGTCTGGTGGTAGTACTGGCTTGGGGAGTCTGGGGGAACTCCCAGAGAGGTCAGGAACCAAGTCTTTTCTGATTAACACTGCATGGCTCTGAAACTGCTTGCCCAGACTAAGTACTCTTTGATGAGGATATCAAAACCCAACTCCTAGGGCACCCAGGTTGCTCAATCAGTTATATATCCGACTCCTGGTTTCCGCTCAGGTCATGATCTCGTGGGTCCTGGGATTGAGCCCTGCGTTGTGCTCCCTGCTGAGTGGGGAGTTTGCTTGAAGCTTCTCTCCCTCTGCCCCTCCCCTAACTCACGTGCTCACTCTCTCAAATAAATAAATCATAAAAAGAAAACCAAAACCCGAAAACCTCAACTCGTGTGTGGGGCTGCACTTGGTTGGAAGGAATCCATAAAGCAGACACCAATGTGAAAGCATTCCAAGAAACACAAAAATGATCCCAAGGATCAGTCACCCACAAGAGGATCTTGGCGGAAGAGTGACCATGTCACTTTCAGCCCAGCAACCCGCACCGGCCTGTTCTTGAGGAGGATGGGCAGGGTCTGGAGCATGCACTGCCTCACTGATGATGCTCATTTGATGAAGAACTAATTTCTTGGATCTAAATGTGGGACTGAAAGCATCTTCTCTGTTCTCTGCATGGATGGACTTTAGACCGTGTGACTCACCTGGTGTGAGTAAAAGCTAAGCAAGCTTTACTCTTCCCACCCGTTCTCCATAGACCAAAGAAGAAGAAAATGAGGATTCTTAGCCCAGATGGGGTGTGAAGATTTGCAGCTTCTCACTCTTCCAATGTTAGGCTGGATTGGGGGCTTAATATCCAAGTTCCCTGGGGATTACCAGGACCTGGGACTTTCAGTGCTAACACCAGAGAGCCATAGGCAAACCAGCACAGGCTGGTCCTCTAGGCTGCACTGTGGTGGTAGAAAGGTAGGAATGAGCTTACTTGGGCTCCCACAGTCCTCATGGAAGCTTTGGCCTCCCCGGATTAGGGGAGAAACAGCACTCCCATGAGGGGTCTTGGTGGGTGCAGCAAAAGGAGCCCAGACTAGCTATATGTCCTGCTGCCTGTTTAGGGGACCCCTGGGACTTCTGGTTGGGACTGTCTTAGCTAAGGGTATGTGTCAAGTTGACTGGGACACAGCATGCCCAGACATATGGTCAAGCCTTATTCCAGATGTGCCTGTGAGGGCATTTCTAAGCGAGATTGACATTAGCGTGAGATGACTGAATAAAGCAGAGTACCCTCCCTCATGGGTGGGGGGGCATCCAATCAACTGAAGGCCTGAACAGAGCAAAAAGGCTGAGTAAGAAGGAACTCTGCTTGTCTGACTGAGCTGAGATATTGGTCTTTTTCTGCCTTCAGACTTACATGGAACACTGTCTTTCTTGGGTCTCAAGCCTGCTGGCTTTTGGACTTGAACTTACACCCTGGTTCGCCTGGGTCTCCAGCTTGCCTGCTGTGTTCTCAGAACTTCTTAGCCTCCATACTCATATGAACAGATTCCTTATGATCAGTCTTTATATATCCTATTCTATTTCTCTGGAGAACCCTGACTCCTGCAAGGCCAAGTGACTCATACAAGTGTTGTTGTTGGCAGTGACCAGAGGGGACCGTCAAACCGGTAGAAGCCCAGAATTCAAGGTCCAGGGTGTTGAGCAGGAGAACCTTACCAAGTCTTTTCAAATACGTTAATAAAAGTCCCATCATGCTCTTCCATTTCAAATATAGTGCTTGCATCTAAATTCTAACACCTAGATTACAACCAGCTTTTCTTTATATCAGCAGTGCTCTGAAGGTGATCCCAGACCCCCAAAGCAATCTGGTGTTCCACGTCATGGGCACACGAACCAGAGACCCCAGTATAGTTTTTCTTAACATTTTGTACCAAAGAGTGGACCACGATATGCTTGGAATTACCTTGAGGGCTTTTGTTTTGACAGGTCCAACAAATGTTGTGTTCAACTCCATAATACACGTGACTGTTTCAATACAAAAATAGTTTAGGTATTTGTGAGTAAAATTAGGTCATCCATCTCAAAAAAAACTTTAAGTAAAATTTATGTTCAAGAAGATTTCCATTTTTAGCCTGTGGCCTTAATGGTCTCTAAAATGGAGCTGTTTCTGCCTCTGCCCCAGCATGTGTTGACCACAGTGAGTTTTGGGGGAGGCATCTTGGTGTGTGTCCAGCCTAGGTTAGGAGCATGAGGAGTACTCAGTGAGTATTTGTTGGATGAATCAGGTGGTAGAATGTGACACTTTTCAGATATTTTGGCATGGAGATAAGTTGCCATCACTGGGGCATGTCCTAGGTTCTTAGCTACAGTGAAATTACTTTAACTGTGGCTAGTTTAGACAGAAGGTGACGTTGTTGACTAGATATTAGGTAGCTCACAGAATTGTCACAGCTGGTGCCTGGCATCCCTCTTGCAACCACCAGAACAAATGTGCCCCGTCTCTGTTTCTTTACATCACTGGCTTCTGAATCATGGCCTGGGAAGGATGCATCTGATTGGGCCATCCGAGGCCACATGTTCCTGCCTGTGCCAATTATTGTCATCACCCTTCCCACCCCGTCCATGCTTCACGCTTTTCTGGCTATTTCCTGTCTGCAGGCCTGATCCCCATAGACTGCCCCCCCACCAGACTCCCTTGCTGTCAGGTTTCCATTTGCTTAGACCAATGGCAGGTACCAGTAGGAGACAGAAGGACGAGTGGAGAGAGAGAAACCCTGGTATTTCTACCCCTAGTTACTCCTTCTGACTTGAGCACAGAAGTGTGGTGGTAGATGCATCCCTCTCCCTGAGTGGGAGCCTCGGGCACCCCTCTTCCTCACTTTGCTTCCCCCCAAGCTTCCTATTGTTGTGGGTCTCTGACTGCCTGGGGCCCTTGACTGGCCGTTCAGCCCTTACCTTATCACTGCAGGTGGTCCCTTCAGTAACCTCTCTCGTCAACCCCATCTGAGTGCGCTTTCTGTTCCCCATGCCCTGGAAAAAGATGCTGAGAGAGTAAGCATCTGGCATTTGAGCTTCTAGGTCAGGGTGAGTTCTGCTTCCCAGTAAGGCTCATGAGGTGAGAGATTCCTTGAATTTAGGGAGGGATGATGATGGACACTCTCACCACCTCTGCCCAGTACTGTGCTGGAGGTTTACAACCGCTCAATAAGGCAAGGAAGAGAAACAAAAGATGTAAATATTGAAAATAAGCAAGTACAACTCTTCATTCACCGAGGTAATAATTGTATGCATAGACAATCCAAAGGAATCTGCTAACTGTTGAAATTAGTAGCTGAATTTAGCCAAGTATCAGTGTACACAAGGTCAACATATAAAAATATCAGTTGAATTTCTTGATACTGGCAACAAACAATTAGACAATGGGATTTTTTCAATGCTATTTACAAGGAATGTAAAATGGTGCAGCTGCTATGGAAAACAGTATGGAGATTCCTCAAAAAATTAAAAACAGAATTGCCATGTGATCCAGCAATCTCACTTCTTGGTATCTATCCCAAAGAGCTGAAAACAGGATATCAAAGCAGTATTTTCACAATAGGCGAGAGGTAGAGATAACCTAAATGTCTATTGATAGATGAGTGGATAAAGAAAATGTGGTTTGTACATACATTAGAATATTATTCTGCATTAAAAAAGAAGGGAATCATGTTATACACTACAATATGGGTGAACCTTGGGGACATGACACTAAGTAAAATAAGCCAGTCACAAAAAGACAAATACAATGTGACTCCACTTATATGAGGAACCTAGAGTTGTCAAATACGTAGACAAAGAAAGGAGAAAATGATTCCTGGGGGCTGGGGAGAGGGGGAAATGGGGTGTTGTTTAGTGAATATAGAGTTTCAGTTGTGCAAGATGAGAAAGTTCCAGAGATCTGCACAACAATATACTTAATGATACTGTACTTTTGTTTAAGGTAGTAGATTTCGTTTTGTGTTTCCTATTACAATAAAAAAATTATTTACAGTAGCATCAAAAATATCAAAGAGCTAGTAGTAAATCCAACAAAAGGTATGCAAGGCCTCTACACTAAAGATTGTAAAACACCGGTGAGAGAGATTGAAGAGGTTTTGAGAGTTACTGTAGCGCCGTAACAATTAAGATACTGTGGTATTGGTGCAAGAGAGACAAATAGAGCAATCAGTGGGACAGAATAGAGAGTCCAGAAATAGACCCACACATATGCAGTCACAAGATTTACAACAAAGGCTCCACTGAAAATCAGTGGGGGAAAAGATGGCTTTTTGCAGTACATGGTACTGGAGCAATTAGATATTTTCTGTGGAGAAAAAAGGAGTACCATACACGAAAATTAGTAGTTGGTAGATCATAGATCCAAATGTGAAAACTTAAACAGCAAAGTTCTGGAAGAAAACATAAGGGATATCTTCATGACGCTGGGGGTGTGCAAAAATTTCTCAAACAGCACTCAGAAATGCCCTAAACGAACAGAAGGATACATTGGACTATATTAAAATAAGATCTTGTTTTTTTCCCATCAACAGCCATCATTCAGAAAGTGACTAGATAAGCCACAGGCTAGAAGAAGATATTCAGAGCACATCTAATAAAGGATCTGATTTTTTTAAGGGCAAAAGAATTAACAGGTCCTTTACAAAAGAAGATATCCGATGGCCAACGATCATATGAAAAGGTCCTCAACACTATTATTCATCAGAGGACTGCAACCAGAACAAGACTGAGACACCATTACACACCCATGAGAATGGCAAACATGAAAAGAAAAGCAGAACCAAGTCTTGAAGATGGGGAGCAACCTGAATTCTCAGACATTTCTGATGGAAGTATGAATTTGCTCAATTTGCTCAATTTGCTTTGAAAGACTGTTGGGCAGTGTTTATTTAAAACCTAAACGTGGTCTACTCTATGACCCAGCAGCTACCCCTGTAGATATTTATCTGAGCAACGAAATAGGTGTGTTTCCCAAAAACCATACAAGAATATCCACAGCAGCAATGGAATTCAACACAGCAATAAGAAAGAACCCAGATATCAGGCCACAACTTGAAAGAATTCACAGATATTATTTTGAGTGAAAAAAGTAAAAAAAAAAAAAAGAATATATACTTTTTGACCCATTTATATGAAATTAATGTAAAACTGGTCTATGGTGATAAAGATCAGAATTGTAGTTAGCTAAGAGGGTAGGGGAAGGTTAGTACCTACTAGGAAAAGGCATGAGGGAACTTTCTGGAGAGGTGGATGTGTTCTATATCTTCATCTGGTTGGCATACACATGTAAAAATTCATAGAACTATACTCAATATTTGTGTAATTACTTACAAAAAGTATACCTTAATTCACTCACAGAAATATTTATTTATTTAGAGGGAGAGCACAGGTGCACCAGTGGGGGTGGGGGGGGTGGGGAGGGGCAGAGGGAGAGGGAGAATCTCAGGCTGGCTCCATGCTCTGTGAGGAGCCCAGCGCGGGGCTCAACCTCATGACCCTGAGATCATCATGACCAGAGCTGAAGCCAAGAGTCAGACGCTTAACCGACTGAGGCACCCAGGTGCTCCAGAGTACTTTAATTTTTTAAAAGAAGAAAGGGGCCCAGAGGTCAAGTAGGAGAAAAGGTGGATCTCCACCCGGGTCATGGGAACAGCAGTCTTCCTTCCAGCAGAAGACACAGGGGAAAGCGGTGTGGTTATTTGGTGTATCATGGGGCAGTGCAATCTCGGTCAGACCTCCTCGGAATGACCCCTGGTCTGTGCCATCAGATCCTGTGCTGGATTCCAGGGATTTGGGGTGAACGGGAAGCCTCTCCTGGCTGGGATGATCGAGTCGCAGATTCCTGGCTGTTGAGGGGCTCTTCCGGTCATGGCAAAGCTTCTGCAGCTGCTTCCCTCACACACTGGCTCAAGTTCAGGTGCAGACATTTCCACGGTATTCCCAGGTGAGGTCCTAGCCTCCACCCTGAGGCGTGCTTGAGTGCAGGCCAGTGCAGGACTGGGTCAGCAGGGTTGGCCAGAGATGCTCCTGGGTGAGGGGGAAGCCCTGGGTGGCACTCTGCACCCTCCCCCTGGGCTTCCAGGCCAGGGCTACTCAATGTGTGGTCCATTCGTTACTGGAGTCTGTCCGCAACTGATACTCACCCGTGGTGATACAGCATGGAAATCCAGAGTGGGCTCCGAGAAGCTTCTATAGTTGCACTAGTACTCTTAGGCCTCTTCAATTTATGTTATAGACTTGGGGCTTGTATGTTGTATAGTTTTTGTGGTTTTCATTTCATTTTTCTAATTTGTTTTTGTCGTGTTGTACAAAAACACAGGACTGTGAGGAATTGGACATTTTTGCAAAGAGAAACTGGTCTTTCATCATAAGCTCGAGGAGTGTTTTCTTAAATGCAGAAGGAGTGTGTCTTAACAGGACATATGGATGAGCTCAGGCTGGGTCGCTGGGAAGTCAGGGGCTGCTGCCACCTGCACGCGGCCATTTTTAGAGACATTGAACGAAACAGCCTAATTGAAGTTTCCATAGTTACCAGCGCCACCGAGGAGAACAGGAGCAGATCTTAAAGGGAAAAAGCAGGCACGGGCGGAAGTCAGAAAGGTGGCAGGGAGGAGGAGTCTGGGCCGGAGAGAGTGGCCGCCCCTCTGCAGAGCTGGAGCACTTAGCTGTTGTCCCCGTCCCAGGGCCAGACGCCACTGATGCAGCTTTCCATGGAGGACACTGAGGTAACTGCCACGAGGCCTTTGGCACAGCTGGCAGGAAGGTTTACCCTTCAGGGGTGCCATGCTGGCCTGATCCTGGTGCCAGCTCCAGGAGTCGCCTCTTTCTCCACCACGCAGCCCACTATCTGTGGGCCTCCACCCCAAACAGAGTTGGCAATCAGGAGAACATGGCAGGAAGGTTCCTATGCCAAGCCCACCCCCTTTCCTGCCTCTGTTTCCCTGCTATTGAGTGGGGTCAGTGCCACAGACCAACCAGCCACCTCCTGGACTCGTTCCCTTGCTCAGACCTTCATTCATTCACTCAACAGACATTTCTAGAGCTCTAGGGCTGTGGTGATGGTGGAAGATTTACACGCAGCCTTTAGAACTTGCAGGGATCGGAAGGGCAAAAGCACAGCCAGAGAGAGAAGGCTGGGCTTGGCAGTGTGGCTCACAGGATCTGGAGTGAGCGCCGCTGAAGCGGGGACTCAGTAAATGGTTGTCAGTGGAATCAGCGGAGGCATGGAAATCAACACTTTTCGAGTCCCTCTTGGGCCACATCTGCATGTCCCTGAACTCCGCGCCCCCCCACCCGCCCCACCGAGAGAGCCTTCTTACCCATTTGGTTTCAGACATGAGGTGGGTTTCCACACACAGTGTCAAAGCAGATGTCACCATCTTACGAAGTAGCAGAAAAGGCACATCTGTGATCCACCCAGGAGCCCTCCAAGGCCTCCAGCCACTAGACGGCGCTGTTGCCACTCTTGAGCTGAGAGGCCTAGGAAGTTCGAAGCCAAGAGGAGGACCTGTATTGCCTTAGGAAAATATTTGGATGATGTGAAATAAGAAGCAGTCCCGCCTCAGAATTATAGGGTCATAAATCACTCTGGGGAAAAAAGGGGCCGGGGGACAGGAGACCTCGAACGTGAGTTTACGATCTCTCCAGAGGCCTCTGATGGAATTACAGCCTCATAACTCACTGGGGTCTGCTCTTTAGTCCAGCCTGGCCTGAGCTCTTACTCGGGGCCCCCAGGAAGGTCAGTCAGGGTGTCAGCGATGGGAGATTCCCTAGGCAGAGGCTTTAAGCAGGCCCTTTAGGCTCTCTGGGGAACGTGAGGGGTGCTGGGTACTGACAACTGGGCCTTACTGTTAGAGATTCTGTCAACATGAATTCCAAGGAACGGAGACTGAAGAGGACACCTGAAGAGCTACAGGTCCCAAACACCAGATGGAAGGGGTTCTGTGGGGTTCTGTGGAGGTGTGGGACAGTGACATTCTGCAAGGCGCTTTGGAACCACATAGCAAGGGCCTGGATCTCTCTTTGGATGAGGTAGAATGGCATGAGGTTCCCTGCTTCTCCCTTGTCTGGGCCATGTCTGCCGTTGGTCCTTTTACAAAATGGCGACCACCAGTGAGAAACACATAGTAAGGCCGCAGAAGAGCTCGCAGACTGAGAGCAGCCCATTTGCTGAGGGAAGTGGCATTGACCTTCCTCCAGCTGAGAAGATGTGCCTAAGGGAAGAGGAGACTGTGGCTACCAATAGGCCTACCCTCCCCGGCTCTAACTGCGGCATCTGCCACATCCAGGGTTTAAAAAAAAGGGGGCCACCAGAAGCAGGTTTCAATGGCAAGGCAGGGAGGCACTGTTAAAAATAGCTACTTTTCCTCTGTCTGTCAAATAAATAAATCTTAAAAAAAATTAGCTACTTTTCCTGAGGTGTGCTTACTATGTGTCAGACATTGTGCACATAATGACACTTAACTCATACAACTTTCTTATAGATTATTTCCATTTCACAGATAAGGTGAGTGAGGCCGAGAGACAGACTTGTTGAAGGTCACACGAGCCCACAGTTGGGTATGGTGTATTGGAGATTGGAGGCTGATCCCTCCGCCACCATGGTGCTTCCCACCAGGAGGCCCGCCAGTGTCTCATCCCCAGGAATGGCAGTCCCTGAGTCTGTCAGCTACATTCCCATTCCAATTCTAGTCTTCCCTCCCTGCTTCAGTTCTCAGTTGCAACCCAATACCCATCTTTGCTCATTTTTCTCTGCATTGTACTTTGTATTTCTGATGTTATGGTAATAGTCCGTCAACCCATCAATGGGAGAGAGAGGGACTTGGTTTAAGGTTTGTTATGACATAGCACAATCACTAAATGCATCTGTGTTAGAGGCAGAGAAACCTGGGCTATATGTCAGTTCTGTTAGCTCTGTGACTCGCCATGTCGGGGACTGATGTGGTTATTGATGTGAGCCACGGTGTACTCATCTATAAAATGGGTATAGTAGTGGCAACGACTACCTAAAGCTGGATCCTGAGATTTGAAAGAAATGATTTCACTGTATGAAATTACCTCTTTGAGGACGTCTTTGTGGTCTGGGGAGCGGCAACCCTTTGTCATCAGGCATTGAATCGGGCGTTGAATCAGACCAGCTCTCGGGTTTTCTTCTTTCTCTACTCCAAGGATCTTATCAGCACTACATCTATGAAAAGACCTAATTTTTTTCTAGCTGATGGGATACAGAGGACTACAGTCATTTAGAAGCCTTGTCTTCAGGATCAGTTTGGTTTCATGACGTGACCTTCTGCAGGGACCTGACCTTGTAGCCCAGTACTTTAGAGAAAACTGGGGGCCTTTCTCTTACTGCTTTGTATCCAGTGTTCAGTTCAGAATAAAAGAAACGTAAAAGTTGGTCTATTAATTGAGATGAGGAGGCACAATTCTTAGGGAATAAAATTATCAGGTACATACCAGCATTGGTCTATTCAAATAAAGCAGTGAGTGGTGCATTAGAGACAGTGAGAGGCTACAGCCGTCTGGGTCGGGGTGCTAATTGGGTGGTGCCCAGGAAAAAGGTGGAAGGTGCTGGGAAGGTTACATTAGCAACAGGTCCCTCTGAAAAGTCACCTACGATTCTGATGAGTCACGGAGCCAAGGCCCGCGAGGCCGGCCCTCACCAGCACCCCTGCCTGGCATCGCTTTGATGTTCTTTCCTTATCTCGCACATGTCACAACTCTGAAGGTGGAATAAGACTTGGTTCTGCGGCACATCGTGGGGAGGAGGTACAGAGGTCGGGCCTGGAGCCTGTGATGGAAGTGACACAGCAGTGAAGAGGTAGGAGAGTGAGGGCTCTTACCGAGAAAATAACTTTCCGAAATGACTTTAATGTTGCTTTTATAGAATCATTAAGGGTTTTAAAGGACTCCGTCTTGTGCTGCAGACCTCCTTGTGCTCTACCTTCTAGCCTCTTGACCCGCCTTTTGCCCGGCTGTTGCCATAGCAACAAGGGGGCAGGCGCAAGTAGCTCGAGGGCACCTGCCTAAGGGGCACACCCTGCACCCCCGCCTTCTTCCTGAGTGCTGCTCTGCTCCTGTCTCTGGGGTCACTGGGGGTGTGGTGCACCTAGCCTTTCCTGCAGACTTGCAAGCCTAGGAGTCTGTGGGAACGAATGGCCCATGTGCGACCTGTAGGCACACTCTGAGGGGACACTGTCCTGTTCTGAGGGGCCCAAGGGAGACCGTCCTGCTGCCCACAGTGGGGGCCCGCTCGACAGCACGTTCTTGAGTTGGGATGTCCTCATTCCTCTGCCTCCACTTCTGTTTCTTAGGACCACGTCCCCAAATCAGCCACCTGCTCGCAAGCCCTTGTCTCAAGCTCTGCTTTGGGGGGAAACTGAGGCACTTAGCATTTTTAGTTCTTCATTTCTGTACTTTATTGGGAAGCTTTAGTCTCTACTTGCATTTCAGGATTTGGGCAGTGGAAAGAGCCTGGCACCGACTTGAGTCTATTCATTTATTTCACGAGCATTTCTAGAGTGACTGTCGTATGCTGTCCCACAAGCTAGGGCTGGAGAGAGAATACGCGCGATTCTTCTTCAAGAAGGCTGTCACTTGACGCCAAAAGCTGCCGCCCACTGAAAACTCATGAGATGTTGGGACTTGCTCCAAGTGCTTTGTAACCCTTGCCTCAGTTGATCTTCTGTGAGGAAGGTGGTGTTTTTCTCAGCCTTACAGATGAGAAAATCGGGATTTGGAGATGGTTAGGAACTTACCCAGGGGCACACATGGAGAACGTTCAGGCTGTGGTGGGGGGGATTAGGAGATTGGGTCAGGGGACTGAAGTCCAGCTGGATGGATGGGTGCGCCCATGCGGTTCTGGGTGAGTAGCTTATTCGCCTGTGTTCCCCCCAGAGACAAACTACAGAGGAAGCAGGGATGGGATGCAGTGTGGAGTGGGGGCAGCCCCTGCGGGCTGGCGCTCCAGGGGGATCTGGTCCTTTTAGTGCAGGAAACAGGATGTGCTCCTGGTGAATGGGGCGGAGACTGCACCCCTAGTGACCTGCCAGCTTCCCCTCTGTGACCCTTCAGCTTCCTGTCCCCCCCAGACCCTGCCTTTTCATCCCTAGAGCTAGACAGCCTGACTCAGGAAATGGCTGGGGACTTGGAAGATGGGGAAGCAGTGGCCCAGGTTTGTGCTCCAAAGTGGAACAGGGCAAGAAGGGCCCCTCTTTGGTTGGGGCCATGTGTACCTCGTCTGCATTTTAGAGGGGGCGAGGTCAGGCCTTTCTTAGCGTCAGGCAGCAGTAAGTCTGCTGAGAAAAGCCAGCATCTGTGTGTGCACAGGCCTTTCTAGGTCTCATGAGACATTGCTGTTTGTGGGCTCCTAAGGGGGGCTGCCAGCTTGACAAGGACTTGTGTTGAGAACACGGTCTGTGCGCCTACTACGGACGAGTTCTCTGCTCTCCTGGAAGTTGACCATAGGTCAAGATCCAAGTATATAGGAAACTATAGGTTATGTTTTAAAACGACCTTGGCTTGGGGGCACCTGGATGGCTCAGTTGGTTTAGTGCCCGACTGTTGACTTTGGCTCAGGTCGTGATGCTCAGGGTCGTGAGATGGAGCCTCGGGTCGGGCTCTGCACTGGGCATGGAGCCTGCTTAAAATTTTCTCTCTGTCTCTAAAATAAACAAACAAATAAAATGAACTTGGCTGGATTCATCCCTAGAAGGCAAATACAGCTTCTCCTGGCAGTGTGGGGTGTGAGTGCTGCGATGTCCTGCTGAGACTGGAAACCCCTCACCACGGCAGGTGTCTGGGTCAACAGCTGGTAGAAAACGTCCAGCACACAGCTGGCTAGCAGCTGTCCTTCCTCCTTTTCTTCCTCCTCCCTTCTCTCTCCCAGTAGCCTCCCTTCCCTCCACTTCCTTTTTTCCTGTTCTTTATAAGATTTGCTCCTTCTTTTTCTAAGTCTTCCCCCCTTCTTCCCCAATCTTTCCAAAATCCAGCTCAGGGAAATTAGGAACTTCCACAAAATGAGTCACATTGACTGTAAATAGCTAATAACGTCTTAAAAAGAAAAGGACTTAGGTCAAAAGCAAAATTCTCTGCGGGTGGAAGGTGAGATTTCCTCTATCAGCTGTCAGCTAAGGGGCTACCTCGTGGTCAGCTTAAACTTGCAGTACCCCGTAGCCATCAGGACGGTCTGTTATGTTGCAGTAACAAATAGCCCCCTCCCCCCACTTCATTGACTTAAAACAGCAAAGACTCAGTTTTCACTCATGCTACGTGACTAGCAGGGACAACTCTGCGTTGTCATTGTCCTCACTGTCCAGTGCTCACACACCATCGGCAGGTGGCTTGGTTGGCCTTCCTTTATCAGGGTGGGAAGCCGTCGTGCTCATTCAGGGAGGGAAGGTGCTCACTGTTGAACAGTGACGCAGTTCACCAGCCATCCTGGCGCACAGCCCGACCTTACATACCCGCTCTAACTTCGGCATGTGCCCCCCTGCAGCCCTGTAGGCTTGGGGGCAGTGTTCAAGGTGGGAATTCTGTTAAAAGCAAAGCAGGACAGGTTTGGAGAAGGGGATTGGTGCAGAAGTGACCTGCCCCTGCCTCCCCTTATTCTGCTTGACCAGCAGCAGCTCTGCTACCCTGAGCGAGGTTCTGACCATAATGCCTGGCTCTCTTCACCTGCAAATGATGGCCACTGGCTGCAAGACCAGGCCTTAGTTACCTAGAGATAAAATATTCATGGGAGGGGATGTGGCCTGATATGGAAAGTAACGGAGGCGTGTCAGTTGGGTGGGGAGATGAGCCAGTGACTACCTTTGTGGCCGATGGCTTTCTCCTATCCTACTGCCCACATTCCTCCTGCCACCCGTTCATGACTTACTGAACACTTGCTCTGTGCTGGACACTTGCTAAGCTTGGGTAGCATAAATTCAGCTGATATGCTCTCTGCCTTCAAAAATCTCACAGTCTAACAGTCAAAATACATTCATGTTCCTTTTCATAAGATGTTAGATATTTACTTTTTGGCAATGAATACATAAGGCATCTGTTACAGAATGAATTGTGTTCCCCCCCCCCACAAATTCACCCCTAACCCTCAGTGTGACTGAATTTAGGGAGAGGGCCTTTAGGGAGGTAGCTAAGGTTAAATGAGGCCATAAGAGTGGGGCCCAAACTTGATGGGACTGGTGTCCTTATGAGAAGAGACAGCAGAGAGCTCTCTGCATGTGTGTCCCGAGGAAGGACCATGGAGGACCAGAAGGTAGTTCTGTGCAGGCCTGAAAGACAGCTTCCAGCAGAAAGCGATCCGGGCTCCTCGATCTTGGGCTTCCAGCCTTCAGAACCACGAGGAAACAAATGCCTGTTGTTTAAGCCCCGCAGTCTGGTATTCTGCGATGGTGGCCTGAGCCGACTAGTCTGGCATCCATTCTAAATTTTGAGGCCCTGGGCTGGATCCACTCTTTTGTTTGTATGATATCATTTTTGTGACAAATAATGACACCCCATGCACGTGTGACCCTTTGTGGTCTCAGGATCTTTTCACTTTTATTCTTGAAGTCAGCCTTCCACACGCTCTCCTGGGTTTCATAGAGCAGTTAGAAGTATCTTCTGGTCATGGAGAAGGGAACCAAATCCCAGAGAAGTGGTCCGCTCAAGGTCACGGTGGCTGGTTGTGCTGAAGCATGACATCATGTAGGTGAGGGAGTCAGCGGATGTGGCAGAACTTGATCGCGTGTGGAATCTGATTTGAACTTTCGGACTGAGACCATTATCCCTACCACGGCCTGCCTCATTGTTTAGGAAAAGAGAGAAATACACTTTTCCTGTCAGTTGGAACTATTGAAAAGAAGAGTAAACAAAACAAAAATACCAAACAGCAATCTGATCTCAGTCCGTCAGTTTGTGCTGGGTCTTGAGGTCGCTAATTCCCACTTTCCCTCCTAGTTTTCATCTGTTCCTTCGTAGTCTCAAGGTTGACGTGTTCCCTGGTCATTGGCTGTAGAATGTGACTTCCAGAGATGGGGGCATCTCAGTGTCACTGGGGCTCTGTGTTCTCCCCTCATCTCAGAAGGGCTCTCTTCTAGAAGGTGCAGGGCAAGCTGGGACTCACAGACTTTGCACCAAGTCACCTCCTGCCCTTCCTCTCTGGTCCCCAGAAGTCCCATTTTGGTGACACCCCGGAGGCTCTTCTTTGAAGGCTGGCAGAGCCCAAGGGCTGGGGGGTCGGGGGCAGCGGGGAGGTGGGAAGGGCAGGATTTGCTGTTGGTGGCCTGGGGTCTATCTCACTTCTCCCCACCCTGTCTCCCTACCTCTCTTCCTCACTCTCCCTGCTTCGGGGTTTCTGTATCTCCAGCCTCATCCTGTTTCCTCCCTTTGTCTTCTCCTGGATTTCACTTTGAATTATAAGTGGAGATGTGGAGGTCACCTTCTCTGGCTGTTGACCTGAGGCTCAGAGAGACAGAAGGATCTGTCCAAAGGCAGCCAGTTGAAGGCAGAGGACGCAGAGCTCCTGGGTACAGGTGGGGCCATATGCTGCCCCATCTGCAAGTTCTCCCCTCTCCCCTCACGCTACCCCCTGGAGGCCAGCATGGACCCCAGACAGATGCGGGTGGCAGGCGGACAGCCGTCCCTGCTCCCTGCCTCCACTGCCACACTCCCATTCTCTCTCTCCCTGTCCTGCTTCTGTGCCGGAGGCACCACTGGGTTCAGGATTTTCACTCTCTATCAAAATGCTGGAGGTGGGAGAGACTGATGAAATCACTTATACTAAGATAGAGTTTGCCGAGAAGACTTCCAGCAGGGATGGCCACTCATGTCCTCTCCAGCAACAGCTCTAGTGGGTTCATAGTGTGTTGCTGGAGGCCTGTGTTGAGAAGGATTCAGAGGTTGATTCGGTTTCATGCGGAAGTGATGACCGTTGATGACACTGGCTGGTAGCATGTGTGCTCTCTCCCTACCTGGGGGCATGATCCCCTCCAGAGAGGTCTGCTTTGTAACTGCAGACAGAGCCCTGAGTAGAAGAACATACCTCTGGTGGTTGAGTTTAGATATCATGGAGCTGGAGAGAGAAGCCGCCGCGTCTGTCCCTACTTACGTGGGGGCCTCGTTACAGCCAGGCTTCCCCTCTGCGGCTTCCAGCCAGACACACAGAGAAAGACCCAAATGCCAAACTGCATTTTTATTATTTTTTAATAAACTTTATTCTATATTACAAATAGGTTTTTTTTTTGTTCTGAACTGCAAAATAGGAATGCCTTATATTTACATACACAGGTATACAATTAATTATAACAAAGGTACAGAAGCTTGCCTTTACCAAGTTACAACTGGGCTCCAATTTAAATAGCATAGGTTTCCTTTTTAAAAACTTTATTTTTTTAAATCTTTTTTTTTTAACCTTACTAGGATACTCTTTGTTAAAAATCAAAACCAGAAGACCCTCTTCCTCTAATAGATTCCATCCACCTATCTTTGAGGCTCATTGTAACACTGTTGTCTAGAGATATGTTTTGCTTTATCCTAACCAAGGGTCAGTGTTCAAGGTGGGAGCTTTATGGAATCAGAGGTGGGGTGGGGCTGGGGGGGTGACCAGAGCAGGAGTGACCTGGCCTACTTCCTTCAACGGCCTCTCACCGAGACTCAGAGGCCTCCGCCTGTTCCTCAGACCACCCATTCGTCCTTCCCTGTTTCTCCTCTTCCCTCTAGCATTGGACTTGACTCTGGGTCATGTGACCAGGCCAGACACTGCTCCCCCTACGCCTTGGCTCACTGAGCCATTCTCTGTGGGTGGTACACTGGAGTTGTTGGTTGCTGTGGTGCCTGGGCAGGATCCTGCTAGAAGAGGTGGGCTGGTCCTTACCAGCCCGGGTGGGGGTGGCGGGGAGGAGGCCAGCTGCACCCACTCCTTCCTGTCTATGTCAGGGTTCGGGGGGGTCTTGTTCTTGGTCAGCATTGCCATGGCATGACCAATCAAGGACCTCAGGCCTCAGGGACGCCAGACCGAGGCAGGGAGTGATGGGGGGAGGGTCGTCTACTCTTAAAACACAAAGTCATTGGTTTCCAAATGGAAACAAGATTCTTTGAGGTAAACTAGCTTTTCTTTTTAAAGAACGGAAGGTTTAATGAGCCAACAGCTGGAGAGAACATCAGGGGAGGGAGGAGGAAGGACAGCACATGAGACACGTAGTGCATCTCGGGCCTGGGCCTGACCCTTATCCGTTGGTCCCGTCTGGGAAGCGGTCGTGCTTGGTTGTGTCCTTTGCATTGCTCTTTAACTGTATCCTCTGTTTTGAATCCCACTCTTGGAAGGGAGCCCTTCCAAAATGTGCTTGAGTCATAAGATCAAAGATACTAACAAAAGAACTAATTCCAGTTCTAAAGAAACAGAAGGTGAGCTGCATAGAACGTGTCTATTTGCCATGAGCGTTTGCCCTCTTGGGGGAGGGGACTGGGTCCCTCCATGACCGATCCTGAACTGGGAGTCCCTCCAGTTTGAGGGAAGCTGATGGGGACTGCAGAGGGGCTCAGCAACACCAGGGGTGGCCCAGAGAGCCAAGGCTGGACAAAGCAAAAGGGGGGTGAGGAGAAGGGAAGATGGGGCACACCCGATGGAGGGCATAAGCACCCCCCCGCCATGTCACTATCTCTGCCAATGAGGACAGAAACCTCTTTTCATTTATTAGAAATCTCGTTTTGTTTAGCTTTGCTTAGCTGGGGTAGTCACCTGTCTCCTCACGGAATTCACCTGGGACTCTAATGTTAAAGTTGTATCACCTTTACAACCAAGACATCCTGTATGTTTTATAAAATTGGATACTCCCCCTAATTAAAACGAAAACAATTTTGTCAGGGAGCAAAGACTTGTTGATTAAAAACAGAAGTCTCTCTTCCAAGTCTGAAACTTTTACTAGAGAGATTCCTTTGTGAATGGAAGGAACGGTCTTTTTCTAGGTTTTCCGGCGGAGGGCTTTGCCACTCTCGGAACCATGAGGACAGGGGCTCCTGGCTTCCCAGCCTCTCCCTGCAGCTGCCTCTCTGGCCTGTCCCATGGCTGTGCCTCAGCTTCCTGCAGCTCTCACTGGCTGCATCTGTGGGAGGAGAGGGGCAGCATCGCGGGCTCTAGCCATCAGAGGTGCCCGGGAAGCACCATGGATATTAGCAGCCACATCCACGCCTGGGCAATATCCTGACCCATTTTTTAAGAACGGGGGGAGCCCCCCTTCTCAGCCCCAAGGCTCGCCTGGCAAGTCATAGGTGAAGAGTTTTTTCTTCCTTCCAGCAATTTGGACTTGACCTGGGCTCCTTCCTTAATCTCCAATGCTTAACATAGACAAACAAAAAACCTCAAACCCCAAGTAGACAGTCCACGTACAGGTTAAAGAAAAAGGGAGGGGCTGCGGAGTCAGGGGCCCTCAGTCGCCTGTCCCGAATGTTGACAGGAGGCATGGGGAGCTGATAGGAGGTCCTTGACGTGAACTAGAAGCAAGAAGAAAGGCCAGGAAGGAGCCAGGATTGGCCTGGGGCAGGGTCTTCTCCTGGGGACTCTGGTACCTGGAGGGTATTCATGCTTAGACATGCCTCTCGGAAGCCTTTCAGACCCCTGCTGGGACCGCTTGTTGGGGCCGCCCATCCCTGGAAGGGCCATGAGTGGGGTGTCCCTGGGCCTCCCACCCACAGAGCCTCCCTGCCTCTTCCCCTCCCTCCTTGCTTTCTGAGAGGTGGGAAAGTTTGTTCTCAATTAAGAATAATTAACTTCAACCCTTGCTAGGTTAAGTATTTGACTTCACATCCTGTGAAGCCAAAGGAAGTGTCCCTTAATTCCTGAGAAAGGGGACAGACGGAAAACAGGACTTCCCCTTTTAGGGCAAAGCACGTGGTCGTTGCTGGAAACATCAGCAGGACTTGCCTCTTGGAGTGGAGGCTGCTTGGGAAATCATTGCTTGTGGCTCTTCTGTTGGGGGATCCCCAGGGCCCAGGTGGGACTGGGGCCCCTAATCTCTCAGGGAGGCAGTGCTGGGATGGTGACGGGCCTAAAGCTGCCCGGGGAGGGGGTGCTGTGAGGTGTGAGGCTCCTGTACCAGGAAATACGCAGCCTTGGGGCAGAGGCTCCGCAAGCAGCTGCAGGTGAGGGGGACGAGGGGGACGACGGGGCACACTCGCCTCTGCGGGGGAGGGATGCTCTCAGAAGCCAGACATGCAAGGGCAACACGAGCACAAGGATCTCGGGTGGGGGGAGACGGGGTGCTGGGACAGTACCTCGACATTAGCCTAGGGCTGGGGGGAGAGACCCGGGCCTGAGTGGACTCCCACTCTTGCCTGGCACAGTCCTGGATAGTCTGTTTCACTTTGGGATCATTGAAAAGGACTTTCCTCCCAGGCCACAGCCCTGCTCAAGCCTTTCGGGCTTGACTCATCAGCCCACGGGCTTACAAGAGGGAGGCTCTAGGGCGGACTCTGGGTGTGCATGTTGCTCTGGGGTGTGACCCTACCCTGGCCTGGGGATGCTCAGGCAGTCCTCTGCCCCCAAATTAAAACCACACTGAAAGAAGGCAAGAAAAAGTATTTTCCTGAGGAATTAACTGACACAGTAGCCAACTTCACTTATTCACTTATTGGCACTATTTGCCGTTACCAAGAAATATTGGGGTCTCCCCTTATGTGGAAGGACGAAGAACGGCAAAGCCCACACGTGGGGAGACTTGTGCTCCCCGAGAGCAATGACGCACCTGAAGCCATCTGTCTCAGCTTCTCTCCGTCCATCCTTTTAAATTCAGGACCCTGTAAAGCTCCCTGTCTCCCACTACCCCAGCTTCAGCCCATCTCTCTCCTACATTCAAAATCCCCGTGTAACCTAAGTCAGTTATTCTGTGTGATCTCCCGGCGCCATTTGGAGCCGGGTGGTCTCAAGGGCTGGAGGGTGCAGGAGGCGGTTGAAGGAGCAGGTGAGAGGAGAGGGGCCTTTTCTCTCTTCCTCTCTGCCAGGGACTCAAGAAGTTAAGTAAAGATTCCACCTTAAACAGAGTTATGACCCGGCAAATCCGCTGCCATGGGGGAGGGAGGCTTTGAGGGGTCCTCCCTCCCCTGGGACCAGTTTGCCCACCTCCCTTCTCTGCTGTGTGGTGCCCCCCGTGCCCCTCGGGGCAGCTCTTGGCCTGCCAGGAGGAGCCTGGGATCCCAAGGGGAGTTTTGGAAAGAACATGAGGAGTGAAAGACAGCTTTCTGATTACTTTGAATCACATGTGTACCAAGAATCCAAATGGAAAAAAAAATGGAAAACGAAAGGAGAAAGGAAAGAATTTTTTGTGGGTCAAGGTGGGTTGCAGCTCTGGGTGATTCTATCCTGTTTCTCCAGCCCAAGCAGGCCTCAGAGACTATGGGGAAAAGAAAGAAAGAAAGAAAAAAAAAAGCCAGCAGCGACCACCCACCCCCCCCAGCAATTAAAGTAAAATCTGCCCTAATCCGTTCTCCAGGAGAAAAGAAAGCAGGGGACTGTCCCCTCCTCTTTCTTCCTGACATTGAGGTCTCTCTGAGTTGTCTGAAGTTTCTCTTATGACAAAACGGGGCAGGGGTGGGGCGGGGGGGGGCGGTGGTTCTGTACCGACAAAGGAACAATAACAATAATAATAATAATCCGGTAAAAAATAAAAGCTTCAGCAGAACCATGATAACAGTCTTCTTTTCTGCCTGTTCATTTTTTCTAACTGTGCAAAACTTAAAAAGTAAATCACACACACTCACTCACACATGCGCGCGTGCGCGCGCACACACACACAGACACACACTCAGCTTCCACTCAGCGAATCTGTGTTAAATATGTTTGTGTCTCTCTCCAACCCAACCCCTCACGTGTGCAAATATCTCTTAGCGGCCGTGGTGCCTCCGCCGCCCCCCCACCCCCACGCACTTCCTCTCTGGTCGGGCCTGTGGCTTCTTGGGAGGAAATAAAAGGGTCAAGGGTAGAAAGCCCATGCTTCTTCACCTGGCACTTCATTCGCCAAAACCTTTGGTTATTTCCCCCCGCGATGTGTATCTTTTCCCCATTCTCCTCTTTCTGAGGCTAGGCTACTGGTGTTTTGTCCCCATCTGTCCTCTCCTTGATGTCACGTGCTGCTCTGGTGTGGGTCACCTTCCACCCGGCCTCCAGTCGAGTCCAGACCTCCTGCGGCCGCTGAGCACCCTGGTTTCCTGCGGACAGGTGACTCTCCTTCCCTCCACCCGCACTTAGCACAGAAAGCTAGTGTTGACATGTCCTGAAGCTGTAGAATCAATGAGCAAGGAAGGAGAAGGGAATCACTAGAGGGTCCCTCCACAGACTAGAAATCCTTTTGAGCTCTGTGTCTGCTCCTGGGGCGCACGTGCATGTGTGCACACACACACACTCACATGCATATGTGCACGCAAGTCACACACACACATACTCATATCCAAAGGAGCCACGTTCCTAAAAGTATAGGGTGCTCCATGGGCTTTGCTGGAAATGGAGTGGTTCCTTCCCCGTTCCAACTGGGGCTCACTTGGAGAGGATGACAGGGATGGATGTCTGATGCTCAGGGAGTGAAGGCAAGACCAGAACCCTCTCTCCCAACTACACCTTGGATGATGCTTCTCCTTGTCTCCCAGAGCCATGGACAATTAGCCACCAGAGCTGCCAGGAGAGAATCCCGCTTAGGGTGGGAAACTGGGCCAGGTGGCAACTAAGGTCCCTTGAGGATTCAGGTTTCCATGACCTTCCATGAGACCATTTCTTACCACAGCCCCTGCTCACCCATGTCTGAGCACACATTTGCCTGAAATGAGAGATCCAGAGATGGAAGGACAGGTGGAGAGACAGATGCCAGGGCCGAGGTCCGCTGTATGTCTCTTCTTACGTTGTCGGCTAGGTCCTTCAGCTTGAGTCCTTGGTCCCTCCCAGACATGGCGAGCTGGGGGCTGAGTGTGGCTGGCGTTTTGGTTTGTCTCCGTGGGGCTGGGCTTGAGTGTGGTTCTTTCTGTGATGACTGGGGAAGAGGTGAGGCAAAGGCAGTGACTAAAGAGGCAGCAGATGGTAAAGGAGTCATTGCCAAGGAGGTCTGGACAGTCCAGTGACAAAGTCATCTGCATAGCAATGGCATAGGGCTCTGCAGGGGGACAGGGGCTCGGCTGTCCGCCCCAGCCTTCTATAGAGTTCTCAGGAGGGGTGCTGGGGATGGAGCCAGTGAAGGCAGCCGGAGGTAGGATCTCCTGGATGTACTCTGCGTTTTCCACTGACCCTAGATGAGCGCCGCCGACCGAGGAGGATGCCGGTACTTTCTCTAGACAGCATCGAGGATCTGGCAATGGATGAGGCCTAGGACTATGGACGTGCTTCATTTGCGTCTGGGGGTGAATGAAAACAACACATTCTGCTTCCAGGGTGGGTGCGACTCTCTTTCCCTTTCTCCTCCTCCATGGGATGTTTCTGTTGCTCGGAGCCAGACTAGAAGGTCAGGAGGGTGTCTGCGGTGGCCTGTAGCTGTGTCTCCTGTCTGGCTTTCCACAGGCTGGGGAGGGGCTGGAGCAGGCAGGTCCCAAGGAGCACTTGGAAGGACTCCAAGAAGCCCGCAGGGGGAAAGGTAGCCTCCGGATGCCAACCCAACAGGTGAGAGGCAGCTCGAAAAACACCTCCCAACTCCCCTCTCCCAACCCCCATCTGCCATGTGCAGGAGCTGTGGCCTTTCTTCTCACACTTGCAACAGGACCACATCCTGGTGGATCCCCTTGGAGATGAAAACGGGGCACAGAAGAGAGCCAGGTGACGTCTTCCCAATGAAGATAATACTGAGCTCATTGCGCTTCCCTAGACCAAAGTTCGGCCCAGCGTGGGAGGTGGAGGAGCATCCGCTCTCCGTGGCTTGTCCTCCATCCTCGGGCCCGCTGCTGATGTCTGCGGTCAGCCGGGAGAGAGAGCCCCTCTGTCATCTTCTGGCCGGGTCCCCATGTGAGCCTGGCCCTCTGGGACTTGCTGAGGGGCGGTGGCCTGGTTTGATCGCCCTGGCAGAACCCCAGAGAGAGAAGAGAGGCAGGGAGGAGGGAGAGACAGAAAGAGGCGGAGGGAGACAGCGCTGCTCAGGGGATGCTGCTGACGCCAGTTGGAACTTGCACTTGGTAAAGATGATAATCTAGACTGAGGCACGGCTTGGTGTGTCCCTCCCCCCAGGGGCCCTGGAAGGACGGTTCTCAGCTGTCTAAGCTCATGAGGGTTATGACTTGTTCTAGTTTGTAGGCCAGTTTCTGCTTTCCACACTGGTCGTCGTGGTCCAGAGGTCCGAGGATCTGTGGAAGGGCGGAGAACGGGGAGGTTACTGGTTTGTGCATCCAGGTCTCTGTTCTTAGGGTGTGCACACACAGGGCGAGTGTGGCCGGGCTGCGGAAGCCACGTGCACACAAAGATGCGCACATGAAGCCACTGGGTCTGCGGGCAGCCCGGCCTACTGGTGGAGAGGCGTGGGGGTGCTCGGGTGTGAGGTGCGGTGTGTGGGTACCCTGGGGTCAATGTGCACGGGGGTCGCACTCACCTCAGCGTGTCCGATTAAATGCGTGCCCTCTGCTGCCCGCGTTTGGCAGCTGGCGGTGGGCAGACACCCCCGTGCAACAATGTGCTGGGCCCCCCGGGGTAAGCAAGCACACAGTCCCGCTCCCACCTGAAGGGTGGCACCCCAGGGTGTCTGGGGAATGTGGCCTCACAGATACTAAGAAATCCCACCCCTCCCTCCTACAACAGAATATCTTCCCCCACCAGCCCCCGAGAGCCCACACTGAGGAAGCCATTTGGCTTCACTTGCATGTTAATGAACAAATACCCTCCGAGAGTTCTATCTCGTGCTTTCCTGGTCATCAGCGGTGATCATGTCTGAGTGATCATCAAGTGATCATGCCTGCCAGAGCCCTTTCTGAGATCAGATGGTTGGTGGAGGACAATGACGGTGAGGTCGTGAGGGAAAAGAGATGAGAATTTGATTCAGACTCTGGCGATGTGGGACTGAGTAACAGACCTGCCAGTTTCTAGGCAGGTGAGCGGGAGGCAAAGAGGAGGCTCTGCGAGCTTTGGGTTTGCTGGTCCGCTTCACGGGTATTTAACTGGGGAGACCAAGATGGAGTCGCCAACTTCTTCGCTGGCCAAGAACCACCAGTTACTGGCACTGACATTTCATGAGGAAGGGACATTTTCAAGGGTAGATGAGTGTCCTTGTAGACTAAAGGGCAGTGCTTCCAAGATGAGGCCATTGTACCCCGTGCTGGCACATTCCATGTCATCCTTACTTCTCTCATGTGGCCACGGACAGGGGAAAACCTGGCCCTGGACCAGCACTGGCCCGCAGGCTGGTGTCTCGGGCCCCCCAACCCCAAGGAAGCCACAGCTGGCTTCCCCTTCACCTGAGGTTTGCAGCATGACGCTGCCGCTGGCCTGCTGGGGCTCCTAGACTCTCAGTGATGAGTCAGGAGGAGGCAGAGAACAGGAGACACTGGCTTTGGCTCCTATTACTACCTTGCACTCAAGGAGGAGAGGTTATGCTGCTGCTCAGACATGGGGAGCCTAGGTTCTGAACCCACTTGGGCTTAATCTGCGTGACAAAGAGACTTCCCATAAGCACCTCCCTACTGGCCAGGGAGAAGGCAGTGTCTGCCGTGGCCATGACCCCAGGGGAGGCTTTCCACCTGGGAACAGGTAAATAGATCCCATTCTGCTCTGTTCTATATCTGTTGCCATCCTCCCCTCCCCTGTCCCCTCTTCTCCCACCCCACCATACCATACAGCCTGCCATGGGAGGGGGAAACTGCTTATTTAAAGAGAATTAGATCAGAGAGAAAAAAGGGAAAAATAAAAGAGAGGGACAAGCAAGGAAGAAATAAGAATTTGAAAAGGAAAAAGAAAGAAACAGATACTTTCTCTAAATATCTGAGACTAGGGATTAAGGCAGAATTAACAGACTGGGACACTTCTACAGTCCCCGTTCTACGGAGCACAGCCCCCAAGTCCAAGGTGGCAGGGAGTTTTCCCAGCAGCGGTGGGGGGTTGTCTGGGGTTCATGCCTGGTGCTCTTGTGCACAGAGGCTGCTACAGGCAGGGAGATGTCCTTCTGTACCCCGTCCTTCCCCACACAGGATGAGCAGGCTCACCTCCTCGCTGTACTTGCCCACGTAGGAGAAGATCTCCGAGAGCGCACTCATGGCATTGAATTCATTCATGTGCATCCGGGACTGCTCCGCCAGGTACGCGTTCATGTCCTGGTCGCTGATGGCTGGCATCTTCCCGATGTCCGAGTAGTACCTGCCAGGGGAGGGAGAGGGGAAGAAAGGAGCTGGAGCCATGCATAGAGAGTAGAGGAGAGATGGGAACTCCCAGCACGATGTTTGGGGCCAGTGGATGGCAAGGCATGGTCCCCAGGGGACCATGGGGAGCTCTCTCCCACCTGTGCTTCTGGGTCTGGCCCGGGAGAGCCCTCGGCAGCTGTGGGTACAGGGGGCACAGAGGGAAGGGACATGACGCTGATATGGCCAGAGGATGAATAGGGCTGGGAGCAGGAGTATGGAGAAGCTGTCCCCTGAGTCGGCCTTGTTCTTGGCTACCGAAGAGCGTCCAGTCCGTCTCTGTCCCTCTGACCCCTCCTGCAGATGCAAATGCTGCCCTCCACAGGGCCCGAAGGCTCTTCCACACAGTTGCTCTGCCTCGATGCCCTCCCCTCCCTTGGGGTCACCCGGGAGGAGGGCGGGGCTGGGGCTGCTTGGGGAGAGGCTGGCAGAAGGCAATCAGTCACTGTCACTTGCAGCTGTGCACCGCTGTCAACTGGTTAATTAGATGCCAGCATTTACATTTTTAATTTGTGCAATTTGACATTTTATGCAGCAAACCCCAACTCCTCTGCCAGAGGGGAGCTGCACAGTTTCCTAATGAGGAACGGAAGGGCCCCGGTGCCCCAAAGATAGCCACGGCCCCCTCCCCACATGCTGGCTGGCTGTGGGCCGTGTGAAAGGGGCCAGGAACCCACAAAAGCAGGAGGACATCAGGGCATTGGGGGCACCCCAGGAGTCCTGGTCACCCCAGCTCAGCCTGCGCTGAATGCCTAGGGCTTCAGAGCTGGGGAAAGCAAGCCTGAGAACCTGGAACAGAGGAGGGAACAGAACCTGGGACAGTCGCCGGGGACGGGGACTAGGCTGAGGCAAGTGAAGCATCCGGGGCACAGAGTTTTAGGCGAGGCCCTGTCTCACCTGTGTATGCGCAGGTGCCCATGACAGGCCTCTGGAGTTCCCTGAACCCAGGGCTTGATCAGGCGAGGGTAGGGGCATCCTCAGAGACTCACCCCCGGCCCCTTGGCCTTGTGTCACTCCCAGCCCGGGTCCCTCAGGGCACCCACCGTGAATGCAGAAGTCCTGTGCTGTCCCCCCGCCTCCCCCCATCCCTGCCCAGGAGTCGGGTGACAGGCCGACACAGGGGGCACTTGTGTGTTGCTCCAGCAATCATGCTCAAGGGTCTGCGGGGGAATGACAGCTCAATTTGCTGCCAGAGCGTTTCTGGGCTGCCGAGGCCTGTGATGGCCGCCCTGCCCCGAGCCGCAGCCTCACTGTGACTGCAGACCTGTCGTTCCGGAAACCTTCCGAGGGAGGCAGAGGGAAGGAGATGAAATCCCCACGCTCTGGCAAAGGGAGGGGCCGGCCGGAGGGTGCCTCCTCGACCTCAGAAACCCGGCCCCACACAGACACACTCGCCAACTGCTTTGTTGAGCTGATTGCATTTTGGCGGGAGGTCTGGGCCCAGCGACAAGAGCTTAATGAAATGGCCTTTCTCAGAGGAGCCGGGGGGCTCCGATGAAGCCGTCCTGCCCCTGGCCTCACCCGGACTTCATCCTTCACAACCTTCCTCCGGGGTGGGGCCGTCCGTCCCCCTGGCCGCCTCATGTTCAGAGCCCCCCGTTTCCTGTCCTGTGGCCTCGTGGCTCCATCGCTCCTTCGGACAAGAGCCCACTCTCTTCCCGGCCCGCGGCCCACCCCTCCACACCCTCAGCTTCCTCAGGGTCCTGGGTGATTTAATGACCTTCCAGGTATAAATGTTCCAGCGAGAGACTCGACTCATTGGCACTCTTTCTGGAAGGCAGTAAATGCCAGTGTTCCATTTTATAGTGGAGACCCAGGGTTGCAGGGGTGGCTCCTGACCTCACCCCTCCCAAAGAGATGTGTGCCGTTGTCTCCTCGTGGATCCCACGCCTGCCGAGCTAAATGTGCTCATCGGGCTGCGTGGTCAGGTCCCATTGGTGGAAACCGTGACCTGGTAACCTCGCTGGCTTCTCCACCGCCAGCGACCAGGCACGGCGCTACAACACCCGGGTCCGCAGCTCTCTCCCGACAGTGACACTCTGTCACCTGTGGGTGGTCAGAGAGACTGACCGGGATGAAAAACCGCAGGTCCTCACCGACAGGACAGGACTGTCATCAGATGCAAAGACTCCTGCCATTTCAGTCACCTGCTCGTGAAACCCCTCATGGGTACGTGGATGGCCTGTCAGGCTCTTGGCACGTAGCGGCCAGGCTCCTACTGTAGCCTTTATGGTCCCTGCAGTGCACCAGAGCCCCGGTTAGGGACCGCTGTCTCCATGGAACTAGCAGGTACCCAGCGCCTGTCTGTTCAACATGGCTTGTCTCCGTGTGTGCTAGACGCCCAGGCCATTTCTCCAAAGAGAATATCTAGAAAGTGTGTTTGTGGGTGAGAAAGAGAGGGAGGAAGGGGGTGGGAGTGGAGTGGGGAGAAGGCAGGGCTTCCAACCTTTCCAGCGGAAGAAACGGGTGGCGGCCCACCTGGACATGCTCTACCTTATTCCGACATCAAGGTTGTGTCCACATCAGCAGACCAGTCTCTCTCCTGTTGCCTCCATGCTGAGGCCCCTCCACTGGACCTGGGCACGTCTGTAGCCACACACTAGTCCATGAATAGATCAACTACACGTCCTCACCTTTGGCAAGTTCAGAACAAGTGAGCCGAGTTGCCAGGGGCAGCTCTATTTCCTGGATGAGGTGGGGCTTGGGGTCTGGCTGACAATCTGTCCGGTTCTTGACCCCAGCCCTGCCTGGGGCTAGCTGGGTCCGGTCCCCCAGTGGGGCATGCTGAACCTGCTTTGACCTCTCCTCACTCCCCTTCAGGGCTGTGCCCCCCACCCCCGGCCTTGCCAGCACCCCTTGAGCCTGATAATGACCTCACCCTGGATCCCCTGGCTAATGGGCAATTGCTTCCTTCTTGACTCCCGCTGGGCTGGCCTTGCGCTGGGCTCCGCCACGGAGAAGGCTTATTGATTGTGAAGAATGCAATTATGCCCCATTAATGAACTTCACAAAAGTGTTCTTATCAGTGGGCTGTGCAGCGAGGAAGGGAAAAGTCAGCCCAGGCTTCTGTACTTGAACTTCCTTCCGTGGGATTTCTGCCTGCAGGTGAGCCCCTTCAGAAGGGACTGGTGCTCTGAAGGTCCCCCAAGACCCGCCTCTAGCTGGCCAGCCAAGGCCACGCCTGCTGAGGAGGGCTGGGTCCTGCCACTGGCCCTCCCTAGCGTTCCTTGCTGACTTTGCTCCTACCGGATGGGATGCCAGTACCCATGTGGTCCCTGGGGAGCTGCTCTAAAGACAGGGCCCCAGAATGCTGAATTTCCTGCTGTCGACCAGTCTGTAGCAGTGTAGGTTTGTGGGCTTCTGGGGGATGGGCCCAGTGTGTGATGGTGGGTGTTTCATCTCTGCCGTTACGATGGCTCTAGTGATCGCAGAAGTGGTCTCCGATGCCCTGAACTCTTAGAAGAAGAGAGTTTTGTCATCCCTTCAAACGCCTCAAGGATGAAGATGTAGACGTGAAAAATGCTTAGAGCTTGATGCTCTGTTGTACAGACGCTTGGCTTGCAAGGCCCTACACCAGAGTCTCTTCCTCTGAGAACCATTCTGTGACCTCTCCGGGCCCAGCGGAACCAGGCTTTCGCTCCCGGAGCCTCCCTGTTACAGCTCATGGGGTTGTGGAACACCTGTCCATGGGGAGACCACCGTGGAGACCCACGTGCCTTCCTAGACCACGAGAGCCACAAGGGAAGGATCAAGTGTAATGTATCCTGAGGGTCCCATACACTCCTGATGGAGACCGTAAATGTTTGACCCATGGATTGATGAATAAGTTAATGAAATGTCTATACTTCACCTCCACTATTGCTCCCAGGGTGAGCTGTCACAGTTTTATATTTTGAATGGATGGTTTCCTTAGGGGGCATTTTTAAATATTCAAGATTCTTAACCTTTCTCGTGCTGTGATACATGATAGATGATATCCGAACGTGTGGCACACCCCTGTCCAGCGGGCCAGTAGTGGTGCCACTCCACTCATTCCTACCTGGACGCACCTGCACTTGAGCGCAGGTGAGAGCAGCTCATGCTGCGAGAGGAATGACCTTGACGCTCTTTCAACTGAAAACGAGAGGAAATCACCACCTAACATCATTTTACTGCTCTTGCTAAAGAAACAGAAACTACGACTGCTCAGGACACACTGTTCATGGTGACAACATCGGTGAGTTCTGCTAAGATGAGTGTAGTGGTTGATTGAACCAAGAGATCCTTCTCCCCTTCTCCAGAGGTGGCCATAACCAAAACCCCGAATACTTTGGTGGAGGCAGCAGAGACTGGGAGACTCCAGTGGGGCCACGGACCATTAGCACTGCAAGGTATTTGGAGACAGGGATGGGAGAGGAGGAAGAATGGGATGGGAGGACAGAATTGGGGGAGGATGGGCAGATGAAGAAGTTCTAGGAGCTACAAGCCGGCATAGGTGTGATAGAATGATCTAGGTTGTTCAACCAACAGAGTCAGTGAAGCCTCCGGAATCCACATGCTTCCTACCTGCTCTGTAGAGGAGACCAGCCGGGGTAAACCCTGCTTCTTAGCTGGGATGGGACACAAGGCCCTCCTCAAATGTGTGTAGGGTGCCGTCTATCACAGCGGGTCACTAAGCCTGAGTCCTAGGCGGGCTGTCTGCAGGCTCAGGCAGTGACATCACAAGTGGGAGAGCCCTGGCCCCAAGGCGTTGGGTTCTACCATCATTCTTCTGGACTGCAGGCTGCTGGTGCCCTGGCTAGGCTGAGGGGGGAGACCGGGCTCCCTGTGGGCCACGAGCGAGTTCTGTGCGTCTAGGCTTCACCTTCCAGCCAGCCGACAAGTTCAGATGCCAGGCTCCTCAGGCAGTGACCGTGGAATCAGTCCATCCATCACCAAACGGAGAAGCATTCTAGACTCGATCTCCAGACCTGCTCACACTGTCTCCTAATCGCTCTGTCTCTGTACCTCATCCCAGAACGAGAGGAGCAGGGTTTGGGTGGGATCTCAAGCTAGTGAAAGATGACTGTTCCGGGAGTGCCAGTGGTTGCTAAGAAACTAGTGGGATAAGAAATGGAAACCATCGAGCCACTCCTAAAAATAACCCCATGGACCAGGGTTCCTCCTGACCTGTAGCAGCTGCATGGCACGGATTTCATTTAGCGCCGAGCAGCAGGAAGGCCATTAGCCCCGCGCATGCGTCCTTCTCGCCCCTGTCTTGCGAACTGTGTTCTGGGGAGAGCCCTCTCTGCATGTCTCAGCACTGCCCTCAGTCCCCCACATCCCTGCTTCCTTGCTCCCTGCCTGAGGTCCCAGCACGGTGCCGTCACACCAGTTTCCAGGTCCCCCAGGCCAGCTGCCGCCTTTTTCCTCCTTCTCTTTGCTGAAGAGCCGGGGACCACACAGGACGGCTTGTTTCTCGCAGCTCTACTGTCAGAAGAATGAGCCCCCATCTATCTACATGAGGGAGGTGAGAGCCTCTCCTTGAGGCTCAGACATAATCTGAAACAAGGACAAGAGAGCTCCCTCTCTGTTGGCCAACAGGGATGCCCACCACATGCGTCAGCAGGGAGGGGTGGGGAGGAGCTCAAAGAACAAGGTAGGGAGGAAGAACAAAATGCAGTCCCTTTTAGCAGAGCTATGTTGCTGGGGTGGCCGGGACTCCACGCCCCTTCAGTTATTCCCTCCTTACAAGAGAAGGCAGTTTTCAAGTATGAAGATGGAGATGGTCTCTTTGCCATGGGTGAAATGATACTGTTCATTTTGTCTCCAGAACTAAGTCCAGAACAATTTCTGGTATCCTTTACTCTTAAGAAAGGCACCAAATCTGAGCTTTGCTCCAGGTTTTTTATTATTAAGCCACATGGTAAAAAGAGAAAGGGACTTTAAAATCAGGACTACCATGTGGAGTTGTACAGGTTGTTCACTGCACAAAGGTGCTTGGGCTGACAAGCAGACCATCACTCAACAAACCATGCACCCTGTCCTGGGGTTACATCCTCCAGCAGGAAAGGGCACTCTCCCTAATTCACACAGGGGCACTGTATATGTTACCCAAAAAGTATCATAAATAGCAGAAAAGTGATGTGGGAGTCAGCTGAGTGTGGGAGTCAACTCTCATTTTGGCCAATGAAGTCATCTTGGGCTGATTACTTAGCTATGCTCAATGTATATTTCTTCACTTTCATGGGCAGAAAATGAGGTTATAATCCTGTCCTCTTATATCCCAGAGTTACTAGCGTGAATAAATAAAGCTTTGGCTGGTTGCCTAGCTCAGGTGCTTGGTATGTGGTGCTGACTGGCCCAGACAAACCATTGAAGTTCTTTACCAGGAGTTCACTGTGCACGAAGACGGGCTCCCCAGCTTCCCAAGACGGGCTCTCGAGTCACAGGGCATTGCATGAGACAATGATCAGATCAGGGCTACGAAGGCTGAGAAAACACTGTGGGGCATGGGGTGTCAAGAGCTCATCTTGGTGGAGTCGAGGGACTGGGGCAGTGAGAAGTGTCAGAGTGACAATGACATCCCTGCTGGACGTAGGGAGACTTGCCGGGTGGACAGGGGCAGATGGGTAGAAGACTCCAGAATTTCTGTGCCAGATGTCATTTAGTCCCTCGAAGGTTGGTTGGTTTTGTTTTGTTCAGGTGGGGATTAGAGCAGGAGCTGTATTTCCTTCCTGGGCCTGAAGGCATTTCAGCCACGCAAGATCTGGGGCCCTCCATGCAGGGAAGCAGAGCCCAGTGGCGACCTCCGGCCAGGATCCCTGGGGTCTTGTTCAGCGGACAGTACCACTGGGCCCGTGGGGGTGTGGGCATCGCAACCACAGGATCAGGCGTTGTGAATGACCCGTCTGTAAGGACCAGCCCATTCTGGAGGGGACGGAACCCCACATCAAGGGCAGTAGTTTTGCTGCAGCAAGGGGCCCTACCTTGGCTCCCAGGCCCAGCACTCACCTCTCTACCCAGTTCTTGTAGCTGGGGATGTCCTTGGCGTAGAGCAGCTTGTTGGAGGGGGAGTCCTTGCCCAGCCGGTGCTCGGACGTGGAGCAGGAGTCCATGAAGGTCTGGGCCACCACGGAGAGGCAGGCGTCCGTGATGCTGTTCTTATGGATGTCGAACACAAACTGCGGGTTCTTGATCATGTTGACCCAAAACCGCAGGGGCAGGCTGTGCGGAGGGAAGAGGCAGACGGTCAGAGAACCTAGGGCGGGGGGCTGTGGTGTAGCCCGGAGAGTTCTCTGGATAAAGAGAAAAGGCTGGAAACCCGCCGTTCTTAGGCAAAGCCTGTGCTTCTGACTTACCTGACAGGAAGCCGAGGGTCAGCAAGGCTGAATAATCTGCCCACAGCTAAAATGCTGACGGCTCCGGAGAGGGCTTGATGCCCGGCCTGCACTGTGGGACTGCAGCCTTCCCTGGTAGCCCAGGGCTGGGGGCTCGGAGGTGGCCAGGATGGAATTTCTGACTCTAGTCCATTGTCTGCCCCCTATGCTGGATACAAGGCCTCTCCAGGTGGCAGACTGTAAAGAATAACCTGGAATATAGACTTTGTGTCTTATTCTCTGCTGTCCACTGTATGACTTGGAAGAAGGCACATCGGTTCTCCCTGCCTGGGAGTATCAGACTGATCCCACATGGTGCAGGCCCTGGGCTGGGCTCTTTAAGTGTAGCTAACTGATTCCTCCTCTCGGGGCTGGCATTCACAGAAACCCACATTCACAGCCCTTCAGCCGCTCCCTCGTGCCCCCCCCCCACTTTCTTGCACTTAGCACCTACTGCATACCCAGAGCTAGGCTGGCACCTGGAGATACAGTGTGACTAAGGCACATCCTTCTGCCCCCAAGAAGCCTGCACTCTAGTGGGTTCATGGGCATCAGACATGTCATCAAGTGCTCTGAGAACTATCAGTGCTAGAACCCAGGAACACATAGGGTCTGATGTGGGACATAGGGAGGTGTCATCCAGTCTACTCAGAGAGAAGCATCCAGAAAGTCTTTGCAGAGGAAAAGACACTTGATAGTCTAAATTTTAGAGATGCACTGGTGTTCCTTAGCTGGAGGAAGCCTGGAGAGGAATCAGCTGAAGCAAGACAAAGAGGGGAAAAACCATGCAGTGTGACCTGGTAACAGCAAGTCACCATCCGTATTGCCAGAAAGGGTCCCGGGGCATCGGGAGCAGGCCGCCCTCTGCTGGCTCCCCTGTTCCGGGGCTTCCATGCAGCCCCCACCCCGAGGTGCAGGTTAGGAAGCAGGGCGGCACCAAGCAAAGGCATGCCTCTTTCCCTCCCTCTGCCCCTACCTGCTCACCACCTGCTTTTTGCCCTGAGTTTTAGTGTTTTGGCTGCTGTCCTCATTGCTGGGAGTAGTTACAGTGCTCCTGTGTGTTTGGCTTGTCTCTTAGAACTTAAACTCTTTGAACTACTTCCTTCAATACGGCGAGCACGATGTTTCTATCTATCATCTCTTCCAGCGGCCATGACAAATGCTAAGAGACACAAAGACCGCCTATTCAAGACTGCGCATCAATCAACAAGTGTTCCCTTCCCACAGAGTGTGTGGTGCGGAGCTTGGGCAGGCGGTGCTGAGCTCTGACCATGTTAAGCGGCGCTCGTCTCAGCCTAGGAAATAGGGAATAGGAAATAAAGGGATAGCACAGAAAATGGCGACACGCGGTGAAGGACAGGGTCCTTGTGGGTGCCCGGGGAGACCACGGCAGCTAGGGTCGGAGCTCTGGATCAAGGGCTGTCACACCTGCCCACGCCTTCCTGTTTCTGGAAGTCCCACTCAGAAGAGGGGACACGGGGGTGTCTCTGTCCAACACGCTGTTGTTTCTCCCAACGCTCTCCTTGCTTCAGCCGGCTGTGCTGACAAGCAAATCAAACCGGGAAGCCAGGGCACCACACCGAGGCTCCTGCCTAATGAAATATTAGCATATTATTAACATTAGTGGTGGCACTAATCTCTGGTTGATTGCAGCCACTCAGGCTAAATGAGCAGGAGGTTTATTTCAAAGAGAAAAGGTAGGGGGGTTGTCGAGGAAGGGGGGCAGGGGGCGAAAAGGTGAGTTACAACTTTGGCTGGGAAAAAAGAAGTCATCATTTTTCACTTGGGGACAAGGAACTCTAAGTCCGCATGCAGATGTCCCAGTTCCCGGAGGAACTGCTTCTTGTCCAGGGAAGCGAGCAGGGTCGGGGGCGTACGTCCTTTGGAGCAAGAACCAGAGCATGCTGCTGGCTCTGGTCCTGGCCTGGAGTTCCTGGTGAGGACGGCAGGGTACTGGGGAGAGCCGGTGCGAAGGGAAGGCCGGCCCCACGCCAAGGGCATTATGGCAGCCTTGGAGGTGGCCTTACCCCAGCAGGAGGTATGGGCCGAAACCAAATGGCTTAGACACCATCTCAGGGATGTCTGCTTGCACTGCCCTAGGAGGGTGGGTAGGAGTGTCTGGGAAATACTGCCTCTCCCCAGCCAGGAGCACCAAGAGCCAGGCAGGGCGGAGCATGTCATGTGTCGTGAAGGCTGCTGACATTCAGATGAGGGGGTCACTAAGGCAGGCTCCCTGCCAGAGGGAAGCAGATTGGGTAGGCCAGCGACACGGCCCTTGGAACAGCTCGGAAGGGTCAGGGTCGAAGGATGGGCAGAATTCAATGCGGTCTGAGCCAGAGGTGGGCACGGAGACCCACCACGCCTGGCAGGCCCTTCCACAGGGAAGAGGCTCCGCTGCGTGCTCCCGCCCTGAATGAGGAATCCAGATTCTTGGAGTCTGTTTCGAAAAGGTTGCAAGAACTCTACAGTGGAAGATCCTCTCTCACCCGAAATTAATGTGGGAGTAAACCCAACTCCTTAGTGCGCGGTCCAAACTTCTGTTCCTGCCTGCCGGCTTTTCCAATTTCGGCAGAGACAGCACTAATCTTCAGGTGAGAGCGATGAGAAGCCAGAGCAGATGACATGAAATAAGGCTGTAAGCGCCACTTCTGACTTCTCCTGTCATCTGTCTGGTCTGGGGCCACGGGCTGGCTGTCGGCATGCCTGGTTGTGCCCCCGGTGCCGGGCCCCTCCCAGCAGTCCGGAGCTGCTGGTTGGGCTGCCTTGGAAGAATGATCTGGGGAACGACGACCTGGGACAGGGGCTGTTTAAAAAGCTACAGGGAGGCGATTCTGGAATGGATGGGACTAGATACAAGCCGGCCTTGCCCGAGGTAGAGCCCTCGAGTAGAGACTGCCTTGGCCTGGCCTCGTTATCAATATATACTGAGCCACGGCTTTGTTCAAGGCTCCACGCCAAGTGCTGAATACTGATGTCTAACCTTGCAGCTGCAGACGGAAACCCAGAGCATGCCGTGCGAAGAGAGAGGGGCATAGGTGTTACAGAGACATGGACCACAGTGGAGACCCCTAGAGTGTCAGGACTCAGAGAACCCGGCTGTCTTACTGTCTCAGAGATGGCCAGAGCACAGACAGGAAGGTCTCTTCCCTTCAGGGAGTTTGGAAGAGGAGTCTGGCTTCTTGAATAGAACAGAAATACATTTTGTTCACCTAGATGACTGCATGACAGTCACTGTTAGGTGCTGCCTTTTAGGGTTGGTTGCCCTCATGGATCTTCTCCCATTGCACTGGCCTCCCTGTCCAACCAGCTCCCTGCCTGTCCATCACCCACTGAGGCCGGGGGCTGGGCCCGATAGTGTCAGCGCACTCAGTGTCGGGAGAGGTGAGAGCGGAGGTGAGCGCTGAGACAGGAGAGGGTGGGGAGGCTCGGAGCCCGCCCGCTCTGAGGGGTGCAGGGGGGCCACGGCCGCACTCACCAGTTGCTCTTCCAGGTGTGGCGGACGTGGGGGTCATGAATGCCATGTTTGTCGGCTTGCTCGTCTAGGAAGTCGAACATGTACTTGATGGCCAGGGGCAGGGCGGAGCCCCGGTGTGCCGTGCTGAAGATGGTCTCGAAGAGGTCATCCACAAACTTCTGCAGGGTGCCCTGTGCATGGATGGGGAGGGGTTCAGACACAGCTCTGCCCAGGGAGCTCTAGGGCCGGGTTGTGAGATCTGCCAGTGGACGGGGGGGAGGGGAAGGGAGGACGGCATGCAGCCTGGCCCGCCCCGGGGGGTGGAAATACGGTGAGCTCGAGCATTATACCCCCACTGGCTTCCTCTGTCTCTAACAGTTTGAACTCTCCCCTGCACGTGCAAAACAGACAGAACGCTGATGATTGGACCTAAGGAGACCTTCATCCGCCAACGCGGATGGGTTAAATGCGGGTGGGTTTCACGCCCTTCAGTGGTGTTACTGTAGCCCCTTTCACGCAAGCTAATGAACAACTCACTGGGTCACGGCAGACAAACGCGGTCTGCCGGTCTGGTTGAGGCATTCCTCACTGGCTAGTGACACACACTCTCTTGGCTTTGCCTAGAGCAGGGCAGAGGCCAGCTGCACGACTGAAAGGCTAACCATAGGCACACCGTGTCCCCAGAAGCGGGATTGGAAATACAGCCTGGAAAGTCACCGATGGAGCCCCCATGTCCCTCCCTAGGGGTGGTATATGACACCCGTGAGAAGGAGTCATTCTCTCGTGGGGCATGGCCGAAGAGCATGGACAGATGTGACTAGTGTCTCTGTATCTGAGAACAGAGAAGAGAAGATGGACATGAAGCTTTAGCCTCCATCCCAGCAGAGATGTCTGGGTGGGGCCTGCTGGGGCACCGGAGGGCATTAAACCAAACCGTATTGTTGGCAGAGGAAGCCCTCCTTAAGTCCAGTCATCAGCATGGTTGAGGAGGGTTCTGAGGTTCTGTGCTGGCAGAGTCCCGGGGCGGAGTGGGTAACAGAGGGGTCCTAGCACAAACGCTAGGTACCTGCCGGCTCTGACCCTTCTGTGCAGTGATGAGGTTCCTCCCCCTTCCCCACGTGTGCCCCAGCCCTGTGTGAAGTCCCCTACCTTTGTGGCCAGGAGACGTGTCAGATAGATCTCGGACACCATCTTGCTCCCCCGGTCACCCTCCTTCTGGTCCCCGTGCTCATGGTTCTTCACCAGGTGCCACATCTTCACCCCGCTCTCCAGGTCGGGGGTGATCATGGGTGTGCGCGAGCGGAGGCTGTCGGGGCTGCCCGTGTGCCGCATCATGTTTTCTGCCAATGCAGTGACCCCATGCGTGTGAGGCCGTCCTGTCACCCACAGTACACCCCCCCAGCCCCCCTTGCAGCCATGGCCAGGGCTGTGTGATCCTTCCTGCAAGGGCCTGGTGCCTCGCAAGCAACCATTCCCTGGAACCGGGATGCTTTCCCCGCCACATCCAGGAAGCCCTCCAGGGATACCTCACCCACAGGGATTCCTCGCCCTCCTGTACTTGCATCTCCCCAGCCCTTAATTACTCAATTTCTAAGAAAAGAAGGCTGTCTGTTGTTAACACTGTTCCTTGCGAGAGCTCTGAGGTGATGTCTCAGGATGTGTTCCATGTGGCCAGTTAAGGAGGAACGTTAAGAGTGGGCAGCCCGTTCCCTTCGTTGACTGTTGACCAGCTGAGTTATCGCCTGTCACCTGCCTCCCAGCATCCTGTGTCTGGCCGGGGCCAGTCCTTCCCACGGGCTTGCCGACGTGTGGGTGTGGTGGGGTGGGGGTGGAGCAGGAAAGAGGAGGGTCCTACTGTGTGCGGGCGCTGCTGGCTCTGCTACTTATTTTTCACCCTGATCCCGTGAAGTCAGTAACTTTTTCATTCCCCATCTTGCTGGGCAGACCAGGCCTTAGAGTGGTCAGGCAGCTGGGCCCAGAGCACACAGGTGGAGGCGGAATGGGGCTGCACTGGGGGCTCCCAGCCCGCCTCCAGCACCCTCTCCCCCACCCGCCGCAGAACCACAGACCTGGGTCTGCACCTTCCCTCAACTGCCTCCTAACAGTGTGACCTTTACACGTTGCTTAGCTTCTGGGTGTCTGAGTTATAATTTGCTGATCTGCATAATAGGGGAAAATAATAATTATTTAATTCACTGATTGTTATGAACATGACGTGCAATAATGCATATCACAAAAGTGAAAGCACCGTGTAGACTGTAAGGTGCTCGTGAAGGTTAGATTTTCTTCCTGTTTTCAAGGATGAAGGTCCCGTTCCTGCATCAGAGTTCCAGAATGGGGAGACTCCTCCCCGCTCAGGCTCCCCCCAGCGATGGTCAGCCTGCCTGCCTCCTATCCAGGTCTCCGATGCCTTTCAGGCGTGCTGCCGTTGTGACCATCACCACGACAGGCTTGGGCATCCTCTCTGCCCCGGGATGATTCGGAGAACTCACCGTATTTACTCGCCGAGGTCCTGGAGACGGTGGAGTTGTTCACTGCATTGTAGGCTGTCACCTGTTTGGACACTAAAGCCACCACAGAACCGTCCGGCACCTGCAGGAAAAAGGCTTCTGAGAGCCTGGGCACAGAGACTCTGCCACCTTAGGAAATAAGGACAATCAGAATTCACTTGGGCTTCAGGGCAGTCAGAGCTCACAGAGGACCGGGGGACTTTGGAGGCTGTCGGCTTGGTTTTGATGCCACATGACAGACCTGAACACTAAGTAGTGACCTATACAACAGGTCCCTCTTGGAGCAGCTCTGGCAAGAGCTTCTCACCAGCACCCTCCTTCCTGATGCTTCCCTGGCAGGGTGCCCGGCCTCACGCCCCAGGGAACATCCAAGAAAGGACCTTTTCTCAGGGACTTGCCCACATCCTGCCAGAAGCACGTATGTTGGGATCCTGTCTCCAGAGAGGTCAAGGTTCCCTGGCTAGAGGACATCAAGTTTCCCTGGGTCACTAAGGGATCAGAAGTGCTGGCTGAGAGGTGGATGGGCAGCTTGGTGTCCAGCCTCTGGGGGAGCCTGTTATTGAAGGCCGGAGACTTGGAGGGCTAGTGAGCCCCGCTCCTCCAGCACGGTCCCCCCACCTGGTAATGGGCCAGGGTGTTCAGTCTCTTCCAGTCATTCTCAATTTTGGTGGTGATGTCTTCATCCTGCAGGATCATCCTCGCCCCGCTTCCTTGTCGCCACTCTGCAGGGAGAGCAGTTGTATTTCAGGGAGGCCCTGGGGCCCCTCTTGCAGGGATCCCGAGGGCCCCCGTGCGGGCAGCTATCCTCTGCCATCTGGAGCATGCATCCAAGGACAGACGGGTGCTAGCAGATGCTCCCTCAGGAGCAGGGACAGGCTCTCAGTGCAGAGGGGCCCTGAGTCCCAGCTCTGGTCCTCATCCCAACGGACTATGGGACACAAGCGGGACAACACCATCTGTCCCCGTGAGTGGCCACATCGCAAGTAGATGCTTAGTAAGTACTGGCTGGGTGGATAGGGCAGGTCAAAGCACTTAAGAAAGCGCTACGCAAACACAAGGCGGCATGATCAGCACCAAAGGCTCGCTGGCTTGGTTGCAAGGTCTTGGAGCAAATGAGATCAAGCCTGCAGGTTGAGGCTCTGTGCACCCTGGTCCAGTTCTGGGGGCACGTCCTGCACCTGAAAGCTGGCAGGTCGGTCACCCTTGGCAGGGAGGCTGGGTGACCGTGTGTGGAGAGGCCTGCAAAACCTGTTCTCGCGCCCAGGATCAGCTCCAGCCCCACAGAGTTGAGGTGGATGACGACATCTTGCTATCTAGCCAATGCCCAATTATTTGATGCTGTAGGTATACAGTTCTAGCCAGACGGTCTGCTCAAGGACCCAGATGCCCACAGTGCAAAGGCTGTCTGCTGGATCCCACAGGGGGAAGCAGGAGACTGTTTCTCATCAGCCCCACTGCTGTCACCCCGCCCCCCCCCCCCCCGGTGGTACAAACCACACGGAGATGAAGACCTGCACTCTCCAGTCTTCACATGTACGCACATGGGGCCCCAGGTGCGTGCCAGGCACACGCCAGCCCTCCAGTGCAGAGGCACGTGCACACCCACACACGCACATATGCTCACACACACACACCAGCGAAGAAAAACAGCCTTTTAAATTCAAATGGATTCACAGGCATCGCAGCCAGCAAGCCCCGAATCCGGCTTCCAGGCAATCCGCGCAGACTCCGGGACTTCTGAACCGTGCAGGAGCCCCGGGATTCACAGAGCGCAGTGGGGTTCTGGCCCGAGTCAGCCCACATCCTTGCCTCACCCCACCATGTCTGTTCCTGTGGTCTGTGCTGACTCGATTCCGAATCTGCCCCCACCCACGCTAGTCCCCCCGCCCCCATAAGGCTAAGCGGTGGGCCCGAGATGGGCCACCTCGGTAGCACGGAGGGCCCCGATGCCTCCCTGCCTCGTGCCCTCGGTAGTGCCAGTGTTGCTGATGGGAACCGGGCCCAGGAAGGGAGATGCCTGCCCTGAGGAGCCGCAGAGTGGCTCCCAGCCCCACAGTCCCGGCTCCAGGTCCCGGGCTTGCCTCTGTCTGGTTTAAAGCTTCCTGCAATGTCGGTCTGTCCCAGGAACAAAAACACACGAATACCGTGCGTGTTCCCTGCAGTGAAGGGGCCTCGCTCAGTCCACGGGGGCTGCCGGTCATTCAGCCCTGCAGGACAGCCTGGCTGGAATCGATCGCACTGATTAGGGCCTTGGGGCAGGTCGGGTAGGACATTAAAGGCACGAGGCCTCACTGCGGCACCGAGGCGGCAGTGTTGGGTTTATTGTGCTTTTTGCTTTTGTTTTCATTTTCTGTAGGTATGGAGGGATGCAGGTGTTTGTGAGCGGTGGGACAAAAGACGTGGCCTGTCTGGCCACGGTCGTCAGCTGATCTGTGGTACAAGCCGACTCCGGGTAAAGGCCAGCCTGGGGCCAAGGAATACGGCAGTGGCATGCTGTGGCCCGGTCCCACAGCCGACCCTCAAAGGCGAAGGCTCTTGGGTCTCTTCCGCTTGCTGGGTGAATAGCATCAGAGCCAGTAGGTCAGAGGCTGCGTGGTGGGGGTAGTACAGAGATAGCGTGGGGGCACCGCTCCCCACATGGGGGCTGGAGGAAAAGCAGGGCAAGAGCTCTGGATGTTACGCCCACTGGCTGGGCCCAAGGGAAAAGGAAGTCTCCTCCACTGAAGTGGCTGTGGACTTTTTGCCGGGACTAGTTGCGGACCAGCTTTCTGGTTTAGCAGCCACACCGGCACTGCTTGCTGTGGGAGTTGTAGCGCCACTCAGTGGGATCAGAGCAAGCCACACAGCTTGCTGGACTGAGAAATGACTGCTGGTGACTGATTTTGGAGCCCGGTGTCAGGCTTCCCTGTTGCAAAACTCCCCTGAAATTGTGCAGTGCGCAGCCTGTGTGGCTGTACTCAGCAGCCTTAGTTCTGAGTCATGTCCAATAATTATGTAAGCAAGTGAAAATCAGTCTGTTTCTCTGTCCCCAACTGAAAAAAGTAGGGCAGAGTATGGCCATGCTTCCCCCAGGGCAGTCAAGGAATGATGGCTTGTCCTTGGGAGTGCAAAAATTCAATGTTGCTAGATGCCTGCTGCAGTGTTGGTCTGGCACCAGGGACACAGCAAGTACTTGATGAGTATTTATTAAAGGAATAATGAATAAGTGAAGGAAGGAAGGAGAAGAGTGAGTGAGTGAGTGATGGTGGCCTATTTTCCAAGCAGTATAAGAGAATTTTCTGCCTGTATGTTGGTGCTCACAGTGGGCAGGCAGAGAGTAGCAGGCAGAGGTGAACGGTGAACTTTATCTGTTAGCAACCTGGGCCAACGATCTGAACTCCTCAGATACACGACCGGGCGCGGCCAGTGCCAGAAGGAAAGTTGTCTTAAATTAGCATCGCTCATCCTTCCAATTTCATGACCAGGAAATAAAAGAAACAGGTTGGGAAGACAGATGCAGAGGTCCCCACCCCCAGGCCACTGCTCCTTCTGATAACCCGCTGAGTTCTCTTCCCTGGGGCACTCACTGGGCTCCTTCTCTGGGCAGGACACTGGACGAGGTCACCTGGAGACAGTGACACAGAGGAACAGAATACCCCCTCCCCGATGCTCTAGGTGTTCCGCGAACATGGACATGGCTCAGGGCCCAGTAGCATGGCACCCGTCACATGGATGGGTCAGCCAAGGGTCAGGATGTGGGGGAGGGTGTGAGCTGGCAGGCCTGGAGCCCTGAGCTGTAATCCCCACAAGTCAGGAATATTCCCCCAGGTACCAAGATGGAGATAGTGAGCTGCGGTCCAGGAGGAGAACTCTCAGCCCCCTGCTTTTAGGTTTCTGGAGCCTAGTACTCTCATTGCCTCATACAGAAACACTGGGTTTGCTCTTCTTCCTGAAATATGAGAAGGGCCAGCAGCTGTTGGCAGCCCCATCCCTGGGCCCTGCAGGGAGGAAGCAAGGCCATGGGGTGCTTGCTGAGCGGACCCAGGGTCGGTGGAGGGGGGGGCATGACAGTGTAGCAGGAAGGCACGGGGTTCCTGGCACTGGATAACTGGAATGGGCTAACACGGAGACTCACCCCCGAAACTCACTCTTCTCTGCCAGGGTCCTCAGTATGACCTGTTGGCCTGAATACACTTCTGCTTCTGAGTTATACTTTCCTTCCTTTCCTGAAACCCCTCAACCAGACCAGCTATGGGCTCTGTTCTCCACAGACTCATCATGGCATGTCTCAAGAAAATCAAAATAGTGGACATGGGCTCAGCTTTCTGGAATGCTCTGGCTCTGCTTCGTGACCTTGGCTTACCAGGGGCATGAGCCTGGGAGCACTGCTGAGCCATGCCAGGACCAGGAAGGGACAAGGTCAAGGACCAAAGTGTCTGACTTCTCCCTGTCTTGGGAGCCATCCATCCTTCACAGGGCATCTCTGGCTTCTGGAAATCTCATCCCTGCCTGACAGGAGGAACCCGAGAGCAGGCTGGACTGGATCAAGGTCAGGCAGACCTGCCACCTTCAGATCTGAAGGATAGTGGCCTGGTGCCCTTGGTGGTGTGTGCGGCTTTTCGGTCAGCCCAGGAGGCCCCTGAGCAAGGGCATATCTCATTTTGCACTCTGTGTGCTGGTGCGTATTCAACATATGCTTACTTTTAATGACAGTAACGAAAATCAATAGAACCCAGCTTCCCAATCCCAAGTTCAGCAACCCCTTCACCAGACAGGCTCCTTCTGTCTTGCCTATTAAAACAACACTAAAAATATCCCTCTTTTGTGTCCACACCTTGCTATATATGTATGAGGTGACCCCACTAGAGCAGCTGAGGGGTGATGTGACAGCCAGTGTCCTCTAGGTGAAAGCCCAGCCTCCAGACAGCTTCACCTGCCCTTGGGGCACAGAGAGAGATTGGAAACTACCTCCAGGCACCAAATGATGGGGGACGCTGAGCTTGGGGATGGCCCCAGAGAATCCTGAGACAAGGCACGCGCTGGACCAGGACATCTGGGAAGAGGCATCTCCCGTGGCCTCCATGCGGAAAATCCAGATCCAGAAAATCTCAGAGCCTCATGACACACTCACTTATTCCAGCACTGTCTGCCCAGCACCCACCGTGTGCCAGGCCCTGTGCCAGCAGCACATGGTACCTACACCTAGCTCTTGAAGGGCTCCCTGGCCGGAGGGCTGGGAGGGAGCATGCAGAATCACGGGCCCAGGATCAGGGCTGCGTGTGGGGGCGAATGAGCAGTGTTCGTGGGGAGTGGTGCAGGGATGGCCATGGCGCTGAGGGTTGAGGGACAAGGTGGGCAGGTGTGACGCTTCGGGGGTCCAAAGGCACAACGTATGTGGATCCATGAGTGTGCATCAGAGTGGGAGGCAGCAGAAAGGAGAGGCTGGAGGGGACGTGCAAGTCAGAAGTTGGTTAAGAAAGATCTGGCAAGCCAGGCTAAGGCATCTGGCAGTGAGCTGTGGGCCAGGGAGATGGGGTGGTTGAGAAGGAGGGAATTCTTGAGGGACATGGAGGTTGGGATGACTGCCTTTGGCCAAGGCAGTGGGGGCTGGGGTGTAGACGCAGGGGGTGTTCGGGAGGTAGGCTACATACTGCTTGGAAATTCTCTGGGAATAAGAGATGGGAACACCATGGCATGTCCCCCAAATTTCAAGAAGGTGGCTGAGGGATGAGCTAGAAGCCAGAGCATAGAGGAGTGGGGCTTCATCTGCAGGACAGCCCCAGAAGGAGGCCCGGGCCCCAAGCACATCCCTGGCCTGGCTCCTGGAAGGTCCCCCACGTCCCAGCCGGCGCTATGCTGAGAGGCAGCCCCTCCCTGGGATGCAAACCTGCAGGAGCTTGGGCCTTTGTGGCATGGGGCTGTGGCGAGGGCATACGCACACGTATGCACACACACACCCACACACTCACAGATGTATGCACACACATATTCACGTGTGCACTTCATTTTATCTTAAGGTGGGGACTCAAAGTTTGCAACCACCACCCCCTCCTTCTGTTCTTTCTATCAGCCCTTGTCCTCAGACCTGTCACAGAAGCTTTGGGAAGCGCTAACCTGGACAGGCAAGGGAGCAGGGACAGGCTCACCAGCCTGAGTGGTCCTGGCTGAGCCAGCCCTCCTGACCCACGAGGGACCATCCCGGCAGATGCCTGTACTTCCGCCCCAGGCTGCCTTGCCCCAACCAGGGAGCCACAGGCAGGCTCTCACCAGGGGCACATGCCAACCCTGCCCAGTGTCTGCTCTACCCCCCCCCCCACCCCCGGAGACAGGATCCTGAGCAGAGGACTGGAGGAGGAGACATGAGGACTGCTGGACACCTGTCGACAGGTGAGCCCCAAGGAGAACCCTGGCAGGGAGCCCTGGGACCCTCAACAGCCAGCTACTCGGCAGCGTGGGGAACATGCATTGGAGCAGAATGGGGAGGGGGCGTGACAGGATCAGAGTGTCACTGCCAACAAGGTTGGAAAATTGACCTGGGGGTGGAAGGGGTTACTGTCCAAATATGTTTTGTTACAAAAATTAATAATATTTTGGTTATTGTAAGAGCAAGTTCTAAGATAGAAAATAACTGAACTATGAAATGTGGTGCTCCAGGAAGAAATTCCCAGGTGGGACTGTGCCACCTGCGCATGAGGTTCGAAGCCTCCAGAAACCAGAAAGCGTGTGGCTCTGGCTAGTTGTTGCTTTTTGGGGAAAGTCTGTGGGTGCTGCAGGCAAAAGATGACTGGGTTCTGCTCCTTGATTAAGGAGATGAACTAAAGCTTAATGGATATTCTTGAGTATGGGACACAGAGGCTCTGGGGTCCCTCCAGCTGAGCATTGCTGTGCAGTGTCAAAGAAGAGTGAAGAAGGCAGGTGGTGGGCACCGGGGAGGGGGAAAGGTGACCCTGGGATTCCGACGCACAGCACCAAGAGGGAGTGGCTAGCTCTGAGCGCTCTCTCCCAGCTCCTGCCTGGCTGCCCTGGGCCCTGCTCCAGGCTCCGAGCACAAAGGACAGACACAGTCACAATCCAATTTGTTACACGTCCACCTTCCGGGGAGAGAGGGAGGTGAAAGAAGAAAGAAAAAAAAAATCCCATTATCTTTATCTGTCCTTCCCATCAGGTGCAGTGCAAAATGCAAACTGGGGAGACAGCGGCTGTGAACTCTTTATATTTCCCTTGGAAGATAGTGTATCTTTTTACTGCATGCAGAAATTACTTGTTTAGAAAAAAAAATATATGTATATATATACATACGTGTATATATATGTATATATACATATGTGTGTGTGTGTGTGTGTGTGTGTATATATATATATATATATATATATATATATCCATTCAGCATGACTTGAACCCTGAACGGCAAGACAGAGGGGGTGGTGGAGTTCCGGGGCTATTGAGAGAGCATTTGCCTTAAACCAGAGGAATCTCGGAAGGTCAAGGCCCACGGGGAGACTGTACAGGGAGGACATGGGTGTTCTCTCCGCCTTCGTGCTGTGTGACCAGGGCCCACGCGCTGTGCCTCTCTGCGTGGCCGATTCTCCTGTGTAGTGGAGCGTACCAGCATCAGTGATGCCCACTTTGCTGAGTCCCCTGGCTCAGAGGGAGGGGTGTCCTGCCTTCTGGGGCTGTGCAAAGAGATGAGGAACTCGTCGAGCTCACACTGGCACCCCCGTGCCTGGCTCAGAGTTTGCCCCGAGGCAGGCTCTACGATATATCGGTTAAAGAGTTTAGTGCTGCAGGGGATACTCAGATCAGACCCAATACTGGCATGTAAAAAGGGACATAAACAGGGTGAGGACAGCCTCGTGTATAAAAGAGTGGACCACCGTGGCCACCGTGCTTTGAGAGCTCCCAAGGTTCTCCCTGACCCGGCACTGCCCCCAGTGCCTGCCCAGTGGCGCCTTTCCTTCCCTAGATTCCAACAGACTGAAAGGAGAGCAGACCTAGCGTCCTTCACTTGGGCTCCTGTGCGGGTTAATCTGATGTGTCAACTTGACTGGAGTTAGGCATCCAGTTTTGTGCTCATTGTTCCGGATGTTTCTGTGAGGTTGTTTTTAGATGAGATTAACACTTCGAACGGAAAGTGAATTGCCCTCCATAATGTAGGTGGGCTTCATCTAGTGAGCTGAAGGCCTGAAGAGGAGAGAAGACTGACCTCCCCTGAACAAGAGGGAATTCTGCCTGCGGAAGTCTTCGGACTTGACCTGCAACCGGGCTCCTCCCTGGGTCTCCAGCCTGCCAGCCTACCTTGGAGGTTTTGAACTTGGCCGGCCCCCTTGCCAGAGACAGAATGTGTCCCACCAGAATTCTTATGTTAAAACCCTAACCCCCAACGTGATGGGATTTGGAGGTGGGGTCTTTGTGAGATCAAAGGACATGAGCGGGGAGCCCTCCTGAATGGAATTAGCGGCTATAGGAGGGACCCCAGAAAGCTCCCTTGGTCCTTCTGCCAGGTGAGGACTCAGGAAGAAGGCACCACCTGTGAACCAGGAAGCAGTCTTCACCGGACACCAAACCTGCCGGCACCTTGATCTTGGACTTCCCAGACTGGAACTGTGAGGAAAATTTCTGTGCAGTCCACGGTCTCGCGCTACAGCTGCCCAAACGGACTACAACTCCGGAATCACGTGAGCAATTCCTTAAATCTCGTGCACGTTCTACTGGTTGTGTCTCTAGAGAACCCTGACTAATACATTCCCCATCGTGGTTGCCCGTGAAAGTCTGGTGAAAGGGTGGACGGAGGTGAGCTAGGGAGGGGAGAGGACTGCAGTCCAAGGAGCAATGGGTAGAAGTGTCTGGAATGAGGGGCCGGGCCGGGCCGGGGCCACGGTGATGACCAAAGGCAGAGGGAGGTGTTTGGGGCTGGATTTAGTTAGGACCGTTACTGGGGTGGCTTAAAATATCTTTGCTCCCTTCTGAGCTGTTGTGGGACAAGTGTCCTCGCCTTGCCAGGGGCCAGTATCAGGAGGGGGAAGGTGTGTGGCCAGTGCCCCCAGCTAGGGGAGTGGGGAATGAGCGGAGGACGCCTGGCTATCTTGCCTCTGGCCGAGGCATGTGGCTGAGTCCTTTCTGGGCCTGCGGGCTTTGTGTTCTGTCCCTTCGGCATAGCTTAATTTTTGATAATAATCACACCTTACATTTGTAAATTGCTTTTAGGCTTTTAAAGCACTATCACCTACATGATGGGAAAAACTTGCCTTGCCTCTCTCTCCCCTTGGGGGCCACGAGGCTGAGTTGAATCATGTGGAAAAAGCATTTGGGTCTCAGAGGAGGCCCCGTTTCCTTGTTACGCAATCTGGCTTTGGTAGAAAGAAGGCGGGAGCTTTCCGGGCAGCTCCAAGACTTGGATCTAATAGAACAAGGACATTCCTCCGAAGCTCCCACCACGGGAGGCCTTTTTAAGGAGTTCCGCATAGCGCTCCCTCCCTAGTGGGCTCCCCACTCATCTGTCCCTGCGGCTGGAGGCCTCGTCCCTCCAGGATAGTCCCTGGGTCCTCCCCAGCAGCACCTCTGCTGGGACAGGTGCCCTGTGGTCTCGTGGGACCTGAAATGTGGCCAGCTGTGGTGGACAGTGTGTCACGGGACACGCTACCCCGCTGGGAGGCAGGCGGCCTCTCCCTGGCCAGAGCAGCTTGAGCTCCGGAGCAGGCAGCCCCGCTCAGCCCGACCCTCGGTGGGGGGTGGGGGGGGTGAGGCAGGGAGTAGCAGGGAGGCTGCTCCGAGGCTGCCCCTTCCACGGCAAATGGTTCACCCCTATGGCCACGGGGTGCTTTCCGTCTTCATTCACCATCTGCTGTGCTGGGCTTGCACCCCTAGACCTTTGAAGGGAGCAGTTTTCTAAAGCTAGAAGCAGCCCCTTCCCCTCCCAAGCTCAGGGCGTGCAGATCCCAGGAGGCAGGTACCGGCCACAGAGTTGCTCCAGGAAATCAAGCAGGTGCAGAGGGCACGGTCCCCGGATCTGCTTCCAGAGGGAGCCCCCTAGCTTGGGGTTGAGAGGACACAGGAGAACTCAGGTCCTGCCCTTCCTCATAGCCAGGCCACCCCGGGAGGGAATGTTCTTCACCACCCATCTGCCCTTTTCTGGTCAGGAAGAGAAGGCATTCCTGTGCGAAAACTCCATCTCCGTGCTTCCGGCGGAGGCTTATGAGACCACCTGCCGCTCTCCCTCTGGGCGAGTCACCCCAAGAAACAACGATCCGATAGGCTCCTGCACCCAGGAGCTTGTCCTGTGTTCTAGCACCATCTTTCCAAACTCACCTTCCAGCATGAAGGCTTTTCTAGTGGCTCCTCCTCTGGGCCCCACTGTGCCAGCTTGTCCCCCCCCCCCCCAGCCCACTGTGCAGATAAGGACACTGAGAAGCTGAGCGTGTACGCGGACGGATGTGGGTCCCACACAGAGAAAGAAGGACCGGTGGGAACTACCTGGCCACCGGCGGGAACTCAGCTTTCCCCGGGACACCCGTTATGGAACAACCCCCTTCACTGTTCGGGGTGGGGAATGTGGGAGCCTTGCTTCCTGGAAGCCATGTCCCCTCCCGCTGTTCTGTAACAGGAGGCTCCCCACGTCAGTCTGTGGGCTCTCCCTGGCAGCAGAGTGACCGCGCATAGACACAAGCCTTCGCTCCCACCATAGGGCCCAGAGCTCTGGGTTGCGCAGGGGGACACACTCGCCGGCACGCCACCACCGCCGGCTCTCGCGTAGGCCTCCTCCCTGTCCCCAAAGCAGCAGGCGCAGGGCCACCTCCCAGGTGAAGGGGAGCACGTGCTCGCCCAGTCTCTCTCCCTGGGTGTCTGAGCCCCGGGCCTGGCGCCGAACATAGCTTGCCAGGGGCCGAGCAAGAGGAGGGGGGTTAAAGGAAGCGCAAAGTTTTGAGGTGGGTTAGCAGAATTCCCGATCCCGAGTCTTCAGGCATGAGAATTTGGGGGGAAGTGGGTGGCGCAGTGAGAGGGGATGTAGATTCTCTCTGGACGTTAGGAAACAGGGTGGACACCCTCTGTGTTGGACAGCTTAGCTGAAGGCAGCTTAGAGGCCAGATGGATGGATCAGGGGCCCCTGGACGTCCTCCTGCCCCTCCTTTGCCACAAATCTCCAGACACAAGCACATACACGTCAATGCCTTTCTCTCCATGCTCCGGATCAACAGACACAGGCCATCTCCTCCCCAGTGTTCTTCTCCCAAGCCGTAACGACAGCGGCCAAGGCTAACTGAGTGTGCGCTACAGACCAGGCACCACATCGAGAGGTTTTTACATGCCTCATCTTGTTTCCTTCTTATAGTGAGGTGCACATTAGGATTATCACTGTCGGAGTGGTCAAGAAACGAAGGCACAGAAAGGGTAAGTACCTGGACCAAAGTCACACGGCTGGGACTTCGCGGTGTCAGGATTCAAATCCAGGTGTCAGGCCAAACCACCATGCCACACTGCCTCTCTTCAGCCCCGGCCCCTCTGCAGCTCGGAACTCCCCACCAGGATTTCCCCAGGACAACGTCTCATTAAACACTCAGGCCAAACTTCACCGGATCCAAGTACAGCTGGCCCTAAGTGGCGTGCCCTTGTTTATAAAGGCTATGCGATCTATTCATGGAACATTCAAATAAAATGTCGTCCTGCTCCCCAGCAGGCTGTCATCTCTCATTCCTCTCTCTTCTTTCTCTCCATCCTCCATCACTGACCCAGATCCCTCCTGCCTTGATAGTCAGCAAAAATGACACGCACAGAGCAGAGGAGAAGGGATGAGCCCGGGTCTAACAATGGTGGTGGCGGGACTTTGGACCACACAGACTCAGCCCGAATCCCCTTCACAACAGATGGGACACCCCTTGGCTACTCCAAAGGCCCCGGGGCGGTGCTGCCGGCAGACATAGTCCCCTCTCTGCCTAGTGCTCAGTCCTAGGGCACCCCTGGCTGGGCAGCCTACTCACCCAGGTCCATATCTGCAGCCTTGGGCCGGTGCGAGCAGGGCACATTCTTAAAGATGGCATCCAGAATCTTCTCCTTGACCTGAGTAATGGTGTCGCAGTTGAGGATCTTCACGGGGACCTCGGGACTGTTGGCATTGTCTGGGTTGACACAGCTCAGGACCTGGAGGAAGGGGAGGCAGAGGCATGTGGGGGAGGGCAGCAGGAGGAGCGGAGTCCCAGGCGCCTTCTGGACACCATGGCGAACATGCACGCTCTCTCTCACGTGCACACCACATGCACACATGGCACCTTCTCTGCAGCATGCCCAGGCCTGTGCCCACCTCTGGACCCCCACCTTCCATGTGTGTCAGTCTTTCCTCCCTGTCACTCCCTCCCCCCACCCCAACATGCACGCACGAATGTGAATCTGGCTGCTTGCTCAAGAGGTTTCATCAGCTTTGATTTTTGTGAGGGTTTTGGGCCGATGGGAGGTTGGAGAATCTATAAGACGCTTCATATGTTCTTTAAAAATAAAAAGGTGCCGGTTCAGGCCACTGGAGATGCCTTCCTGACTCTGAGCCTGGAACCTCGTGTTCGGAGAGGAGGCCGCCCTGGTTCAGGGCCTCCGTGTCTCTTTTTGGAGCTAGTCAGAAAAATGAAGGTTCTGCTTAAAGCACCAAGTGATATTTTTTTTCCTTGAAAAAGTTCTGGGCTGTTTCCCAAGGCCTCTCTTCCCGCACTGTTCTCAGGGAGGGCTCCGTCCACATGGATGGGACAGTGTGGGATGCTGTGGGGACCACGGGGACCACGGTGGGGTACACCGCTCCCACACCCTCTCTCTGCTCTGCTGCCTGAGCCCTCCTCACATTCCTCCCTCATCTCCCCCCACAACCCCCCCTCCCTCCCTGATCTCTCCCTGCACCGCCCCCAATTGTAGGCCTGCAGACACAGAGCCAGCTTCCCCCCACCCCCGCTCCACGTGGGGGCAATCAGAACCCTGGCCCCTGGACGCCTGCCTTTCATTAGCAGCCAGAGTGCTGCGAGCTCACAGGGAAACATGCTTCTTTCATTAAGCAAAGAAAAAACCTCCTAAATCTGTAAAACCAAACTCTCACCCTCAGAATGTCCTAAACTGGAAACAATGGTGGAAGGAACTCTGGACCGGGGGTCCCTACTGAGTGCCCTCTCCCAGCCAGTCCTATAGACTTCCTGGCCCCTCGCTGCCACTTCGTGCCACCCTGGGCTCAGCCTCCCCCAGGCAGCAGCGCAGCTTTTTCCAGGCATCCTCCCCTAAGGGACCCTGAGGCAGAGGCTGCCCCCTGCTTATGCCCTTCTGACATTTCTACTTGCCCAGGGGTTCATGGTGGCCTAGGAGAACCCCGTGGGATGCTTTGGGGCATCCAGAGAAGCAGCAGCAGCCAGTAGCTGTACAGAGGGACAGGGTTTCCTGGCCAATGGCCAAACCACAGCTCCACCCGGAAGTCCCTTCCCTGCTCCCATTCTTACGCTCCTTGGTTAGTTTCTGAGCAAACTGGTGGTGGTTGGTGGTGGTGGTGGTCTTTTTTTTTTTTTTTTTTTTTTTCTGCTAGCTCAGTGCTTCTCAAGTTCAATGTGACTAGAATCACTCAGGGGTTTTGTTAGGATGCAGGTGCTGACTCAGGAGGTCGGGGGTGAGCCTGAGATTCTGCGTTATAGCAGGTAAATGTCCAACCTCTGGCACCCAGCAGGCTCCCGGGAAGCACCCACACCCAGCAAGCTCATGGGTGATGGCAGCAGGCTCTCCCAGCAGCAGGGCCCCGGGACAGGTGAACTCAAGTTCTACTGTCAGGCCAGTTAATCACGCAACACCTCGCTATGAAGTGGGCTGGCCTTGAGCCTCTCAGCACCTGTCTCCTTTGGGGTACCCCCTGGCCCAGGACAGCAATAGCATCAGTTGGCCCAAGTTGTTCAGAGCTCCTCCAGCTTTCCCTCCCTTCCTCTCCCCCCTCACCAGCCCGGGGCTGCTCCCCTTCAGCCTGCTGGAGTCCCTTTCTCAGGCCCAAGGTGGCCTCACACCTTCCTGTGTGCCTGTCTTCCCTGGGCGGAACAAGCGCAATCTCCCCCTCCTCTCCCCAGGCTATCCGCCCGAAGGCTGGGCCCCCAGCCCACTCCAGTTCTTCACACGGGCGGGAAGTCCCACCATCTGCAAGCTGCCTGGCCTCCGGAGTAAAGGATGCCACCGGTGGGGACAGGGCACTACCGCAGCTCACGGTGCTGGATTCCGTACTGAGGAACCGCGGGTGGGATGGGAGAGGAAGGGGTGCGGGGAGATCAGGCGGGAGACATTTCAGGGGTACTTCTAGAGCACTGAAAATCTATCCTGGTCTCTATTTTGGGAAGATTCTCCCCCCCACCCCCCTTTTTCATTTTAATCAGAGTCTCTTTCTCCTCCAGAGCAGAACGTGACTGTAAGGAAGTAAGGTCCCCAGTCACAGCTGCTCCTCTGAAGCCTCCTTAGGGGAGCCCACTGGGACCCCCCCAGCCCACTGAGAATGGGAGGAAAGGTGTATCCCAGCCACATCATTCTCAGCCAGGAGGCACCGTCTTCCTGCTCTCTGTGGGGTCTGGGATTCACCCCGGGCTCACCACTCCTGTCCCGCTCAGCCCAGCTCAGCCCTGCCCTATCTTGGCCTGTGTGGGTCTCATCTCCCCAAAAGCACTTTTATTTTATTTATTTATGTTTTTTAGAAAGGGAGGGGGAGGGGCAGAGGGGGAGAGAGAATCTTAAGCAGGCCCACGCCCATTGTGAGCCCAACATGGGGCTCAGTCTCATGACCTTGAGATCCTAACCTGAGCAGAAATTGAGAGTTAGATGCTTAACTAATTGGGCCAACCAGGCACCCCTTCCTATAATCCCATAAATACATTTAAATCCCATCTCTCTTCTGTCTGCACGCCCCCCCACCCATCTTGGGCACCTCCTATGCGTCATCACCAACACCTGTTAGCTTATATTCTACCTCCTTCCTTTCACGCCCTCTCCACTTTCCTAGTGGAGGCCTGGTGGCGAATCACACCTCTGTCCAAAAGAGCCAGGGGTGAGGGTGAGTGCCAGGCCCGGAGGGACCGTGGCAGCCGGCAGACGGGCAGGGCAGGGCGGCGGGAAAGCGGTGGCAGGGCCTCCGTGGGCAGCAGGGAGCGCTTACTCGGTGCCCCATTCCATCCTCCGGACAACTTTGGGGGGTACGCACTATTACTATCCCTGTGTAAATCAGTTCTAGTGTTACCCTCCGTTTTTTCAGATGAAGACACCCCAACTCAGAGGCATTGAGGGACCTGCCCCAAATCCCCCAGCTGCTGAAGCACAGTCAGGGCTCCAGTCCAGACCTCATGCTCCTCCGTGCTGAGCCTGGCTGCCTCCTAGGATGACAGATAAGAGGGAGTCTGACCTTGACAGAGGAAAGCCCCGAATTCCCTGGACAAAGGCCGTTAACCGGTAGGCCAATCCAGCCTCACATTCTCGGGGCATGGGTGTATTTGAACTTAGACCAGAGGGCAGAGGTGGGCTCCCGAAACACGAGGGACTCTTTCCGGTTTCCTCTCCTTCGGGCCCCCACCTCATCTGCCTGGAAGTGCCCCCACCCCGGGGGCGCTGATGAGTGGTTCCCTCAGCGCAATCAGCCAGCCAGCTGCGGCGAGGCCTTATGACCCCATGTTCCGCGCGCTGGTCTGGAACCACACTGGTCCCTGGAGTGTCGCTCAGATGTGCCTCAGCTACTGGTCCCTCAATCCAGGTGCTCTGGTGTGGGGGTCCTGGGGGAGTCTGGGGTGACAAGCCCAGGTGGGACACCTGGCTGACCCTGAGCAGCAGACCAACCAGGCCAGGTGGCTTTTCAGCATCTGCACTGTCCCCTCTGCTGGGCAGAGACTGCACGGGACCGCAGTCCCGTTACTGGGGCCCCAGGGCAAAGCCATGAGGCCGCTTTACCAGGGTTTTGTAGTCGATCTGCTGGCGGATGAGCTTGTCCTCGCTCAGAGAGTAGCGGGCCTCTCCCGTGATGGCGTCGATGGGCCCCTTCTCCATCTGCTGCTTGATGGCGCAGAAGAGCGAGAAGAGGGGCTCCCCGGCACACTCCTGCACGCAGAGAAGAACCGAGCTGGGCGGATCTGGACCAACCTCCGGGAGCCTGTTTCTCGAATGGCTGCCTTCCATTCCTCTGCTCCAGTTCTCTTCTGCTCCCTGGCCTCTGTTGTCAGCTCCCCCTTCAGACGCGCATTTCTCCTGGCCCTCTGGACACCTGTCTTCTCCGTCTGCCCTCTCCTCTTCACCTCCCTGCCTCCTGTCCCCTCTCTGTTCCTCTTCCCCACCCCACTCCACCCACTTCCTCCCCCACTTCCGCCCATCAGGAGACAGACGTCTGTGCCCGGGGGTGCGAAGTCCTTCGGGAGTCGGAGCTCTTCCACCTCCGAGGCACATGGGGGGCTTAGCTGCTGCCACACACAGCTGTGGTCCCTGCCTGGGGGCCCTGATCAGCCTCGGGGAGTCTGGGGCTGGGAGAGGCAGGAGGGGAGAACAGGGAAAGCAGGGAACTAAGGGATGAATCGTTCTGAGTGTACAAGGGCACTTTGGCTCACACGGGGTCCTCTCATGGGCTCATCTCCCCCTGGCCTGGGGACAGGAGATTGTCTCTCATGCCAGGACTGACAGGGCGGGGGGTCTCCTGAGATGGTCGGGAGTCTGCCCCCTTGGCGACACTGGCGGCGATGAGGGGGACTGCATTTCCTGGTGGGGTTCTAGGAGTTAGGCCTGGGGAATGTGGGCTTCAGGGCGTGCAGGGAAGCTGGAGGGGTAACAGGCAGCGCCAGTGATACCCCCATATCCAGTCGTACCTTGAGGAACTTGTAGAGCAGGAAAGTGAACCAGTTGGTCAACATCTTCTCGGCCACGGACTCAGTCCTGTCACAGCAAGACAAAGACAGAAGCAGCTGGTCAGAGGCCAAGGACTGGGAAGGCAGGGGACCGATTCTGCATCGATCTTGCTGCTTCCGACTTTTGGGCCAAATCCTGAGATCCTAAAGAATACTAGAATTCCACAGACTCCTAGAAACCCCAGGGTGACGAGACAAGCTTTGCCTACGAAGCCAGGAGACAATCTTCTGGTGCCGGGCTCCCGGCTGGGTGTCCGGTGGGAAAGTGCGGGAGCAGCTCTGTCCATCAGCGCTCTCTGTGGTGATGATGAACTCTCGAGCTGTCCAGTGGCGAAGCCACCAGCCGTAGGTGCCCACAGAGCACTCAAAATGCGGCTAGTGTGCCTGAGGAGCAGAATGTTACATTTTCTTCACCTTTCGTTATCTGCATTTGAATGTGCATGTGTAGCTTGCAGTCACCACATGGAACAGGACAGCTTTAGAGAACTTTCTAGTTCCTGTGGGTGGGCGAGAGAAGAAAACTGAAAAACCTGGGGTCATACTAATTTGGCAGGGCACAGATAGGAAGATGGCAGGAGGAGCGGGTCAGGCGACAAAGGCCAGATAGATTCTTCTGACCCCATCACCTAGAGCGAAAGACTCCCAGAGCTGACACGGATTAAACCTGCATACTTAACTCATCCTAAGCAATGCCCAAATTATCCTACCTCAGAGTCCTTTGGAACTTCTCCTGGGAACCCTGCTCATGTGTCATTTGCAATGACAGGAAGTGCCTTCTTGAGTCTAACTTGCATTCTTTGTGCTGCTACCTAAGTCCACTTCTCCTTTTACCTTGGAAGGAAGCCGCTGTTGCAGCAGGGGTAGGGCGAAAAGACCCTTCGGGTTGCATCCATGTAGAGAAAACAAACGGGACTCAAACTTGTGCTAAGCCCGGGGCCAGCTCCAGAGAGCAACGGGCCCACCCAGGTATGTTTGGCTAGACCTGGAAGTTGCAGTTGGTGGGAGCCCTGCAGCAGCTGGGAGGCTGTGAGCTCCACAGCAAAGTAGGAGGAGATGAGAAGGAAGACTGTCGAAGTGAGGGGGCCCGCCAGGGGCAAGAGGAAGAAAGGGCGATGGAGGAGGGCAGAAGCGGAGAGAGCATCTGGGAGCGAGCGGGTGAAAACAAGAGGCGGAGACGCGCAGATCCAGAGCGAGGCCACGCCGGGAAATTGTCGGTGGGAGCTCTGGCAGGCAGTGGCAACCCTAGCATTATGCCGGTGGGTGGCTGCGTGGTGGAAGTAAAACAAAAATCAAAATGATCTACCTCGCTGTTTCTGAAGCTGGATGATTGCTCCGATACGTAGCAACCTTCCGCAGCTGTGCGGGCGAATGCCCACGGCACAGGGAAAAGCCCGAGGTAAACACTTCGGAAAGCCAAATCTAGCCACTTGGCCCAAGTAGGAGGCCCCGCCTCGGACCCAGACACTGAGGATGGGAGGCAGAAGACAGGCAGAGGCGGACGGTACCGGGGAGTGATGGCTGCACATGGGAGCTTTCCAGCTTTGTCCGTGTGAAGGCTAAAGGCATTGCACTAACAGTCTAGATGAGAAATGGCCTTCCAGGAGGAGGCAGATGTGAGTGGCAGCCTGGATGGAGTCAGGGAGTCACTGTCCTATAAAGCCAAAGCCACGGGATATGGCTTGGTGGCCACATGTGGCTATTCGGGTCTCCACAGTGAGGCATCCGAGTGGGCGGGGGGTGGAGTGCCCCAGACCCACGCAGAGCCTCCAGCATGTGCATCAGGCGAGGACACACCGGCTGGCCCAGGGCTTCTCATACCCCAGCGGGCCTTCGGCACCACGGTTTCTCGGGAGCCTGCCGATTCTGCCCCAGTGCGTGTGGGCTGGGACCGGAGAGCCCGCATTACCTACAGGCTCCAGGGTGAGGCTCCAGGGCTGGTCCCGGACAGCAGGGAGAGCTGCCAGGGCTGAAGTCTCCCATCTTGAGATGCTGTGGCGGGTTCCCAAGACAGAAGGCCCAGGGGTATCTCTCCTAATTCATGTTCTGGTGTAGGTAAGGGCAGGGGATGGACAAACGACCTCTGAAGAGTCCACGGGAGAATAACTCCAGTGGGAAGGTCATAATTGGGGGGCGTAAGGACAGAGAGAAAGAAGAACGCAGAGCAGATGCAGAGCAATAGACAAACAGCAGGGTGAGCGGACAGGCCGTGGGGACAGCTTCTTCCCAGAGGGCATGGGGGGCCTTGGCAGCTCCTTCTGGGAGCCCTGCCCCCATCTCCCCAGGAGGCCCAAGATCCAGGTGAGTGGGCTCTCCCTGACCTGCGTCCGTCCCCCCCTCACCGGGCCCAGCCCTCACCTCCTGAGAAGCAGCTTGGGGTGGTTCTTGCTCTCCAGGTTCTTGTCGATGAGGTCGGCCAGCAGCTGCTTCAGCACGTCGGTGGCGTACTCCAGCTTGCTCTGCAGCACGGTCATGATGAGCGACGCCACGTTGCCGCGGTCGCGCATGGAGAAGCTGCGCTGAGACTCCAGCGTGCGGATGAAGGACAGCAGGAACACCTTGTTGTTGATGAGCTGGGCGAAGAGCTTCAGGCCTTTCTCCACGCGCTCCTGCCGGTAGCCCGGAACCTGCGGACGAGCCCCGGGGGCGGGGTGGGGGGAGTCCTGATTGCCAGCCCGGCCCGGGGTCGGCTGTGCGCCCCGCGGACCCCACCGCCACTCAGGCCGCAGCCCAGCTGGCCAGAGGCACCAAGGCCCCGTCGGGTGCCGGGCACCGTGCGGTTTGCTTAACCCGCGCCACTGCTCATGGCCTCTGGTTCGGAGCTGAACCCGGGGAGGCGCATCGTCATGACGATGCAGGGATCCCCCCACTTGGGAGCCTGAGCTCTTCCTTGGTGGGGAACAGAGCTGGTGAGGGGCCCCGCACCATGGCAGATGAGCCTCACAGAGCGCACCCCCCATGGGGCCTTCAGGGGGCGGGGGTGCTGCCGCAGGTGACCCCAGTGGGGAGGGATCACCACACCTGAGCCTCCAGCCGACCTGATGCTGACCCTTCTCTGGCTGCGTGGACCCCGTTAACAGACCAGTGGCCTCAGAGTCAGGACATGTGGGGTCCACGAGGCTCTGTTACCACTGCCCTGTGTGACCTCAGGCAAGCCCAGTAACTTCTCTGGCGGCCCGGGTGATTCACCCACACAGAAAGGGGAAGATTAAGCCCGAAGGTCTCTCAGGTGCTCCTTGATCGACTCTAGTGACTAATGTTTTCCCAGAAACTCCTCTGAGACCCAGGGAAAGGGGAGGAAGAAGGTTTTGTCTTCCCGCCTGCATCTTATGTTCGTCAGGAGGCACCTGCGAGGGGGCACCGTCCGCTCAGTACGCACTAGCCAGCGGCGGAGCTAGGCAGGGAAGACGCATCCCCGAGATGCACGGGGACACAGCAGCTCTGCGGGTCACAGCCCCAGACTGGAAACAGCCGGCTGCCCGGCAACAGCAAAGGGCTCCAGGAACTGTGGCATATCGCCCAGCAGGAAGCCACACAGGCGAGGGAAGGAAGGGCCTTCTGCCGCTCATAGTAGCAGGAGTACCTCTCGCAGCATTGAATGAAGGAAGTCAGAAAGAAGAGGGTGAACTGTAAAACAGCCTTTAAATAAAGACAAAAAAGCCATCAGCGATGGCAGGAAAGTGGTGATTCTGGGGGGTGGCTGGGATGGGAAGGGGGCTCTCAGGGACTTCTGGGGAGGGCTGGTAACCTTCAGTTTCCTGATCTGTGTGCTGGCCGGATGGCTGTGTTCACTCAGGGAGAATGCTCTGAGCTGGGTTCTGCCAACGTGCGCACTGCCTGCTCTGCGCGGGTTCTTCCATTAGAGCAAAAAGGCTGCTTAACAAATAAAGCAGAGCCTCCGGCAACAAGAGGAAGCCCTCTGGAAGAGAGCAGGGCACCCTTCATGGAGTGGGGGGTGGGGGGGAGCAGGGACCTCCAAAGCAGATGCCATGTTGAGGACTGTGTCTCCCTTGCAGGGGTCTCTGGGAAGGAGCACCGTATGCGACAGTGCAGAACGCAGTTTGGGTCGGCTGGGTTGGGTGAACTGTCACAGCCATATACTAGTTTGGGGACCCTGAGAAGACACCGCTCCCTCAACAGTTGATGTGTGTAGATCTTACTCTGCTGAGTGCTCTTCTACGTACTTGAGAAACATGGACCTGTTTATGCCACACGACCCTCTATGAGGCAGGTACCATTATTATCCCAGGGCCTCACGATCGTGGGGAACTCGCCCAAGACCCCAAGAGAGACAAGGGTCAGGGCCAGGCCATGCGCCCGGGTGGTCAGCACTGCATCCCACCATCTAGGGGGCTGGTGTGAGTTCTGAAGGAGACGGTGTGTCAGAAGCCCGACACACAGCCGTGTTTACTGACTAGCAACCGTCATCCCCCTTGACCCCAGAAGCTTGAAACTGGGGAGGATGGGCAGCCAGAGAATCCCTGTTTGCCCCGGGTCCGGGTCCAAGGAGGGGGCAGGTGCAGATCCAAAATGTTCGTGCCACTTGCTCACTGAGCTCCCCTGTGTTCCAGGCTCAGGGCAAGGCCCTGGTGGGAGATCAGTTGGACGTAGGCCTGCCCCTGGCGGGTGAGCAGCAGGCCCCTCTAGAAGGTCCTGTCGGAAGGCAGCTCTCCGGAGAGAGACGGGAACTGGTTGGAGCCAGGGCCCGGCTTCAGCGTGTCCCAGCTCTCTGCATGGCCAGCCCTGGCAAACTCCTTGCTCCCTACGGTTGCACCCTACCTGCCCCCCAACCCCCATTCCCCACTCCACAGGGGCTGGCAAGGGAAGACAAGGGTAGGAGGCAGGCTTACCTGCCATCAGCCCGGCCTCAGTGTACCCAGCCGTCTGTGTGTCCCGCTAACCTCCCTCCCAGTTCTGGGACTGCCCCTGGCACATGTGTGCGCATTTTACCTGCTCTGTCCTTCAATCCCCCCAGAGCAACATCTCCACAACTCATCTTGCTGAGAGATAATGTCACCCCTCAGCACCGCCAGGCGCAGTGCACAGTCCTGCTCACTGTTCTCACCGCTCCATCGAAGCCTAAGGACCTTGCAAGAGTGAGTGTACCCTCCTAATGGCCCCTCACAGATGCTACTCTAGGAGTCCCAAGGGCAGCCTGCAGGTGCAGGAACCTGCTGGATTTCCAAACCCAAGTTTGTTTGGCTCCTGAGTCCCCGTCTATCTTCCCCATCCTTCACCACACCTAGTCCTACCCCTGGGCCTGGGACGTGACTCAGAGCCAGCTCTGAGCCCCCTACCCTGCAAGGCCTCCTGGCAGCTCAGGCTGGCCATCGAGGTCAGGGGAGCCACAGCCAGGTTTGGCACTGGGACCCCTGGAGAGGAGGAAGAGGACAGAGGGCTGGCCAGGTGGCCCATCTGGGGAGGGGACATGCTCTGAACTTGGCTTGGCTGCACGCGCCTTCTGGGCATCAAGGCCTGGAGCCCTGGGAAGGAAGGCGCAGCCAAGCCAGCTACAGGGCCACAGCCTACCGGTCAGCAGCCCAAGTTTCAGAATCAGAGAGACAAACTGACTCCTACTTGGAGGAAAGCTCTGTCACCTCCGGGCCCGATCGTCTTGTCTGTAAAATGAGAACACGGGAGCCCCCGTCATAATGTTTTACGAGCATTAAATAAGATAATGCATGTAAAGTGCTCGGCACACACAGTGTGCACTTAACAGTGGTTTTATTACCTGCTTCTCTTACTCCACTGGCTGCCTTTCACCGATCCCTTGTGCCCAGGAGTTTCCAAGAGATCGAATGCACTGGCCCCAGGTCCAGGGGTACTGGAGGTAGGAATTTCCTCCCCATTTTACGAACATGGAGATGGAAGTGAAGTATCTTGGTAGAGAGTTCCAGAACAATTCCCCTTTGTAACTTGGCACCCCCCTCCAAGCAAATGCCACTCTGAAACAAGACCTTCTCTATTCACCAGGTGGTTCAATAATTTAGTTGAAGCCTGTGAGCATAAAACTGGATAGTAAATTTTAATTGTAACCCAACAGGTTAGAGTTTAGGAGACATGGACAGGTTGAGAATGGGGTGGGTGGTTTCTGTTTGCTCCCGGTTTTTAAACGATCTGTGCCCCTGGCTTGTGCTCTCTCTCGCTCACTGTCTCTCTCAGATACATAAATGAGATCTTAAAAAAAAAATAATAAAGGATCAGTGTGCGTCCAGTGTCTAGACAGCCCCTTACCCACCTGCCTGGCCTTCACCAGATGGTCACAAAAGACGGGGGACTGGTGGCCCATGTCCAGGATAGACTAAAGCCAGAGAACACCTCCTTCTTCTCACACATCTACCGCTCACGCCCAGCCAGTGGGCCGCTAGCCCCATGGCTGACAAGGTCAGGAAACATTGCTGTAGATTAGTCAATGGCTTCCCTGGGAATATTTCCATACTCAGAAAGCCAAGGGGGAGAGACTATTCCAGTGGTATGACGGGGCTGGAAACAAATCGGAAAAGAACAATTTGGACAAAATCCCTGGATGTTGCCTGGGATGCTTGACCTCATATAGCCCCGGGCCAAAGTGGGCCGGTCCATTAGTAAGTTTCATGGAGACGAAAAGCCATTCGTCCTGGGTATATACCTACAAGGCTGGGAGCAGATATATGTACACTCATGTCCTTAGCAGTAGCATCCCAAGAGCCCAGAGGTGGGAGCAGCCCAAGTGTCCGCTGACAGATGAACAGATCAACAAAACGCAGGACATATGTATGATGGACTATGACTCAGGCTTACGAAGCGAAGAAATTCAGTCCCATGCTACAATACGGGTGGACCCTGAAAACACTTTGCTAAGTGAAGTAAACCAGTTACAAAAGGATAAATATTCTATATTCCACTCAACATGAGGGGCCCTGAGCCATCAAATTCATAGAGACAGAAAGTCGAACGGTGGTTCTGGGGGAGGGGATGGGGTGTTAGTGTTTAATGGGGACAGGGTCTCATTGGGACAAGATGAAACCCTTCTGGAGATGGGTGGAGGGGACGGTCACACCAGTGTGAATGTACTCACTGATGCAGAGCCGTACGTGGAAAAATCATTGAAATCGTCTATTTTCTGTGAGGCATATTTTACCGCAATTCGAAACAAGAAAAGCTCTGTGAGCTGTTGGACCTGTGTGACCTGTTTGATTCAGAGCCTGTGCCTGACAAATGGCCATGCTGTGGGTTCCAGCTCAGGGGAGTCTGTGAAGGCGGCTGCTAACTCCTTCCTGAGCAGGAGGTGGGAACTCAAAGTCTCCCCTTGGGAGGAAGGCAAGGAAGAAGGGAGAAGTCTCCGGTCTTCTCGAGGGGAAACATTAACATGCCAGATGAAGAATAAGGTCGTGGTCATGGTGGGACGTGACATAATGTGTAACGGGGGCCATGGGAACAGTATGGGGCAGGGGCAGGGTATCCACCCGCAATCCGTGCTTGTGCACTGAACGACCCAGAAGTCAGTTGTCCAGGCTGCTCACGTGATTACGACACAGCAGCCCTGATTCTCAGAGGCCTTATTCTGCGGCCCTCCCGGGACTGGGTTCATCTGACACCTGTGACAGACAGATGGACGAGGGGAAGGCAGTGACCCCTGGTGGTGCGGCTCTGAGGGTGCCCTCCTATGGGTTCAGCCCATGGGGTAGGTGGTGTCATTGTGAAGTTGAGAAATGAGCCTGTAAGACAGTGCTGAACCAGAGCTCTTCAAGTTTTCTGGCAGAGAGTGGGGTCTGTTGCCCCCAAAGCTTCTGTTTGGGGGTGTCTTGTGTCGGGGAGCTAGGCAGATAGGCCCAAAGCAGCACAGTGAAGCAGGAGCTGGCTCCACGCAAGGTTCCGAGGGCAAGGATGAGGGCGCTGGGCGTTTCTGTTTATTGGGTCTGGCTTGCTGAGCTGGGATCCTGGCTGTGTGCCTCACTGAAGAATAAGGCTAGGAGTTAGGCAGCCGCCCCTGTCTTTACTTCTCACAGGAAACCAACCTTAGAGGGAAGCCTGGAGAAGTACAGCTGGGTGGGGACTCCACCAGCTTTCAGCAAGAGGGTTGGTACAGTTCAGAAGGGCAAAGAGAAGGAATCATTTGTATTCTGGTCCTCAGGGAACAGGGCTGCTGTAGATAGTGATGCAGGTTGTGCACTGAACAACTCCAAGAGGTATCACATATGAATGATGCCATCTGGAGTACTGCAGTATTCAACCTGCACAAACGCCCATGAATTCCTATGGGAGAATGAACCCTATAATTCTCCTGCCACTGCCCTGGGCAGTTCTTGGGAGTGTATTGCCCTTGGGTGTGTGTGAAACTAGTGCCGAGCCTGGCCTGAGAGTCTGGGAATCTCTGGAGAGGCAAATGCCTATGGAAAGTTCATAGTCTTCAGTGGGCTAAACACCCTGGGATTTCGAAGGAGGTAAAAATGAGGCTAGATAAATGATAAATGGAAGAGGAAAATGAAAGAGAATGAGAGAGGGCACAGGCAACAAGAGTGAGACCAAGGGAATGGATAGAACATCATGATACAGACGGTGTTCTCATGTGTATACATGACACACACATATACCTTAGCTACGCACACACAAGCAGATGTGCAGACAGAGGGAAAGGTGCGTTCTCAGTGAGGACACTGAGCCTACCATCTACGGCCTCTGAAGTACCTCTGGGTGTCTATCCACTGAGGAGCCCGCGGGACCCTCCTCCAGACAGAAGTGCCCGTGAGCTCATTAGAGAAGCTCACATGGGCACACGTTATAGTCAACAAACAGTTACGGAGAAACACATGTGGGTCCTGGAGTCCCTGGGGCCTTGCTCTGCTGCCTGTGGAAGGGCACAGCCTCCACACTGCCCTGGACAGCCCACACAGACGTTCCCACAGGGGTCAGCACCTGCAAAACTGTGCGACCGCTGAGCGATGGGCCTGTTGGGATGTTATGGATGCTATAAATCCTGGAATTAGTCTGATTCTCTGTTGTCGATTTGGCGGGAGATTTTTTGATCCATCCTAATAAGTGTCCAGAGCCTTAAGGCACAGACAGCGATGTGCAAAGTCTCGTCATGGGGAGCACCGACCCTGAAGTCTGACTGCGGGACTCCAATCCCGGCCCTGCTCCCTCCCAGCAGGTGGCCCCCGAGTTCCCAGAATCCTTAGTGTGGCTGCCCCGAAAGCACACCGTCTTCAGCCTGCTTGTGACATATTAAATCAGCACATACACGTGGAGTCCTTAAAACCGGACCCGGAGATTGGTGAGCCGTCCACTGATGGCGATTACTCCTTATGATTATTATGTTGCCCTGGTTTCCTCATTTGTATTTTTCACTTTCCTCTGATATTTATCTTTATGAGTCATCCCAAATCCCTTTTGGAACAAAGCGTAATATGAATATATGCATAAGCCAGACACTATGCTAGGCAGTAAGTGGGATAAAAATGTTCAAAAGATGAGGTCCTGCTGGTACAAAAGACGGTGATGTTCTTATCACGTACGCTCTCACCTCCCTTCCCAGCGCATTCCTTATCTTGCCCACATATATTCACTGGGCACCAGCTACAGGGGAAATCCCTTACATCGTGGCTTCCTAAACGGGGGGCCATGAACTCATGACACTGTCTGGTTTTTGTGCATCAGTATAGTTTTTTCCTTCAACTTCCATTCAATTCTCAGGAGATCCATGACCCTTAGGCCTCAGATCTACACCCGTCTCTGCTCAGAGCCTCCCTGGCTTGGTCCCATTTCCTGCAGAGGGACCGGCTGGCTGGAGCCAACAAGCAGGGGGAGCCTCGGGCCAGTCATGTCCCCTCCCCGGCCTCAGCTTTCCCGGGGGCCGTACTTGAAGGTCACCAATAACTTTCTCCACACTAACACCTGCTTCTCACCTCGAGGTCCCGGAGCACCGGGTGGTCTTCGATCCCAGGGAACAGAACCCGCATGGTGTAGGTTCTGTAGTCCAGGAAGGGAATCCCGGCTCCATCTAGGTCACTGGTCAGCTCGTGGATGTCCGTCTGCAGCTCGGCAAAAGCTGGCACAAAGAGAAGCCCATGAGACGGCCGACTGTGGCAGACCCTGGGTCGGAAGGCTCAGAACCCTCCCCCAGGCCCCCGGGAGAAAAAGGCAATGGGCTGCAGGGGTGCAGGAATAACGTGGGCTGTTTTAAGTGGCAGGGGTGAAAGACTTAGGAAGGGGAGAAGGATGCTGCACAAGAAGCTGGTCTAGGGCCAAATCCCTTCCAAAGCATAGATGGGGTGGGGTGGGCTGTCCACAGATCTGGCCTGCTGCTGGGACCTGAAGGGCCTCCCTGTCCAAAGATGAAGGGTTTGGGTTTGCAGAAAAGGCTGGAGGTGGGGGGACAGGGAGGGAGGGGAGAGGTTCCAGGAGCGGAAGGGCTGTTCCCAATTCTGCATTTTTAAAGCGGTCTCCCTCTGAAATGTTAAGAACAGCTTCTTCTGCGGTCCCAGTTCTGGGCCAGGCAGCTTGCTGGAGCCATCAAACCACCCAGGCAGCCGGAGGAAGGCTCTGCCATGCTAACATATTCCTTCTGGATAGATGTGCAGGGCGTGTCTTTATCCTTCCTTCCTCAAGGAGATGCCACTCAATGGTGATTTATGATCTGCATGTGGGCATGGCTGTCCGTGGAGGCAGCTCAGGCCTCCCGATGGTCACGGGGCAGCAAGACCCTCTTCCCTCTGGCCTCCAAGAAAGTCCAGAACATGGCCCAGGTGGTTAGATGGCGCCAATGCTGTGACCACACTCGGTCGTGCGCACAGTCCTCCTCCCGGGCTGCCTTCCACCCTGGGAGAGAGTCAGAAATGCCGCGCCGGGCCCTTCCCTGCTCGGCCTCTCCCCTGGGCACACGCACACGAACCGACACGCGTGCATGCCTGCCGCATATGTACGCGCGCCCCCAGGGAGGATGGATTAGCCCACGCTGGCGAAGAACAGCCAGTGGGCACTGGTTACAGGATTCTTCTTAATATTCCTAAAGACACCAGAATCAGGAAAAAGTCTTTTGTGGGCTCTGTTGATCCCACGAACACCACACGGCTGGCCCGGGCACTGTGGATGGGGGTCCCACTGCACCCCACTGTGCCAACCTGGGCCCTGGATCTCAGCTTCCTGGGTCCTGAAGTCAGTAGTGCTGCTTCTTTGATAGAACAACAAAGAAGACACCCCTGGACCCCTAGGCAGGCTCCTGTGGACCTCCCCCGGGCCGCTCTGTTCCTGCACCCCTGGTCACCCTGACACATGGGGTCCCTGTCAAGGCAAGTGATTCCCGCATCGGAGTGGAGTGTACACCAGCGTGTGTGCCATGTGTGTATGAAAGGAGTCGGGAAGGTTTCTGGCCTGTACTGTCACCGAAAGCTCTGATGAGTGTGTGTTTGTGGGAATGTGTGTCCCGTGCATGTGGGCATTAGTGGGTGTGTGTATGTGTGAGCACACGAGTGACCGTCTGAGTGCGTGTGTATGTCGGTGAGTGTGTGGGGCAGTGATGCACGTGTGTGTGTTTAGGCAGTGAAAGGCTTAGTTAGGCTGGGCCTCTTCTGGGTGGGTGTGTGGGTGACGTCCTAGCTTACTGTCAAGTCTCTGGGGAGTCATCTTTCTGGGAGCCAAGCTGCCCCTTATATGTCTGAGGGCCACCTCAGGGCCCCCTCACTCCCCGACAAATGCTTTCATGGCTCATCTCTGCTTTACGTCTCCCCCTGTGCCCACTGGTGTAGGGGAGCGCTCTCCTGAGCCAGAAGCCAAGGCCCTCTCCTTGTGCCTCCGAGGACATCCTGTGGCTGGACTCCCTGTCTGGCTGCTAATTTCTCCCTCTCCAGAACATTCCGAGAGGAACCTGGCTTCGCATGCCCCTCTCTGCCCCCTCCCCGTTGGGGTGCTCAGCCCGCGGGGAGGAGAGGGAGGAGGGTTGGCTTTTTATCGGTCTGCAGCTTTCCTTCAAGTCACTAAGTGCCTCCAACATTCAAAGCCTCGCGCCTGCCACACATGAAAGAGATTCTAATCACTACACCTAATTAGAGGGAAGAGTACATTGCGGAGAAAAAAATTAAGCAGCGTAAATATAATAAAAGGCAGTAATTAACAGTCCCACAAGGCAGATGCCGTGTTGACAGCTAAGGATGTAGTGAGGGGATGGGACGGGCCCACATCCCCATCAGAGGGAGCTGCGGCTTCCCTGGTGGGGAGGACAGAGCCCCAGGTACAGGCCGGATTGACTCCGGGAGTAAATCTACAGCAAAGAAGGCACGCAGACCCTCCCAGGGTGACTCACGAAATGATATCCGGGGGGGCGACAAGAGTTTGACTCCTAAATTTCCTTCCTGGATTTAGTGCTGCTGATTTCATATCATGGTAGTGTTGGCAATTATTTAAAAATACAAGCTGTGAAACCCTCTTCTTCTAAATCTCAAATCAGAGCTATGGCTGTACTGTTCTCCCAAAGGAAGGGAGCTCAAGGTTGCTGGACACGTCATGTCAAGACACCCCGAGCTCTCTCCAAACTCCCGGGGCCAGGATTTGGGGGTGCCAACTGCCCTTGGGGGGTGTGAAAGGACCCTCCCACCTGACGCGGGGGTAAAGAGGGAAGAGGGGGCACCTCGTGGGAGGGGAAGGGAAGGGGCGGGCCTGCTGGGATGTGGGAGAGAGGGAAGGGGTGCGCCTCGGGGGTGGGGAAGGGAAGGGGAGGGTCTATTGGGATGAGGGCGGGGTCTGGACACAGCTGGGAGATGAGGCTCAGAGGTTAGATGCCTCGCCCGCATTCTGCCTGCCGGTGCCCAGCCCATGGGCCCGTGTGAGACGCACATGCGCACGCGCATAGTTCCTGCCGCCGCCCGGTACCTTCTTTGCACTCGAGCGCCACGCGCGACTCCAGGTTGTCCATCTGCATCTGCAGCCGCTTCAGCGTGAGGTCACTTTCGCGGGACTTGCGTTTGTAGGCGATGAGGACGGCGACGATGAAGATGACCAGGAGGCCGCCGGCCACGGCAATGCTGACGATGGCGGGCAGGCTGAGCGGGCTGTCTGGGGCGACGTACACCATCCCCGGGGAGTACTCCATGCCCCCGACGCGGGCCTGCGGGCACAGCAGGCGAGAGGAAGCTGCGAGCGGGCGCAGAGCAGTGGGGGTTCCCACGGCCTTGTCGATGAACTGGCCACGGGGCTGCACGGGGAAGGGCTCCGGGAAGGACAGCTGAGGGGGTGTGTGGGGGCTGAGCGGGGGTCCGGATGGCTCAGAGATGGAAAGCCCCGCGGCACCCAGGACTAGCGCTGCCATCATCTTAAGCAAACAGCACAGAGCCGGGACCTGAAGAAGTCTGACACGACTTCAGTGAGTGGTTCCCTGAGATTCATCCCAGGGTAAGGACGGGTGACAGGGACACAGAGCATGATACGATGGACCTCCTCTGGCCAGCAACAGGCCCCTCCTGCAAGGGCCTCTTGCCTGTAGCAGGCAATGCACACATCATTCATGCTGCTTTGCCTTGCTTTCACTGCACAACCGGCCAGGATCCCCTCCTGGTCTACTCATGCTCCAGCATCCCTAGAGCCTGTCCCATCCAGAATGGGGCCCCGCCAGGCTCACCATCACTTTGTGCCTGCCGATGAGGTTAGGGGACTCGCAGAGCAGCTGCACGTCGGACACTGTCACGGCACATGGCTTCTCCCCCACCAGCACGGTGTAGTTCAGCTTCACGTTGCCCCCAGCCACAGGGGGGATCAGGTTCTTGCCCTGGAGGGACAGGGAAGCCCTGCTTTGTACCCCAGAGCAAGGACCGTAGCTACCGGCTGGCCGCCACCCCCCCCTCCCCCCCCCCCGCCCCGAGGTCCCGTCCTGCTGCTGAGCTGGGGGAGAGCCCACCTTCCATAGCAAGTCCGAAAACCTTGTGACGCCTACACTGCCATTCCCCCTTCCTCAGCGGGGAGTCAGTAATCAAGGCACTCTTTAGCTTATCCAAATGCAGCCTCAGGACCCTTCTCAACACAGAGCTATGGTCAATCACGACCAGTTGATTCAAACTGTCATAGGAGTTACAAATTATTAGCTACCCACACTCCAAAGAAGCCCTCCACTGTGGTTTGCAAAGGGCTCCATCAGAGGAAGCAGGATGAGCCTCTGACCTCCCAGGTCCCGGACTCTGGGGACAAAGGAAGCTTGGGGGTCAGAGGGCCAGGACGGCTCCAACTGCCCTGATTGGGCCTCTAAAAGGAGTTTGCCTCTTAATACAAACTCAGAGACATTGTTTTCTGTACTCTGGACTATAAGACGACCACTGCAAGGGACTCCAGAGATGAAATCGGGCTTGAGCCCATGACTTCTGGCCTCTCTCTGTGACTTGAAAACCCATCCCCAGCAGTCTCCTTGCTTCCCACCGCCTGCCCACGACCTCCGTCTACCTTCAGGATGATGGGAGTGCCGGGCTTGAGCTCCAGGATTCCCGAGGGCCCAAAGGCCTCGAACACAGGGTTGGGGTAGTAAGTGAAATTGGTCTTGTTGAGGATTAGCAGGGACTGGACATTGTCCAGGATGAAGCCGAACTCCTCAGGCCTCTCGGTCAGGTCGGACTGGTGGTCGGGCCCCAGAGCGAGAGCCGGAGCCTGGCAGGTCATCTCAGTAGCATTCAGAACCTCACAGAGCTGGAGGGGCCAGAGAGGAAAGACCATGGGGCGTCTGGACTTACACAGCCCCCAACACACCCAGCAGGACTCCCTCCAGGCTGGGATACAGCATGGGGCTGATGTGGGACAGTTACAGATGGGTCACTGCCCCTCTGCAGCCAGGACCACGGAACCTGGCCGCTTGAGGAGTCAGCTCTGCAGCTGGGACCCGCCTCTGCTGTGCCCATGGGGGTGCGGAGGTGATGAGAGTATCTCGGAGCTAAAGAACAGTCCTGAGGTCTGAAAGATGGAGGACTAAGGGTATGAAACCCCAGAAACCCCCAAAGCGATTGCTCCTCTATGCCTGTACTCCAAGGTACGAAAATGCCTTCTTATCTGTTCCCTCATCTCACCATCCCAGTGCTGGGGGCCGTCACGTGCAGTGGGTCCTCTGGGTCTGGGTGGCCTGCCCGACTTGGGATACCCCATGCCCTTTGGGAAAGTGACACATTGAGCCACCTCTGCACTCACATTGATGTGTTCCTTCCCTCCATGCTTGGCCCGGATCTGGGGGTTCTGTATGAGGTCCAGGTGAGTCCCCCACACGGCGATGGGTGTGTTTCCACTGACCAGGGGGGAAAGAACAAGGAGGCGTGTCAGCACAGGGATGGGAACAGCGATGGCGCTTGACGACCACGATGACGACGATGAGGCTGGGCTCCAGCATTAAAGGCAATGACAACCAGGAGGCGTGATAATGTTCCTAGGGACAATGGTGGCGAACTGACTGAATAATAATAAGGATGAGCTTTCAGCGGCCAAGGGACGACAGTGATGACTGGAGGTCTGTGGCCGTCCTACTCTGAATGTATCCGGACACCCGCGGAGGCCCTGGAGCCTCCTGACCTGAGTCAGATGCTTCTCTGTAGCCCCCTGGGGTCTCTCCCCCAGCCCTCACCAGTCCCAGGGAGATTTCCATACTGGCCTCGGCCTAATGAAAGCCTTGCTCCAGGATGTCCCCCACCAGACCCTCCGGGATCTGAGCACAGTCTCCTCCTCAAGGCCATCACTATGGCTTCACCCTGGAAGCTTCCGTTCCACTGGAAGCTTCTCTTCCACTGAGATCTGGGAAAGGCCGAGGCCCAGACACCCAGGAGCCTCTGTAGGAGCGCAGACAGCCAATGTCCTGGGCCCCAGGTCACCTGGATCCTGGGTGTCAGCCAGCTCCGGAGGAGACAGCAGGAGATTCCCCTTTGCGTAGCTTTTCAAAGAAAACCTGGGTGCCATTGCCGTATGCGGGGGTCTGAGAAGCTGACCCAAGGCAAGGGCTATCTTCCTTGGAGGCTACTCAAAGGAAGGGGACAAGTCACTTTCTCCACAATCCTGAGAGTATCTTCAAGAAGAATCCTACCGTCTGAAACAGTTAGTTACAAGCTTGGTGAGTGAAGAATCCATGACGCCCACAGCCATGTCTCCCTCTCTGTGCCTCTGCCCGTCTCTGTACTGCCCAGTGTTCCCTGCGCTCCACCTGCCCTCCTACTCCCACGCACATGCGCGTGTGTGCGTGCGTGCGTACACACACACACACACACACACACACACACTCATGCATGCAGGAAGAGTCCTATAAAACCCAGACAGGCTCTTCTGCCCATGGCTGTGTTCCAGAATGAGATTCTGCTATCTGGCCATCTCCCAATCTTCTTAATCATGAATTCAATCCGCGTTTAAGAACCGCCCCCCATGGTGAGCAGCCCAGGCTGTTGGGAGCAGTGCACAGCATACTCGGCAGGGCCCCTGCCCCATCAGAGAACCTGCTCACTGCAGCAGAAACTCTAGAGCCCGGTGGGAGGCCCAGATCGTGCTTGCAACCTCCCTCTTGTTGTGAACGTGACTCGGGGTCAGCTATGACGCCTCAGTTTCTGTGCTGGCCACTTGAGGATGAGCTCAATGAAGCCAGGCTGTGAATTCCGCAGGGAGCTGCACAGTTTGTCTAGGCCAAGGGCTACGCCAACTTCCTGGATTCACCAGGCCCTGGGGGCAAAACCCAGAAGAGCTTTCTACAGACGCTTTCTCCCTCTCTGGGCCTCGTAGTCTACTTTAAAATCACAGCTAAAGCTTATAAAGTTTGGGTCTTAGGGAGTAACCCTGGAGAACAACCCAATCTCATGTCCACAAAGGCTGCCTTTCGTGGACATAAGGCCGGGGGTGGCAGACTTTCCTGGAAAGGGCCAGAGAGTAAATATTTTCGGCTTCCCAGGCCATATGGTCTGTTGCAGTAACTCATCTCTGCTGCTGTGGTGAGAAAGCAGCTATAGACAAAACATATACGGATGAGCATGGCTGTGTTCCAATAAAACTTTATTCATAAAAGGAGGCAGATGGCCAGATCTGGCCCCCGGGTTGGAGTCTGCTGACCCCTCATTTAAAAAAAAAAAAGACTGTTCTCTGGACTGGACTTGTCCCTGATCCCTGCTTCAGCCACGGAGACCACATCTTCATGTTCTCCCCCTTCCCCTGATGTCAGACGCCCTCTAGAACTGAAGCCAACCATGGGGAGGGCTGAGGACTGGGCCAGGGGCAGCAGGAGAGAGCTGAGCCAGGCACTGCCCTGTGCCTGTGCACCCGGCTTAGCCCTCCCAGCGTCCTAGGAGGGAGTTGACGGATGAGAAACCATGGGCCCAGAGAAGTTAAGTCACCTTTAAGGTCATTTGGCTGGGCTGAGCCAGCTCCTTCTGACCCCAAGCCCTGTTGCATTCCCCCTTGGCTCCTGATACAGCAGGTTCCCAATGGGCAGCAGGGGCCGTGCTGTCAGGGTGCTCTTTGCCGCACCTTCCCCTTACGCTGCACTTCCTGCACTTCCCTCCCTGAAGTGAGATGCCGCGCTCCAGAGCCCCACCAAGTGGGGGACTGGGAGGGTCCTCAGGGCTCCTGGAATTTCCAAAGCCCCCCGTGAAGTTCTCAAGGTGGGAGGCCAGAAAGGTATATAGCTGGTGCAAGACAGCTCGTGACTGGTTGAGCAAGCGGTGGCCCTGGAGGGTCCTTCCATAAGAGCACACACCCGGCTCCCTCCCAGACATGCGCTCTCTGTACTTGTGTTGGCCAGCGGTGGCAGAAAGAATGGGCACAAGACCCAGTCCCTGCGCCAGAGCAGTCTGCAGTAGAGGGAAGGATAAAGCAGCAGACACTTCAGGGTCATGTCAGAGCAGGATAGAGGGACAGCAGGAGGTTACAGAAGCCCAGAGAAGGGGCCTCTGCATTGGACCCTGATGGTCAGGACACACTTTTGCTCAAGGGCAGGCCACAGACAAGTTGGAGCTGACCTTACACTTTCTCCTCCGTCCCTTGGCAGGACTGGAATTATCGCCCGCATTTGGGAACAGGACTGTCAACCCCCAGCCCTCACTGTGATGTGATCATGGCCTCCGGGGAGGCTGGGGGTAGGGGGGACCAAATCCTCAGATGACAGGCTATGGGCTCTTGCTGACTAGAGCTCGGGCTCTGGGGCCGGGGCCCACTGACAGGTACTGTCTGTGGAAGGAGCGCACCCTGGCAGGAAGCTCTGATTCATCAGTCCTCCAAGCAGAACTGGGCTCCGAGACTGTCCTTGGCTCTCTGAGAGTCGAGGAAGGACAGCCGAGGGCAGGGCCATGCCTACCTGATGATGCTCCACTCCGGCTCGATGCGCACGATGGTGGGGTCCTCCACGTACTGGAAGAACAGGTCCTGGTGGATACTGGCCTTGTCCACTTGCACCATCACCTTCATTTCCAGCACCTCGTCTGAGGACGTGGTGTTGCAGACGATGTAGGACGGAGAGCGTCTGCAGGGAGGGCGGACATGCAGCTGGGCTCCCGGGGGCTGAAGGGGACAGCGGTCCGGGTGGCCACCCCCCCCCCCAGCCCCCTGCTCCCAGGCTCCTCAGAGGCCATGGTGAGCACTGCCCCAGGTGGAAAGCTCCAGCCACTACTGACAAACACTCTCTCCACCAAATCCACCAAACGGGTTCCCCTGAGACATCTTCTCAACAAGGCCTCATCCTTGGGCCCCGTCTTGCCCCTGCCAAGTCCCATTTTTAGCAAGAATCCTGCAAAGTGGGGTCAGCCAGAGTCCCCCCGCCCCCCGGGCACCTGATCACCCCGGGCTGCCCGCAGCAAGAACCCTGTTGTCAGTTTAGCAAGAATCTTCCCATTCCTGCTGCTGCTTCTTACTCATTTCATACCAGTGGCCAAACATCAGGCGACAGCAGGAATGGCCCCGCTAGGGAAGGGTTGCCTGGCAGGTCTCCAGACTGAGCCAGAAACATCCACAGTCAGGTATAAGCATCCCTCGGAGAGAACGGCCACTTTCTCAGGGAGGAGAAAGCACTTCCAAGAGGTGAGCCCTGGAAGTCTGCGGCCCTGGAGCAGCCCTATGGGCCCTACCCTCCTGGCTGTGAATCCCCGAGGACTGCCTGGAGGTGAGTTACCTGTGGAAAAGGCAGGGCTGCTTCCCAAACATCACCACCACATTGCTGCCTGCGTTCAGGTTGGTGCCCGTGATAGTCACTTGGGTGCCCCCGGACATGGGCCCCCGCCTGGGCTTCAGGTCCGAGAGAGTCAGCGTCTGTGCAGGAAAGGATCTGGCCTGAGACACCACCGGGACAGGGTCTGAAGAGGCAGCACCCCGCTCCCGGAGCCGCTAAGTAACGGAGACCTCCCAACGGAGCCCACGAAGTCGTACTGGGCTTGTGTGGATAAGCAATGCTCTGGACCCTGAGAGTTTACACTTCTCTATTAATTACAGTAATGATAACTGCTGCCATGTGCTGGTGTTTTAACTGGCAGGCTTTATCTCTTCGTCCATCTCTATATGATGTACGTGCCCAGTCAATTCTACAAAGTAGGATTATTAACCATTTTACAGAAGAGATTCAGAGACGTGAAGTAAAGTTCCCAAGATCACACAGCTAAAAAGTGGCACGTCTGAGAGCTGACTGCAGAGCTCTGGCTCTCTACCCCCTCTCCAGCTGCTTTTGGGAAGGTGATGAGCTCCTTGTGTGGGCCTCTTCCAGAGAGCTGCCCAAACACCCGAAGCCAGAGCCATGGGTCCTGAAGGCCCCAGGAAAACCCCGGAGGAGAAGCGAAGGAGGGTCAGGGGACCGAGGAAGGATGGCGGGAGGGGGCATCTGTGAGCTGAGAATTAGCAGTTGCAGGTTGGCTCTTTCATTAGCATTTTAATGGAAAAAACTTTCCTCAGTCCCAGGTGAGAAGCTTGTATCTGCATTTAAATGAAGATTTCTCTCTCCCCTGCCCCTGAAAGAATTTCCCACCAAAAGTTGAACCTACTTGGCTCCCAGCCTTCAGGCCACCTCCTCACAGAGAGTCCCCAATCCCTAACAGCTCAGGGAGAGAGGAGGAGCCCCAGTGACCTGGTCTGCTCGCTGACCCTGGCCCCCAGTGTCTGCCCCGCACACTCCCAGGGCCCACCCGTCCCGTCGCCCACCGGATCCCCGCAGACCCCGAGCCTGGTATCCCCCTAGCACCCACAAAGGGAAGGAATGCTTCATTCCAGAGCCGCTCCTGGCCCAAATGAGACCCGGATGAGGGTGGGATGAGGCCGTGGGAAGAGCCTTGGTTTCTCAGCTCGGCGGAGATTTTGCTGTGTGACCCAGGACAAGTCTTATAACCTCTCTGATTGTAAAATCAGAGAGCAGGGTCAAAACCAGTTATCTCAATGGCGCCTGCTGGTTTTCTGGTTCTGTAACTCAGGGTCACATCCCACAAATGGAGCCTCTGTCCCACTGTCTGGAAGGGAAAGAGAGTGCAGTCTGTGCAAAGCAAGGGAGGTCCTAGAGATAGAATCAAAACCCAGGCAAGTTCAGATAGATGGCGGTGGGAGCCACATGGAAAGAAGAGCCTGTGGCAGTCTCCGGCAGCCTGTGGGTGGGGTTCTAGAAGGGATGGAAATGAGTAATCCTTGCTGGCTCTGCACTGGGGGGCTGGGCGGGGGAATTATTTTGGGGTGAGGAGAGGATGACACGGAGGCATGTTTTCAAGTCATGAGAAATGATTAATTATTTAAGTCATGCTTCATAAATATTTCATGGTGGGTTTGCACGGGAAATCAAATTCTGTATTATTTGCCACCTCTTCTCTTGGCTCCCAGCTGGAGGTAGGGAAGGGAAAGTTTCCCTCCATGCAGATCTCTAGGGCAAAACTGGGGACAAGACCAAGAGTGCGGATCCCTTGGCCTTGGCGGTTGGGTTTTGGGTGACTAAACCCAAACCTGACAGTCTGGCCTCATTTGAGGAGGGAAACTGAGTTATTAGACCCAGACCTTACGCCCAACCTCAGCACTGGGAAGGGGCTCCCTGGTATGCCCCAGATCCCAAGAGGCATCCCTGAAAGGGGCTCTCCAATGTGCCCCAAGTCCCCAGAGGACCTCTGGGAAGGGGTTCTCTAGTGTCTCAGGACTCCAGAGGAGTCAGGGGCTTCTGTGTGCCCTCTGCAAGCTGCCTAGCAGGGCAGGAAGGCAACCACGGCTCTGAGATGCTGCGGAGCATGAGACAGGGTCCTTCTGTCACTCCTCGCCTCCCAGGTGACCCTCATTCCCACTGTAGCCCCCTAGGAGCTCTGTGGGGGCAGCCTCAGTGACTGGGCCCTTAAAAGCACACTGGGGACTGGGGAGGAAATGGAGGTTTCCTCTCTGAAAGTCTTCCCCAGGACCCTTCCTCAGAGGTAGCCCTCAAATAAAAAGGCACACAAATCTTGGAGTCCCACGGCCCCATTGGACCAATGCAGTTTTGACCTGTCTTTGCGCTCCCACCTCTTTTCTTCCTGCGAACCCCTTTCCCTCTCCGTCCCTTTTGCTCCCATCTTTGGTTTCTCTTCCATACCTCATGCCAGGGTCAGCGTCCCACCACTCCAGACTCATACGGAGCGTCACATTCTGCCTCGTACAGATCCTGCCTCCCTTCCCAGCTTCTTCCCTGAAGCCTCGCCTTGACGCCCTGCCTCTCACCACGTCCTGTTTCCAGAGCGGAAACAGTCACGCAGGCCAGACTGGCCTTACCTGAGAGCAGAAGCAGCTTCTGAATACGACATAGGCTCATTATAAGAATTAAACCTGAAACCACATATCGTACGGGTAAGTACATGGGATCTGTTCTCTAAGTTCTGTTTGTCCTAGGCCAGTTCTGTTTGTCCTCACTCTGGGCTGAGTTAGAATCTCAAGGGGACTTAGCTCAGGGTCAGGGGGGTCTCTGGAACCTTCGCTTTAAAGGCCCTCAGGAGATTCCAACACACAGGGAGGTCTAGAACTGCCTAAGCACCATGGGGGCTAACAAAGAGGTAAGCAGCCAGGGCTTCATCTCCAAAGACTTACTGGTCTGAACAGAGGAGCCGGGGGTCCCAGACGCAACACCCAGGGCCATGTGGGCAGGCAGACGGCATGGCATCCCCAGTGAGCCACGGAACCGTGGGGGCTGTGGGCTGTGTATGCAGAGAAGGCGTGGAGGGGCTCGTGAGCAGGGCTTGGACTAACGAGGAGGGTACGGCTTGGGGCAATGTGGGGAAGGAGATGGAGAAGGGAGAGGAGTCAGGCCATGCGAAGCCTTGGGAAACAATATCGGATAGACAGGGCGGACCAGACCAAGGAGCCTAGACGGCAGCTGGAGGCAGTGGCGCCCTGGGTTCTCCTTGCTGTGGGGGCTAACAAGATGGAAACCGTGTTCTGCAGGGCCAGATGGGCTAGAATGGGTTCAGACCTCTACATTCAGGGATTTAAGGAGGTCATTGCAGCAGCCAGGAGAATGGGCAAAGTGAGACTCCACGCTGTGGTGATGGGGTGGCTGAAATCTGGAATGAAGGGAAGCTGAGCCACAGTCCACCAGAATTGTGGCCCGGGGACAAGCCCCTGATAGACGTGGGCAAGTGAGGGGCACTCACTGTTTGTGGGAGCGGGCAGCCGGGGTGGGTCAGGGAGGTGACGGTCAGACAGCCAGGGATCAGTGGCCTTGGAGTGAGTCGCGGAGGGGAGACACGGCAGAGACGGCTAACTCCCAAAGGAAGCTTCAGCCATCCCTGGTACCGCCCATTTGTCATTGCTGAGTGAGTGACACCAGGATGCAAACTTCAGGGGGTGGGGGGCAGGGGCTGACTGGAGGAGGAAGCCCAGGGCTGGCTTCGGCCACGCAGGGGCCTCCTCCCTGCTCCTAGAGTGGCCAGGTAGCTTCAGAGCTGGATGTCATGCCCAAGTTTGGCACGCCCCCACACCTCCCACACTTGGGGAGCGCCGTCTCTGCCTTTGCCTCTGTCTCCTTCCCCTCAGCATCTCGACTAGGCTGGATCGACGATCTCTGTATAGACCAGCTACATCCTACTCAGTATACACGGCCTCTCTCTCTCTCTCTTCCTGTACCGCTCACTGTGTGCAGGTGTGTTGGGTTTCATGGGGAAACTTTCTCAGATCCTTTGAGAAGAAGGTGGGGGTGTGAATCCTGAAGAGATGGGGAGACCTACACGCCCATCACACACACGTGTCCTCCTATATGGGTTGCCGCGCGCAGCGTGCCCAACTGTGTGTAGAAGGAGGGGAGCTTTTCAAGAGTAGGGGAGGGAGCAGAGGGAGCAGGGTGTTGGCGGGAGGAGGCCTCTGATGCACATTCCACACATTCCTCTGGAGCAGGACCCCCGCCACAGTCAGGGTCTGAGTCACCCCTGGACACCCACAAGCCAGGGCCACCGAATTATATTATAAGATTCAACCAATGAAGCAAATATTTATCGAATAATCTAGTGGCCGGGTACAAGGTGGTAAATAGTTATCAGGTGAAGGGAGAAAGGAGGGGGGGAGGATGGCAGAGGAGGGTGAGGGGAGGAGGGGACGGAGGGTGGGGGAAGGGAGTTTCACTTCATGGCTCCCTGTGATGTGCTCTGGAGCATTTGATGCCCAGGCATAAAGTCCATCACTTTAGGCTCCCAGCTTCCAAAAACAGCATGGGACCCTGAGGAAACGATCCCATCACAGCTGTCATTAGCCCCAGAAGTGAACTGGACAGACAGTTTGGAAAACGAGGCAGTGTGCGGGGCACACAGTGTGAGACGCACATGCCTCCCGCATGCCCCACATCACGAGATCGAGCAATCCCCAGTGCCCCTGCCCCCCCCAACACCTCACCAGGGGCTGCCTCATGAGGGTTCCAGCTGGAGGGAACGTGGGGATCAGGGTGAGGTCTGCAGACAGGCCACAGGAAGGGAAGGGAAGGGTGTGCAGGGAGAGGTGGCGGCATGGCCAGAGGAAGGCGGAGTGGGGGTGCAGGGGAGTGTGGGATGGGTGTGGGGTTAAGCAGGTCATGGGATATGGGGTGTGGGGAAGGTGGGCTGAACGTGGATGACGGGATAGAAATGATGGGGTGCCAGTGTACCCGAAAAGGACAGGGCACAGTAGCCACGTGGGCACAGAAACCGTGCAGGAGATGACGGAAGGGCTGCGTCTGCTTTATGTAATTGTCACCACAGTACTGTGGGGTAGATGCACGTCTCAGCACCCCCGTTTTAGAAATGAAGACACTGGGAGGTTAAGCAACGTCCTCACATTCGCCCAGTGAGTAAGTGGCAGAGTCAGGGCTCCCCTCCCGGCCCAGACACACTGCCACTCAGCCCGAGGGGGACGCTGGGCCCGACAGCGACAGCCAGGGCGGCTTCCCTGGATCAGGGCCTGGCACAGCATGGTTTGGATTTGAATCCCATCTTTCGGATTTCCAGGGCTGTGCTCTCATGCTGCAGAACGGACTCCCACGAGCTGCTCAGGGTCTGTCCACAGAGGTCTAGCGGGGCCCATAACCACGGTCATGTGGTCTTTGGCCCGCGCCAGGGCAGGTCTGGATGGTCGGGACTCACCATGAAGTAATAGAGTTGTGAGGACCGGGCCATGAACTCAGGGCGACACACGGCCACACAGATCTCCACAAAGCCTGCGTGCTGGCTGGGCTTGGCCTCCCCCATCTCGCACACGATCCTGCAGGGAAGAGAGGACAGGTCCCCATGCTCACAGCAGGGTCACAGGACTTCCAGGTGTGACCCCAGGGCCCCACACCTCCCCTGGCCCTTCTCTGCAGTAAGGTCTCAGGGATGGGCGGGGGAGGCGGAGGGGAAAGACACCCCGATTCTTCCCTGCAAGGCTCCTCTTTGGTTCTGGGTTAATGACGAAATGCAACGTACAGGGGTCTCCGTGGGGAGACCGCCTCCACTGTCAAGTGCGGAGCCCAGGGGAGGGTCCCTGTGTTCTGACCCCAGACTCTCAGTCCCTCATTCAGGAACTGTCCCCTCAGTTGTGAACAAGAGGGCAGGGAACATTTCAGCCAAACAGCTTAGGGACACACGGCTGTCAGGGCCCAGAGAGGCAGTGACCTTTCCAAGGGCCCACAGCATGTCGGACAAGGACCCTGGAGCAGATTTGAGGTTTGCAGACCCTCATGCAGGGCCACTTGGTTTCTACCGCATGGGACTGCCTCATTCGAGTGTTTTTGTCCCCAGCCCCGGCCAGGTGCTTGGTTGGGAGGAGACACTCCTGCTTGAGGGGCGGGGAAAGGATGGACGAGAGCTATTCCTTTTCGAAAACGTTCATGGTTTTAATTATAAAATTTGTTCATACCCCTTGAAAACAAGACAGTACAGAAGTGTGACAGTAAAAATAAGTGTCCCTTTCCTCACTCCTACTCTTTCTTCAAAGTTTGAGATATATATATATACACACACCATTCTCTAGATCTACACAAACATAGGTAATATATATAATATATATAAAATCTCCATATTACAAATGTAGAAGCCGAGACACAGAATATATATACTTATATAAACATATATATGACTTAACATAAAAGTGAAACTTAACTCCCCATTGTCCCAAACCCGGTCATTTTACTGCACAACCTAGAGCAGACTTGCCCCGTGTGGCCACGGCTCCTGGGTCCTTTCTGACAGCGTCATAGCGCTCCATGCCTCGGCTACACAATTGTGCATTTATTCAGCCTCCCACTGATGGATATCTAACTTCCCCTGATTTTTCTCCTACTTCAAATAACCCTGCAAAATGAACCGACTTATACACATATCCTCAAGCATTGCACATTTATTAGAATACGGCTCTGAGTGGGGAGCTGGTAGGGTCATTGTTTATGTAAGTGACGTTTGATAGGTGGTGGAAGATAATGGTCCCACAGGGTCGTTACTGATTTGTACTTCTGTCAAAAGCAATTGAGCGAGATTATTTCACTCTTTTGCCAACACTAGATATTATCAATCCCTTGAAAGTTTTTCCAATATAAAAGGGAAAGAAGATTTTTTTTTCCTGTCATTTTTATTGCCCTGATTGCTAGTGACTTTGCAGATATTTGCAAGTATGTGTGTGTGGTTGTAAAAAAAAAAAATCTTAGATAGCCTTTCCTTTGACTGGTTTGAAGCTGTCTCTTTATATTGCTAATGAATTGTCTTTTTTTGTAGGAGCTGCTGAATGAGGATTGTTAACTTTTTTTTTTTTAAAGGAGATTCTTTTTTTTTTTAAGATTATTTATTTGACAGAGATCACAAGTAGGCAGAGAAGCAGGCAGAGAGAAGGGGGGGAAGCAGGCTCCCCCTGAGCAGAGAGCCCGATGTGGGGCTTGATCCCAGGACCCCGGGACCATGACCCGAGCTGAAGACAGAGGTTTTAACCCACTGAGCCACCCAGGCGCCCCTAAAGATTTTTTTAATTTATTTATTTGACAGACAGAGATCACAGGTAGGCAGAGAGAGAGGAAGGGAAGCGGGGTCCCTGCTGAGCAAGAGAGCCCAATGTGGGGCTCGATCCCAGGACCCTGGGATCATGACCTGAGCAGAAGGCAGAGGCTTTAACCCACTGAGCCACCCAGGTGCCCTGAGGAGTGTTAACTTTTGTTTCTAGTAAGTACTGCAATTATTTTTTCCCCTGGCTTGTCATCTGTATTTCAACTTTGTTTATAATGTCTTTTGCCACACTGAAGTTTAAAAGTGTCTGTGGTTCAGTGGCTCCTTCTTTTACTTGATGGCTTCTAGGTTCTGTGTCTCAGAGAATTTCTGGGTGAGAGTCCAGTAAAAATATATGCCTTTCTGTCCATAGCATAATTAGTGCATGTTCAGTATAAAGAAAAAAGAGAAAGTGCATAAAAATACTTGCTATACGGACACCTCCTCCCACCCCATTTGAACCACCCAGAAATATCCACTGTCAACATTTTGGTGTTCATGTTTTCAGTTTCGTTTTTCTTTTACAGAATTCACTAGAAACTCTCTTCTGTTTGGCGAATGATGTTCTCGCTAATATACTTTGAGCCTGTACCTGGCCATGATTCTTCTGCAACATCAGATTAAACGGCTACATAATTTACTGTCCCATGCATGCACAATAATTTAAGAATGGATTAATTCCCTATTTTAAAATACACCAATTGCTTCTACATTTCCATGATTACACATAAGGCCAAAATAAGTATTCTTGCAAAAAATATTTGTGCATTCTGGTTATTTAAACAAAGTTCTAGAAATATGGCGACTAAGCTAAAGATTTTCAGTCCACATTTCCAAATTGCCTTCCACAAAGCGTGTCCCAATCTACCCCCCGAGTATGAGTATATGATGTGCTATTTCTCACGCTTCTCCTCTGCACTGGGCATTAACTTTTTAAAATTGTTCCCCATTGTTCTGATTTTCATTTCATTGATTACTAATGCTATTTAACTTTTTTATATGACTTTTGGTTCTTTGTCTTGTGAACTGCACACTCACGCTCATTCATGCTCTTTGCCCATTCCGTGATGTTTGCCTTTTTAACTATGGAACCTCTGTATGTTAAGAAAAAGCATGTATCAACTGTCATAGGGTATAACGATAGTTCATCACTCATAATTTTCCTTTGCTTGCAATGATTTTTGATGTACAAATGTTAAGTTTTAGATACTCAGATCCCCTAATCTTCTTCTTTATCACTTTTTTCTTTTGCTGTTATACTTAGAACAGATACACTTCCCTTACTTGAAATCAGATAAATTCTCACCTGTGTTTTCTTCTAATCATTCCACAGATTTATTCTTTTCACTTAACTCCTTAATCAGTCTGCAGTTTATTTCGGTATATAATGTGAAATGAGGGTCTGATACTGGTTTTTGTTGTTGTTTTTGTTTTTTTCCAGAGAGTGAACCCCCACTGCTTATTGGCCAATCTTTCCTTTCTGTGCTGATTTGAAACGTCACCCTCGTCACACACTAAATTTTTATGTATCAGGATTCTTTTCTGGGTGTTCTACCTCCCTCCACTGATCTAACTAGTACCATGATAATTCAATCATGTGACTTTATAATCATATATTTTCTATTTGGCTATGCAGGCCCAGAGAAGGGCATTTTAAAGTTCCCCAAATCACAACGGCCTAGTAGCAGCTGGCTTGGGTTTTGTTCTAGGAAGGATTCCGAAAGTCGAAGGAGCCACAGAAAAATGTTTGGGTAAATAAGCCATGAGGGACCAGGGAGGTGAATTCCCTTTTTTTCTTTTTTTAACAATTTTATTTATTTATTTGACAGAGAGCGATCACAAGTAGGCAGAGATGCAGGCAGAGGGGGACAGGGAAACAGGCTCCCTGCTGAGGAGAGAGTCTGACGTGGGGCTCAATCCTGGGACCCTGAGATCTTGACCTGAGCTGAAGGCAGAGGCTTAACTCACTGAGCCACAAAGGCGCCCAGGAGGTGAATTATATCAAGAATAGATCCTTCAGGGGCACCTGGGTGGCTCAGTGGGTTTAGACATCTGCCTTTGGCTCAGGTCATGATCTCAGGGTCCTGGGATCAAGTCCCAGATCAGGCTCCTTGCTCAGCAAGGAGCCTGCTTCTCCCTCTCCCTTTGCCTCTCCCCCCAGTTTGCTGGCTTGTGCTTGTGTGTCTGCATGCTCTCTCTCTCTCTTTCAAATAAATAAATAAATAAATAAATAAATAAATAAATAAATAAATTCTTAAAAAAAAAAAAAGATCCTTCAGTTACAGGCTCTCCTAAGAGTGCTTTAGGAAGCTGTGGATGGAAATCAGATAGTGGTACCGATGGTTCCAGAATCACTAAATCAGGGCAAGACCCAGGAAGCAGACAGGTCAGCTGCACCAACATACTTAAGGGAGACCTAAAAAGTGTCAGTAACTTACTTGCACAGGGGACAAGTGGCAAGGTGTCATGCTGGGAGGGGCAGCAGAGATGGTATAGAATATAGATTCTGTTGTGCTGTTAAACATTTCATGGTGTGTTTGCTAGGCTGAAAAATTGTGTTTACTTATTTACAAGGCAATGATGCGTGACTCCCACACCTCCTCTAACAGGTGGGCCGGGAGGTGAAGGTTGCTCATGGGATGACCCACTCTGTGCTCCGGCAGCCTTTGCATTGGAGAAAAACCACCCAAATGCTTCCAGGCCGGAGTGGTCGTGGGGTTTCATTTTCAGTCTCCACAGAAAGTAGCAGAGTCTTAGCTTCTTCCGTAATTGGAGGACAGGAGTGGGGACTTAGAGACAGCAGGGGATAGGGAACAGAACTCACACTTCCCTTGTAGATTTTAATTTTGCTTTGTCTCCTCACTCCCCATGGCCACACCCCAAGGAGGTGGCATCACTTTTCTCTGCCCTCCAGGCCTCCTGTCCCCTTCTCCTTTCTGCAGTTGCCGATATGACAGCTAGCTAGTTCAAGGGCTGGGGGGACACTAGAATGTTAAGGGCATTCTACTCCCATCATATGCCAGCGGTCTCTAACATGGTTTGCCATTGGCTGTCAGTGGTTGGCCAGGGAAGGCGAGTCAACACCACACGGCAGCACCTCCCTATGTCTCCCTGTGTCTCCACTTACTGTTCTGCAGGGATGTAGCCATCCACCAAGGGGCTGCAGTCCACACCGGCCACCTTGACATGGGAAGCGATGTCCCGGAATTCCAGGCCCAGGTTCTCTCCTCGGATGGTGACCTTGGTGCCCCCTTCCCGGGGACCTGTCACTGGGATTATCTGGAAGGAGGAAGCAGTGACTTGGACAGGTACCAAGAGAGAGCCATCCCCCACTTGCTGATGGGGCAAGGAGAGGCTTCTGGCTTTTCCCCACCTCCACGCCATTCCCCGAGTTGGGCCCACATCGGCAAGGGCACCCAGGTCTGGGACTGTCAGTGGCAGGAGTTTCGGGCAGAGCAGTCCGTGTCTGCGTGTGGTATTAGGAACCGTGTTCAAATCCTCTCATTCGCCTTCCTATTTTTTGGATGACATGAGGGGGATGGAAAGTGATCCACACCGTTACCAGGTGATTCATAGAAAATCAAGGAATAAAGCCTTTTGGCATGTGCTTGTCTTGTTCCATTCTGAAGGAAAATGAAAAAAGTCCTCTTAGTCCCCACAGCCCTCCACACTATGGCAATCCACCCAGGTTTCAAGATCCTTCTCAAATGTCCCTTCTCCATAACCAACTTCTCTCTCTCCACTGAAATTTCACTCTTCTTTCACTGGTAACAATGATTTGTGTCTGATTCCTCATCCTGCAGATCCCGAGTCTCTGAGAGCAGGGATGGTGTCTTACTTCCCATGGACTTTTCAGTGACGGCACCATATTGATTTCTCGAGTTGTTGTTGGATTGAAAATCACAACTACCCTGCATCTTCCCGGATGTAGAAGAGCATTTGCTGCAGTCCCTTTGCCTGCACTACCTGGCTTGCTTTCTCTCAGAGATGGGTTTAATTTAGACTTTACCTTCATATACTGGCCCAAATGACTGGCTTTTCTTCCTCAGATGTCACTGTTGGTGTTAAAAACCCATGATAGCGATGCTGGAGAATCAACAACCGAGGGGCCTGCTTTGAGCCAGGTGCTACCTCCATTTCCCACGATCTAATTAGGACATCCCGCGGCAGGGACTTTAGTGGCAGACAACATTCTATGCCAGCCTCTCCTGGCATTCAGAAGACAAGAGAAGGGCACGTTTCCCATTCCTGGTGTCTCTCAACCTCAGTGCCTGGATCTTGGCCAATGTCCATGGGATCCCAACTGAAAGAGCCTGGACAGCCCACCTCCTAATATTTCCTGCCCGCTTCACCCCCAAAGGTCACAGTTGGGTGGGGGGGTGCACCCCAGAGAAGGGTGGGAGGGGGAGTAAAAGAAGCCAGGCCAGAGGGACAGCTTTGCTGGGGAAGGCTGTTCACCTACAAGTTAAGACCCTCCCTTCCTCTCACCCATGCATGTTTGTGGGCGAGTGTGCACATGAGTGTGAGGGTTTTCACATGTGTGTTCCCGTGGCAGTGGAGAGACAGGTCCCTTGGACACATGGGCCCATTTCTATGTGAGGGAGGTGGGCAGATGGAGGGAGGACTGGGAGGGGGAGGGCATGTCCTTCCCAAATGCCTGCCCAGACAGTCCCCAAAGCCCCACTGGCCCCCAGCAACAGTGAGTGCATGATATTCTAGCCCTGGATTGTTGTCCTGAAAAAGAAGCTTTATCTCAGGCTCAGTCCTTGGTTCTCCAGGCTCCCCGGAGGGCCAATGCCAGTGTGCCAGTAAACAGCCTCTGTCGCAGGGAGATTTGTTTAATTTGCCATCTCCTCCCTGTGATTTTCTCAGTGTCAGGCCAAGAAGAAGCAAGTCCCACTGTCTGCGGCAGACACACCATTACCAGTCACGCATGGCAGCCCCCGGGGATGGTTCGTGTTAAGGGCTCTGCGGGTGGGGGTGGCTGGGAAGGAGGGGGGCCGGGGCACACCCAGGGCTCTCCTTTCCCAGATACTTCTGGAGGTTCAATGCATGTCTTTTGCCCCAATTTGAGAATTGCTGTTGAGATTCATCCCCAGGCAGGAGGCTGAGGGAGACTCCCCGTGTCTGGAAACCCAGGGGTGTGCAGGGTGAAGGGGCCGGAGCAGGGGGCACATACAGAGGGCCATGGATGAGAGGCGGCCTTGCTGGAGGAGGCTGTGCACTCACAGAGGTCAAGTTCCCTGCCTGCGTGGACACATCCCTGCTGTGTGTGCATAATCTGTAAGCGGAGGGCTGAGGGCGTAGATCTATGGGTGCCTTGCCCCTTTGGTGAAGGAGAGCTCTAGTCGGGCAACCCAGAGACCTGGAAGTCAGAGCCCCTTTGATTTAGGCTTGGGGGAAAGGACATTAGCATCTCTGAGCATGGCCCTCTGTATCGGGGAAAGGAGGTTGGTCACCCGGGCTTTGGCGGGCATTCTAGCTTGAATTTTGTCCTCCCCAAATCCCTATGCGGGAGCCCTAATGCTCAGCACTTCCAAATGTGGCCTTATTTGGAGAAAGGGTCTTTACAGAGATCATGGAGTTAACATGAGGTCAATACGGTGGGTCCTGATCCAAGGGGACTGGCATCCTCATATAAAGAGGGAATTTGGACAGAGACACGGGAAAAGATGAGGAGAAGGGACTCGGGGAGAAGATGTCGTGCTGCTGGCGAAGACAGAGGCCGGAGCAGGTCCTCCGCACAGCCCTCGGAAGGGCTGGCCTGGCCCACACCTGGGTCTCAACTCCCAGCCTCCAGAACTGAGAGACGGGGAATTTCTGTCACTGAAACCACTTGGTCTGTGGTACGGCATAGTGACAGCCCTAGGAACCATATGGCAGGGCTGCCGTGAGGACAGACAAAGTAAGGGATGGGAAAATATTCTGCAGACTGAAGCCCCACACCCATATTTGCCTCTTATTGTAGCTGCCCTGTTAGAGGATGGGGTAGGTGTGTGTTTGTGAAACTTTGCACAAAGCCACACACCTGTATCTCCTTACCAGGTATGGAGAAGAGACTGAGCTCCCTTCCCTCTTTTCGTCTCTGTCCCTCTCTGCTTTGTTATTAAAATCAGCATTGTGGACACAGAGGGTCCCTCTGTTGAGACCTGCGCACCTCTTGTTTTACCAGGGGAGCATGGTTGGGGGTGCCTGAGGGGGTCGCTCTGCTGAAAGTGGGGAGTGGGGCGGTGAAGACACCACGTGACCTAAATAAACCCAAAGAGGAGAAATCCCCTTGGCCTAGACGTGGACGCAAACGGCTTTAACAATGTCGAGGATGGACGAGGAGGTTGTGAGATCCCCAGGGCTGGGCATGGAGCCAGCATTCTGCATGATTCTCTCATTCGGTCCTTGTAATTCCTCTGTGAAATGGAACTTTAGACCCACTGCACAGAGAACAAAGCCAAGGCATGACGGTAGCGACGAATTAGCCCTGGGAAACCCAGCAACTAGCTGGCAGAACCGGGATCCCAGCCCTGTTCTCTGCATGTTTAGCTCTGCCCTGCTCCTCCCTGGTCTTTCCTCCATGGCTTGTATCCCCTGGGCCCTCCTGAACAGCGCTCCAAATCCATTTCTGCCATCTACCCGCTTAGGTCTCGCCTTGAATGAGTCTGGGGGTCTCACCATTTCCACCCTGTCCACCTCTGGAGGGCTGGGCTTTGCGCCCTAAGGGTCTACACAGCCTCTGCTTGTGACTGACTGCTTGGTGAGGTTGTCTGCTTCGTCCCCCAGACTCTTCGAGACAAAGCACTGTGGCCAGGACTTATAGTCATGTTTGACACAGCTCACATAGAGACTCCAACAGGACAGTTGAGCCCCTCTCTGTTTTCCACCTTCCTTGATAAGGGAAGCAACCATAGGACCAAACCCACAGTTTCTGGGGAAGCTGGGCTGGAAAACAAGGATGCCGCCAGCCAGCCCTGGTAATCACCGTGGTGGCTGTCACCATGGCGACGCCTGGCTGGCAGGGCCCCAGGGCCATGGCAGGGCCTGGCTTGGCCACCCAGAGTGGCCGAGGACCCTGGCTTACCTCTGTGATGCGCGGGTTGGTGCACCTGCTGTTGGCGCCCGACAGCTCCAGCCACTGGCTCTCGTGCACCGGGCAGTGCTGCCGCAGCGTACACTGGCCCTGGCTCTGGCACCAGCCGCACTGGAAGTCCGGGTCCGCCTTGAGGCACAGCCCGCAGCTCTCCCGCATGGCTCCGCACTTATAGAGGTGAACTGTGGGCGAAGGGCAAGAGGTACTTCGGAGTGAGAGTGGGAGCAGGAGGGGCTGGGGCCGTGGACAGGAGTGCAGTCACGGCCTCGGAGGGTGAGCCACAAACAGCCTGGTTGCTTCAGCCATTGTGACCCAGAGAAGACCACAGGAGAACTTCGGGGCGCGGCCGCAAAACTGGACTGGGAAGTGGGGCTCCCTCCAGAATCAGCAGGGCTCTTTCCCCCAGTCCTGCTTGCTCAGACCCTCCCAGAGCTACTGCCCACGGGTGGGTCCAGACCTGGGAGGTCTCGGAGCAGGGGAGAGGCGAGGAGGGCAAGCTCAGAGCCGGGGGGAGGGATGGAATCGCAGGTGCCCTCGAACGCAGAGCCGCTCCTTCCGCCCGCGCTGCCTCCCCGCCGGGGCCCCTTCCCCACTCACCTCTGTTCTGAGCTGGGTTGTCAATGTTGAAGTGCCCGTTCCACACGACCGTCAGCTCCACCGGCAGGTTGTTGATCTCCATCCCTTCATAGGAATACTGCCGCCAGGTTGGGGGTAGGAGCGATAACAAGCTTGGGTCACAGAGATTTCTAGGGAGAGCCGGCTCTTCAGCCAGGGCCCCCAGGGGCGCTCCGGGGTAAGGACCTGCTGAACTGTGAACTGTGTGTGTGGCGAGCGCATGCGCACACGTGGGGGGAGGCGTGGCTCAGGGAGGTCGGGGGCGGGATCCTAAGGCAGGGGAGGGGCAGGCCTGGATGGGACACCCGTTGGGAAAGTAGATTCCCTGAGCAGATGAGAGCAAGCTACTCGTTCCCCATCCATGGATGCTGGCTCCCACCAGCTGGGCTTTCCCAGTGTCCTCCCTCATTGTCCAGGGGAGCCCTGCCATTAGGCCCCCACCAGGCCCTTGATTCATTTGGGGAACTTTAATTTCTAGGATAAGTTCACAGGAGGTGGGTGCTTAATCAAAGACCTGGAGAGGGCGGATCGACTCCCAGTCGGGGGGCCATGGGTGCAGGCACTAGAAAGGAAGGGGCTGCACTCAGGGGCTGAGCTGATGGAGGGGAGGAGAGAGGGGAGCTGGGTGGGGCTTACAGGTGAGGAGGGAAATCCCGTGGATGCCCTGGGCGCCAAACCTGGTAATCTGGGTTGAGACTCCAAAGGCACTCGCTGACTGGAAGAGGCCAGGCCCCAGCTCTGTGGCTGCCCATGGGGGAGCTGCCTCTACGCCTGCACAGGGTCCGAGTTGGGCCCTGCTTCCTTGTCCTGCTCACCTCAGAGTCAGTGCCCCACCTGGCTGGGTCTCTGCCTTGGGACTGAATGGGGGCGAGGGTGGGTGGAGGGAAGAGAGGGGGAGGGGGAGGTGCCAGCCCACCAATGTCTGCCCTCTGATAGCAGACACTTCTCAACCTCCAGAGAAGGAGGGTACGTGGCAGGAACTCTCCACATGCCCATGGCAGCATTTCCAATTCCTACCTGGTGATTTTCTCATTATTCCACCAGATTCTGCCCTCCACAGGGGGTGGATAGAAGAATGGGAAGGAGACAGGTTTTTCTGTCAAGGAGGGGCTGAGGGCTCACAAGTTGCTAGAGGGGTTCAGTCCAGGAGACCTGGTTTGAAGTGGTGTTTGCAGAGCCAAAGACTCTTAACTTAGTTGAACTTTGGAGGGGCTGGGCGTTGGGGGGTGTGAGGGATATTATGGAGGCAGCAGATGTCTCCTCCTCAGGGCTGGCTCGCTGCTAGTGCCTCACTAAGATGAAGGGCAGCTACAGCACCCCAGGATTGCACAGCCTGGGGGAGGTTCTCGGGGCCTGTCCCACTGCCTCTCCCCCTGGATCCTATTCATAGAGGTTTCTAGAAGGGGATGCTTGGAATCCCCAGGGAAATTGCCCTAATTCCTGAGTTACAGCATGTGCTTCAACGGGACTATGCCATGAGGCTGTCCTTACACACAACATCAGTGTGATCACATCCAGCCTTCTTCATCTACTCGAACACTACCAGATCTTTCCTTAACTCCCTAGAGACACGTGCCTAGGCCAAGGAGCCACGTTCAGGGTTTCCCCCACTGTGATGGTGGTTCGTACTGTACCATGCACCCTCTTATAGACTCTCTCTTGTGACCCATGACACCTGGGCCAGGACCAAGGTCTGGGCTCAAGCCATAGAATAAAGCAAGGCTCCCAGCCCTACAGAAAACAGCAGTGGAGCTTTTGATGAACGCTTAACTCAGCTGGTGATTCATAAACCTTTAGCCACGTAGAGCAGTAATCAGCTCCCCAGAGATTTTGTTCTTGCTTCTGGGTCAGACTAGGTCGCTCTAAGGCGTCCTGAGCTTTCTCGCAAAACCTCGTCCTCTCTGGACTGGTGGTCCTCAGAGGGGTGTGTGGGCCCCATCCATGAGAATCATTTAGGGGGCCTCCATGCAGATCCCAGGGCCTCCCCCTAGACCTGCTGGACTAGGAGATGGGGATGCATTTCAAACAAACCACTCTAGTGACTCTGGTGTTGCACGGAGCTAGAGAATCCCCATTCCCTGCAGAATGGGTGTGCACGAGGGGTGTGTAGGAGTAAGAGACGGGTGAGGGAGAGAAGGGAGGGAAGGGGAGAGGGAGAGAACACCTTTCCAGATTTCCCTCCCATCCCCTCCTCTAGCCAAGTTCCACTTTCTCTCCTTCCCATCATCTCCCTCCTTCAAAGCCCCAGGGCAGGTGCAGGAAAGGCTGGCTGCAGGCTCTTCTGGCCTCTACTCTAGGAGGGATGCTGGAGTGGGGTGTGGGTAGGGGGTAAGTCAGGACCCAAGCCTGGCTCCTGCTTCTCAGGCTGGGATGTGGTCAGGTCTGTGGAAGCAGCAGGTGGTGACCAGCGGCCCATCAGCCGAAGACCAATACATCCTACACGCCTCTCTCAGGAAGGCCCTGAAATCCCCCAGGGAGCAAGGCAAAAAATTCTGCATACGTGTGCATGCGTGTGTCTGGGTACAGAAATGAGCTCACACGCAGCTGGCCTGAGAAGAGCTAAGAGCACAAATCTGTATGATCTGTGTGTTCAGACGTGCGTGCACACGCATGCGCACACAGGCAAGGCCGCAAAGGGATTCTGCAGGGACCCCCTGTGGGCACGTAAGTCTCAGTTTTCCCATATGTCAGGTGGGATTAGAAACAGTGCATACGTAACGGGACTCTTCGGAGGGTGGGAGGTAACCGTCATTGCTCCGAGCACAGCCCCTGTCACATAGCCCGAGTGCTCCAATATTACCGTGTTTTATGTCTATGCGTATACATTTGGGGATGCTGTCCAAAAATATGTTTGTGTTTCCTGTGTTTATGTTTATGTGAAGTAATAATAGCAGACACTTATGGAGTGTTTACACACCAGACCCTCGTACATATGGAGACGTGTGCATACGAGAATGCTTATGTGTTCTGGAGTGCATGTGTGTGTTTACATGCCTTCACTTTTTGAGGAAAATGGAGAACCAAAGACATCAAGGCTCAGAATATGCCGGGCATGGCTTTATCATTTTATCGCCCATTCCAGGGATCCTGACTATGAAATATTATAGAAGTCATTAACCCTGGGTTCTCCCCACCACCCCCACCGTCTCTAGGGAGGTCACTCTCATTCCTGGAGGCTCTCTCCCCAGGACCTGCGTTCAGCAGGGGGAGGGGGCTGACAGCTGGGGAGCCTGGACCACTGGCTCCCATCCCCCAGGACTCCCACCTCTGCCGCACTTAGCATTGACAGAGCTCTCTGTAATCAGCGGGCAGTTAATCTGCACAAAACCCAGAGCCGAGGGGAGAGTGTTTCAGGCTCTCCAGGGCCAGGAGGTTAAGTGTCTCAATCAAGGTCTGGCACGCCACAGCCCAGCTCGGGGGTAACGTTGCTCATTACCTTGGGAAAGTGTGAACCTCTACCTTGGAAAGCAAAGACAAGACCTATATAATTCGGATGTCCTTTCCTCGAACTGTTCCCTGTTCTAAGCTCTGAGATATCGTGTTGAAAAATGCTACCATTCGGGAGGACAGATCTGAACAATGGAAAAAAGAAACGTGTGTATGCTTCGTGCCCCTCTCCAGGACCCTGGAGGGCTCAGCAGACCCACTGGCAGCCGTGTTCCAGGAAAGCAGGGCGGTGGGGGTGGGGGCAAGTAACCTCCCCCCTGGTCTCTTCATCCTTGTTTTGCAGGAGGTAAATTGGGACACCAGGAGAAGATGGGAGGCTGGTGGGAGCCAGGCCTAGAGCTGGCTGCCCCCTGCGGCCGACGTGCTCTCCTGATTGCCAGTGACTGGGGGGGCGGGTCCCGGGCACTATTATTAGTAGCACTTGTCATTTCCCTGGAGCCTTGGTCTAAAGAAGGCCAAGAAGCCCCACAGTTGCTCCTCCCCCTGACCGCTGCCTGTGAGCCGCCCTGTTTTCCTCCCATGGCCCCTCCCCCAGGGCTAGGGCGATGGCCCTGAGCCTGTCCCCAAAATGTGGTCTGGAGGTGACCTGCCTGTCCACCCAGCCCGGGGTCACACCCACGAGGAGTTTTCCGGGGCCTCTTTTCCTTCTCTGCTCTCCTCTGAGACCTCTTTGTCACCCACCTTCCTCTACCATCACGAACCCAGGGTTTCTGTTGGATTCCACCCCCCCTCCCACTGACCAATTCCAGAAAGCTCAGAACGGAAGAAATGAAACCACAGGACTCCTCCCACCGTCCTCTCTGAGGCGCATCAGGCCTTGTTCCCAGGCACGGCACTCAGGCTGGGTATAAAGAGCTCAGTTGCTATTTCTTGCCCAACCTTTGATGGGGGTGGGGGTGTGTTATGAAGTTGGATTCAAGTTCTGAATTGGCTGCTGCCTTGCTGTGTGACCTAGGGCTGGTCACATTGCCTTCTCTGGGCGGCAGAGATCCCCTCTGTCACAGAATCAAGTGTAGGCACCCTCTCAGGTCTCTTCCTGCTCTGATACTATGTTGTTCTCTATAACTACGGGAAAGGAGGCTTGGCCCTGCCTGTGACATTGAAGTGTTTTAAGGAAGTCCCTGGGCGGCTAGTGGCATCCTGGCCCAGACCAGCATTTCCACTGGGATCCCTGCAAAGAGAGGCTTCTGGGAGAAGTCAGAGCTGAGCCCCTCTGGACCGCATGATTCCAGGGGGTCCTGGTAGTTAGAGGTGACCTTTCCTGGAATCTACCCTTTGTGGGGTACACCCCCTGTTGCCTCCATTTCTAAGACCTTAAAATGGTACAGAAAAAACTTGCCCATCACCTTCCTTGCAAGGGTATCGAAATTAAAAAGGCCAAGCTTCTTTGGGAGCAGTGACCTCAGGTCCTGTGAGCCAGCCCCTGGTGGGTGGGGGGCCTCAGATGCTGACACAGCTACCCCACAGGGTACCCTGGACAAGGGAACCCATCCACCTGTCAGGGCTCCATTTTGGGTCTTTGTCTGCAGGAGGCTCCGACGCCACCCCCACAGTCAGGACAATGTGAACCCGAGTGGGCTCATTCATGGAGGCAGGCCTCACTCGGAGTGCTGTGGACAGTGGGTCCCAAGGCACTGAGTTCTGACAAGAAGTTTATAGGATTAACTTAGGCGACAATATGGGGAGCCCTCATCTATTCAGCTGAGCCCAGTGAAGCCCGGGGCCCGCGAGGCCCAGTCTTGTATTGTCTGGAGAAACAAGGGCTCAATCATCAGAGGCCACAACTCTGTCCTCCCTCCTGACACCTCCGGGACCAGATTCCCTGGGGCAGTGTCTCTGACAAAACAGACTTTCCTCTGTGGAAAGTCTGCCCTCCACTGACTCACATGTGGGGCTCCGGCTTTTTCTTCCCACACGAACTCACTTATTTGGGAAAGAAGCACTTGAGCCAAACCCTTGGGGCTGGTCTGGTTGGCCCCAGGATTTATGAGGAAACAGGAGGTGTTTAATATCCCATTTGCTTGCAGGTTTAATCTGGAATGCTGCAGAAATCTGCCAAACAGCCTGGCTGCCAGGACAGGGGGAAGACGTGCACGTGGGAGCTGTGGGGACACCTCTGGGGTTCCTGAGGCTGGGCCATCAATTGTTAGTTCGGTCCCCGCAATGCTGAGTGACCTTGGGCAAGCATGTGTGCCTCTCTGAGCAACCTTTACTCCAAGACTTTTTCCTGCAAGGAGAGTGTGGTGCGCCCATGAACTGCTTTGTCTAGGACTCTCCTGGGCATATATCACATCCCCAAATACAGTCACCATATACGAGTCCCCAGAAGCAACGGGAAGGGTGAATGGGAGGCAGAGGGACATAGGAGGAGACCCTGAATCCAGCCCGGTCCCTCAGCTAGCTGGGAGACCGTAGTGGGGCATGCTGCATAGTACCCAGGAGTCAGGCGACAGCCGGGGGCCACTGGCCCATCGTTGGTGGGGCAAGGACCTGTTGTGGATTCTCTAAACACTGGGCAGGTCTGTGCTGATCTGAGCACACCCTTCTGGCTAGTTCCCTCCTGTTCCTCTGCTCCCTTTGCAGGCGTCCAGTCTGTCTCCGAAGCCTCTGTGCCGGGAGACAGCCTCTGTGCAGGTCTAAAGGCATCAGTGGGCCTTTGCAGCATCAAAGGAGGCACTCTGGTCAGCCCTGGTGGGAGGGCAGGGGCCCAGGGACTCCAGAGCGTGTCTCAGGAAGGAGGATGGACACGAGCCAAGGATGCTCTGTAAATACCTCTGCCCACAAACAGTGCTCAGCAGCCCCAGGGCTTGTCCCCAAGCCACTGCTGACATTTGGTGACCTCAGAGCCCAGCACTCTGTTGCGGCGAGCGTCTGAGGCTGCACTGGGCAAGCAGCGTTGGAGGGAGCCGTTCCGCAGGGGGCTGGACTGTTCTGTGGGTGTTTGGGGAAACCCTGCCAAGCTGAGCAGACCTGGCTCTAGAGAGGAACAAGAAAGGGGTGGAGGTGGGCGGTGGTGGGGGGGGGCACTCGCAGAGGTGGTGGCTCAGGAAGCCCAGGAGGGGGCAGGCCAAGGGCACTCACGGAGGTGTTCTGGCACTGCACGCTGGAGCTGTTGAAGCGCAGGGCGGGCACCCTCTGCTCCGTGCCCTGGATGTTGAGAATGCATTCGTACCCGCGCTGCCCGGACTGCGGCTGCGGGAGGTTCTTGGCCTTCAGAGTGATGGGCTTGATCACCTCCACCGGCACCAGGAGCTTGTCCACTCGCAGCAGCTGGGGGCAGTCCTGGAGAGAGAGCACAGCTCGGGCTGGGGAGCTTCTCCACACACAGCCCAGATGTCTGCCCTGCTCCGCCTTCCCTCAGAAACACCCACAGAAGGTTCTAGACACTGCTGCCATTCCCTGGCCTCTATGTGAGAGGGAACGGGTCCGAGAAATCCCAGATCCCACTGTCACCGTCTGGGGGGCCACTTCTCACGGAGGTTGTCCCCTGCCCTCTTTGGGTTCCATTTTAATGCCCTCCAGACTCTGACACTCTTTGTTGTCTCCTCCCAGCCCCCCTGCCACGCTAGCAGAGACAGACTCTGCTGCTGGGTGTCCCATGCCCCACTTTGGGCTGATGACCCCTGTGCTTCAGTCCTAGGCTGCCAAGAGTTGGGACCGAGACATGCACCAGAGCAGCTCTGTGGTGAGCCCTGGGCCCCAGCTCTGGAAGGTGGGTCTCGACCACAGCAGGAGGGCCCGGGATGGTCTTCCATGCATGGCTGAGTTTGGCGGTTGGGAATGTTTGGGAATGAGCTCCAGAGACCCTTTAAAATCCAGAAGCTTCTGACTGCACTCCGCAGCACCTGACCCTGAGGAAATGCCCCTCAGAGCAGACGCACATGGGGCACCTCTTGGATGCTAGCGAATGAGCACACATCCTTCAGTCTGGAGTGGGGTCCAGAGAGCCTTGGGGGATGGAGAAAATGACTGGGCCCTTTTCCCCTGAGGTCGTCAGCTATGTCCAGGGAGGGCTGGGGGGAAAGACGAGGTCAAACACAGAGTGTGGGTGCTCTGCCCTCTATCTGGAGGTGGGGGCTGACACGTAGCTGGATTCTGAGGACCTGGGTGGAGAAGAGTCAGTAAAGCCAGGCCTGATGGGCACGGGCAGCAGTGAGGCCTTCTGCAGACACAAGCAGGGCCTGGACCCCCCCACCCTCCCCACCATGTCAGGTAAGTCCCAGCATCCCGCAGATGACTCCCGTTACGGCACTGTTCGGGTAATGCTGAACCAGATGGCTTCTGGGCAGGCCGGCCATCAGAAGCAGGGTACACACAGCCTTCTAAGGATGCAGCTCTGGGCAGGGGCTGCTGGCCTGTAACCCCAGCCCTCCTCCCCAGCAGAGCAAGGCGGAAGGGAGCTGTGGGCGAACGCTGGACTGAGGAGGGTCTCAGGCACTCAGGCATTGGGCAGCTGTCCCTCCTGGGTCTGCAGGCAAACAGGAGCCCCTTCTGTCGTTGAAAGTGGGGAGGGAGACGACCCGCATTCTAGTGCGCGCCTCGCTGCTGACTATTTGTGGAACCCTGAGCCCTTCACACCCCTACTCGGAGACTCAACTTCCTTATCCATCAATCAGGTGGGATCCAAGGACCTATTCAGCTCTTCGCGGTCCTGGTTCCGAGATTTGGGGTGGTCTCACCTCTGCCCTTCCTGATTACCCTGGAGTCTTACTACAGGGGAGCAGATATCCCAGGCCCATTCAATGAACCCTTTCCCTCCTTCCGGGTGCCCGTACATTTATTCTGCAAAGCAGCTAGTTGAGGCCTGGCAGATCCAGCTGTCTCTTACTTCTGGATATGTCCCCCAAGGAACTGAAAGCAGAGACTAGAACAGATCCTTGTTCACCCCTGTTCATAGCAACATTACTCGCCACAGCCAAAAGGTGGGAGCCACTCAAGCGTCCATCAGCGGATGAATGGATAAGCAACACATGATATATACTGACAATGGAATATGATTCTGTCTTAAAAGGAAGGAAATCTTCACACACATTACAGTGTGTCTGAATCTTGAAAACATTATACTGTTTTCAAGAAATAATAGGTCATAATAGGACAACAGATCACAAGATTCCACTCATATGAAGCACCTAGAATAATCAAATTTATAGAGATAGAATGGTGGTTTCTGGGGAGTCCGTGTTTAACAGGGACAGGGTTTTGGTTGGGGACGATGACAACATTCTGGAGAGAGATAGTGGCGATGGTTGCCCAACAGTGTGAATGTACTTAATGCCACCGAACGGTGCTTAAAACTGGTGAAGATGGTAGGTTTCATGTGCGTGTTCTTCCACAATTAAAACTCAATGAAAACACAGAGGAGCAGCAGGAGAGGAGAAGGAGAGGAGCGATGAACTGGGCATGTGGCCTCGGGGTCCCACATGGAGAGAGTCTTAACAGCTCCATCCCGTACCCCCACCTCGGCGGCCACCTCAGCAACTTCCCACCCCCCCCTCACCCCCCAGCACCGGCTCCGGCAAGATGAAAATGCAGGACCCAGAGAAGACAAGAACGATTTAGTGAATAAGACGACGGGCAGGACGAGTGATGTTGGAGAATCAAGAGAGAAGTTCTACGAAAAGCAGAGAGTTTTGAGCCAGAGGGTGCTGACTGCACTTTCTCCTTTTCCTGAGGCCCTGGGGCAGCTCTCCTCTCCCGCAAGCATTCCCAAGCCTGCCCTCCCCTCCTGCTCCATTCACATCGGCACCGTCCGGGAGCTGGGTCTGCGGTTGTGTTTGGAGGAAGAGAAGTCGTGCCTGGCTGGCTCCCACCTCCTACAGCAAAATGTTATTCCCGTCCATGAACGATGCTCAGGAGGTATCTCGAATCTGGTCCTCTGGACCAGCCTAACGGATCCACCCGACTTTGCAAAGGAGAAACTGAGGCAGGGAACGGAAACATCATGGCTCAGTGTCAGCAGATGTGTTGGCAGCTGAAGAAGGTAACTGCCAACCCACTCTCTCTCCTCCCCTTAATGAAAGAGGCAAGTTCCTACTGGTAGAGTGGGACCCCCTCAGGAGGAAGTGGTGGGTCTGGAAGGATCTCCTGGAGGTCCTCCTACTCCTGTGGGGCTGGGACCTTGCCTGGGGCTGGGCTGCTCCTAGTCCAGGACATGGGCACACCTGTAAGCCTCTCTTCCCCCATAAGATTCTCACTGAGGCTTGGCGCGTTCTTTAATGAGTCCTGATTGCCAGTGGCCCCATAAAGGCCTAGTTTGCATATAAAAAGGTTGGCAGGTCTGAGAGTAAGTTCATTAATAATAATTGGAGAGGCCCACGGCTGGGCCGGGCCCATTTTCCTCTAGTGGCACTGATGGTTGACCCCAGTGTCCCTCCTAATTGAAATGTAAAATGGCAATTTTTCTCTAGGCAGCAAGGCATGAAGGGACCGTCACTACCACACTGTCCCCAACTTGCACCCCGCTTCTCAGATCCTGACCTGCCTTGTCCCGAGATTCCAGGTGTGAAACCATCTCTAGGGCCGAGGCTCATGGGAAGTGGCAGAGAAACCACCGTTCTCTCTGAGTTGGGTCCCAAGACCTTACTTCCAAGCACCTCCACCAAGGCCTGGGGCTCAGACAATCACCTTTGAGAGTCCTTCGCTAAACTAGCTGGGAAGTCTCAAAACGGAACGCAAGCCTGTCTTCCTCCTGCTCATTTCAGAGCCTTAAAGCGCTCTAATCATTGCTTGGCTTCATTCTAAGTGGGGATTAAAAACGCCTCCTCCAAAGAGCTTTTGGTGTGTGGTGGGGGGGGGGTGCAGGGGTAGTTCCCATGAACTACCACCTATAAAGCATCTGATACAGAGGGAACAAGCATTCAACAAATGTTGGCTTCTCCTCGTCTCCCGCTGCCCAGTTCAGGCCGTACCTGTTCCCCCATCTACTCCCTGTTCCTACGTCACTGCCCAAGGAGCCATCTCCCCCGCTCCCGCCTCTGTGTGCTTTTCCACCAATACCCCATCAGCTCCCACAGTCCAGCTTTTCCCCTTTCTAGGCTTCAGAGCCTGATGACTTCAACAGCTCCAAATGTCTCAGACAGAAGGGAACAGGGACAGAGGCCCCGTGTCTGTCCACTGCTCTTCTAACAACAGTCCCCTCTTCTGGAAGGTGACAGCCTACAGCAGCATGTGCTCTGTGCTCTGAGACGGGACCTCTGCCGGCCAACCATGTGGCTTCGGGCAAGTCCCCCAGACCTTCTGGGTCTCCTTGGCCACAGAATGAAGAGGCTGGTTTGGATTCAGTGAGTTCTATGGTCCTAGTTCTATTATTAACCCAATAGATGGCCTGGGACACACCGTTATACAGCCTTTCTGTAAAGGCTTTCTAAAGCTCAGTTTTCCCATCTCTAGAGCTGATCTAGCTCTGGGTGTGACATTCAAACACGGATCAGCTGCACGAACACTGGAGGGGGCTGGTTGGTGAAGGGACCTTCTGGAAGGGGCCATTTATCTCCCGGAAGGGAAGTATTTTAATATTTTAGTAACTGGCCCATGGTTACCTGGTACAGTCTTAGGCAGTGAGTGGTGCTCTCATGATTCTAGCACAAGGGGTTCGTGGATTCCATCCACTGAGCAATCTACCCCCTCCATTACCTTCCACGTGCTTTCCTGTTTGCTATCTTGTTTCACAGCCCAATACATCTAACTGCCCCCACGTTCATGACAAAGGAACAAAGGACACCAATTACCTCATTCAGTTCCCACAATGATGAACAAAATATTTTCACCTGATCATTTTCCTGACTTTTGTCCCCAGATGATACTCGAGGCCCCCATACAGAATTCCTCAAAGACACAACACTCTTCTCTTTTTCAAGGAAGAGAGGTCTCTGAGCTATCACGTGACAGGGCCAGCTCTCGGAGGTGGAAAGCACCTGCATTTAACAAGATTACGTGGACACAAATGCACACATTCCGAGCCAGATTCCCTTGGAGCCTGTTCTGCCTGTGGTGACAGTCTACAGTCGTAAGAAGTGCGGGTTGAGAGTGGCAGCAGTTTGCGGTGCAAGGAAATCTTGAACGTCCTGGCTTTCAGGCGCTGGCTGCAGGGGGCCCCGGGTCAACTGCCCAGCCCCATGCATGTTTTTGGTTTTCCCTGAAATGCACACCGAAATAAAGAGAGCACTGCTAATTCCAGGGAGCGGGAACATCATGCCAAAGTATGAAAGCAAAAAGAGGCCTTTCCATCCGCCGTGTCCAGCATGCCAGTGGTGGCTTTATACAGAGGTTTTAATGCGTATTTAAATAATTGAACAAGGACACAAAGTGTGCTGCTGAGCTGAGAGAGAAAACACTGCCCTTAGGGCTGGTGCTGCCTGGGGAAGGGGGCGGGAGGTCTGTGGATTTACAGCCCCTGGTGTGTGTACGCGATGAGGGCCCTAACTCTCTGGTTGTTACAGCAAGACTGGGGAACCGTGAAGCTCTGGGGGAGCGCGGGGCAGGGGCGGCACCTAGGGGCAGCGAAGGAATAAATGATTTGCGGGGCACAGCTCTAGCCACGAATGTCACCTCGGCCCCCATCAATTCCAAAGAAGCCAGCCCTAGCCCTAACCACCCCCCCCAAATTTACACTCACCTTCTCAGACCTGTGGCGCCCAATACGAAAACCTAACGCGCCACATATTTCCTTGCTGTTGCCCAAGGTTATAATGCCATTCGTGTGATCTACGATGGGCTGGTTTATGGAGAGAGCAACGTAATAATACAGAAAGGAAATACCCATAACCTCAAGGGGGGGTGGGGCAGACGAGATGGATGGAAAGTGCAATTGTCTGGAGACATGGCAGTCCGGAAATGGAGACCTGGAGTGGGGGGCGGCGTGCGCGTTGGAAGCAAGTTCTTTGGCTACGTTTGGCTTTGTTTTCTCAAAGGAGGGTGAATGGCGATGGTGGTTTTGTTCCCTTGGGTCAGGCCCCAGAAAGGGCTCTTCTTGCCAGAATCACTGACAAGGTAGTTGACCCGATTTCCCTCCAGAGTGCAGTGGGGGGTAAATGCCTTTGGGTTGCCCTGTCTCAGTCCAGGGGCTCGGACCCTGCCCACCCTGCCCACCCTGCAGGCTCTTCGTTCTTGGAGAAGACTGACCATGGGGGCTGGCAGACATTACGATACCCATGTTGTCTACATGCATGCCTGGGGTGTGGGGGTGGGAGGGAATATGGGAAGAACCTTTCCAGCACTGTTTTGGAAATCAGGTAGAATTCATTTTGCCTCTTCTGATCTTAACGCCTGCTCCCTGGAGTAGATGCTGTTTGAACTTCTAGCAGAGCGGGCCCGCAGGAGCTCTCTCTCCGAGCCCGTGCACCGTGGGCCTTCCTAGCAAAGCCCATCTGGTCTGATGCCCAGGGAACAGCTTCAGCAGCTGACTTTGCTTTTCAGTTTAGATGAGAGATAACAGTAAAATCGTCTATGGAGGATAAATTCTTGTCAGTGGATTTTCTTTTCCATGGAAGTTCACCTTTCTTCCTCGTGGATCACCGTTATTATGCGTGCGGGCCTGAAGGGGGCTCCTGCCCCGGAGCCTGGGGATTCCAAAGCCATTCAGAGACCAGAGGCCCTTCCCACCTGGTAGAGGTGGGGATGTGGCCCTGTTAACAGCTGTCCCCAGGAAAGGCTATTCCATTGGAAAGAAGGAGTCTCTCCTGACTCTGGGGGAACTGGGCCGAGAGCAGAAGACTCACCCCTCATCAGCCTTCCTCACCTTTCTCTCTCGTTTCTCTTTGGTACCCAGGATCTGGCAGCTGATCTAAAGACCCAGCCTTGTGATTGCGATGCCATCATTAGTGGAAACAAAATCATTCCTTGTAACTGGAATATAGTTACTACAGACAACGCATGTTTATTGGGCATTCTATTTCTAAGAATGGTAATTATGCTAGAATACTTGTCATTAATATAATTACAACAATGATCGACCAGTGCTCTGTTCCAGACCAATAACTTCACCTGAATGCACTCTTTGTTCAAGGGGGGAAAAGAGGTAATTCAACATCACTGGTGACAGTCAACAAAGCCAGTGTTGAAATGGGAAGATGCAGGGATGAAAGCCTTCCTGGGGATACAAGATGGTGCTGGGGCGATGCAGAGCTACCTGGCAGTCCCACTCTTGACTGACAAAAGGACACTCTCTGCGTCCCCACACTCAGATGTTGAAAGGCAATGAAAGCCTGGGGACTTCCAGAAGAATCTCTGGGCCTGACTCCCCCCTTTTCCCTATGGGTCAGGGCCCGGATGTCCAGGGGAGCCTCCGGCCCTGAGGCCAAGCAGCAGTCGCCCTGGTAGATGGGACAGTGAGGCCACAGCCTGGACCTGAGCACCCTCCAAGACCACTTCTTGGGCATGGACAGCTCCTTGGTGCTTTCCAGCTTCCTTCCACTTACAATTGGAGAACTTTAGAGATCATGGAGACCAAAGGTTCCATTTCACCCAACTCTAAATGCAGACTACAGATGTCTTATGCACCTTGGAAGCTCTCGCAATGCCCTGCGTATGGGAAAAGCTCAGGAACTGGGTAATGCAGGATGAAATGTGACCCATAGGGGAAGCTTTGACTACCAAACTCTTCCCCCGGCAGGAGGAGGGAACCCTTGTGTCCGGGGGCTTCTATAAAATCACCTTTCAAATGTCTGCTTTTCTTTGTTTATGCCTCATTCCTGCTACTCTCTCTTCCCAGAAACAAAAATATAGAGAACAAAATAACGACATAAAAAAAAAAGTCACCTTAATTCCATTAGCAGCCAGGGACTTTCTTTTCAAGCTCTGAGCACAATGGCCTCCTTCCATGACCCCAAATGGCTGGACCAGTCAAGAGCCCACAAATATTTATTACTTCTTTCCTCTTTGGTGCATTCCCCAGGAAGATGCCACAACCATGACCATCATGAAGTGGTCAGCTCTGGATTCTTCTCTGTATTATACTCAAAATGGTCCCAGTATTGAGCTGGGAAGAAAGCAGCCTCCAAAGTTGGACCAGAAACACAGCCTCAGAGCCTCTCTTTCTTAGACTAAATAAACATCCAGGAAAAAGAAGAGCAAAAGTGACTTCCATTCAGTGATGATGAGGGAGGCATGGCATTCCAAGTTCCCTGGGAGCCTCTCGCTCTAATGGCCTGCCCGGCTCACCATAACACAGCTCGGGTGAAATGGGCAGTGTCTAAGAGTGGCCGTGGTGTGTCAGCTCATCATCACCTTCCATGGGCCACGTTCCTCCAGGCCTCCTTCCTGGGAGCCCAGACATCAGACCCTTGGAGGCACTGTGCCTCGCCAGCAACCTTTGTAGGTGGGGCGCTGTGTCTGGCTGGCAACATGGGCACTCCAAGACATTGTCTTCCTACAGGGATCCCTGAAGTGCCCTGGGAAACATGGTGGGCTTTTGTTTTATTCTCTCCTAGCTCTTTTTTCCTCCTTCTGAGCGGCAGATGCAAGCTTCTTTTATGTATTTAAAAGAAAGAAACTTGGGACAAGAGGAGCAAACAAGAAAGAAAAAGCAGAAATTTGAAAACCTCCTTCAAGGTAATTAAATGATTAGGGGGCCTTTGAAATCCATCAGATGGCTCAATTGTTTCTGCTTTCATCTAGTCCATCCTTGGCCCTCTCCACACATGAAACCTGTGCCAGACATACCAGTCTGGAAAGGCGGAGAGAGGCTGAAAACCTCTTTGTTTCTGCCTCCAGCAAGAAACTTGCAAGTTCCCGAGTGAGGTAAGATGTTTCTTCCTGGGTCCTCGGCCCCTGCTCCCGGGGTGGGGGGGGGGGGGTGAAACAGACCTTCCTTTCCTGACCACATGCCTCAAGATAAAGGCTCAGGGTTAAGGGGACTGGACAGCATTTTTTCAGGGTCTTCATGCTAGTGGTGTGCCTTTTGCTGTCAAACCCACGTCTGTCCTACTAGCTTGAGATCCATTTCATCTTAAAGAGGAACAGGATCAGCACACTATTAGCTTCACACTCCTTTTTAAAGCCAACATGTAATCTCTTTCCTCCTTCTCCCCATAAAGGGACCATCTAAGTCTGGATCTCTTTTGTCATTTGTGATCAAGATCAGCCATTTCTAGCCATAGACAGACCTTATCCTAGAGGGAGAGGGCTTTACGTCTGGAGACTTCCACAGCCTCTTCTTCCTTCTCTTTGTTTCTCTCTTGTTTCTTTCTGCTTTCCTCCTCACGTGCTGCCCTCAGTAGGAGCATCTTCTCCCTGGGAGCACCTCACCACTCCTTGCCTTTACCTTGAAAATCAATTGCCCTGTCCACTCTCTCCCTGTAGACCTACTGCTCAGCCATCAGAGCCCAGGAAGGTGGGATATAGAGGTTGGGTTTTCTCATTGCCGGGCACAGCTCAGTCACTGTCCCTGTGGGCTGGCAGAGCCCCACGCAGCAGGTGTTGGTAGTGGGAAGTACAACTCCCTTCCCTTTCAGCCTCAGACACAAGACAGCTTCCCTCTTGCCATTAAAGGTTTGGCTAAAGTGAGGGTTCCCACGGGAGTAGAAGTCAGGGAGAAGGGGACAAGGGCACTGTGATGGGCCTCTCTGTTCTCACCATTCCCCTCCTGTCCCCCAAACAGCTTTCATGCTTCCTGCACCAGGACCACACTCAGCTCTCATCGCTATGGGGTTTGCTACACAGTCATGGCACCTGAGTGGGTATGGGAAGGGACTGGAAGGTACACTCAAGGCTGGGGAAGGGAGTGAAGATACTGGAAACTGTCTTGGTCCAGAGTTGATGGAGACAGTGTGGGCCAGGCTGGCAGCTCTGCCCCCGCAGTCAGTGGGGTCTAACCAACACTGTGTGTGTGTATCTTTCTATTTTAAACAACCACTTTCTAAAGCAACCACTCTGTTCAGTCCTACTGGCCTGATGGATGGAGTCATACAAGCACCATAATGGCTGAACAGCAGCAGACTTTTCCAAAGTATTTTTAAACCCATTATCTTTGAGGTCCTGGCCCAGAAATTCACATCCTAAGAAAGGCAGCAACAGAGGCATAGAGTATTTCTATTATGATGATGAATAGTGTTTAAGGATAAGAATAGGTGCGCTGGGGGGCAGGAGGGCTCAGTCTGTTAAGCATCCGACTCTTGGTTTCAGCTCAGGTCATGACCTCAGGGTCATGAGATCCAGCCCCTTGTTGGGCTCTGCACTCAGCGGGGAGTCTGCTTGGGATTCTCTCTCTCCCTCCCCCTCTCTCTCCTCCCATGCACCCACTCCTTCTTTCTCTCTCTCTCTCTCAAAACAAAACAAAACAACAACAACAACCAAAGAAAGGATAAGAATTAAGATTAGGCGAGAATAACAACACAGCTTCTTAGCCATGAAGCCAACTCGAGTGATTCCCAAATGGGACCGTGCTATAGAACCACCAACTACCAAGCCCAGCCTCAGAGTTTCTCATCCAGTTGGTCTGGGGTGGGGTGGTTAACTTTGAGTTTCCAGCAAGTTCACAGGCGATGCTGATGCCACTGATCTGGGAACCACATGCGGAGGACCACCACTCTGGTTGATAAGTTGACTTTTCTTTCTTTCTTTCTTTCTTTCTTTCTTTCTTTCTTTCTTTCTTTCCTTCCTTCCTTCCTTCCTTCCTTCCTTCCTTCCTTCCTTCTTTCTTTCTTTCTTATTTCACTCGCCCTGTTACTCCACTTGTCCAGTTTGATCTCAGATATGCTCTGAGAGACAGCCAAGGAGTCTATACATAGTCTTGCTGTGTACTTGTAATTATTTCTATCACACACACACATACCGGCCCATCTCTCTGGAATTGTTCCAGAACTCACCTGGCATGTGGAGGGTCTTCATGGCTAGAGTGACCTAGAATGTACCTTTGCCTATAGCTGACCCTCCAGGACTGACCCAGAGCCCACTGGCCCCAGCGCAGGGCTTTGCGCCTTTACTGCTTTCATGTGGTGGTCCCTTAGGAGTCAGGGTTGGGGCGGAAGCAAGTCCTGTAGGATTTACCTTTGTTTTCTCTTCTTAAGGGCAGGCCTGCCTCTTGTGCCCCATGCTCACGGCAAGAAGCACTCACCATGCTAGGTGCCTGGACCTACCTCAGGCAGCTTCACTCGGCCTTCCTGGAAGGAGCAAGTCTTGGGGTCATGGGTACAGACATGCCGGTATTTGCACCAGTGGCAGCGGTATGGGCTCTCAACGCAGGACAGGCACCTGTGCACAGAGGAGGAACAGGCACAAATTACAGAGCCTTTGAACCCAAAGCAAAGGGACTAAGACACCTGGGTCTAGCTAAATATTTCTTAAACCACCTTCCAACACTCAGGAAGAGCAGATCTGATACCAATCTGTCCCTTTCCGCTTCAAGTTCTCAGGATGCCCAGATTCTGTGGCCTTCTCCCCCTCACTCAGGTAGGTGAAAACGTTGATCCCCAATGGCCTAATCCACCACACTCCATCTCCACAGGATGGTGCCTTCTTTTGTTGAACTAGGGGACAACAAGGTCTAGAGTAGAGGGGCCCACACATTTAGTGCTGAGAAAGAAATCGAGGTTGAATTCCAATTGACTCATGGATCTCACTGTCAAGGACCCACATGGACCCGCCCCAGAGGAAGGTTCCAGGCTGCTCTCCCAGTGCAGTGGGTCCCTGCACAGCCTGCAATCCTGCTTCTACACTCCACCCTCAAGAAACAAAGGTAACATTATAAGAGCTTCTTCCTGCTTAAAACCAGCATGGTTCCCGTCTTCCAGAGGGTAAAACCCACATGCCTTGCCCTGCAGGCTGAGCCCCTTCATGATGTCCAGGCCCACTGTCTCCACATGTGTTTGCTGCTTCAGCCGGGAACAGGCTGTGCTCTCCCCACGCTGTCTTTCTCCCTGGGGTACCACTTCCCCTTCCCTCACCTGCCCATTTCTTCTTCCTTCTTTGACCAATGGAGAGTTGGTTACCCTGGGCCGTTATCCCGTTAGCCACTCTTTTATGTCCCTGGGACCGTCCTGGTCTTGCTGTATCATATTTTACTTACTCACTGCCCAGTTCATCCACTAGTCCACATGGCCATGACTTCTGGAAGCGCAGCTTGGGTCTCTGAGTGTTACTCACTGTTGACCCTTCTTGTCTAATGACATTTCTTATATCTGGTAGATGCTTAAAATTTTTTTCTGGACTGCCTGGAAACCTCACACATGATTTTATCTGTCCACTCTGCTTTCCTAGAGGGGCAGAAGGGGAGCAAGGGAAGAGGCCACCAAGTGGTAAAGCCACGGGCAGCTCTGTGGCAAGAAGCAGGAAGAGAATTCGGGCGTCAAAGCAACTTGTTTTTGGCCAGAAGGCCTGACTACCCCTTCCTTGGAGCCCCAGAGATAGCCAAGCGCTGGACTCACACCTGCCGTAACCAGATGGGCAGACTAACATTCCACCAGCCTAGAGCCCAGAAGTGTCTTTGGTTATGTTAACCAGCTTGTTCTATAGGGAGAGGAAAACAGAATAGCGTTTAAAACAAGCAGGGCTTTATGAAATCAGGTCCTGTGGTTTCCCAGTGATGTTCTGTGGAACCCTGGGGGTTCCATGAGTTTTGCTGAAGACAAGGAGATAGATGCGTGGGGTTCCAGGACAGCGCGGTCCCAGGCCTTCCCAACCCTCAACCAGAGTAGCTCCTCCTCCCATCTGTTTTGTATATCAGGCTTCCACACCTAGTTTTGGTTGGAGAAAGGTTTCTCTGGCTTGTACCTTCTCAGTCTGGTCCAACTCCATCATTTTAGAGAGGAGATAATCATATAATAACAGCAAAAATGTGAGCCGTGCCCAGACAGTGGCTCTAAATGCTGTGCTTGTGGTGGCTCTTCTAGCCCTCACAGCTGTCTTATGCACCAAGCGGGGCTGATGAGCACAGGCAGCGACCAGGGGCCGTGACCAGCCAATTGGGGCTATGCCCAGAAGGGCCCCGGCCATGTCAGCGGTGAAATATTTGGGTGACATTCTTGGAAGGAGGACTACAATTTCCCCCATGGACAGAGGGCACTGGGACATGAATGGTTAAGTTTCCAGCTGGTCTGACTCCAGAGTCCAAGACTCTGGTCCCCATGCCTTCCCTTGGGTAGTGGACGCTTCAGACAGGGCCCGGGCTACAGCTGGAGTCTGCCAGCATGTGCCTTTGGGCCCCACTCTGGTCCTCCGTAGTCCGAGTATTGAGCTAGCCCACAGGGGACTGGGGAGGGCTGACCCTTTGGTGCTGGGCCTGGACACCTGTGGGGGCTCCTCTCCCTCCTTAGACCCCTCTTGTCATCCAGGGTGCTGGCTCCTCTGTTCTTCAGGTGAGGGGCACCGTCCTCCTCCGCAGATGGTGGGAACCACATCGGGTTAGACAGATTGATGCCAGTGAAGATGTGTGGGCCACAGATTCAGAGCTCCTACACCAGTGGTTCTTACTCTGCTCATTCCTGCCTCTTCCCCTTAACCTTGTGGGTACCGCCCCTTCTCCCTACAGGGCCTCTAGATGGCCACTCCTTGCCCAAAGTGCTGGCACCTTCCATCTCTGGATGAACCTTGACCCCCGGGAACAGGGAGCTAGCTGAGTGAGGTTGGGGGCCACTTACGAATTGTGGACGCTGCAATTATAGAAGACAAAGCTGGTGCTGGCAAAGGTCATGCCCGTCTCCTTTGACTTGAGCTGCAGCTGGACGACATGGTGGTCCCCTGTGGGGTGGAGTCAACCACAAGTTCAATGGGAGCCCAAGACTCTGTGTGAGGGTCCCCCTGAGAGGGATGCATCCTGGGAAGGGGGAGCCTGCCACTCCAGGGGTGCTCTCAGCCCTGGCAGGACTCTGATTCAGCTGGGTCCAGTCCCAGGACAGCCCTGAGAGCATCTGCAGAGGGCGCTTCTGGTCCATTCCTCTGTGCATGTTGTGTTGTCGGCACCCACCCCTCCTATGGTCAGCAGCTTCTCTCCTGTCTGCCCACTGTGACAGGCTCCCATGCAGGGTGTCCAGGCCAGAATCCCAGAATTACACACACACACACACACACACACACACACACACACACTGATTAGCTACTAGGAAGAATGCATAGGCTCTTCATAATACTGCTGCAGGCCATGCACAAGGTTTTGCGTAAATGTGCATGTGGTGCGCACCTAAGGTCATTCCTCCTCTCGGTAAGGAGACACTCTGGGTTGACATCCCCACCTTTGGGCGGGGGCTCAGGGTTCCATCCCGGCGGCTGTCCCCACAATCCTCAGCTGGCACCAGGGAGGAGCTGGAGCCCATGTTTAATTCACAGCCCTGACCCCAGGCCCCCACTTCCAGGCTTGTTCTGTGCCTTCCCCGAGAGTCTCATTAATCAATCAGCTCGGAACAAATGTGACAAGCCCAAATGGGAGCGCCAACATGGAATCAATCTGCCCAGGCTGGGCCTGTCCCTCACCAGTGTTGGGCCTCTTTCCACCCCCATTCCTCCCAGTGCAGCTGGCCGTGATCTTGCAGCTCTGGGAAGGCACGGCAGGGTGGGGATGGCAAGCAGTGGCCTGAGATCAAAGACCTAGCCATGCATGCAGGGTAAGGAGCCAGATGGGCCCTGGCATCCCCACCCCCTTCCTCCCCCTCTCCTGACCAGCTTCCCCTCCCCCATGGCCCCTCCATGCCTGCCCCCTCAGGCTCCAGGACCGTCTCTGAACCCAGCCGGCACATTCTGATGCTGTCCTGGCCTTGCCTTCTCTCCACTCTCTTTGCAGCTGCTCCTCACCTAGGATGACACTGCCTCCAGGAAGCTCACCTGGTTTCAACAGCCATGTGTAAGAGCAGTGAAAAGACATTTCATCCCCTTCTTCCGTATCATACCCACCAATGCACTCCCTCCCCTGCCTGTGGGCTCCCTCAATGCCCCCATGCCTGTCCCGAGTTCTCATCAGGATGGAGGGAAGGACATGCCACCCAGCTTGGCCTCCGGGGACCACTCACCGTTCTCGGTGATTATCCGGGGTACCTCCTTGGCTGCTGGGGAGTAGCACTGGATCTGATTGCCCACCACCAGCCCGTCCGTCTCTGACAGGTCCTCAAAGGTGCAGTTGACACCAGCTGACAGCTCCGGGACATTGTATGTCTCTAGGACCAGCTGCAAACAGCGGGGCAAGGGGAGAGAGAGGAAGAGAGTGAATTGGGGAAAGGGAGGACGTGGAGAAAAGGAAGAAAGAGGGAGAGCAAGAGAGATCAGAGAGAAAGAAAGAGGGAAAACAGGAGGCGATATTAACATAGAGAAGAAGAAGCCAGTTGCTCCCAAGACATAGAGACAAGGCGGCAGGGTGCAAAGGGACAGACACAGAGGAACCTTCATTACATATGAGTGGATTTGGCCCCAGGAAACAGGAGTGCTTAGGGGATGAGTCTGTAGACAGAAAGGCTGGCAGGACTGGGGTCTTGTGGTTAAGCTCCTCTTGATTGTCCCCAATTTTGGAAAACTGGCAAACCAACCACCAAGTGCCCAATGCATGGACATGGGAGCTGCCCCTCTCCCCCTCTGCATACGTTCTTGCCATCTTACAGACAAAGATGTCCTTCCCAACACCCTCCCTCTCTTGGTCACCCTTTCGATCCTGCTTGGTACCACAAGCAGGATCTTCCTACCCATGGTGCAGAAAGCCTTTGCCCCATATCCCTGTGCCTATTCCCCTCTTCCATCTCCAGGGATGCATCCTCTAACGCTGCTCTGGAGCAGCAAGGCTGGTCAGGTGCGGCCCAGCTCTCCTGAGGGGCCTTGGTGGGCTTTGGTGGGGAGAGGGTTCTGCAGCGTCCCCGGACCCAGATCCCCCTGCCCTTACCAGGACATTATACTGGGAAACAGAGATGTTGCTGGGATGAACGGTCAGACGGACGCACTGCTTCATCTCAGAGGCAAACCTGCGGGGCTCTCGGGACCGCTCACAGCGCTCCTTCCGGGTGCACCTGGGAGGGACAGAGTGACGCATGACTTAGGAGATGGCCACTTCCTCCAGCAAGGGGCCGAGACAGACATCAGGCCCTGCCAGCAGCTCCCAGGACATGTCCAAACTCAATGTGTCCAGGACTGACCTTTCTGCCTCCTTCCTCCAGCCTGGTCCTCCCCGACCATGGCCTAATTTAAAAAAGAGGGCAAGTCTAATCCCTTGTTGCCAAATGCAGAGACTTGAGGGTCATCTCAAAGACCCCTTTGGTACTCCTCTTTCCCATAAAGAGTAGCAGAGTCACTGTTCTACCTCCCCACTCACCCTCAGCCCTCCTCCCCACTTAAGCAAACCGAGACCTGCTCTCGCAATATGTATATATTGCTCTTGCAATATATATACAATATACTCTTGCAGATTTCCTCATCTCGTGCCACCCTCCAGACCAACCCTCCCTGCCCATTTCCCCTGTCCAATTTCCACCTACCCTTCCGGACATAGGTCAATCATTATGCACCTGCAATCTCTCCCCTCCACCAGCCTAGGCAAAGTGAAGGACATCAGGGGGTTTCTTATCGTCTAGAATTTCTCTGACTATATGATACTTATGGGTAGCCCTCTCCTACCAGGTGTGAGCTCCAAAGAAGAGACCCTGCCTGACTTATTTTGAGATCCCCTGTATACCTCCTGTCCAGCAGACAGAAGACAAATGTGGGTGGGGGGGGGAGGAAAGGAAGGAAGGATCAAAGGAGCAGAGTGGACGCTTAGCAGCTGTGTGGTTCAAAGTATACTGTGTCACATGTGGATGCCATCCAGGGCGACCTGGGAACTCACAGGCCTAAGTGATGCGGCTTACATGCACGTGAGAATCACGGCCCTTCATCCAAATGTGCACAGCGTGCATGGGGAAGGTGCTTAAGCTCTCTGCCCGGGGCCAGGCCATCCAGGCCTTCCAGGGGGAGTTCCCTGCACACACATATCTGAGCTTTAGCAAGTAGCATTTTAATCCAAGTCAGATAAACCATGGGCTGAACTGAGCTGCTGTGATTTGGAAACTGTGGACCCCTGATTCTGCTGTGGGGGCAAGGGAAGTAGGGTCCTCAGAGAGACAGGCTGGGGTATGCTGGGGCAGCAGGGAGATCATTCCTGAGTGGCTGATCTGCTTTGGTTAAAGAGAAGAGAATTCAGAGGAAGGAGGGTGTTGGGGACTGGAAGGGACAGGAATGAGCACCAGGCAAGGAGTTAAGTACGAACCAGAAAGGCCAGGATGTCATGTAGAGCCCGCGTGGGGAGTGGATACTGGGGAGGGAGCATCCGCCTTGAGAAGCAGACAGGTGAAGCGTGGGGCTAGAGAAGAGAGGCTCCAGGACATCCCGAGCTGCTCTTGCGGTGACTGTGCACAGCAGAACACCACAGGGGAAGAAGACACCTTTGGCTTCAGAGGGAGGGACAGCCTAACGGTGGAGAGTCAGGGGAGAATTCAGCAAATGAAGGAGAAGTCACTGAAAGTGTGGACTAAATGCAGAAGGGGAGACCCAGGGACAGAAAGGATGGCCACGGAGTAAACCGGATGTGTAACGAGAAACTAGAAAACAATTCTGAGTAATACACTCATGGCTGCTGGCCACGGAGCGCTTTGTGGGCACCACGTTTTAAGAGGCTTATGGTTCATGTCAACGTCTCTCAACAATGTCGTGAGGCAAGTACCATTGAAAAACCCATTTTATAGACCAGGAAACTGAAGAAAGGGTGGGTGAGTCACTTGCCCAAAGGCACCAGCTAATCAGAGAGAACCAGTATTTGAACACAGATGAACCCTGGAGCTTCTGCCCGTGACCGCTGTGCTGTACCTCCCCAAAGCTTCGAGACGGAGAAGCGAGGGTCAGACCACCTTGCTACAGACTAAACCCATTTCCCCACTATCTCGATGTTCTCTTCATGTGGCTTGAGGCGATTTCAAAATTTCCCTTCAAGCTTTGTCTCCAGGCTAATCACTATTTTTGCCTGCCACGAGGATGCACTCTGAATATCATTGCAACTTGTGACTTCTCTAGGATCCTTCTAGGAATCCTGAGAGCAAAGGGTCAGACATGAATGTGGTCACCTCCCGGGCACTCCCTGACTGCTCTAGCAGACCATGGCAACGAGGGCATCTGCCTAAAAGTCCTGGAAGTTAATTTACCAGGCTAGCTCCTCTGTGAGGACTTCATTACCTCCAGCCATTAAGCTAATGTTATGGACTTTTCCAGGGTGTCTGCACTGACATCGCTATTAATAGTGTTATTACTCCCATTAACGGTAGACCCAGAGAGCTGGTACAGGCTTAAATTATTCACTGACTCCCCAACTTTGAAGTTCTGATTTCCAAGAGCAATCAGAAGGTCTGAAAAATGTCTTTGATTAAATTACAAAGAGAGAAAAACGAACCTGCATCCAGGCCAAACTTCACCTGCCAAATAGAAATCCAGATGAGGAAGAAAGGACCCCACTTCTCATGCAGGGGTCCAAAGGCCCTTGCCTGGGGGGAATCTCAAGATGAGGTCTACCTGCATGGTTTGCTGCTGCCAAGATTCATGTGGTTGCATCTTTCCACGGCTCCCCAAATTTGAGAGCCCCTGAACCAAATACTCGTCCTCCCCCTTCCCCAGGTTTAGGTCTTACCAAGAAAGCCACCTGTAGCTTACAATCTGAAACATCCCATCTAACCGTGTAATTTTTGGCAAACTACTTAACCTCTTGGTGCCTCAATTTTCTCTTCTACAAAATGGGGACAAAATAGCATCTACCACATAGGATTATTATGGAGAATGAAATGAGGTTATATAAGTAAAGTATTTAGAACAGAGCATAGCTCACAGGCAATAAGCCTTCAATAAATGTCCACCAGGATTATGATCCCATCCCTGCTCTGCCTTCCCCATGCATGCCTTCCCGAACTGCAGCTGACAAGCGTTTTCAGACTGGTCCATGGGGCAAACCAGAAACAGAAAGACAGAGATGGTTCCAGCAGTTTTCCTCCTAATGAGGGATGGGGGACCCCAGAGGCCAGGAGGGAGGAAAAAGGGAAAGAGTGGTCTGGTTTGCTTGGAGCTCTGCTTTCTTACCAGCTGTCAAAGGGTATTGACTACTCAGCTCTCTTCGGGAAAGTCAAGTTTAAGGTCAGTGTCAGGGATGTTTTGACATTTCTACTATCCCTCAGGGCCCATGAGGGTGGAGGCTGCAAATGTCCTAACGCACAGACCACTGACCTTAGATGTGATAGGATAATGGAGGGGGAAGGACAGATCCCTTCTGAGTCCTTACCGGGTCTGTCAGGGTAATGGCCCCCTACTCTTCCAGGACTGTGATTTCTCATTAGCCCAGACAAGAACTGGCAAGTGTGCAAAGGATTCATGCATGACTTTTGGGGGAGGGCGGGGGTGATGGCTTAGATGTTTCCTTCAATGGGTCTCCAGATGCTTCTTACAGCATTTCCTTTTATTCGGCTGCGGGAGGACCCTGGAGCCGGAGGAAGGTCCTGCTTCACCCATCTGCCAAGCAGTTTCGACAATACACTCTAGGTGACCTGGGATCTTCAGACAGTCACCCATGCTACCACCCTGGCCACCCCTCCCCCAACACAGACCTGCAGGGAGCAGCAGGAAGCAGACCCCAGCCGATAGCTCCGGCAGGCCCCCAGAACTTGGAGAGTGGCCCTGCTCACCTCCTCCTACAGCCCTTCCTCATCCTGCTTTCTCTGCAGTTGGACCCTCCAGCCCCAGTCCAGAGGTGCTGAAAGGCCGTGAGGACAGAGGCCTGGCCCCTGGAGGGGTTATTATTCAAGCCAGTGGTTCCAATGAGATTATCCTCTCTAATGAAGCGGCCACCTCCGCCCTCCCCTAAGCCTGAACTTTTGCTGCTGGAGAATTCCCAGCCAAGTGGAAAATTGGAAAAGAGAGGAACGGAGGAAGGAAGGGGGTGAGGGAGAGGGAAGCAGTGGTGATTAAGCTCTTTAGAAATTAATTCCTAGGGACAGTGATAGAAATATTAACGTCCAGGGCCACCGGCTGGGCGAGCAAATTTCAATTTGGAATTGGGGCTTCGAGTGCGGCCTGGGTGGGCCTCCAGGCCGGGGGTGGGTGGGTGAGGGCTGGCCCATGCCCTGGCCCTCCAGCAGGGGCCACCAGCCTTGGATATAAGAGTGTCTCCCGACTTCTGCCCACAGCTGACCCCCGGCCATCCTTAACGTCTCACATTGGTCATGGTCTGGGCTGAAGGGCGCTGTTGTGGGGAGCTGTGTTTGAAATTTGAGGAGACTGAAAAAATGGGGTGGGGGTAGGGTTTCCCAAATGATCATTACAGAAGGGCTAAGAGGAATGCTCACTCTAACACCTCTTTGGTCACTGTATCCGCATCTGGGAACCCTGGTAAGGGGAGAAACTGGGTTTGCCAGTACCGTTGGCCTTGTCCTCGTCAGGAAAGCCTGTGGAAATGGGCAGGCACATCTGTGCGGCTTGGAGGAAGGTGAGCTAGATGGGGAAAGGAACCCTTCCAGGCAGGCAAGTGTGTAAGAGGTTTCTGCAGGAAGGGCATGGACCAGGCCAGCCCTGCCATATCGTGATTCTAGGGTCCATGGCCTTGACCTAAGTATTTAGGCTGTTTCTGGATAAACCATGACTACACCACAATTTTCCTTGTCACCAGCCGCTGAACCGGCAACTGGACTCACAACCCTTTGCCATCTCTAAAGCTCCAAAGCCAACCTGAGCAGAGGCTGTGGGGTTCCCTGCCTCCCGGATCCCACATCCTGGTGCAGGAGGAGGGTGCAGGACTTCACGGGGCCCGCAAGTATAGGAGTCCAGACGATGCCTAAGGACCTTCATGGGCTTACGTGGCAACCACGTGGTCCTAGCCCACCAGCATGTCTGCAGGGAGAGCCGAGCTCCGCCCTGGGCGCCAGGTCCAAGGCTCACCTTGCCTTCCTTTTGCCCCCGCAAGCCTCGAACACATGATATATTGAACACAAACCTTAGGTGGTCATAAAAGGAACCCGGGGAGGTTCCCTGTTTCTGAGAAGAGAATTGCACCTACCAGGTGCCCAACAGGAAGGGAAAGCGGGGACTGTCTCTTGCCTCTCTTCGTCAGTAGGGAGCATGGTTTGGACCTATTTATTTCTTTTAATGGTGGGGATGGGTTGGGAAAGAGGAGGTGGAGAGAAGAGCAGGATTGCAGGGAGGGGGAGGGACAGAGGGCAGGAGATGGAGGGAGAGAGAGAGAGAGAGAGAGAGACAGAGAGGAGGAGGAGGAAGCAGAGGCAAGGGGTAGGAGGCTAGTCTATTCTCCTCGCAATCCAGTCAGTAACAAGGAGGATGCTGGCTGTTCCTCAAAACACACTCACGGGTTACTTGGGTTGATCCGAGCCAGCCTGCAGGCTACACGTTATCCCACAGCCTGGACCTTTCATGTCTGTTAATGTCTCCAGGTCAGCAGGCTTGGTGCACGGCGGCGCGGCCGGGAAGAGTGTGGTGCGTGCTGGTGTATGGTGTGTCCGTCTGCACTTGAACCTCAGAGGCGGCTCAGCCCCTCAGGCTGTCTGCAGGGGGCCAAGTCAGGAGACTGGGAGGGATGTTCAGACCTCATATGGACCACAGGGCTTTCCTAATTCCTACAAGCTGATGGCATCATTGACTTCACATCCTTTGGTCATGAACGCATGTGTTATACACATGGATATGGGGAGGAGGGGGAGGCCGGAGTGAGGAGAGGGAAAGCGAGCTTCCCTAACCCCTGCTGTGCATCTGCTGAGCCACAGATGGAAAAACTCGCTTGTACCAGTAACCCGTCTGGGATTCTTCCCCCTGGACCGGGGGCTGGTAACTTGCTGGCAGAGAGTCAGGGAAGACCAGAGCGTAGACCGCAGAGTCTGCTGGGCAGACGGGATTCTGACGGTTCCTCGGGAGTGTGTGGGCCTTCTGCAAACAGCCCTCGGAGAGATCATTGCCTTTGCAGGTTGGTATTAAGTAATCCTTTGACACAGCTTCAAAATAAAGTAAAACCAGGCTCTGGGATATGCTGAGAAGCAGCCAGGAAGGATTTGCATTTTTAGGGTTGGCTTGTGCTTCATTCAGGGGACACTCAGCCGTGGCTACGGGACAGACTCTGAGGCTTCCCAGGGGCCAGTGCCGACCCAGGCTGCTGAATACCGCCTCGACAGTGTGGCTGGTTGGAGCTGTCCAAGGCGGGGAGACTTTGTTCCAGCTGCCTAGCCACGGCCCCCCAGTCCTGGGTCGGGTGGGGACAGGAAGGGACAGGCGCCATGGTGGAGGCCCTGGGGTCAGACCCGCAGCCTCTGCTCCCACAGTCACTGCAATCAGGGTGACCTCCAGGTCACCATGAGGGCATTTCACGCATGTCCTTTGTTTTCATCTCGAGGGTGGCTGCAAGGTGACCCTGCCATTGTCGCTCTCAGTGGAGGAAACTGAGCCTGGGCTGGCTCTGTCCATAGGCAGTTTCTTAGCTGTAGCCCCTCCCTTCCGCTCAGGATAGAAGTACTTTTCCTCACCCTCCCTTTCCCCCTCTCCATCCTGGCAGAAGCCACACAAAAGAGAAAAGGAGTGGATACCGCAGAGTAACCCGGGCCAAGCACCTCACGGTGGGCATTCTTCCAACAGAAGAAATCTGCAAGGAGGAGGGGTCACCATGGGACAAGGGAGAGACTTCATAAAAGCTGGTCTTATCATCCCCCTGTTGATGTCTTGGGTTACATGAGCCTCCCAGGAGTGACGCCGATGAACGTTCTTCAGAAAGGTAACGTCTGGGCCAATCGATGTGGCTGGGTCCACCGTGGGATCCCATTACCTGCTGAGACTGAGACTGGCTTCTTGGTCAGGGCCTTGGGGGGGGGGGTGGGGTGGGCAGAGGAGATGGAGAAGGGCCTGGGGACGTGCCAAGCCTGGGGGTTGGGGGCAATGTTCCAGGCCCAGGACAGGTAAAGGTGGGCTGGGCCAGAGGCTTTCCTTAACCTTTCTCCAAGTCAGAACAGGCAGGCTCAGGCTCAAGGTGAATGCCCTGGAAAGACAGGCTCAAGATTCAGGGACAAATAAAAACCCGGCTTGTTGAAACCACTGTTGCCATCGGAAACCAGCAAGCCTCGGGCTGGGTCAGGGACCGCATGAGAGGACAAAGGGGCGATGCTCTGTGCTACTGGGTTGGCAGGCCCATCCTCTGAGACAACAAAAGGGAGGTTTCAATTACACAAGCATTTCTTAAGCTTGTTCAGTCTGCATCCCACCTGTGCCCTCGATGGTAGAAAGGGCCCTTTCAGCCACCTGAGCCACCTGTTAGTACGGGCCCCGCCCTTGAACTATGCACTTGCTCTCTCCTTCTCTGTCGCCTCCTGTCTCTCTCTCTCTCTCTCTCTCTCTCTCTCTCTCTCACACACACACACACACACACACATACACGCACACACACAGCTTCTGCTGTCCTCTTCCCACAAAGTTTCCACCCTCCTACTCCCTACAACCATAGGGAAAACTGGCAAAAGTGGCAGGAAAAGGACACTCGACACTCTAAGGAACCCTCTTCCCGAGGCTCTTTGTCCTGGTTTTCCTGAGAGTCAGGCTCGCTGGGCCTCGCAGCACCTGGCACTGGGGCTCGCCCATGATGGGCACCTGCCAAATGAGCTGATTCTGGTACAGTCTGCAACCCCTGCCCCCTCCCTGGATTAGGGTCCTTGTTCCCAAGAAGCTTCAGGGCAAAGGCCGTCTCATGCAGTCCCTTGTTTCCCCTGAGCCTGGCCCTGTGCCTGGCACTGAGGATGTACAGAGAAGCAGTACGGGGCACAGCACTCCCACAGGCAATAGGTCCCCCTGCAGTTTTCACCAGGCTCCCTTCTCAGCAAACAGAAGCGCCCCAGGGGAGTGTCTGCAGGCTCCCTCTGGCCCCCTCCACCTTCCGCACTGACTCTGCCTGCCCCAGCCTTTTCCAGCCATGTCCTCCCAACCGTGACTGTCCGGGGGGATCTATTTAAAATGCAAGGAAGAAAACAAAAGAAGAGAAAATTAAAGAAAAGAAAAGTAAAGTGAAATAAAATGAAGTAAAGTAAAATAAAATGGAAAGTGTATCAGAAAAATCAGTGTCTGGCTATGACCTGAACTTAAGTGATTAAGGAAGAATGTCCCACTGGAAAGAATGGGAAGGAGCATGAGAGAACTTTTTGGATGAAGGATATTTTGTGTGTGTGTGTGCATATATATATATATATATTTTGTTGTTGTTGTTGTTGTTAAGATTTTATTTATTTATTTTGGAGAGAGAATACATGTGAGCTGGGGGAGGGACAGAGGCATAGGGAGAGAGAGAACCAGACCTCCTGCTGAGCGTGGAGCCTGATGTAAGAAGACGTAGCGCTTGATCTCATGACCCTGAGATCATGACCTGAGCCGAAATCACGAGCCCCCCGGGCGCCCTCGACGTTTTGTCTGTCTTGGTGGGAGTGTAGATTACCTGGGTCTTTGCATTTGTCAAAACTGTTCAGAGTGTACACTTAAGCTCTGCTTATCTCACTCTATGTTAAACATCCTATTCCCACGTACAGCGTCTTAGAAGATCCCGGGCCCTTCTGGTTTTTATCTAGCCATGTGGGCCAGCGCTCCTCCTCAATGACGAGCGCTGGGAGGGGGTGTCGGGGTGAGCAGGCCATCTTGACGCAGGGGTGCTCGGGAGCTCTGTCTTCCCAGAGGAGCTGAGATTTACCAGACACGCCTGCACAGATCCTGGCACCAGGAGACTCAAGCTTTCGAGGACACCCCCTGGACCCGGTGCTGGGCCTCGAACGTTTATAACATCCATTATCACTTGATTTTATCTGCTTGCCACCAGCACGAGAAGGATCTTGTTTCCTCCTTATAAACGAGGATTCTAAGTTTCCGATGTACAGAGCTCCGATCCTCTTAAGTTGTGGATTCTACATTGGCGAAGTCACCTTTCTTGTTACCCTTTATTGAAAATCCCCACATGGATACTTAACGGCACTTTTGGGTCACTCCTGGACATAAGCAGCAGGATGGAGAAAATTATGTCTTGCTACACCCGCCCATTCCTATCAGAGGCTGAACGAGGCGATGATACTCGGCTTTCTTGTTTCAGTTCATGTATAAACAAATGTCCTTTTCATGGTCTGTTTAGTACCGTTGTTTTTTTGTTTGTTTTTTTTTGTTTTGTTTTTGCATTTTCGTGCATTTTGTCAGTGACTTTGCTCTTTGAAATGGCCCCCAAGCATTGTGTTGAAGTGCTGTCTACTGCCTTTAAGCCTGAGAAGAACATGATGTGCCTCATGGAGGAGAAAATACATGTGCAAGAGGGGCTTTGTTCAGGTGTGAGCCCTGTTGCTGCGGCCGCGGCATTTTGGGCAAGGGAGAGCCGCCAACAGCAACAGCAGCTCCATGCCGAGCAGCAAAAACCAAGCCCTCGTACAGCCCTTGCTTTCTGAGGACGTGTGCCCACTGAGCACTGTACCAACACGACACATACGAACACGATATGCAAACTTCAATATCAGACGGGATGCCAGGTTAAAGGAGACGAGGGCAATCCTGCTGGAGCAGCCGTGGCTCAGAGGCAGGCAGTTTGAGGCTGGGATGCCCACGGCAGGGGAAGGATGGAACTGAAGTCGAGCCATCTGGACAATCCACGGGGGTCGACTGAAGTCATTAGAGGCCGGGCACCCGCACCCGGGAGCTCCCGGTCCTTCCCTGACCGTGTGGCCATTCCTGCCCCACCTCTGCTTTCCATCTCATGACACTCCACAGTTCAGGACATGCTTTCACCAATGCCATCTCATTTCATTCTCCAACGACTCAGTGAGGGGCACAGGACAGGCATCGCCATCTCCCATCCACAGATGAGCCTGGCTGCCCCAGCTTGCTGCCCAGCTGGGGACTGTGGAATTGGGACTTGGTGGCAGATGCCCAAAGATCATGTCCATGGCTGTTTTCCTTAGGCCATGCTGACTGCGGCACTGCTGGCTTCCCAATGCAGGCTGATGGGTTCCTTCATGAATTGCCCAGACTTCTCTTGGGCCCCAGACCACCCCTGTTTTCTGCCGTTGGATGGGAGGCAGGCATTACGTTGCCAAAGGAGAAACCAAGACGACACAGGAAGTAATTTCTGGTCCTTCCTCTTCTTCCTCTTTAACTTGCCTCTAGGGATGGGATGTGAGGGTACCCACAACCCCTCTGCTTCCTTCTCAGAGCCTAGGGGTCCCTCCTCCTCCCAGGGTTTAGTGCTGTGTGGGTCAGCATCACCAGGCAGGACCAAAGCTGACATGGAGACCTGTCTTTGGGTCCCACAGACAGTGTCTGAGGGTCCAGCTTTACCGATTGCCCTTGGAGGATGCTAAGGTGTGAGTGCCCCACGCCTGGAACTACGGAGCCACCCTCGGCTAAGGAGAAATCCAGGTCGCCTAGGTCCCCAAGGAAGCAGTGGGTCTGGAGCATGGTCCCTTCCCGAGAGACCTCATTGTGGGGGAAAGAGGAAATGACTTCCCTTCTGCCTTGCAAAGTACCACATAGGCAACCCTTCTGTACCGATCAGAGCCAATCTGATCTCTGAATGCAATCTTTCCCATTCTGTCCTGCTGGCCACTCGTGGGCTCTACTGCTTCCTGGTTCCATACACGCCCTTGTGCCCAGCCCCTACCCCCACTTCCCAGTCATCGCTCAGTTATCCGGGTCAATGGGTCTCAAGTTTTCCCACTATAACACGCCTAAGGGAGTTCAAGGAGCTCAAGGACTCATTATGTGTGAACTTGTCCCCAGGGACGGGCGGGTGACTGTGCCCTTGGAGAGAATGTGCTAGAATTTAAGAGGACATTTCTCACTTTCAGAAGCATTCCCTGCATGGGGGCAAGATCCCGCTCCCTCCTTCTTAGAGCTGAAAATGCCTGGAAAATGTCCTTGGTCACATACAGTCAGGCTCTCAGCAGGGAGACTAAAGTCCTTCTCCTTAGTGTGTAACACTGTGTCCAATTGGTAGCAAGTCAGTTCAGGTGCTGACTAGAAGCCTGGGGTTCCAGCAACAACAGTTTAACTGGACACAAATTCCCTCTGAGTGGGGGGCCCAACTATTGTTGGCTTCTCTAGTCAGCAACGCCAAGGGTCTTCTGATCTCCAAGCCCCCAAAGGAGGGCTTTCGGCTCTCCCCACATGTCTGGGTTGCTTGTCTGTACCCTGTACCCCAGCCCTCAATCACATCTCAGGCTACATCTACCTCCACTGTATACTGTTGCCTTCTTCCCTCTTCTGGAGAATACCATGGAATGGGCACCAAGAAGCACACAGGGAGAGTGCCCAGCACTTGGGACAGGCGTTCATTGGTCTAGTGAGCCCAGGCCCATCGTCCTCTGACAGCCAGATGGGTGTACTGACAAAGAGGGATGGTCCTTGGGTGCTACACACTGGAAATGTCCACCTCAAATGCCAGAAGGTTCTGGGTAGATATGGAAGAGTATCTTCTGTTGTTGTCAAATCACTAAGCGGAGAATCCATATCTCGCACATGATTTTGCGGCCCACGTGAGCCTTGAGAAAAAAGTGTGGGGCCTTCTCCCCTGGGATTTAGTCCTGGAACATCAGTCTGCAGCCAAGTCATCATCAGAAATGTCCAGGAACTCTCCCTCCGGCCCGCCAGTGTGCAATTGCCCGCATGATTCCATATCCCGACTCGCCATCATTCCCAGGCTGACATGTCCGTATATTTCTTATGGGAATCTGACAATTTAAAGTGAAGTCGGAACAAAGAAGGGGGTAGGATTTGCACAGCGTACAGAAAAACGAAGAGTAAGAAACGGCAGGGAGAGAACAGAGATCAAAGGGAAGGAGAGTGGTGGCAGAAAAGGCAAGGACAGGAGGAGAATGACGGGGCAAGAGGGAGGCAGGAGGAAGCTGCCCAGCGGTACTCACGTGTTGTGGAGCACACACCAGCCGCAGTGGGGGTCGCCAGAGCCCAGACACTCGCTGCAACTCCGATACTGACCGCAGGACTCCACAGGGACTCTGGTGAGCTAGGATAGGAGGACAAGAGAAGGGCGATTGGGATTTTGCAGAATACCCAGCAGTTCACTGGGGAGAGATGCTATTCTATCGGATAAATCACCCGAATCAATGTAGGAACGTGGAGAGGCCCAGGGCACCAGAACAGAAAGGGGCCTTGAGTGATCATATTTGAGCAGGTGGCCACAAAAGCATCCAGGGGAGACGAACACTTGTTACTTTCTTAGAAGTCTCTGCCGATAACCTCCTTAGAGTTCATATTACACTGTTACAGAAGATATTTATATTGTGTACATTTAAACTTTCCCACCGTCAGAACCCAAAATACTCTACAAACATCCAATCCATCACTTATTTACTTCTTATAATGTAATAAACCCAAATGTTAATTTTTTTTCTTGTTTCTCCTTCCTTCCTCCCTTCCTCTCTCCCTTCCTTCCTTCCTTTTTTGCTATAAGGTGTTCTGTCTTCCTCTCAGTTCCCCTCCTTTATGGCTGTTTGTTTTTTAACATCTGTGTGGTCCCAGAGACCATGTAAGTAAGCGGAGTCCAAGACCCTTCTCTTTCTCATTCCCGGTGCCTTTGAACTCACTTTGTAGCTGTTAAGCTGTCCACACTCTTCCTCCTGCTGTTGGCCAAATGCCTTTAAAAGTTTTTCCCTCTGGGGTTTTCATAGAAGAGCTGTTGCTATGTCTCCCCTTATCCACACCCTTTTCATGACTAGAGGCTTCCTCTCCAACCCCAAAGCCTTATACTCGCCCTCGCCAGCCGCTTGTTAATGTAAAATGTTCCACGTGACACTTGTGCTCAGCCCAAATGCTTCTGTCTCCTGCAGGCTCCAAAGAGTCTTGTGCGTGTCTTTGTTCTCCAACGTAGCTTTGCCTGGATGATGTCTTTTCACAGGACTTCTCAGGGCCCAATACATAAAAGGTACTTGATCACGATACCCAGCATCACACAGAATTTTAATTTTCTTTCAATAGCCTTGGTCTTTATTCTCTATGTTGCCAGTTTCTTCTTTACAAAAAGTTTTTTGTTTTGTTTTGTTTTTTAATCATCCTCTTCTGTTTGGGGCACCATTGTATCTCTGCAGAAGGCTTCTTACCCAATCTTTCGGCTCGCGCTAAGAGAATCTGATGTGGCCGTCCTTTTTAGTTTTTCGCCATCAGACAACAGGCACGGAGACGTGCAAACCATGCGGACTGGACCGCGCCTCTGTGCCTCGTGAGCCAAGGCGCAGGCTGGGCCCCCTGCTGCTGCGTGGGGCGTCTGCCTCCGTAGAATTCTGTACACTTGGCAGGGGCTACTTGTAACTCATGCACAGGCGAACTGGCACCAGGGTCTGCTCAATTAGTCTCGAAACTGTCTTTTGGAATTAATTAATAATTAATTCCCAGCCTTCCCTTCCTCCCTTCACTCTCTCCTTCCCTTTACGTATCTTTTTTGTCTTGTTTTGTTTCCTCGAACGCATGCGGAGCCTTCCTAATGACCACCTTGCAATCCCACTTCTTCCCGGTTACCTGCCGGCCTCCGGCTCCCCTTCTTGTGGTTTTGCCCTTGGCCTTCGCGACCCTCTCTCCACGTTCTTGGATGTCTTTCTGCACTTGTGGGATTTCGTCTTTCCTGTTCTTACTGCTCGTGTAATCTGCACGGACCAGGCCTCAGCTCTGCCCATATGCGACGTTCCCATTTTTGCAATTAATTCTGACAATCAGTTTTGCACAAATTACCCTGCTGGCTCTACCCACAGCCAGGAACTTACCCTATTCCTAAGGCCTCTTTCATTTCTGTCCCTACCCTATAAGTGGGCACAGACATGCTGGTCCTGTAAGCATATAAATAGTGATTCCCAACCCCAAGTGCCTGGACTCCAAGGAATTCAGGAGTGGTAATAAGGTCCACAAGCTATTTTCAATAGTTCCAAGAGCCTAATGGAAATTGGATTGTTGCTGTTTTCTTTTTCGTATGCAAACTCAGTGATATATGTCACATATTAAAAATAGGAAATATATCATTACTTAATAAATGCAGTTTGTTTAGCGGGCAAAAATCTTTGAAAACACGATGCCTAGAGGGGAAAGAGTAATAAAATGGACCCTCGGTGGTGGAAGTTGGTAACACGAGTACATAATAATGTTTTCATATGTTACAGCTGCTTGTCTAGCACTCCATATTTTGCATGGGCTTAAGGAGAAAATCATGGCTTTTTCAATCAAAAGCATTTTCTTGGTCTAAACTTAATTAATATCCTTCCCAGTTTCTCCCATTGACATGTTCTATAATCTGTCTTGGATGCATGTGCCATGGGGCTCTGGGGTGTGCCAGCTGCTTGGCGAACTTGATGTTCTCAAAAGGCTTTGCATTCAGATTTCTAAAAATATCTCGCAACTGGTATTAAGTAGCGCCAATACCTAGAATTGTAAAACCCTCCCTCTCCCACTCTTAAATGAGCATGATTTTAGTTCGGTTGGAAAGAGGGTGGGAGCCCACAGAGCTGGGTTCCAATCCTGGCTCTGCCCGTTTACCAGCAACGAGGTCCCGAGTCTCATTTTCCCTGGACTCTACACAGGGACACAGAATCCCCCCACCCCTCCCTGTTCACAGGGTTTCCCAGAGCACAGATGACCTGGCAGGCGCGAAGTTCCTCTGTAAACGCACGAGCACATGGCGGGCGACGGTTATTATTGTCATCTTTGTCATTAATCCCCCATTCTTCATTGCGCAGCCCCATTCCCTCTCTGCCACATCACAGGAACTTGCTCCAACAGGCTTCCCTGGCCCCGGGAGCTCTGCCGGGAGTATCACAGGCCGGAAGAACTTTTCTTCTTTAGCACCTTGATCATACCGTTTCCTCCTTGAACTGCGATGTCTGCCCCTAAACCAGTCATTGCTTCATCTCTGGGATGAAACTCTGGGGTAGCCCTGCTTCCTGGACTTATTTAATGCTGTCACCAGCCACTCTAACAGGCCTATCTTTTTCTCTGCTTTTCATCTAGCCGGATCCCTGTGGGACAGGGGCAGAAGTCCTTCCTTGGCAGTTATTAGGAGACCCAGCTTTCTCTCAACCTTTTCTTCTAGGATCTTTCTATCTATACATTCAGTCTTTTTTTTTTTTTTAATTACTCTTCTGAGCTTGATCTAGGTTTTTTTTCCCCATTCTTTTTAAAGTGTGGTTGCTCAAAGTGAGGCGCTCACGGGACTCTGAGAGACCGAGTAAAATGGTTCCCATTACCTGAGAGGTAGGTGCCGCTTCCCTCGCCTCTCCAGGGCTCTCCCAAAGAAGGTTTCCCAGGAGACCTTCAAAGTCCCATTTTCAGGCAGTATTTCCTAGAACGGCCAACCCCTCCGGGACCGACTCTACATCTCCCGATCTATATACCCTTGCATCGCCTCCCTCCCCACCCCATGGGTGATTCTGGAAAGCATCAGGGATTCTTCGGACACTTCGAATCCCTTCTGAAAATCAGCCTGACTCCATCACTTATCTTGGTGCCATTCTATACCCTAAAGGCTCAGGGAACCTTCCACACCTTGCTCAGGAAGCCGCACGAGGACCCAGGTAGCACGGGAGCCACCGTGGGGACGATGCGATTCTTTCTCTCCAGACCCCTAGACTCTCCACCCACACCTTCCACCACACAAAGCCGCCTCTCCCCTCCCCCACCGCCAGCTCCTCCCCTGACCCTGGAACACAAACCACTCCAGATGCAGAGCCACACGATTAATTAAAACCACCCCACGCTGATTAAAGTCTTCAGCTACGGTGCCAGGCATGCTAATTAACTGAGTGAGGGAATTCAGACCACGGAAAGAGGTGAGAAAAGGAAGTCATGGAGGGGGGCTTCTGCGTGGAGAACAAATCAGATGGCCATGTGTGACCTCAGCCATCCTCGTGATGGATGGTCTCAGACACCACAAAAGATTGAAGTTGGTCCCCTGGCCACTGGACTCCAGGAGACGTGTTGACTGATGTGTCTGCAACAACTCCCTCCCTGTTTCTAGGGAGAGAAGACCCCCTGCCTCGCAGAAACTCAGTGTGTGCCTATGCTGTGCTCGGGGGTACTGGGGGTCCCCAGGTGGAGGGGTTTGGACGTGGCTCACACAGGGCCATCTGGGCGCATTCCACTGGATTTGTTCAAGGTCTTACTGGGCAGTGTGGTCGTTCCTCCAAAACAGAATTACCATGTGATCTAGTCACTCCCCTCCTGGGGACACACCCCCCAAAACTGGAGGCAGTGACCTGAACAGATATTTGTAAACCAATGTTCATAGCAACGTTATTCACCATCGCTCACGGGTGGAAAGGGACCCAAAGCAACCCAAACCCGAAGCAGACGGACAGGTGATTGAATACACGGGATGTGGTATAGACCTACAGTCTATACCAGCTAACCTGGATGATGAATTCACTCTTCCTGGATGAATACAGTCACCCTTCTCCTCCCATCCCCCATCCAGTTTCCCTTCCTGGGGTTCCAGTTACCTGCGACCGACCACAGCCCGGAAGCAGACGATCCCCCTTTCCTGACATATGACTGGAAGGTCGATGTCAGCCTAATGCCAGGTCCCAGGGCCTACATCACTCACCTCACCGCGTCTCATCTTGTGGGCATTTTCTCATCTCACATCATCACAAGAAAGGTGAGGACAGTACAATGAGATACTTGGAGCAAGAGACTGACCACATTCACATAACTTTTAATACAAGTCTATTATTATAATTGCCCTATTTTATTACTAGTTATGGTTATTAATCTGTTACTGGGCCTAACTTATAAAGTTTATCATAGCTTTGTATGTATAGGTAGGAGAAAACAAGAGTATATCTAGGGTTTGGTATTAACCATGGTCTTGAGTAGCCACTGAGGGGGCTGGAACATATAACCTCTGGATAGGGAGGGACGATTATAATATTCAGCCTTTCAAAAAAAGGGAATTCTGACACAGGCAACAACATGGATGAACCTTGGAAACATTATGTTAAGGGAGATGAGCGAGACACAAAAAGACAAATGTTTCTGGTGTTAGACTAATAAATTCATGCTTATGAAATATTCTGAGATCCTTGGGTAAAAAGATAGGCATTGTTACTCTTTTCAATTTAATTTCAAATGGACAAAAGGGCTTTGGATAAATATCTCTTATCAGGTGCTGTGATGTAACCGGGTTTGTCATTCTCAAGCTCAGAGAACCTGTTTCTTGATTCGGAAAAGTAATGTCATCACTTTGTTCCACCCAGAACCCTACTTCACGCCCCCTCACTTCTTCTAAGAGGCCCAGGGAAGGGTCCCAGAATTCAAATAGGTCTTAGGAGGTCAAAAGGTCGATGATTTTATAAGATTCTCCAGTTACTGCTTACCCTCTGCTCTGGTTCATGTTCTCAGTTATGACAAGGAAACGCCTGTGTGCGGGGGTTACCCCCATCTCTATTCCTCCCCCCAATTACCTTTCTGGGACACACATTGGTTTTCTTTACCCTTTTGCCCCAAGGTAAACTTCCCTAAGTCATAGAGTGTAGTTTGGTCTGGCTTTTCCACATTGTAAATAGAATCATCATCTCTATTCCTGCACTCGTCTGGCCCCATGGACGAGGCCAGGAATGTACGAACTATGGACGGGGTTAGACAGACAGAGACAGATTGAGACAGAGTGAAGAAGCCCACACAAGGACTTCAACTCATGAACTTGACCTTCACAAGCTTCTGCACTCTGCTCACCAGAGCCCACTCCCTAGAGGGCCTGGGACTTGGGTGTGCTCATGGCAACTAGGTTATTTTTCTTGAGTCCTTGCCGCCGACTGTCTAGACTCTGCTTGGATTCCCTGATATTTTGAAAGATGCTTTCTTCTGGCAGTAGAGTCCCACTCTGCCTGTTGCTGTTAGCATCCCAAAGGGTGCCTGCTGCTCTGCTGATTACATTCAGAAATGTTCCATAGATACAATGTACAGTCTCTGTGAGCGCCTCTCATTTGTTCAAGCATTTGACATTCTGGTCGAAATGTGAGTTATTACTCCGTCTCTCCTCTTATAATTGGATGCTAATGCTGCAGTGGCTACGCTGAGCCTGATGGTGGGGGTTAATTTAAATGTCCAAAAGGCTTCTTAAGTACCCAATTTCCTTCAAAATTGTCAAAAAAGGGGAAAAAAGGATGCAAGAGGACGCATTAAGAAACTCCGAGGGACTGCTGTGCAGCTGTCAAAATGTGCAGAACCCATCGTCCTCTGGTGCTGCCCCATCCATCCCTGTCCTGTCCTCCTGTCTCTGAGCAAAGGAAGTAGAGCTGGGAAAAGTCAGTGATTTTCCAGAAAATTAGTAACTCAGCAATACACGTGGATTTCAGCATCGTGGTCTTGGGGTGCCTCTCCAAAACTTTCCAGGGGCCTTTCTTTCCTTTGGTGGCTTCTGCTTGCCTTTGCAGGCCTCATTTTTGCTGACCTGGGGCCGTGCAAGGGTTGCATGAAGGCTCTGTCTCCCTGATGACCTCTGAGCCCCTCACTGCCAGGGCTCGAACTTGCGGTGGCTGAGCACTGGCTCCAGAAGTGTGTTTATTTCAGCCTACGTCAGGCGCCTGGCACACAGTCACCCATGTCCCCTTTGCTCAGAGGTGGCAGGTAGGTTTGACCTTGGCAGGTTGGCCAGAGAGGGTGGGACCAGAAGGCTGGCCACAGGCTTTGCAGACTGTGTCATGAGTCCCAACTCTTCCCTCCTACATCCCCACGCCCAGCCCTACCTGGCCTCATGGTGAATGGAGAGGTGGGGTGTTATTCCAGCCCCTTGACTTGGGCTTGGCCTCAGGACTGGATTTGGTCAATGGAAAGACAACAAGCACAAGGCAAAAGCTTGAGATGTGCCTCTGTGGTTGGCCTTGCCCTCTTGGGTTTCTGCCTTTGCCATGAAAAGAGCTTCCCCATGGATCCACTTCCTCTTCGGGCAGATGAGCCCATGTGGAGCAGACCTGAGCCCAACCCACTGATGGGAGACAAGCCCAGCAGACGCAGCAGCTTGAAGCAGGTGAAGTTGAGCTTCACCTACAACAGTTGACAGGCAATGGATGTACGCGTCCATGCGTATGACAGTTAATGCTTATTATAATATGCGACTGAGTTTGGGGGGCTTTGTTACACAGCTTTTTGGTGGCAACAGCTAGCTGATACATAGATGCTGGCCATAAAGTCACACCAGGGTGCAAAGGTCCTCTGAAAGGTAGAGGAGACAGGGGGAATGGAGGAGGGGAAAGGTTGCAGTGTGGTGGTTCTACGTGCTTTTAAAAGCCGGGTCTAACATCACAAATGAATCTTCCCAGTGTATTCCATGCTGACCAAACTCTCCTAATTCTAAATCCCAGGGAGGTCCAGCCCCTAAGCAAAGTACCAGAAAAGACAGGAAAGAGAATGTGGTTCTCCAGGTATGGAGGGCTGACCGGAAGAACAGATGCTCACAGAACCCTCTGTACTGATTTCCCGGCTGCCCTAGCACTGGGAAATGATTTTATCTACTTGGCAGCAATACAAGTCCCTCAGGAATGGGTTGCCTTGAACTTTGCAGTTCCTCCTGCTTGTGCTCTGGCCCTGGGGTTAATCCAGTGGGGGTCTTTTCTGACAGTGGGGTCATGTACAGGGTCAAGGGCAGCAGCCCTGGCTGTCAGCATCGTCCCCACCCGTCTGTAGGCAGGAGTTCTATGGTCAAGGTCATCGATACTCAGAACAACAAGGGCAACAGCCTCAGAGTGTGAGGATTGGGAGTGGAGGTCTGGGGTTCTGGGTGACCTTGAACAAATCCTTTCCCCCTCGTTATGTCTCCACTGATTCATTTCCAGATAGGAGGACCCAGGCCTACTCTGCCTAGGAGAATCAGTCACAGAATACTACTAATACAAATGGTCTGGGAAGCTCTTTGCAAATGAAATGTAGCAGATGTTGTGGAGGGCTGCAATTTGCTGCTATTAATAAGTATAAATGCCTAATAGGAAGCCAGTTTGCTCTGGGAACTCGGACAGCCAAGGAGCGAGTGTTGACGCCGGAATCATCAACATATGCTGCTCCTCATTAGCAAGCGGCAGAAGCTGGGTGAGGAGCTCTCAGCGCGATTTCCACAGAGCCTCGAGAAATCACCCTATCCCCCGCCTCCCGGCGTGGGCTGCACGGCAATGGCCCGCGTTTGTTATTAACCAGACCCCTCACCAAGCAGGAGAGTGATGCCCTTTTCAGGTGCACAGATGGAAAAGCCACAACCCAGAGGGGCTGAGCAGCTTGCCCAAGGTCACACAGCAAGGCAGCAGCAAAGGCGGAAATTGAAACGAAGGTGGGGCCACAGCCCATAATCAGGCTCCAGCATACGGGTTCCCTGGGTGCAGCCCAGGGGATTGAAAAACCTTAGGAACCCCCACTGAACCCCGGTTCTCGGGTTGAAAATTTCACAGCACTGCAGGCTGTGTATTGTAAACCAGGAAGGGTTGGTTAAGTTCACGGGCTGAGGGCCCCTCCAGGGGGCCAAGAGGTCCAACATGGAGTTGGAGCCCTAAAGAGACTGCCAGTAGGTCTTAGTGCAGCCCTCCTCCTCCAGGGAGACTTCCTGGCTCCTTCAGATGTGCTTGGAGGGAAAAAAGGAGTTCGGAATAGCTTTATGTCAGTGCCAAGTGAAAAGCAGAGATCTGGGGAGCAGACAGAGATAGGTGTGAATCCTGGATCTGGCCCTTCCTGGCCTCCTTTTCCTCCTCTGAGGATAAGAGGAAGCTCCCTGAAGGGTTGGTGGGAGGACGAATTGGGATGGCACAGATGAACGAGTTAGTGGAATGCCAGTAACAACTCGGTCTGCTGTTCCAGCATCTTTCCCAGAGAAGACGTCCCCCTCCTGCCCCCCACAAGGTGGTGTGAAGTCATCTCTCTTCATCTCTCCACACCTAGTACCCAGCTCAGACATGGCAAGTGACAGCCCATAAGCAAGAGGGCAAGTGCTTGCAAGAACGAATGACATTGGTTTCTATCAGGCTCACATTTCAAGAACCACATGGAACTGATTTGCCTATCTTGGTTATCCCCCAAAACCTATAATTTCTGAATTATTGCCACAAGTTCATCTCTTAGTGTAAAGGTCAACTTCTCTCCCCTCTCTGGACTGTCGTGGTCACATTCACACAGTGGGTGTGTAAGACCAGACCTCTGGGGCTGTTGAATTGCTGGGCCTGAGTTTTCTCGGCAGGTCAATCCTGTGCATTCGACAAAGGAGCCTGGCAGCTAGTTATATCCACATCCCACCCAGAGAGCCCCCCAATCCCACCCCACCAAGCAGGAGAGAAGGTGCCCAGGACAGGAGAAATGTTCTGGCATTCGCTGGGTTAATAAGCTGGAAGGAACCTTGGGAAAAACCCAGCCACCAGTCCCCTCATTTTTCAGGTGAAGCTCAGTTGCCAGAGAATTTGTCCAAAGCCCCATGGCCACCAACACAATTCCTTTGAGACCCATCCCTAGATACAGAGTCCTGCCCAAGGTGTCTGCTCTTGACCTAGCCCTGAGATCGGTGCTGATGGGAGAGTCAGAGCTTCCGGTCCCACCCCAGTGGAGATTGGGAACCTCCCTCCCCACCCCTAAGCCCAACAGGTGGGAAGGAGCCTTTGTCCTGGGGATCAAAGTGCTGCTCCCATTCCAGCCGTCTTCCACCAAGTGCCACTGACGGAGGCTGTGGTCCCGTCTGAGCTGGGACTGGGGACTTGCTGGTGTGAGTTTCCCAAGCCCAGCCTGCTCAATGGAGGCCTTTGTTCCAGCAGCCAAGAAGAGGGAGGGGGAGGGGCTGGCACGGTGACACCTTTCTCCAGGCCCCTGCAGCTGAGCCAAGTGAGTTCCAAGACATATGCCGAGACCCTCTGGCTCGCTGGCATGACTCTTTGTGGGAAGTGGCAGGGCAAACCAGGCAGGCACCTCCTCTACCCAGAACCCAGCTCTTCCCTCCAACAGCCTTCTGTCAAGGGCACTTCTGGCTAGCATCCCGAGCAACAATCTGATTGTTCAGGCTAGAGGGTGATGGTGTATGAATGGTACACGGATGGGCATGGGTGCACAGCGGCCAGAGGGCGTGTGTCTAGATGTACATGCCTGGTACCAGGAGCGAGGTTTGCACACAGCGACAGGCGGGAGTGTTCAGGACCATGGCAGCGTGCTTGTAAAGAAACACGTCTTTCCTTGCGGACATTCCCGTCTGGGTAGGAGGATAGTGAACAAACATCTTCCTTCAAAAAGGAATCTGACCCTGGAAAAATCATGCTGCCCAAATGAAAGGAAATGGATACACCTCTGGGCACCCTCTATGCCCAGCATCTCAGGCAGACTACAGGTGCCCCAAAGAAACCCAAATCTTCTTCCTCTGTCCTCACTCCCTGCCTCAAGGTAGCCAATGAACACTCCCAAACCCATGGGAGCTCCCTTTGTAGGGGCCATGCTTACTGCTGGAGAAAGAGGAAGATGGTTGTCTGATGTCTGAGTATCCTCGGACAGGGGTCATCTTGCCCACAGGGACAAATGTGTTTTCCTCATTCAGAGATGGTCCCCTGAGGGCATTTGGCAGTAGCTCTTTAGATCTGAGAAGACAATGCCCATTCTCGCCTTTCTTTAAGGGAGACAATAGGACATCAGGCAACCCAGCCATGCCCACCATCCCCAGCCTTCGTGTGTCCAGGCAGCAGAGCTGAGAAGGCAAGGCAGAGTCTCCTCCATGCATCTGCCAGGAGCTGGCCCCAGAGGACTGTAGCCATGGGTCATGTGGTTTCCACTGGGATGTTCATGGTGGAGGGGTGAGTAGTGAGGTGCTGGTAACTCACCCCTGCACATTGTATGCAGCTGGGGAATCTGATCTACATCAGACCAAGGCTTGAAACAGATTTCCCCTTCTCAAATGAGAAGCGGCTGGCCAGGGCTATATTTAGATGGGGACTCAGCGAGGTCAGAAATAATTGCTGGCCCTGGAGTGGGGGGTGGGGGGAGGAGGTGTCTGTTCCTGGCTAATGTGTGCCCCTTCTCAGAAGACACACGTGGGATGGCCTGGGGGAAAGCCGGGAGTCTCAGCCACTCCTTCTCTGTCCACTTAAGTCTTTGTTACAGCAATAAACATCTCCCAGTATCAAAATGCCATTGTGGGTGACAGGGAAGCTCAGCGGAGGGAGGGCCTGGGAGAGGGATGTCGGGGTGTAGAACCTGCCATGGGGGAGGGAGGGTCAGGGGGGAGCCAGGAAGGGCAGCTGTTAGGAGTGGGGTTTCAGAGTCTAGCTCTGCCACTTGTTAGCTTGGCCAGACATGGAACATTCCCCCGTCTCTGAAAGGCTATGCAGATTAAATACCACGCCCATAAACTCCCGAGATGGCTCCTGGAGCATCCCTACGAAACACGCGGCAGCTCTCCTGGCCGTGATGGCAACCGTGGCCAACTGGCCTTTTTGGTCAGCTTCTCCTAAATGAAAAGTTCCACTTTAATTTTATTTATTGATTGATTGTCACTTAGGTATTTTTGATAATTTCAACTTTAACGGTTTCCAGGTGTGTCCCCGGGACAGCTGAACCCTTCTGCCATGGTTGGCCTTCTAGGTGGTGCTGGAGAAGGCCTTAGGACTTGAAGGAGCTCATGCTGGGACCTCACGATCTTACCCCTGACCCACCAGCCTTGCCCCGGGTGACCCCCTGCGGTCCCCAGTCCAGCAGTCCCTGGCCCTCTGAATAGGGGCTTGGATCCACACCCAGCTCAGAACTTTCCAGCCATTCCCCTGCTTCCTCCTCTCCCCTCTCCAGCTTTTCTGACTCTCCTGCCTTCCAATAACAAGCAGAGGGCAGGAAGAGGAGGGAAACCCCAGCAAATTCATTTTATTGCCCATAGCGCTGGAGAAAGTGAGGTGAAGATATGGGAGCCGCTCTGGCTATTAGAGGACATGAAGTCAGGGTTATCTGCGGCCTTAATTTATTCAGCTTCTCCCCTGACCTCTGCAAACAGGCATAATCAAAAGCTGGCTATGGGTCTGGGACGGGAAAGTGTGCTGGCTCGCAGCCAAGCCCCAGAGGCCGTGCTGCGTGTCGGCATGTGGGTACACTGGTCGGCCTGGCATGTCTGGCAGGCCAGGGTTGGGCGGCAAGGCCCAGCGTGGCGGTGTTGGCACCAAGTCCAGCCGCCCCCGCTGTGACGGGGACATGAGGAGGCAGCCTCCAGACACGATTAAACACAGGATGTTTGCTGAGTTTGCAAACAAAACTGCAGGTCGCAGGACTGGGGCAGCCGCAAGAAAACAAACATGACAGTTTGGGGCAGGTAGCAGGCCATAAGTGGGATTCACGTGAAAAAGCTTTTCTACTCCATGAGGCCTGCCCGGCGTGTTGCCGTGAACAGAGCTGGGGCTGGCCCGGAGTCTGGGGACACAGGGGGCTGGAGCGGGGTGTAGGACGCCCCTCTCACGCTCCCCCAGGCCACCATTTGCCAAGCGTGGACCACCCGCGGGGAGCCTTACAAGTCCAAGGGAGAACTGGGCCACATAGTCAGTGCCAGGGAGGAGGGAAAGGCAGGGAAGTGAGGTCAAGGTGAAGGGGTTCCGAACCTCGCTGAGCTTTTGGCTAAAACCTAACCGTAGAGCTTTTAGAAAATGCTGAGGTCCTGGCCAACCTTGGACCAGCCGTCAGAATTTCCAGGAGCCAGGCATCTGTGTTTTCTCCAAGCACAGAGCTTCTCTGCTCAGCCCCGACCAATGACGCTGATGATGGGCTCGCCTCAGGCACAGGGGCAGAGGAGCGGGGATCCAAGGCTGCTGTATTTCTTCCCTGGAGTCTGAGAGATGCAGAGGGTTGAAGGCTCCAGAACACAGAGATGGGGGGCGTGGGCACAGCGGTGGTCCTGACTGCTGTACCTGGCTTCACAATTTACACAGCAATTTCACAGGCATGATTGCGTGTGACCCCCACCACAACCCTGCGAGGTGGCCCAGCTAGGGACGACAGCCTCCATTTTACAGATGAGGACATAGGTTGGAGGAGGTTAAGTGGACTCGCTTGAGGACCCACAGTCAGGACTCTGGCACAGGACTCGCTAGGACGGCTCCAAGGCGGGTGTAGCCTCCCTTTCCCCTGGAATTCCCTCTCTTGTCGGGGCCAAGAGCCTGTAACTGCTCTGTGCAGAAGCAGTAACTGCCTGAAATGGATCCAAACATCATGGAAATTGATGAAGGCAGAATTGGGTTGGAGAGGTCCCATTTAGATATCTCTTAGAACTGCTCCTTGGCTAGCATGTTTCCATGGCAAGGTCTGTCTCAACAGCCACGGCTCTCATCTCCAAATATGGCTCATCATCTCACCCAGGGCGGGACCCGGCACCCAGGCTCAGTGTGGTACAATGCTTCCCCAGGCAGGAGCAGGGAGGAGGTGGTATGCCTAACGCCTGGAGACTTTACCAATTATGGAATTTTATCACTGGCTCTGGGGGCTGCAGACCTCAGAGCCTGCCTACGCCCTGGGCCACTGCTACCTAGAGAGCAGTAGTGAGCCATGTCCTGTTCTGTTCACTTAGACTCAGCAAAACCTGGCCCAGTTCTCACCACCACTGGGGCTTCTCTGTCCTCTGTTTCTTCAAGCAGTGAAGGGAGTGTGAGAATAGTGCAAACCAAAGCTGTCATGCCCCGGAAAGGCGGCAGGCAGAACGAAGCACGCACAGGCAACGCCGTGGGTTGGAGGGGTCTCTTCTCCTGCCTGGGCTGCCCCAACCTCCCTGCAATTTGAACTTCCCCCTTGTCTCTCCCTTTCACTCTTGATCAGAAATTGCCCGGCACGGTCACTCACTCACACTTCAGCCTGAATGAGCTGTCATTCCTGGGAACAGAGTGGGGGGCGGGAGAGTCCCAAGTGCCCAGTGATTCCCAGGAGCGGGGACCTGGCCCCCACCACAGTCTTCACCTTTGCTTTCAGAATGGGCTTTTCTCCTTGTTCTCCCATCTCCTCCTCCCTGTCCCCTGTGACCAGTTTCCTGGTGACCCTCATGTTGTAAGACAGCATGTGCTTGAAGCTTAGACTTTTCGTGATGCTTGGGAAAAGGAGCCACACCCATCCAGACCACCGCTCCAAGAACAGACATGGGGAGGAGAGAAAGGATAGTGGCTGTTGGCGCCTAATGCAAGGAACAGAGTCCCAGCATCGGACGGGACCTTCAGGTCTCCAAAATCCAGCTTTCCATTGGATCTAAGCCATCATCACTGCCATCTCGGCAATACACGCACCGGTTATACCCAAATCGAAGAACAAATGATAAGGGTTGTGCACATCATTAAGGGTAATCAGATGTGACTTCCAAAACAGTTTGATGCAGCATTAAACACCTTATCTGTACTGCTGTCCTAATTTATTGCTCGGTCTACCATGGTAATCTACTCATAATTACAGAAACAAAGGGCTGGGAGCATTCTTTACATTTCTTGGTTACCTAGCCTTCTAAAGGGGCCCCTCCTCCCTCCCTAGCAGGCAGATGCCAAGCCCTTTCTGAGTGCGAGGCGTGGGCTGGACACCTGTGGGATGTGGTGTGTTCTTCCAAGTTCTTCCTGCCAGTCTGGGCTCCCTGAAGTCTTTGAGCATCTGGGTCTTGGGTCTTTTCCCTGTGGTGGGTGGTAGGCCAGCGAGGTAGAGGAGAAACAGACTAGACCTACACGTGGGTGTTTATAGCAGCTCTAGGCACGACTGTCAACACTTGGAAGCAAGCAAGATGTCCTTCAGGAGGTGAATGGATAAATAAAATGGGCTAAAACCAAACACCAAAATACCATTTAATGTTAAAAAGAAACGAGCTATCAAGCTACAAAAAGACATGGAAGAAGCTTAAACGCATTTTTGCTAAGTGACAGAAGCTAATCTGAAAAGGCAACATATTGTATTATCAAAACTATACGGCATTCTAGAAAAGGCAGAACTATGGAGACAGGGAAAAGATCAGCCTTTGCCGGGACCGGAGGTGGGGGTTGGTGGTTGGGGAGGGAGCGGGAGATGACTAGGGGGAGCACAGGGGATTTTCAGGGCTGTGAAAATCGCCTCTATGATACTATAATGGTGGGTACATGTCATGATGCATTTGTCAAAAGCCACAGGATGAACAAGAAGACGAGTGAACTCTAATGTAAACTATGGACTTTGATGGTGATGACATATCAGTGTAGGTGCTTTGAGGATAACAAACGCACCACCTTGGTGAGGGGCATTGGGGGGTGTCCACAGCGGGGAGGCTGTAGGGTGGGGGAGGGGAGAACAGGGATATGTAGGAACTCTCTGTATTTTCTACTTAATTTTGCTCTGACCCTAACATTGCTCTAAAAAATCAAGTCTACTTTAAACAACACACTAAGTGGGGAAAAGAGGCAATATACCATTTTCTATCACTTTTTTAGAAGAATGTGTCCATATTCATGGATCCTTCCTCCATCTCTTACCAAGAGACCACGCCAAGTATGACATGCCCCAGGGCATATGGGCGGGGCAGGAGCTGGGCTCCCACCAGAGCCACTGGGAAGCAGCCGTGGCTGAAGGACCCAGTGCAGGAAGCCAGTGATGGATGAGGACGCAGGGACCTGTGACTGCGTGTCCTGGGATGGGCTGGAACAGAAGTCTGCTGAGTGCACTCTGACCTGGACACTCTGGCCTTCCTGGAGGGAGGGGTCAAGAGCAGTAGGCATATGTGGTAGTGCCAGTGACACCAGCCACATCTTCTAGATGTGCCCAGTTCGTGTGTTCCCGAATATGCAGACACACTGACACCATCTCTAGCTTTGCTTCTGCCACTCCCAGGGTCCTGGATGCCTAGCATGGGGGATTGCACTGGGCTGGATACACTGGAGCCCAGGATGTCTCTACCATCTGCAGCAGAGCCCTTAGGTCTTTCATTAAACAACCCAGTGTAGCCTCTAGGCACTGGATGGTGAGGTGAGGATCAAATGGGCACATCCCCAGAGGACCCAGGCAGCTGCTGACTGGCCAGCGGCTGACACCTAAGGGAATAGTCCCAAATGGCACCTCTGAAACATCCTCTCGGTTGCAGCAGCCCTGTCCCAGCACATAAGACATGGCTGGATTTCAGCCCCAAGAATTCCCTGGGTTAGGTATCCTTGTGCAGTGAGCAACCTATACCACAGTATACTGTTTTTTTTTTTTTAATTTTATTTATTTATTTGACACAGAGAGAGACCAATCACAAATACTCAGAGACACAGGCAGAGAGAAAGAGGGGGAAGCAAGCTCCCAGCTGAGCAGAGAATCCAATGCGGGACTTGATCCCAGTACCCTGGGATCATGACCTGAGCTGAAGGCAGAGGCTTAACCCACTGAGCCACCCAGTCGCCCAGTATCCTGTGGTTTTATGAGCGCGTACACATAGAGTCCCAGAAAAATGAGTGTATCTCAGGGATCCAGGTGACTCAGGAGACCGAGGATGAATCCTAGCTGTGCCTTATTTCACCATCTGAGGCCCAAGATGCCCACCTCCCAGGGCTGTTTCCTCACCTATGAAATGAGAAGTTCCCTCCTGCTCTAACAATCTAAGACATATGGGAAATTAAGAACACATTTCCCTTTCTTTCCCTAGATTGCCCCCCTTTCCCCTCTTGAACTTGACCGGGTCCTTCCAGACCAGGCTAAAACTGAAAATCAATTTTAATTATAAAAATCCGTTTACTGTACCAATAAATCATCATGGCCCCGGCTTGGTTGTGGGGAGAAGGTTACATCTGGAGTAGGGCTAATAAGTCACTCTCTGCCTCTGCCTCACTGCACCAAGGCAGCCCCTCTGTTCTAATATTCATCTCTGTCGTTAGGTTGTGGATTATTAATGATGCCTTGGGTCGATGCATGAGAGCCGAGATGCTCCTGAAACATGTTGGGCTGGTGGTAACTTGATTTTCAGCTGCCCCCTTGACGGGAGACCTTGATGGGCCTTCCCCTCTCTTCCCAATGGTGGGGGAAGGCTGCATTATGGGGAGGGGGACTCTCCTCTGAAGTGACTCCTTGTTGGGGGGTCTGAGAGAGCCACTGGCACAAATGGCGAGAGACAGCACAACCATATATATGTATCTATCAGGTTCCCAGGGCCATGAGTCTTTTAAATTAATTAACTAATCAATTACTGTTGCAGTTAGGGTTATTCCTGATGGGCTGCAAGGAGAGGGAAGACATGCCCTTCAGGTGGCCATCGGGGGGGGCAAGGAGGAGACCCCATTCTGGCATGAGCTCAATGACATACCTAGAGAGGAAGAGAAAAGGTACTGGATGGAAAGATCTGGGGGCTGCTGGGCCCTAGAGGTTGTTGTGATCCACGAACCCCTGGCTGAAGTCAAGGGTTCAAGTCCACACATTTCTGTGTGGTGCTGCAACCCGAGGCTTGGACAGAATAGGCAGGGCAGCTACCAAGCAGCGGTTGGCTCTTGGAAACAACTCCCTTCAGTGGAGGGACCAAAGCCTTCCTTCCTTCATGGGGGGCAGCTTGTTGAAAGCCCTCAGGGCTTCCAGTTAAGCCCCTTAGGCACTGCTGAAAATGGCAGGTCCGGATGAGAAAGAGAGGCTGCTCTTCTCCCCTGCATAACTGGGGCTCTCCTGTCTTCCCTCCCATAAATCTAGTTGGCAGAGATGGAAACAGGGAGGCTGGTTTGAAAGGGGAGCTGGTGGGGCTGACCCAGCACCAGTAGGGCGGGGACCACAACTGGCTTCTGTGATCTGTTCCAGGCATGTAAATTCACTGCCAGCCTGGCACAGGGTTACCAACAAGTGGGCACAGGTGGCATTTTGAACTGGCTAAGCCAGCAGCCATACAGCACGTGGTCAGTGGGCAGGCTGGCCAGCTCTGCCTGTTACTTAGTAGAAGTATGCTTTCGGGCAAGTTCCTTAGCATCTCAGAGTCTGTTTCTCCACTGTAAACTGGGGACAGTAATCCCTGCCTTGGTTGTTGTGAGAGCGTGCCACACAGGAGGTCTACTTGGGAATACTTTATGACTCATCAGCATCCCTCCCTGAAGACAGAAAGGATATAACAGAACCTATCCAATTGGCCATTTGCTTGCATTGATTTTGTGGGAGGGACAATTAAAAGTGACCCACCAAAGGAGAATGGAGAATTGTTTACGGAGTCAAAGCAGATGCTTCAGATTTCAAATCAAAAGACGGGGCTTCGAGATGAACCGTGCCACTTGCCATCAGCTGTGTGACTTCTGAGAAGCCATTTGACCTTTATCACCTGTTACGTAGGATAATGATGACTCTAAGAGCTGCTGGGCAGGTTCAATGAGATGTCCTGTGGGAAGGACGCGGGAGATGGCAGGTGCTAAACAGATCCATGACATCATTTCATTTGCTACCACTGTCCCATTAGCAAAGATAATTTAGAGCTTGCCTGTACCAGGCTTTCCAGGGAGCATAAATGATAGTAACTATTAACTTCTCGATTCAGTCTTTCACTACCTTCCATTAAGGCACCAGAAGAGAAATCATTTTTCTTTTTTCATCCACTCATCATTTCAGATATCCTGCTATACTGAGATACAACATCGAGGAAGCAAACACATTATAAAAAAGAAAGAACAAAAGAGAAAGAAGAAGAAAAAACAGCTAAGCCCAGGCATGGATCCCCATGCTGAAGAATTGGTTTAATTAAATTGAAAGCTCTGGTGCTTGTGGTAATTGTTATTAAGGAATCTATATCCCATCAGAGCCCTCTCCCCTGGAGTTTGCTCCCTCTGCTTTCTCTGCATTGGGTACGGAAATTGCTTCTCTCCTTAGGCAGATGCAGCCACAGACCCAGAGGTTACTGTGGGATGACTGTCTGGTGTGGGGTTTGGGTGCACCAGCAAAAAAAACAAAAACAAAAAAAACAAAAAACCCAAAACAAACAACAACAAACACCTTGATCCCAGCCTGACCTTGAATTTCCCTGACTTGGAGCTCATTCATTTCTTCTGCAAAAGGACAACATATGCCTTCTCTCAGGGCTGGTTACCAGGGACACATAACATAGGCAATGGTTCCTTTTGGAGCCCCTCTACTGTTTCTCTGCACACAAGGAGGATGGTTTCTAACATTGCCTACACCACTGGGTTCCTGATGCCCCTGAGCCACTGCCATCTGCTTCTTGGGCACCAGTTGGCTGTTAAAAATACCTAGTCTGTCTCTTTTTGATGCTACTAAAGCAACTACATTAAAGAAGTAGATATAACAGCAAACTTTTTTATCATGCATACATACAACAACAGATATAAAAGGCAACAAGTGCGGGCAACAGGAGGTAGTTTAGTATAGTGGAAAAAGTCCTTGAGGGACTTGGGATTGGCTCCTAACTATACTAAGTATTAGGTTCATAAATTTGGGAAGTCCTGGGTGTTAACTCTGAATTGTGCCTTAGCCTGAGCTGAGTGCTGCCTGATTCAGCCTGGCTTGACTCTCCAGGGTTCAAAATCATCCTAAAGCTTCTGGATCAAAATAGATGAGTTGATTCCATATACTTACAATAATATTTTGCTTATCAATGATCAAGCATTTATTAGGTCTCTATCCCAGGCTATACACTGTGCTATCATAAGTCAAGTCAGGCAAGGGGTCATCTTAAAAGTCAAAGAGAAGCCTTTGAAGCATTTTCATTCTTGGATGTTCAACAGGCCCCAGGAATTAAACAATTAAGAACTGCAAAGCAATATGCAGGGTGCTATGTAGAAAGGACCAGACAGTAGAAAAAGAGCAATAGGCCAGCATCGGGGTCATTTTCAGTCCTGGACAAAGAAGTACCAAGCATAGGGCAGATGAGATCAATGCTATCCTCCCTAGATACTATGGATCTCTGATTCTCAACCAAGAGATCTTGTATAGCTGAGCAAGGGTACTCAGGCCCTAGAAGCCTGGATGCTCCTCCAAGAGGAGGACAGGGCATAGCTGCAAGTGTTGTGTGCTGTGACTCTGCCAGGCCTTAATATCCCAGGCAACCATCAAGAGGCAGGTGGCCAGAGCAGAATGGAGGCCCAAAGGACTTGGGAAACCCACAGACCATATGTTCACACCAGTGAGAGTGAACAACAGGGGAAAGGGGAAAAGCACAGAGGTCCTATCTATAGCATGGAAGGGACGAGGTGAAAATTGGACAAATTCATTAGAAGAAAAGGAGGTCTTGAATTGTTCAAAGTCAAGAACAACTTGACTTAATATCAGTGTGGACCTCAGCAGACTTCAAATTCCCAGAGAAATTCTTTATTCCTGAAGTACTAGGCTGAAACTCAAACTAAATCCAGCTCAAGGGAAAGAGAGAAGGTTTAGGGTGAGTATGTGTATGTGTGTGGCAGGGAGAGAGAGGGGTTGAACTTCTAAATTCCATCACAGCCAATTATCACAACTGTGTCCGTTTCTCTAGCCTGCCAGCCAGAGTCGAAGACTGTGTACATTTGAGAATCTCCAACCTTTGAAAACATTACTGTGAAGTTGAAAGTTCCTGGTGTCTTTTGATTAAACATTGTGCTAGGTAATGACTGTTTTACTTCTTATTCGTTTTTACCCCCTTCAAATTACTGATTGCTGTCTGACATTAGGGCCCCATTTGCTCTTATTAAATTAACAAGCTTACAAAACTCTTAATGAATTGAAACTCATCAAATGTTTGGAAATGAACGGCAGTCTTAGGATTCTTTCCCTTTTAATTTGTCTCTATGTGAAAAGTCTCACTTTCCCTTATACTTGCTTAGGCTCAGACGGCCACATTTGGGGACTCGGGTTTTGATTCTTAGCCCACCTGAGGCATCGGTCCACACAGATGCAGAAAGTTGAGTGTTTGGGTGGTTCTTCCAACTGGCAATGTGCTGTTCTGCATAACCCTTGGCTTTGTGGCTGCACCAAATGATTTCTACTTTTCTTCCAAGCATGCCTTAGGAATTTTGATGCGTTTGAAAAGGCATTACTAGGGTGTAGTCTGCAGTCATCAAACAGGCTTATTCCCCCTTTTAGGGCAGCCTGACTGGTCTGCAAAATGGTTAAACTTTCTCTATGAGCAGTTGTGGGCTAATGAGATGGATATTCTGGAACCTGTCGTCCCATCTCTTCTCTGGACATTTCTCCTTTTCTGATGCCATCCTCTTCTAGGAGTAGACCATTTTTACAGGTTCCAGTTGAGATCCTCAGCTTTGCAAAGGGTGGGAATTCCTGAAACCATCACAGAACTTGGGGTCCAATGAATAGCAAAACCACCCAATAGGAAGCATCCAGGGAAAACTATACTGGCTCTTGCCCTACAAACCAGAAAAAAAATAATGGGATAACGGGGCAATTTCCCCAAATTTCAGTCATCAGTTGGCCTTGGGAGGTGGGCTTGCTACATGAACATTTCGGTCCACGTGTGTCTGCAGGAGGAGCCAGGTAAAAGTTAAAGGATCATGAATATAGCCAAAGGGACACACTTTCCTCTCTAGCCAACAACCACTCCCTAGCTTTAGACAACCACACAGGCACAAAGCCAAGTGTCCCTAGGCACATGTGAATGGAGCAAAGGGTGTGCCTGCTCACTGAGCCTTCGCCCTGGGAGCGGCTCTGCTCTTGACTCCCTGTATCTCCCAGCTGTTCACGAGCCTAGACACACATACCTAAAATGATCCTAGCGGGGGCTTTCCAGATTGGTCCGCCTGCTGTTAGGACTACTTCACGTAGTTAGGAACCATCTGGCAGTCCTTAGGAACATCACAAGTTACTTTATGCTGTCATTCCATGATCAGATCTACTCAGTATTTAGAGCTCTGCCATTGGCTTGTATTAGGATGTGGGGATTTCAAATCTCCAGTCTGTGGGATGGGGAAAAATGTCTCCTCTATTTACTTGGAAACCAATATACACATTGTAGAACAAATAACACCTCATTAGGTTGAGGTGTTAGGCAAAGGAAAGAACCTATAGGGTTTCTTCCCATGTCTGAAAGCTGAATCCTGGTTACCTTATCCCTGCCTACTGCTCAGCGGCATGACCCTGGCCATCAAGAGTTAACTCCATTTGACTCTAGAGCATAGACTACCACCCAGAACAAGGATCTGGGTTATGGAAGATTCTTCTAGGACCAGCATTGATTGGCTTACTTGATTAGTTGGTTAATTGAATATCACTGCTTTCTAATATAATTAAAACAAGATAAATACTGGGGCTTCATCATGTAAGCAAGGGCCATTAGTGATCATGGTGCACACCCTGATTAAAAATGCAATCAACTGGGAGGATAATTTATGAACTTGCGAGTCTCTAGTGCCATTCCATGGTTTGTAGGGCCTTGAGATATGATGTGGTTGGCATGGAATTCCCTAAACTGTTGTGGTTTCCCCGGTCTCTTGGGAAGGGAATTTATTACACAGGGAAATATGCAGGATGATCTCTCTTTCCAGGGAGGGTTACTCCATGCTTGCCACAAAGCTCCTTTTAAAGTGTCAGAGAAGGATACCCAAAGCACCAAGCAGGGGACCATCATAACTGTTTAACCCTTTGCCTCACTTTCCTCAATCCTAAATACAATACTGTCCTTATATCACTCACTCTCTATTACCCTTTCTTTTATCATCAAGTTCATCATGAACTTGAAACTTTGTTTGGATTACTGATATGATCATTAAATATTTACTAAATACTTATGAAGAATTACTGTAAGCAAAGCAAGTGTGACTAGAGGGAAGGACACAGGAATTATTTACTTGGGGGCCAAGGGCTACACACCCCTTCTGCTGCTAAGAGGGGTAGCTAAAAGCTCAGGCTTTTGCCTCATATGCACAGTGGTACCCACGGCATAGTTCACCCCCATTGGACGTGTCAGACAGTGGGTCCCTCAGGAGGAGGCAGGTTGCCAGACTTGGTGGAGCACAGGTGTTGTTAGTCTTCTTCACTTGGATGTTGTCTGTTGCTTTCTTGGTCAGCTGAGGCATGTTTCTGGCACATTAACTGCTGGCCCAATTGGTAAATGTGTGATATGGGTAGAGAAGTGCCATGTCAGCATTCTTGATGACCCCATGGATATCTAAGCTGTCCCTTCTTACAGCAAGGGGTGGTAGCTCTGCATTGAGTACTGGAGGGGGTCCTGGTGACATGCAGTTGGTAGAGGATTTGGCATATCTCCAAGGAAGGTGCTATATAAATACAGGGTATTATTATTTTATTGGCTTATGTTCTTAATTTTTGGAATGTGTCCAGATGTGCTGACTGGTGAACAAACAATAGAGATGGGGAAGGACTGGAAAGACTGCTGCTAATGCCTAGAGCAGAATGGAACGCCACATCAACCCTGCCTCAGAACTGGGTAGTGTTCTGATGACAGGTTAGATGTGTCTGGAAAAGCCAGCAAGATCTGAAGGTGCAGATATAGTTCTGATGTAGAAATAACAAGAAGCTGACCCAGTGATGTGACTCTGATACCTTTTTCTGCCCCCCCCAAGGACATTTTTCTGCCAACTATTGCCCTTCCAAAAAACATGCCCCCTTAATGGTTTTATTTTATCTTATTTTTTTTTTTTTTCTGAGAGATTGGCTTTATCTTGGTGTCCTCTTCCCTGAGATGCTGCCAGGTTTGGATGAACAGGGACACACTGCTGGGATGTCTGATATTTCTATTACTAGAAAGAAAAGAAAGGAATGAGGCAAAAAGGGGAACCTGCAGAGGGTAGCAGGAGCTGTCCTTAGCACATTATGGAAAGTCAGTGCTGAGGCCCACACCTTTAATGGGAATGACAAAGAAACGTGCTTGAGGGGTTGACAGGAATAATCGAGAATACCAGCATGCTCAGAAATCCATTCTGTTCACCCTTAGGTTTTCTAAGAGCTGAACTCATCTTCCTAAATGCCTATTTGGAGAGAAAAAACCATGTGTAAAGAGATATGTATATACAGAGAAATAAGGACATATCTCTACCTACAGCTTTGTTATTACCTTGCCATAAAATAAATGTTTATTAATTTCCATACCATGTATGGAGGGAGCTGCCACATGTGAATTTCTTTCATCAGTAATTTCTGTGCCTGTGACTCCTTCAGTTGTATGTACCAGGGGGAGGGTTTCCAAATAAGAACTGGGAAAGAAGGACAGATTCACAGATAATAGCTAAAAACATATAGAAATTATAGACTGATTGAGGTCAGCAAGAACCAAGTTATTCAATATATCCCCTGGGGGCTAGAGCCAGACTTCCCCCCCATGGTTCCAAAATTACTTGGCAGTTTCATTAGGGTAAAATGCAGTGCAGCCTCATGAGTGCAGAGAATGGAGGTTGTCACTTAAAATTTAGATGGACTTACCAACCAAACACTTACAAAGAATGGCATTTTGATGGTCTGTTTCTGCTCATCAAAGAAGTTGCTCAAATTTGTAGGATAGAGGAATGAAAGTAAGGAGGGTTTTAATTGCATTATTTGGCTCTGAATATGTCTATACCTATATAAAAATTCAGGAAATCAGTACTGTTAAGAAAACCTGACATCCAGGCACAATCATTTAGGATGTGGGGGAGCTGTCCTCACGTTCTGGTGCTGAAACATTGAACTTCTGATCTTATCATTTGAAATGTTTCCATGATATGAATTAACACTCCCCCCCCCCCCCCCGGCTCTGGGTAGAGTTGCAGCTCAACAATACATAACCAATGTAAAGCTAAAAGAGTACTTGTCTCATAGCTAGAGGGTGGAATTTTATGGAAGATAATGGGAGACTATTCTTTGAACCTTTCTTTTCAATATGATAAAAATGAATAGTGCATATTTGTATCAGCTTCTTCTTTCCTTCATAGGCACACAGAAACTGAGATTCCCAGTCCCCCTGCAGTTAAGTGAGACCAGGTGACAAATTCTGGCCAGGGAGGATGTGGTAAAAGTGATAGGTATGATTGCTGTGCCAAAGCATTTAAGATGTATAACCATTTAGCTCTCTCTTTCCTCCACATCAACAATGATATAGACCATGTCTGATATAGCAGAGGCAAGATGGAATCAGCCTCTATCCTTGAGTTCCCATTTGGGGAAGCATCTTCCCTAGAGAACTGCTGAACTGACAGTTAACACTGAATGAATGAGAAATAAAATGTTACATGTTAAGCCTTTGAAATTTTGAAGCTTATCCTATTATACCCTATCCCATCTTAACTGATACACTTGGTTACTCATTTTGGTGTCTTAAAACCAAGACTATCACAATAAAACCTCAATGCTGTTACCAAAGGCATCAAATAAATATATAGGGAAGAAGGAAAATTTTTTCACTTGGGGAAAAAAAGATACATATCTCACAATGTCCCCCACAGTAATGACTTGGATGTTGGTTTATTTGGGAAAGCTATGAAAGAAATGTTTCCAAAGGTTTATGTTTCTATTTGGCATAGAATTATATTTCTGAATTTCCTTTTAAAGTGGTGAAGGAGTCTATGTTGAATTTCTGATGATCACAACTCTACCATGCAGGAAGAAGCTGAGTTAAGATCAACATCACTGCCATGAAATGATGGATGTAACCATCAAGCAGAGGTCAAAGAGGATGAGAACTGAAGAGAGACCATGGGATTTGGTGAAGAGTCAGTCACAGGCTACCTTTTTAAGAGAGTAGTTTCATTGGAGAAACCATATTGCAGAGGGTTGAGGAAAGACTTAGATGTAAAAAAATCAAAGTAGGAAATCTAATGCAGAAACTTGAAGTATCGCTGGCGAAGGAAAGAAATAGGGCTATAGTTAAAAAGAGAAAAACAAAACTTGAGTTTGACTGAAGGTAGGGGTGCAAGAACAGAAGACAGGAAGAAATAAAAGATAAAAAATGTGGACAGAAAATCCTCCGTATGTTCGAAGAAGGTAGGATTCAGAGCACAGGTGAGAGATAACTTTTTATGAAGAGAGGGAACATATGAGGGTTTGGAAAGGTTTTCCTTCTGTATTTCTTATTTCTTTATCTGAGCCCATGGCATCATCATACAATTAATTTCTACTGACTGAGAACTCCAGGAATCATCTTGAACTCCTTCACCTCCTTTACACTCCCCTACATACTGTTATCACAAAGCTGCTTAACCTCTTTAGTATCCCTTAAACCTCTACCTTTGTGAAGCTTTAAATTCGGTTGGAGGCATTCTAATCACAGTTTTAACCCTTGCCAACTGGGTGACTTCAGGTAAATTACACACCTCTAAATTTCTCATATGTAAAATGGAAATAAAAATAACTACTTTGTAGCACTGCTGTGAAGATTAAATTAAATAAATACCTGACATAGTGATAGTAAAAACTTCTTACTTGGTTCTCCCTAGTGCTAAAAAAAAAATAGATTTCCCATTTTTTTAAATTTGTTCACTATTTTGCCACCAGAATAATCTGTTTGACTTTCAAGTCTGTTATGGTCTTGCCCCTGCTTAAATCATGTCAATGAATCTATTGTTTATGGACTAAAATCCAACCCTTCCCCCTTTTTAATTATGATCTCATCCCTGTCCAACTCTACAGCTTTCACTAATCTCCCACCTCAATTTACGTTCCAATGACATTAAATTCCTTATAGCTTTCCAAATTATTATGTTTCAAGTTTTCTTTGACTTTGCAATGTTGTCCCTTCTGCCTGGAATGTCCTTTTCCTCTCTTGTTCCCTCAGTAAACTCTTATTTATCTTTGAAACTCTGCTCATGTGTGGCCTTCATCAGGTCCTTCTTCATCACTCCCTTCTCTGTGTTACCTCTCTATAATCTAATCACTTCTGTTGTCACACTTAACTCATGGTATTGCATTTATGTATTCACATGCCAACTTCTTTTTTTTTTTAAGATTTTATTTATTTATTTGACAGAGAGAGATCACAGTAGACAGAGAGGCGGGCAGAGAGAGAGAGAGGGAAGCAGGCTCCCTGCTGAGCAGAGAGCCCGATGCGGGACTCGATCCCAGGACCCTGAGATCATGACCTGAGCCGAAGGTAGTGGCTTAACCCACTGAGCCACCCAGGCGCCCTACATGCCAACTTTTAATATTACAGGGAACTCCTTGAAGGAAGGGATGCATTTTATTTAATTCTATAACTTTCTTGCCAAGGACAGAACCTCACACTGGGTAGGTACTTACTTAAATGGTTGAATAAATGAATGAATTTGCCTACCTGGACAGATCATAATCAAGTTTTACAATAGATAGAAGTGGGTAAGTTCATCCCCATACAGTCTACATCTTCATGGAGCAGACATCATCTGTTCTAAGTGATTTCTGTAATTACTGAAAGGACAGTACTGGAACCTCAAGTTAGTGGAAAATACAATACACTAAACTCATACCTGAGATTCTTTACTTCATGCCTTGTTGTTTTTGAACACATGCGTGTGCGCGCACGCACACACACACACACACACACACAAAATCACCTGTCACTTTGTCGCCGGAATCATAACACCATAGGCTATTTCAGCATTGAGAATTGTATGCAGCTTGGCTGACTGAACTCAAATGTTTAATTTTCAATTTTTCCTCCTACCTGAGGTCTTGGTTCTTGTATATACAGAAAGCTATATTGATGAGTAACAGCATCTATACTTAGTTTTCCACTGGGGTCCTTTCATGTGACATGGTAATGCAGGTTTCGAGGCAAAAAGGAAAGGGAAGGCAGATGACTCCTGTCGTCAGGAAAGATGAATGACTGTGGCTCTGACCAGGAGCCGAGGACCCCCTGGATGGGTTTCCTCTTTATAGCCATGTCTGACTATGAGGTCTTAGTGTATGTTTTCTAAATATAGAATAGGGAGAATTTTGTATTTCTAGATAGCACCTGACCATAAGGATTCAAAATAAGAAGACACAGGTTCCAGATCTAAGAGAAAGAAAGGAATTTTAAGCAGAAATTGGAGTCCAAAAGTCCCACCTGAGGAACCTCCAGTTTCAGAAAAATCCTTCGTCTTCTGCATCCTCTGCAGAAGTGTGTGGCGGGCTCTGACGTTCAGAAAACTGGAAGAAATACCTAATTAGGACTGCCAAACCAAACTCCATAAAAATTAAGTACAGAAGACTAAAATAAACTCAGGAAATGGCTATCATTAGAAAGTAGAGTTTACCTTTAACTCTCTGAAGAAGTGATTGTTCTATGTGGTTAAAATAATTTAATTAATGAGTGATCATTTTTATGGAATCCGGAAGGCTGCCAAGGGATGTCCTCTATTTATAGATAAACACTCTGTAGTAGAGTTCTACATGTAAAGACATCAGGCCCTCTAGCTGGTCCCACTGATAAGATCTCCAAAGGCTATTCCAGGGTCACTTACTCAGGCAGAAAGGTCCATCAGAAGTAGGACCGGTCATGCTGATTATCCCGTTTTGTCTCTACCTGGGACAGAGGCAGTACTGGAGAGTGGCTAAGAGAACAGACCCTTGAAGTTTAATCCTATCTAAACCCTCATGAACTGTGTTATCTCGGGGAGGTTGCTTAACCTGTGTGTGTCTCAGTTTCCTGTTCTATAAGTTTGGGCCCCAAACTTGCCACAGACTGGGAGAAAATATTTGCAAATCATATATCTGACAGAGGGATTTCAGAATATACAAATAATTCTCAAAACTCAATAATAGGGAAACAAACAATCTGGTTTTTTAAGGGTAAAAGATTTGAACAGACACTTCCCCAAAGAAGATATAGAGATGGCAAGTAAGCACATGAAAAGATGTTTACTATTATTAATCATTAGGAAAATGTGAATTAAAACCACAATGAGACATCCTTACATATCTACGTGATTGGCTAAAAACAAGAACAGAACACAAAAACAAACAACAAGAATGAAAAACAGATGATGCCAAGTGTGAATGAGGATGGGGGAAATGACTGGAACTCTCATACATCGCTGGTAAAAGTGCAAATTGCAGCCAGCCTGGAAGACAATTTAACCATTTCTTATAATATGACTTAGAAATCCCACTCCTAGTATTTACCTAAGAGAAATGAAAACTTATGTTCAGATAAAAACCTGTATGAGAGTCTTTATAGGGGCTTTATTTATAATCACCCAACAACAGAAGCAACCCAAATAATATCATTCAATGGTGAATAGGTAAACTAAGGTACTCATTATATATATATATGTATATATATATAAAATACTTAGTACTTTATCTATACACACACACATATATACACACACACATATATATGTATATAAAAGGTTTCTCATATATATAATATATATTTATTATAAAATATACATGTATTACACATATATTTTATATATTACATATTCTTCATATATATAAAAGGTTTCTATATATAAAGTTTCTCTCTCTCTCTTTCTCTCTCTCTAAGGTTTCTACATATCATAGATTACCGCTCAGCAAATAAGGACAAACAACATGGATGAATTTAAAAACATTGTGTGGAGTAAAAGTAGCCAGATATAAAGACTATATGTTGCATGATTCCATTTATGTGGAACTCTAGAAAAAGCAAAAACTATTGTGATAGAAGGAAGGTCAGTGATTTCCAGGGGAGGCACAAGTGGGGAAAGATCCACTGCAAAGGAGCATGAAAGAACTTTTGGGGGTAATAGAAATGATGTCAGGACTGTAGGGGTGTCTGCATTGCTGTATGCCTTTTTTTTTTTTCAACTTTAAGAACTATTTATTTTGAACTAACTTTTGACTTAACAAAAAAAGTTGCTAAAATAAGTAAAAAGAGTTCCCATATCCCCTTCACCCATGGTTCCCTAATGTTTAAGAGAATAGGTAACCATATCATAATTATGGAAGCCAGGAAGTTAACATTGCTATAATACAATTTGCTAAGTTCTAGATCTTATTCTAATGTCACCACGTCTTCTACTTAATTTCCTATTCATTCCAGGATTTCGTATTCCATTTAGGTATGATATCTCCTTTGTCACCTCTAATTTGTAACAATCTTTCCTTGTCTTCCTGACTTTGACACTTTTCATGAATACTACTCAGTTACTTTGTAGAATGTCTTTCATTTTGGGTTTGTCTGAGATTTTCACATAATTAGAGTGAGGTTTGCATTTTTGGCAAGAATATCACAGAAGTGATACTGTTTCCTTCTCAGTGCATCTATCAAGGGGTTCATGATAGTGATATGTCTTGATACTGATGTTAACTTAACCTCAATCACTTGGCTAAGGTGGTTTCTCCACTGTAAAGTTACTATTTTTCCCTATGTAGTTAATAAATAACCTGGAGGACATATTCTGTGACTGAAAATATCCCATTTTCCTTTGAACTTTTGCCCACTGATTTTTGTATCCAATGGTGGCTCTTCTCTGCAACAATGATTATTGCAGTGCAATTTTATTTTTTTCCCTCTTTCTTTTTATTTTTATATTTTAGATCATTTTGCTTTAAAATAGTTATAAATTCATGGGAAATTGAAAGGATAGTACAGAGAGGGTCAGCCAGTTTCCCCCAATGGTTGCATCTTACAAAAAGATAATATCAAAACCAAGAAACCAACATTGGTGTAAAATATGTATATCGTTCTGTTTCATTGTATCACAGGTGTAGATTCCTGTAACCATTCCAGTAACTATTCCTGTAACTATTCCAGTACTACCACATAACTTTACATACATTTAAAATTGGTGATCATATGTTGATTACACCTCAATCAAGCTGGTAAAACACAGAACACAAAAAAGACCTCAAACTCTGTCATCATAACAGTAAGCAGCACGGAACTATTAGTTTTCATGGTTGCTCTTTTCCCAAGGAGCATCTCTCTTCTGTACTAGGGGTGCTTGTAGACTAAGGTGCTCAAAACAAAGGCCAGTCCAATCAATAAGCTAAGGACACAAGGGCCCTCTCCTTTTTATTTGCCCTCTCCTTTTTATTTATTGACTGTTGCTACACTGGGTAAATTAGACAAAAAAATTTGTCACCAGCACCTGGACCTAGTGCTTACTCGAGCACTGTTGGAGATTCCCAAAATTGTCTCCAATGCATCATGTGGGCTCGCATTTCTTTCTGTCTTCTCTGTCATGGTGACTATCCTCTTACTTGAATATGCCAAGCGCATCCTACTTCAGGGTCTTGCCACTTGCTGTTCCCTCTGTCTAGAATGTTTTCTTCATAGATACTCAGTAGCCAGCTCACATGTCATTATTCAACAAGAGCTTCCTGGGCCTTGTAGACCAAACCTGTCCCCTTCTGCCAGTTTCAGCTTCTCTCACGTCACTCCATCTTACTTCTACAGCATTGACCATGAGAAGAAATTATCTTGGCTCTTTATTTGCTGACTTGTTTATTGTCCATTCTGATCCCCCTAGCATGAAGCTACATGCGTGCATGGGCATCATCTGTTTTGTCTACTGCTGGATCTTCACTGTTGCCAGGGACTCTGACCATGCCCCCCAGCAGAATTTCCTGGCCACCTTACTTCTCATTGTCCCTCCTCTCTTCTCTTTCCTTTCACTCTCTTTATGTGCGCTCCCCATTCCAACACATATCTATTGAGATAGAAATGAAGTACACAGTCACACTGGAGGGATCACAGACGAAGCCAGAGACTTCCACTCACTCTCTCCCAGGCTTCTTTGCAATGACTCTTCCTTTCCTGACCCTTTTCCTTGGCTCTCTGCCTGCTCTTAATGGGTGCCTGCAGGAGGAATTCCCAGAAAGGAGGACTCCCACTAAATTTTCGCTAAGCTGTTTATTCTCAAACTGCATTTAAGATAATAGAAAAGACTTCATGGGAAATCTGGAGGCTTCTTGCCATACTCATGCTTGCCCTTTGCCTCATTTCAATCTAGTTAGCCCTGTTATTATTTTTTCTGTGGAATGGCATATATCCGTGCCATTAATTCCACATTATTTCTATGGGGGAAAGGGGGATTGAGAGGAAGGAAAGACTGATTATTTATCAAGTAAAAGACATTTCTTCTCTCTCTGGACAGCCAGGTGGATTTTCTGAACTCATTTCTGCCCTGAAATGGGGCAGCCGCTTCTGAAATGAGTCCTCTGTGTTGGTTGGGGTGGGCTCTGTTTTTATGGCCAGTGGGTAATAGCATTTCCTGATTTATGAATTGGCATCTGGGGTAGGTGCTGAGCCCCTAGATGGATTCATCATGGGGAGAACAGCCATATAAATAATCCTGTCACATAAAATTATTGTTCTCATTTTGATTTTTAAAAAATGTCCTTTTGTGTAGTGGGATTTAGGAGATTTTAGTGGGAAAGCTGGAGAAGGATGAGTTATTTGGCTCCCTTTTTATCTATAAGATAAAAATGTACAAGTATTCTTCAGAAACAGTGACTTGCTTAGAAGACAATTACCAAAATGGTTTAATTATTTGGGGGGAAACTTGGCACTTGGCTTAAAGTCAACCTTAAGGTCTTCGCCTAAGAAAAGATGTAGGGAGATTGGTCTCATGTATCTGACCCAGGCTCCATTGGGGATTTAAAAAAAAAAAATTGGTAAAGAGAAGATCATTTCATGTTTCTCTCATCTTCCCCAAATCAGTGTGAGGATTCATTTAAATGCACCAAATACTTATTGAGTGTCTACATGGTACAAATTGCCATGTGGGCCTCCTGGGGTTGCCAAGACAAACATAAGCAGGAGCTCGCAATGCAGAAGACATGGGTATGGATGACTCAATGTGGAATGCAGGTTTGAAGCACACACATGATTTCCCTGGTGACACGAGTAACAGGGCATCCTGGACAGATAGTAGGACAGAGGCAGAGACCCAAGGGTGGGGGATACACATTGTGACTGAGCAGAAAACTGGCAAGTGTTGGCTGTTAAAATTTTGTTTCAGATTTTTCTCCCCTCATAAACTTGTAACCTCCTGAAGGACAAGGATCCTGCCTGACTTCTTTTGTCCCCATCCCTTTTCCCCCTGACCTTGAAGCTTAACACATAATAAGTTAGGAGAACCACCTTGTTTTCTATAAAAGGCTGGGTAGTTTCTATTCTAGACTTTGCAACAGCCATATTGCCTTGTCTCTACCACTCAGCTTCGTTGTTGTGGTCCAATCAGCCACAGACCATACGTAAATGAATGGGTGTGACTGGGTTCCAATAAAACTTTATTTACAAAAACAGGATGTCCATCAGATTTGTAGTGTAGTTTACCAGCTCCTTTAGTAGGTCAGCAATATGTGCTTGTTGAATTAAATGGAAAGGAGACCATTTAATAGTAAGTGCATCTCACTTTTTTAAAAAAAAAAATCAACTACGAAAGACAAAGTAAATGACTACAGAACATATTAAAAGAGTTCTTTTCTTTTCTTTTTTTTTAAGATTTTGTTTTAAAGTAATCTCTATACCCAACATGGGTCTCGAACTCATAACCCTGAGAGTAAGAGTTGCATGCTCTGCTGACTGAGCCAGTCAGGTGCCCCCAAAGAGTGATTTTCTATGCAGAAAGATTTCTGTGGTACTCAGAATATATAACCTATTATAGAAGCATAGTTTAAAGAATGGGTCCCTTCCATCCATGGAATTTCTAAATCTCCAGTATGCAGGATGTTGTGTAGACACCATGCTCCAAAGGGCGGGGGGAGAGAGAGAGAGAGAGAGAGAGAGAGAGAGAGAAACAGAAATCTCTTTCCTCATTTCACTAGCCTAGACAGGAGCAGCACCAGGAATCTGGGAGTGACAGCCAGGGGAATAGGAAGAAGGAGTGTTCCGGCTGGTGTGTCCCTGGGGAGGGGGCCACCTAAGGCTGTTGAGCTGTCTCTAACTACTGTCTAACCATAGGGGCTTCTGTTCATGCCTCTAATTTATTTCTTTGTTTTCATGGCAGAATAAACTCCAAATTCCAGGGGTCAACTAAACGCCTGCCACCAGCCCACACGAGGCCAAAAGAGACTCGGTGTCATCCGTCAATGCCAGCTAGTTAATAATGACCAGCCTCTTCGCTAATGGCCCGAGGAAGGGGTCCTCGGGCAGCAAAGGCTGTGGCCGAGACCTGCAGGCAGCTGCATGGGGAGGATGTTTTGCAGGAAGCATTTCTGCTGGCCACTTTCAAGGGCGTATCCACCCATGCTCAGCTCTTTAGGAAAGTAGTAATTAGTTTTATTCCCTTCGGTGCCCATGGCAAATGCAGCAGGATCTGGCATTTGGAGAACCATTGGAGTCTGCCCTTCTCATCTTGACTTGACTCGGGTTTACATTTATAACTAAGAAGTATCAGGACTGTAAGGAGATTTAGGGGCTGGATTCAGTTCCCACAGACAGAAAAGAAACTTGGAATGTTGAGGCTTTACACAAGGAGAGGCCACTGCAAAGAAAGGCGAATCATGACTCCACTGACCCTGTACCACCCAGCATCTCTTGCAAACTGCAGGTGGTGAACACAATCACTAGACAGTAAGCTCCCCGAGGGCATAGATGTCTTGGGCATCTTTGTAAGTTGCCAGCATGGGGACTACCCACAGAGCTGCAGGAACAAAGATTTCTAGGCCTACATAGTCCATTATGGTCATCTGGACAGTGCTTCCTCACTGGTGTGTGGTGGTGTTCTCCAATGCCATGGATAGGCCATAGGTGTGCTACCATGTTGATCTTTTTAGCCCTTGGAGCTGCCAGGAAATGCCTAGAGAAGACGGTACTCCTGGTCCCTCTCTGGTTATGAGGGCACCTCTCTCACCCTAGTGAGCTATAGAAATAAATTCATTGCCAAATGAATCTTAATGAAATAACAGGTTAGAATGCATTGATGGTCCACAAATGGGAAAACTGAGACTCAATCATCAAGACCTTGTGGGTCAAGAACTTGATTCCAGTTAGCCTTACTCTGTGTCCAATGCCTCTTCCATTACCCCACAGCTGCCACACTAAACTGTCAGCAAATAGCCGTGGATGCCAAATTGTTGAAGTTTAGAAACTACTTGGATAAAAACCAGCAGAGGGCTAGATGATGTCATCAGCACTGCCTGAAATGTGAGTTGGATGCCCAAAGCTTCAGTAAACTTATTGCCGGTACATGCAAGATGTTATTCCTAGACCAATGGCTTTCACTTTGACCATGACTCATGGCAAGAGACGCTTTACAATGCAACCCAGGGCGCGCGCACACACACACACATACACGCACATATGTAGTTTCACAAATAGTACTTATCCTTACTGTGCTTGATGGACACTGTTCTTTTCGATTTTATTCTAGTCCATTAAAAAAAAAATTCTGGTCATGACCCTTTAAATTGATTTCATGACCCACTAAATTGATTTCTCGACCCACTAATGTGTCATGACCGGCAGCTTGAAAAACACAGACCTGACCCCATTCCAGCTCTCCCTCCCTCCTCAACCATCAGGAAAATGGAAGGTGAATGTGGAGAAAAGTAAGAAAAGAGACTGAGATAAAAAATAAGGAGGAAGGTGAGAGGAATACCAAAAAATGAGAGAAAGGAAGGAATGGGACAAAGGAAAAATAAATGGGAAATGGGAGACATAATGAGCAAAGGCTAACTCTAGACTGATAGACTGATGCCTATTAGATCAGTTCTCAAGATCCACCATCATATTGGCCATAGTTACTACAAAATATACAAAATATCCCCTGCCAGCTTGTATGGCCGCAGCCATGATCATGCAATCTGCTTGTCTACAGAATGTCTTATCTGTCAGCATGACCTCAAATTCTTTGCTGTCCCTCCCAGAGAGAATGTTCTGTCTGCTGTTCGGTGATCTGGGCTTTTGAAAAATCTGGGAGACGCTGGGTAAATTACTCAAAGATAAAGAAACTGACCATACTGACTCCACCCACACCCATGCACCAAGGCACAATGGGCCCTATGGACTTCGGAGCTGGGTCTTAACAACAGACTGTGAATACACAGTAGATAGTTGCAAAGGTGATAGGAAAGTGAAGACTAGAGATTGAATGAGATTAACCTATGAAACTTCCGCAAAGTTACATACTCTGATAGCCAGTGGGTGTCTAAAGGGTATTGATGATTGCATACCTCGTAGTAAAAACTTTTTGAGGATGCACCTACAATATACGTATTTGTTTATGACTATACGTGCTCTACTTACTAATATCATTGTATTATCAACTACACACAATGTTAGGAAATAAAGGTATGGGATAAGGATTTTAATGTTTATTTTATTTTATTAATGAATGATACAAACATTTTACGACCTCCAAGAAAATTATTATTAAAAATGGTGGGACTGATGTTAGAATCGGCTTCATTATTTACGAGAGTCTTTGCTGAGCACTTCGGGATTTGGGGTTCTGAGGTCGAGGGTTCAATTTATTTTGAAACTTTGCTTTCATGGCTGTCATGATGGAAAAAACGCCTCACATAGACGCATAAATGCAAAAAGAGCATTTTTGGCTATATCGACTAAATCAAGGTACTTCTCTTCGGTTTCATGCACCAATTATGCAAAGATTGTTGTTGAAATTCAGCTGGTAGATTTCCATCTTCTCTGATGTCAATCAGCTATTCTTTCAACTAATCGGAAGGTGCTGAATTTTTATATATATTTTTTTAAAATGGGTCAAAACTCTCTGAAACTCTTCCTTTGGAAGATTGTTTGGCAAGTAGAAAACTCCAAGTTTTAAAAATTTTTAGATAGAAATTTTTGGAGTGTCACACCTACTCATTATCAACAACAAAATCATATAAAGATGAAAATATTTCCAAACGTTCTTTTCTTTCTTTCAAAATGGTCTCCCCATGCTATAAACTCTTCCTAAAAGTGGTTACTTTCCAACACTTAGTTAATGCATTACCTTTATATTGAGGGGGGAGATGAAGTGTTTAATTTTTTAAAGTTATCAGCAAAGTGACATACTTCTGACAGCTGCTTGTCAGACCTGAAAAGATCAGTGAATGTGGAACATTTCAGTTCTTTTAAAAGAAAAAGTGTTTAATTATGTTTCCATAACCAGCAAACCTCTGGGTTGTACAAAAAATCTTCATGGTTACTTCCATCTCAAATTGTAAAGATTCTATTTTGAGAGTTGTTTTTACAATACTGATATCTGTTGCATGTAAACTGCAAACTTGTTGTAATATCTTGAAACTGAATCAGCCAGTAAGAAAACCAGTATCACCGCTGGGAGATAAGGAGCTCAATGCCTTTCTGACACATGGATGCTTGACATACAGACCAAGGCAGGGTAAACAGTACCCAGTACCAACTGTATATTAAATATGAGCAAAACCTAATCTCTCGTTTTAAATAGAAAATAAAAAAGAAGCTCTAAGTGATTTCTTCCTTTGTCCCATTGGATCATTCTTTGTCCTTCTTTGCATCAAAGTGCACTTTAGTGCCACTACACTAGGCAAGCAAAAAGGAAGCTCAGTGGTTTAGAGTTTGTGGTTTTAGGTCTTTGGTGTTCTGGAACAAAACAATGAAAAATAAATGTAATTCTAAATCTCTAAATCATGTGAATTGAGGGATATCAGGTTATCAACACTTATTTAATTGTTGAAGATAAGAGTAATAAATATCTGAAAGTAAACAATGACCCCTCAATTAAGAACCATTTGAGCAGATATAAAATGATAGGATACATTAATTCGGTCCATCCCAAATGTATAACTTTGAATGGCAACAGTAGGTGAGAGGCAGGATTTTAATAATTTTAATAAAATTGGTGGCTTTCAGAGAAGGACAATGAGTTGTCAATTAAGGCTGGGGCTAAATTCAGAGCTGAAGAGGGCTCTAGGCACCTGGGATAGAGGAGGGAATTCAAGTGAGCCCCAGCAAGCCAGAGGTCAGTGAGCGGCAAGAGAAGAAAAGTAGCCTGAGGTCCAAGTGTAAACTTGAGACTCGGATCCAAAGAACCCTCCTTACCTGAACTCAGGGGAGTTAAGACAGAATTCAGCCCATGCCTGGAGATGGAACAGCACAACAGAAGAGAGGCCAAGGTGAGGCTAGAGGCAGGCAGATCACCACCAGCGAGCAGGGAGAGGAGACCCGAAGAGGCGGGAAAGATCAAAGTGAAGTCTTTTTTCCAGTGGAGGATCCATACTCCACCAGCGGCTCTGGGTACTTCCGGTAAAGCCAATTGTGTGGTCACATGAGCTTGGGAGACAGCTCGTTCCCAAATTTGCCACCTTACCCCCAGCTTGGAGACTTCTAATACTCATCAGCACACCAAATGTTCTAAGGTATCTGCTTAACTCAGATTTCTCCAAATATATTTGACCCCCCCCCCAAAAAAAAGAGAAATGTACTGCCGAACTTTGATTCTGAGAAGAATATTTGGGTAATCCTTGACTAATTGGTGCTTAAAGCCATCACGAGGCAAAGGGACAGGTGGGAGGCCTCATTCACCTGTCATGCCTCATGTGTCTATTGCTTGTGACCTGAGACACCTTCACGTTAACGAGACTAGTATTTCTCTCCAAGCCTTGTGGATGAAGGTGGCCTCGGGACAGTAGGACTTTCCCTCGAGGGGCCTTTCCTATCTCCCTGCAGGTAAACTCTGGTGTAAGCCCTGACTCCTGCCAGAGACAGTGGGTCGAGGAAGCTCTCTGGGCACAATGACCACAGCTCCAGCCGAGAGCTGTGGACCCAGGCTGTGGGGCGGCAGAGGATGGGAGGTGTGGCCAATGGAGGCCACCTGCTCTGTTCTCTGCCGCCCAGGCCACCCAGGGTCTGACATGCCTCAGAGGAGACGGAAGTGAGTTTATGAATGATGGGAGGAAAAACAGGACGGGTGAGATTTTAAAAAATAAAACGCAGACGCCATTCTACTAGACCAGCACACTGAAAACAACAAAGAGGAAAACTAAGATTTATGGAGCCCTCGTTTTATGCCAGGCACCGCACTAAATACACTTTCTAGTTTACTCATTGTAACCACCCAGGCGGTGGGCACTTACAGGTGTTTCTGTTGAGAAACTGAAGGTATCCAGAGATTAAATAATTAGCCCAGGGTCCTATAGGCAGAAAGTGGCAGATCCAGAACCAAAAAGGGCTGGTGGCTCCAGCCGCTGCTCTGACCTTCCTTCAAATCATCCCACAGGGAACCAGGTAAAGTTCAGCACCCGCTTGGAATCCTTTCTAAGGAGGACATACCTATTTCTACGCTTGCTTCTCCAGTCCTTCTCTGTTGTGCATGACTTTAAATAAATATCCAGATAGCCTCTCCCTCAACCATTATGCGTTTCCTTGAAATGATGGCATTGTCTTTGAGTCAGTTTCAAATTCATGTCTCCATTGTCTATGCAAAATATCTGAAATGCACTTAAGGGACTCAGATCAGATACAATTCTGCCATTCGTAATTTTTCCTTTTATGCTTATATTGCATTTGGTAAAGTCCTGTGGCATCACTAATGCCAACTAGTCATCTTGAACAATGGCGCAAATTAACATGCATCTATTTACTTTTGAAAATGTCTCATCAATATTCAAACTGAGAACACAGTTCACTTAAGTATCCGATATTCCCAGCCTCTCTTTCAGCAGAACTCAAGCACCAGTCAATCAGTCTCACCGAACTGAGCCACTTCCATTCAGGTGCTGTCCCTAGAGGACAGGGGAGTGGGCTAGGGTGGTGGGAGTCAGTTTCCATCCACACCCGCCCTAGCTAAGAGGAGATGGGAGCTGAGTGGTGCCCGCAGAATTGAGAACCGTCTTGGGAAATACCCCAAGAGCTCTGGCCTTTAGACCAGAGTCCCCATGATACCCACCCAAGTGCACGAGGAGACCGTGTCCTTCAGGCGGCAGGCTGGAGTCTGCTCCCAGCTTAGCCCTCACAGAGACTCCCAGCACAGCGCCTTCCTTCTGCTCTTTTTGATTCTACCCTGTGGCACCGCCTGGGCTGGGAGGGCATGCAGGGGGCACTTGCTAAGCACACATGGTGGGAGGAAGGACCTGGAAGGGGGCAGAGATGCAGCAGCCCCTGGCCCTGTTTGTCCATGCTGTTGGATTCCCCTCGCATGTTGCTAAGTGGAATATTATAGGTAGTTGTCCTTAAAATGGCACTTTGAGTGCCCGGACAGTCTCGGGATGCAGACACCGAGTGGAGAGGTGATGTGACTGTCAAGGCAATTGCCGGAGACAGATGCTTAATGGAGATCAGTATTAGGAGCTGCCAAGGCGTTTCCCTAATCACCTGCCCCTTGCCTCTCCTAGTCCTCCTCCTGCACCACCCCTCCCCCGTCCCCTGCTGCCCTACCTCTATATACTAGCTCTTCCAGTGTTCAGACATGAGGGCAGGGAAACCAGACATTCCCTGTCTTCCCTAGGAGTCCTGATGGATGAAGAGCCAGAAGCAAGTTCAGGTGCCTGGTCTGCGATAACCTCAAGTCCAGTGGGTCTCAGCTCAAACACACTAAAATTCCTTCCCTGCAGCGGAAGTAGAGTACAGAGGAAAACCCACTCAGCCCCACAGAGGCTGCCCAGCTCTGTTAACTAGGGTGGACGGGCTCCTGACTCTTCAGTCTCCTGGAGGGCAGCACCGGCAAGTATAAAGGGAAAGCTCAGGCTTAGTATTGTCCGAGGGGCTTCCAAATGGACAGGGGGCACGCGTGATAGGCTGCCCTGGGGAGCTGGTGCCCAGAGCTGAACCGGCCTTCAGCTACTGAAGTGGGAATAATAATGATGATAATGATGGAAAGAGCTCCCCCAACATCCTGAAAGCGTACTCCATGCTAGGCCCTTTACATAGCTCACCTTTCATCCTAAAAGCCCTGAAAGGTGGTCATTATCATTTGCATTTGACACATGAAGAAATCGAAGTGCCACCTGCACGAGAGATTTGGTCCGGTGGCAGGGCTGGTGAGTGTGCAAAGGGTCTGGATGGAAACCCAAGTTCATGGCCTATTCGGGACCACCCTGTGTGCTCCCTCCTGCATACATTTTTGCCTTCCAGTCACCCCATCTGAGAAATGTCAGGCCACTGTCATTTTCTCTCTTGGGGAGGTGACCGGACTCAATCACATTCAGGTGTTGGAGACTTTATGCCTACATGAGTGAGCACTTGGAAACATGTCTGTTGGAAAAGGAGGGGGCTCCCCTGCCTACTCTTTCTATGGGGTGGGTTGACTGTGTCTGGGGCCTCATGTACCCCAAGAGGCTCAGGATAGATGTTGTAAGACAGCTCTCGTCCCAACCTCCACCAGGCTAGAACTAAGGCAGATTAAGCCAAGGCATCCCCTCCACGGGGCTGCAGGGCACTTCTGGGCTCCCACTGTCGCCCCCACCTCCCCATTCAGGCCTCAACCCTTAGCGAGCCCTTTTGCCTTCTCAGGCTCATTTTAGGGCCTAAGGAGTCAGGTGTATGTTTTCCACGGACAGGACCAGAAGATAAAGAGTGTCTCTTGCCCCCACGGAGAGCTCCATGTGCCTCATGAGAAGACGGGGCTACAGAAAACATCACAGGAGGAACTGAGTGTTCACTTGGCTCCCTGGCCACCGTGCTGTGTGACGCCGGCCAAGCCATTCACTGGGTTTCAGTTGGCTCCTCAGTCCTACAGGGAAAAGGCTGCAGGAGAGAGGCGGCCCCAGCAAGCCTTGAAGGCTTTTCCAGTTCTGGGGTTTTGTGATGCTAGGGGGAAGCCAGGGTCCCAGCACCTGGGGAGTGTAGGAGGCTGGGTCCCTCCAGTTCTGCCACAGTAAAATGGAGATTTTCTGCCTTACAGAGAAGGAAGTGAGAAGTGGGAGCATTTCAGTGAGGGCATGCTGGAACCTTCTGGATCAGCTCCAGACAAATGGGAAGGCTTCCATCTGAGTGACCTCGGGTGAGACACCGCAAGAGCCTTCCTCTTTTTTCAAGTGTCTGAGACAGCTCTGTTTCCTGCCATTCACTCTTAGGGCCCTGCTTCAAGTTCCCTCTCCCAGGAGCTATCAGAACAGCCCGGTCTGGGTGCCAGGAGCAAACGTCCAAATGGGCTTTTCACAGTGTCAGCCATCCAGACACAAATGGCAGCATACAGCCCTGTCCCCTGCAGGGGTGGGAAGAAAGACACCAGATGCTCCTGTCACCTCAAACGGACCTCAGGAGAGATCTGCCCCGAATCCAGAGCCCAGAGGGTCAGAATCGTTCTCACAGGAGCCCAGCGGGGACAGAAACCATCTCTGCGGCTGTACTTATGTGAGATGGAGTCTGTAGATGCCTGAGATTGCCAGACTTCACATTCGCTGCCCTCAGAAACCCCCCTGGGAGGCAGGCTGGGGATGGGAGGGACACTGAGGCACAAAGAAACAGTAATGGTCTCCCATCACACAGCGGGTCCCAGCAGAGGCTCCTTACAGTTCGGGATCCCAGTCCCAAGTAGTGTGAACCTGGCTTGGACCCCAGTACCACCTTCCCTTTGAACCAAACTTCCCCAGGCAAGTGTCAACATGGTAAAAATCCCAGTCACAAAGGGACCCTCTCACCAGTCCCATCCCAACAGGCGCACTGGACCGGCCCTGCGTCACAACCCCGAGCATGGAGCTTGAAAAGAAACATGAAGAACAAGGAAGGGAATAGGTCACCAAGCCTCCTCTGTTTGTCCCTTGGTACACCCGTGCCTCTCTGGGAAGACTTCTCTGACCACTGCTGAAAACGACAACTCTTTTGCTTTGACGAGGTCTTCAGACCCCCACTTACTCTGCCCCATTTCCTTTTGCCCCAAAACATACTGTGAGATTTATCTGGGATGATGGCTCCTTCTTTGCTGTGTCCTCTTGGGAAAACCGCAAGCCCCTATGGTCAAGGTTTTTAAGTGTCTCTTGACACTTGTGTCCCCAAGGCCTAGGCTAGCTAGCACCTCGCCCCTGGCAGATGCTTAGGGAACACGTGTTCAGTGAATGACTGAATCAGGCCCAGGTAGTAGTTTACAAAGCAAGAAGGCCCTCGCTACTTGGCTGCTGGCGTATGCTGGAAGGAGCCAAGAAGCGCTGCCCCAGCTGGCCCTGCCTTCCAAGGAACTCCGAGCAACAGGTGGACCTGCCTCCAGACCCACGTCCTCGGCCCCCACAGGTATCTTGTTCAGGATCACAGCGAGGACTGAGTGTCACTAGCTCGCGGGAGTGTCCCCTGGAAGACCCACTGTCACAGGAGTCAGTGAAACCAAGAACGCCATGAAGGATAGCTTTGGCCCAGACACAACGCACATGTATCTCCAAAGCAGAAGCGAGTGTTTGAGGTCTCTGGCTTTCAGGCAGGGGAGGGCGGCTGCGTGAAGTGGCCGAGATGCTGAATCTGCCACTCGCTCCAGGGCCTAGCGAGGAGACTAGCCTTGCATTGGGGGACAGCTGCTTCTTCCCCGGTGGGGGGCTGCTCCAGGGCCCCTGAGGACAGCCCAGCTCTGCCGCCTCATCTCCTCATTCATCTGCCTCGCTGACATTTTTTCTCACTTCCCTCCCCTCGCTCTGGCAGGTTTTTATCACAGCAGCTGCGGTGTGTACTGACATTCCCTTGGGAGCACGGCAGTCGTAGTAAATATACACTGTATACATACATGCAGATCCGTACAGAGCAGGAAGGAGGCCGATGGGAGACATGCGGGCGGGGACAGACGCAGGAGGAGGTCTGTGTGTGTGCGCACATGCACGTGCACACACGAACACACACATGTATGCACACACAGAAACACACACATGCACACACAGAACACACAGATGCATGCACACATACTCAGAAACACACACACACAAACACACACATGCACACACAGAGAAACACGCACACAAATGAATACACACATGCACACACACATGAACACACACATGCACACACGCATTCTATGGAGATGTCCAGCTGTACACTCACTCTGACACACCGAGGAGAAGTGTATATGGAAAGTGAAAGCCTCGCTGGGTGAGATATAAAGAGGAACTTGCATACTCCTAATAGAGGAAATAATATCCTCGGTTGGAATTATTCAATTTGCAAATAATCATAGTAGGTTGGAGGTGCCCTCACTTCTAGATGCTGAGCCAAGCTCTTTCCACAGGCATTATCTCGTTTGGTCTTCATCAGTGCCCTAGGAGAGTGATACCATTTACTACATCCCCATTTCACAGACCACAAACTGAGGTGTGGGGGATCTCTCCCAGTGCATCACCTATCACCGTCCACTCCCCGTTCCAAGGCAGTCCTTCTGGATCCCCGGAAACACCGAGTATGTGTTTGCCTCTCATGGCCTCTGAGCTAACCGTTCCTTCTCCCTGGAGGAGGATTTGTTCCCAGTTGCCTCCTGCCACTTGGCCTTATCCTTCTTTCTGCTGAACAGTTCCCTTCTTGGGAGGCTTTCTCTGACACCCTTCTTGAAAAGAGCATTCCCCAACATGTTCCTGGCCACCACCTTATTCCCACGGAGTCTGTTCAGTTTCTCATTGTATTCACCATCCCCTGACATTCAGCATTCGTTCATTTACTCATTCATGGTCTGAGTCTCTACCTAAAATATAAGCACTATCAGGCCAGGGATTTTGTCTATCTCATTCCCTCTGAATCTCCAGTATCCGGAGAGTGGCTGACTCACAGCAGGTGCTCAATATTTGTTCGTATTGAATGAAGAAATAAGGTACCAAGAGGGTTAGTAACTTGTCTGTTGTCACAGAGCCAGGAAATACATAACATTGGTATGCATACACATGTACACACACACACACACACACACACACACACCCCACTCCATTCTCTGCCTCTACTAGTTACACCATCCTTACCTTTTCTGACCCTCTAATCACATGACTGGCTCCCCTGACAACCAATAACCCCTCTCTCCTTCTTTAGGGGATTTCCAAAAGTCACCTAATTAACATAAATTCAGCCTGTGATTGGAAGGAGCTTATTACAAATAACAAGACACCCATTTCACTTTTTTTTTTTTTAAAAGATTTTATTTATTTATTTGACAGGCAGAGATCACAAGTAGGCTGAGAGGCGGGCAGAGAGAGAGGAGGGGAAGCAGGCTCCCTGCTGAGCAGAGAGCCTGATGTGGGGCTCGATCCCAGGACCCTGGGATCATGACCTGAGCCGAAGGCAGAGGCTTTAACCCACTGAGCCACCCAGGTGTCCCCCCATTTCACTTTTATGGCTCCTGAAGACTTCAGGAACTGAGGACAAAAGACCAAATATTATAAATATAAGATTCTCCATTGCTCTCATCACTTAGGAAATTCCAAGGATTCTGGTAGCCCAGTGGCAGAAATGGGCATGAAGACCAAATGTATGTTCTTCTTATAAACCACAATATCACAATTAGGTATATATGACTGGCACATCAGATCTATAATAGTTCTATTTAAAAGATAGTTAAAGTAGGCTATTTAAGCTTAAGCAGGTTTAAAGTAGGCTATTTAGGATAAGTAGGTTTACTTAAATAAAAACACAAAGCAAAAAATAGTTCAGGACAGGGTAAAAGTTATGGCAGGGATGAACAGATGACCAAAGTTTGAGAGATACTTCCTTTGCCTGAAGGGTAGTCTTGTAATTATATGTAAGTTTGAACTTGGGAATTAAGAAACGTGAGAGGGAATTTGTATCAGTCCCTCTTTTCCAATTCTGGGTCCGTGATGACAATGGGACTCAATCAATAATTCATTCATTCATTCATCAAATAATTATCAAAGGCCCATTAGGTGAGATTTAGACAGATGACGAAGACATAGGGCTGCCCCCAAGTTGCTGACAGTCTGGTAGGAGAGAAAGACAAGGAGAGAAAGCCAGCCCCGGGTGAGAAGCATGACCAAAGAGGTGTCTAAGCAGACGTCAGCAATCACTCATTGTAGATGGGGACAGCACAGCTCAATTTTGAAGGACAAGGCAAAATTCGCCAGATGAGAAAGGGAGGTGTCCTCCAGGCAGAGCCCACATCACAGCTGGCCATATAGAGACTAACCTGTAGACTCCATTCGGCAAAGCATCCTGACACAGCATGCCTGACACCAACCCACCAGCTGACAGTGGCAGGAATATCCCTAGTGCATTTACCAAGCTGCCCTTGGCTCCAGCTCTACTTGGTATGCTCAGCCAACAAGGCAGCCTGTGGGTTCTTGATAGGCTTTCCACTGGGACTGAATCCCTGCTCCCGGCCCACCTCAGTCTTGACCTGAACTGTTGAGCTCCATACCTGAAAGGTCACCCAGAATCTTGATGCCACCACCTGCCTGATTTCAAATATGGTCAATGTCCAGACACTCCTGTTGAAATGTCATGAGAACAAGAGCCTCCATTTACCAAGACCTTACTCTGTGCCAGGCTTGGTTCATGCCTGTTACATGTGCTATGTCGTTTGATCCTTGGGACGCTATGGGATGTTATTATTACTTCTATGCAGCAGTTGAGAACCTTAAATCTTAAAGAGGTTAAGGAACTTGCCTGAGATCATGCTTAGTACATGGTGAAGCTAAGGTTCATGCTGGGACATTCTGACACCAAAACCTGTGCACTTAACCGTTGTGCTGCACCGCCACTCCCCACAGAGAATGGGCAAACCAACTGGGTACCAGTGTTGGGCCAGCTGTCAGGGGCCTTGGGACTTTATTTTGATGGCGGGCTGCCCTCCATCTCAGTGAAGAGCAGCTCCAGAGAGGATGAATGCCCTGGCCCCATCCATTCCTGCCTTCCTTTCTTTTCCTACAACCCAGAGCTCCCATCATGCTTCATTCTCCAAGCCTGGGTAGGTAATGACCATGGACCACTCTCGGGCGAGCAGAATGCAGAGGACAAGGAGCTCAGAATCCCATCTCTGTTATCAGAGGGGGCTCCCCACAGCTTATATTTTCCATCTTTGGAAGTTCTTAGATAAAGTTCTAAAGGTTGAGAGATCCTGGTTTTCAGGTAAGGTAAGAAATCCCCAAATAGGTCATGCTTTGTGGAGGCAATGGGTCTTCTCCAAAGGAGTCATTCTACCGAGGAAAGCTACTTCCCCTCCATGTCTAGAGCCTCAAAAGTAGGCAGGGAGTGGGGAGTGTGGGCTCCATTGAGAAAGAGCAAGAAAGGAGAGCAAAGGAGCTGCCTCAGACCCTATCCTGGCTCCTGGGGTCAAATGTTCCTCTGTCGGCCCCACATCAGGCAATCCCCAAGCCAGGGCAGCCTCAATGAAGGCACCACAATGGGTCCCAGTGTGGCTGGGTGGGGAGTCCCACACCAAGAGAAGATGTCATCATGCTCTTAGGGAGGGTGGAGCTGCTGTGGGCTGCCAACGCATAATACACAAGCCCTGGGGGCGGCATAATGTGGTATTCATCTCCTTCCCTATGCAGAGAGGGGACAGGCGGAACAATCCAGACTCTGTCGGCAAGGTCCTCTGGGGAGTTCAGGCCTCGCTAATGAAGATGAATAAGAGATGGGATCTGCCCCTCACGGCTGCTGCCTGTGTCACATACATATTTATGGACTGGAGGGACAGCTCCTGGGAATGTCCTACCCCATACAGAGAGGAGAGGGGGAAGGCATGGCAGTGCTAATCCACTCTTGAGATGGGCGTGTCTTGCCGCGCTGGAACACTCTGGGCTGTGAATTAGGGCACTCCAAGACATACTCTTAAATATGTGGAATTTTCAAGGTGATATGTATACCTTTGCCTGCTGTAGACGCATAAGTCCTGGTCTAGGCCAAGGACCCTTGAAGAACTTACTTAGTACTCAGATGAGTTCCAGAAACAAGCCCAACTTTGCTACTTCCTACTCAGTATCAGTTAACAGTAATCCCTGCACCCTCTTGTTCTGCCCGGCTTGGCCTCATGGAATTTGCTGGAACTTCATGCTAGAGTTATAGGTACATGCAAAGGTTCAGAACACGTGCTCTATCATCTCACTTCACGGACAGAGACCCGTGTTTGGAATCTCCATCCATTTGGAACTATTCTATGATGTTCCCTCAACTAAGATGTTTGGGCAACAAATCCTTGTCCACCATAGACCTCCAGGGTCCAAGAGGGTGACTTTGGTAGGAGTTGATACTTTCTGTAGGGAAATCTGGATTAAAAACTTGGGCATTTGTACCATGTTTCTTCAAAAGACAGTAAATGTTGGCCTTGAATCTATACTCACCCATCACTTTGAAGTTAGTGGATTTGTTCTAGACTCCCAGATGTTTTGATATTTTAAATGTTTTATTCCCCCTTTCAGTGCACTCAACCTCAGCCCCCAGGCAATATAACCAAAAAGATACACACTGAGCCGAATAAATCCAATGCCCTCTCTGCAGCTGGCCTCCTGTAGGTTTCTACTGAGCCACAGGCTAGTACTTAGCACAAGACAAATGTCTAATAAAGCCCAAGAGCCTTACCTGCCTTTCTGACATGATGTAGAGCTGCTCGTGGTCCTTGGAGAAGGCCATATCCCGGAGGACTGGGCCGGGCTCTACCACCTGCACCGTCTCATACTGGAGCGCGTTGCCCCTGGGCCCATCCACCCGTATCTGTGGAGAAGAGGGAGAGGAGAGATGATATGAGTTCAGATCCTATACTGCCCACAGTTCAGCTTCAGCCCAGAGACCCTCCCAACTGCTAAGGAAGAGGCAGTGAGCTCTGCCTCCATGATGCCGAGCCTGGGCCCTGAAGAGAAGCCCCCCAGGGGCCTTCTGCTGGGAAAGGCAGAGAGAAGGGAAGGCAGAAAACCAAACCAGGCTCCACAAAGTCTTCAGAGAAAAGGATGGGGTTGGTACTGGGGAGCAGTGGCTGGGATTGGGTGAACCATGGGTAACTGAAGCTGCTTCAGATCAGGGGGCCATCGTGTAACAGAAAGGCAATATTATTTGCTAGATTTGTTCTCAGAAAATAGTGGGTGTGAGAGTGTAGGCTGATTCTTTGAGATGGCTACCCCCATTGCCATACCTTTGAGGGGGAACAAGGCAAGGAGCCAATCCCAGAAGTTTCACACTGAGTGGGCTCATTCTGGCCATTAACTATTGGCTTCTGCTTCAGCCTTAGGAGTAGATGTAGGTCTTCAGACCTCCTGGAGGTTCTATTCATGTCCCCAGGGAAGGGGATGTGAGCATTCCAGGAAAATGCATGTTGGGAATGAGTCATTTCCAAACTTCTGAGAACACCTAGCAGAGCAGATCACCCCTGGTCCATTTGCGGGCCTTCCTAGAACTGTTTGGACAAAGTGGAGACGAGGAGAGACTTTTTGCCCACACCCCCCATAATGGAGGACAATTCTAGAAAGATGGGGGTTTCTCAATGCTGTGTGGTGCTCAGCTGACCTGGGGTGCTGGCCCAGGTCTCTAGAATCAGAATCATTACAAGTCTGGGCTCATAAATTCGACACAATTGCTGCCCAGTACTTATACCGCCACCCACCGAAGTTGGAACCAAACATCCGCAGGGACACAGGGAGAGGCAATAGCTAGGGGATCATCGAACTTGATTATATGCCCCTTGCATAAGACTCTGTAAGGTACCCGTAGTGTAATTTTAGAGGTTTCAGTAATGAAACTAAAGAAAAAAGTTATATCCCATATATTCCCATTATGCACTCCTCTTACTTGTAATTTTTACTATTTAATTTTTAACCCCTCATGGTATCAAGGAGAAGAGAAGTTATTCAGAGAAAATAAATTACAGAAGGGATACCACATTAATGCCAACGGATGACATCAATTCATCTGAAAAGTCGGCCGCCTCTCATTTCCGTTGAATTCACTGAACTCCAACACTAGGTCATTTTGCAGTTTATGTGTTTGCTTTTAGGTTTGTTCCAAGCTCTGTTTGTTTTCCCTTAAAGCACAACTTTTAAGCCCTTCCTAGATGTCAGGCACTAAGAAATGGTTTTGCATGTAATTCCTTATTGGTGTAACCCTCTCAGTCCTGTGGGGTTAGTGGTCATTTGTCCCGACGTGCATGGTCTCTCCAGCATCTGTTCCACCTTCTGCCACCTTAGAGGCAAGACTGGATCCACCCCCTGCTTCCCTGGGGGTGAGGGGGTGCTCCTTGATGGGCACAAGCAATTCAGTTTCATCTCACTCTGTTGCCGCAATGATTAATGAAAACAGGCCCAAGTCAATCAACATATGTACTCAGGGTGAAGCAGGGACAGACAGTGTTTTGTGATCAGGGAAGAGAGAATTGCTCCTCACCCTCAGCACATCAAAGAAACAGCTGACTCCAAGAGCTGCTGGCAGCCCTTTTGTCATAAAGAGGAGAGCTGAAGCCAGGAAAGGTTTACACACAAAGACAGAAAGAATTGGTCTTTGGTGATGTCCCTGAGTCACTGAATCAAAATGACCCCACAGCCTGCCCTCCATCAGATCTTTCTAGTTATTCAAGTTATTTCCTTATTGTTAAAAGAGTAAAAAGGCATTTTTGCAACATCAAAAGTCTTAACTGCTATTCTGATACAAACAACAAGGAAAATGAGATAGAGGTGCAGTCAACAATTAGCCTGAGCTATAAAAGCTGGGGACAGAATTTGGATTCAGTTCGACTCCGAAGTCCATGCTTTTCCTTACGACCCCATTACATGAGACCTTGTTCCTTGGTGGGTTTCACGTTCATTCACTGGGGCGTGCCACCTAGATAAAGGCAGGGGGCTGAGGTCAGCGTCTGTCTCTGGTCTATACGATGCTGGAGGCTTTTGCCAGTCATTCCTGATTTTGATGCTGAAATACTCAAGCTTGACAAATATTTATTTTAAGAATGAGGAAATAAATGAATGCAGCTAAAGCTTCCTTTTGCTGATTTCTCATGAAGCTCATGAAAACAAAACAAAACAAAACAAAACTAATAAAGGCATAGAAAGAGAATACTTTTAGCTCTGAAAATCAAAATCCCTCAGATTCCAATAGCCCCCCTGCTTCTGTGCCCATCCCCACGCCACCAGACGACCATCCTGGCCAGGCCCTTCCTTCATCTGAATGAAATGAGAGCTCATGCAAACCCACTGGGATTACTACCCGAGTCTGACTGCGTGGCAATGGCCTTGGCCCCCAGCCCAGTCAGGCTGCACCCCAGCTGTGAGTCACCTCTGGAGAGTGACAAGAGTGACACTGAGCACTCTGGCTGGTCTCCAGCCCCTCCAGGCTGCTGGCAGGAGCAGGCTCCCCCAAGGAATTCTGGTGGATATGCGTCCCAGGAGGTGCCTGTGGTCTGATCCCCAGGGGAAATTGGATTCAGTGCCTTAGCAATCTTCTTTATCACTGGGCCCCAGCTCCCTGCTCTTTAGCACAAGGCGGTGTGCCGGATGGATGTCGGTGGACATCAGAGGAAACCAGATGAGTGGGGCTGGGGACAGAAGGAAGGACCAGGGAACACCTAGGGCAAGTTTTCACGAGCCTTCCCCAGGGAGGCAGGATAGGGTTATTGTACCCCCTTCCACACTCAGCCTAGGTGGGAAATCAGTCATTGCAAAGGCAGGGTTCCCTCTCCCCATACCCCTACCCAGTCCTCAACTTATTTCAGAAACCAGAAAGGAAAACATCCATTTCACCCATCCGCTGAAAGAATCTCACAAAGATCTTGGCTAAAAGGAGCTTGTGGTAGGACTGGCTGAATGATGGATGATCACAAAATTTAGGTAGAACGATCCAACTCCTGGCTGCTTTGGCCTCACATAAAAGATAGCAACAAGAACTGCTAATGGCGGAGTGACTACCGTGTGTCAGGTCTCGTGCTCGCGTTGTACACCTACCAACTTCTCATTTAAACTTCCTAACTCTGCGCAGTAAGCACTAATATTATCCCACTTACAGGTGAAGCACAGAGAGGTTTAGTAACTTGCTCACGGTCACACAGCTAGTGAATGGCATGGCCTCAACCCTTACCAAGGTCTGACCGATTCTGTCCATGCCTCCGTGTGTTTATGTACTACACCAGTGCCTGTTGAACCAAGTTTCGTTTGGTTGTATAAACCCGCATCCCTTCAAGAAGTGCAAGTCATTGATGTTAAGTCAACATCACCCTGGGAGAGTGGGAGGAACCCTGTCTGCACCTGCTACCGTTCTTGTGGGAGAGAATCATGCATATGAATGAAGATGATGCTGCTGTAAATTTTCCAATAACGAACCCTTATATTTTTGTGTTACCCTGCACAGCATTCTTAAATAACGTCGACCCATTGGATGGTTTTAAGATATTTGTGATGTTGACAACTAGCATCATTGTTCTCATTTCGCTGATGAAGAAACTGGAGAGGAGGGGACGCGTGCTGGTTCTGGGTCTTGCCAAAAGTTTAGTGGTAAACCGAGGATAGTCAGGACTAGAATTCAGGTCTCCTGGTTCCTAGCTTGGTGCCTGCCTCTTAGCCATTTAGATTTTCCCAAAAGCCTTTGACAAGGTTCCACATGAAAAGGCCTTTAAAAATCATGAGTCACTGTGGGACTTTGGGCAGTTTGACCATGGAGAGGGAACCAGCTTAGAGACAGAAAAAGACACGTTTCAGCACGGAGGAGCAGAGCCGGGGGCATTTGCCTAGCACTGGTGTTATGACTTATTTTATTTAATATTTTGAGTAAGTGGTCTGGAGGAGGGAGCAAGAAAGTATGCAGATGAATCTGAGCTCTTTGAGCTGGCAAAAAGGCCAATGGTGGAGATGAATTACAGAAGGGTGATGCATTCTCAGGGAGCACTGGGGAGGGGAACTGCACAGGGGCCAAAAAGCAAGGACTGCGCATTTCAGCATAGCACCTAGGACATGGCCGGTTCTCACCAAGTTGTTACAGACAGGTGTGGGTAGGGGTGTGGCGAAAAGGGAACTCTTGCACACTGTTGGTAAAAATGTAAATTGGTATAGTCACTATGGATAACAGTATGGAGGATCCTCAAAAATTAAAAATAGACCTACTTTATGATCTAGCAGTCCTACTCCTGGGTATTTACCCAAAGGAAACAAAATCAGTACCTCAAAGAGATGACTGCATCCCATGCTCATAGCAGCATGATTTATAATAGCCAAGATATGGAAAGTATCTAAGTATCCATTGATGGATGAAAGGAGAAGGAAAGGGTAATACACACCTATGTGAACACATGTACACACATATATGTTACATATGTATATATATGTAAAACATATATATGTTTATATTTTAAATATATAAAATAAAGCCTTAAAAAAGAAAGAAATCCTGCCATTTTGGACAACATGGGTGAACTTGGAGAATACTATGCTATGTGAAATCAGCCTGACACAGAAAGGCAAATATTGCATGATGTCACTTATATGTGGAATCTAAAATAGTTAGACTCTTAGAAACAAAGACTAGAATGGTGGTTGCCAGGGGCTTGGGGTTGGGGAAAATGGGGAGATGTTGGCCAAGTGATATAAACCTTCAGTTACAAGACAAGTAAGTTCTGAAAACCTAACACAGAGCAATGTGACTAGAGTTAGTAATACTGACTTGTGTATTTGAAATTCACTAAGAAGGTAGATCTTAAGTGATCTCGTCACACCCACAAGGAAAATGGTAGCTAAGTGAAGTGATGGATATACTAATCAGCTTGATTGCACCAATTATGTCATAAGACATACCTATATCACATTGTATACCTTAAACATAGACAATTTTTATTTGCCACTTATGCCTTGATAAAGACAGGGAAAGATGAGTAGTTACTACATAAGTGGTCAACTCCCTATGGGAAAACCCAGCCACATTCTACTAGTGGGACCACAGACCCTGAGCTGATCAAGGTGAGACCAAGGAATTACTCAAAGTGAGAGGCGGGACCATGAAAGAAGTGCTCAGGTCATCACTCACTGCTCCCCATACCCTACAGCAGCTTGAAGGGCCAGCAACATGTCAAGCAGCATTCAAATGGGATTTCAGGGGAAAACAGACAAACAGAAGTCATTCTCCTGGCCAAGTTCACTTGAATACAGAGTATCATGTTCAGTCCACCTCTGATGAGATAGAAACATAATCCAGATGCCTGCACCTGGAGAACAGCCTAGGAAAGATGCCTCAGGCCACAAAGGCAAGGTTGAAATCAAAGGAGATGTGTTGGCCAGTGGCCCTGGTTCAGTTGCCGACAGAGGGACCACCCTGAAGCTGGTGAGGTGACAGTAAGAAGCAATGAGATTTATTACTATACACATCAGGACAAACAAGATTTATTATTTTATGCAACGCAGATGATAGTTGTGGATCACCTAAGCAGTGAGAAAGGATAAAAATAGAAGTTGATTTTTGTTTTAAGGTAGAAAATGTTAAGAAGCTACTAATGTAAATTTAGGTGTTTAGAAGATGTTATTCTCTGAGGCTAACACCAAGGAGAACATCACATCCTGACCCCACATGTCCCTTGAAAGAGGGACACTCCACGTTCATTCATTGTTCATAGGGCATTCATGGAATGCCATGGTGTTCTAGGCTCAAAGCTAGTTTCTGGAGGAGAAAGTTGGGTCTTTGCCTTGTCTTCCAAGGAAGCCTGTCCCCTGAAGGGCTCAGACACCACACAAATAAGGCCAAGTGGAAAATGTTACAGTTAAGTGTGTTCATGGCCCTTGTTCCCTCTTCCCAGGAAATCTGGCTACTGACTAGAGTGTAACCAGGAATTTTCAGTCTAGGCTCCAGTGAGGCTAAAGGGAGCACGCAAGCCATTGTACAAAGGAGCTACCAACATGGTGCCTCCAACTCTGAGAGGAGTTGGAGACCAAATCTCTTCAGTCCAATAGGAAGATTGATCTGGAATAGTAAAACTAGTGGTACAAACAGATTTGATAAAGACATACCCATATTGGCCAACAGAGGTAAGAGAGGGAGAGATTTGTTTGTCTTCATGCAGCCCTGTCCTGAGGAGACTAGGTGTAATTGTTTCTCTGTGGCTAGGTGTGGCATCCCTTCAGGTCTCACCTAGGACCAGATGGAATATTCTTCTAACCAGCACCAGACAACAGCAATATAACGCCCATCACAGATGTGGGCCACATGTGACATTTAGCATTTTCCACTAATGGTTACATGATAAAAGAAACAGGTAAACTGATTAATTACAATTAATTTTAATCATCTATTTTATCTAGCACAAGGTACCCCAAGTATTATTACATTCGCATGTAAGCAGTATAAAAAATTGTTAGTGAGATATTTTACATTCGTTTCCTCACACTAAATCTTTGAGACCTGATGTGTATGTATTTTAGACTTACAGCAACCCTTAATAGGGACCAGACACATTTCAGGGGCTTAATAGCCACATGTGGCCCATGGCTGTCCTATGGGATGGCACAATTCTAGATCACTGTCTGTCATCCCTGTGTTCTGATCTGTGCTCACCGAGCGATCTTGCTAATAATCTGGCTGCCAACTATCCTTCTAGGGGTGCTCTCAGTTGAGATCTTTCTCACTCCATTCCCTGGCTGACACCCTTGTGTCTCCCAGGACCTTTCATTTATAGCATGATGCATGTGTCCCACTGTCTTCACTTTTCTGGAGCTCGCAAGCTCTAAGTTCCTACAGCTGTGTGGTCCCCATCAGCCTGAGCAAGTTATAACGTGCAGCTGTGTGGGCTGGGTTCTGCTCTAGCCTAGCACCCGGCGAGCTTGTTTGATGTACCCCTGCCTTCTCTTTCCATTTTCTCAGGCTGCAGGCAATCTGGGCACACCTCTTGGATGCCAGGTACGCCCTATACCCCGGGGGGTGTGTGGCAGTCGAGAACACTTAAGAACAGCTGAGAGAGAACCAAGCGGTCCGAAGAGATGCTACAGGGGCATAGCCCCAGAGGCTCCCCGCCGTACCAGGCAAGACTGCTAGGGGCAAAGCACGACCTGGATGGTGTGGGCTCTCAGGGGTCTGGGGGCACAACTGACTGCCAATCATGGGGACGAATTTCAATATTTAACAAGCAGAGAGTTATTCACAATGCCAAACATGCAAGCAATCTAAACATCTGTTAACAGCTGAATAAAGAAAATGTGATATATATATCACGTAGCTATAGTGTGTATATATCTATAATACACACATATGTACATGCACACAAACAAGAGACTGTTAATTAATGGAAAAAAAAAAAAAGAAGGGAATCTTGCCATTTGTAACACCACAGGTGAATCTGGCAGGCATCATGCTAAGTGAAACAAGCCAGATACAGGAAGACCCATATTGCATGATCTCACTTCTACGTGGAATCTGAAATAGACTCAGAATCCGAGAGAGGAATGGAGGTTACCAGGGGCTGGGGGGATGGGGGCATGGGGAGATGTTGGCCAAGTGGTATCAAGTGTCAGTTATATGGGGTACATAAATTCCAAAGATCTAATAGACAGCGATGTGATCACAGTGTACACTTGAAGTTGGCTAAAAGGTTGGTCTTAGGTGTTTCCATAATGTATATGCATTATATAGATCACAACATCCCATCAAGTCCTACACCTTAAATATATCCCAAATTTACTTGTCAGATATACTTCAGTAAAGACGAGCAAGGCAACAGTGGGCGAGACCACACCAGGACGAAATGACCAGACATCCGTCATGCCTGGACCGCGCAGGGCCCTCCATCGCAGTGACTAGCACGCACAGCGCCATTCCCCACAGGAGGCCTACCCGGGACAGGCATGAGTGCTCCCCGGGGCACACATGGGCCCCCCCAGCCTGCCCCTCCCACGCCATCTGCAGCCTGGGCTATTCCCGGGCAGCGCGGCCCCCTTCCCCTCCAGCCCGTCCACCTCTCTTCATCCCTGGCACGGTGAGTGTCTGCGCTACCAGGCAGAGCGCTATTAAAACATCAGCAGGGTGGCCTCCACAAAGGTCAGCCATCCGGGGAGCTCCTGGCAGCTGCTTGTTTGTTTACTGGAACATTATCTGGGCCGGGCTGTTGATTTACATCCATTGAAGGACTGAACAATAAATACCGGCTCCCAGTAGCAGGCAGATGCTCGCACTAGACCGTTCTGGCTGCCTTCTTGCTTGGAATAATCTCCCTAATGAGCAAACAGTGCCATTCATCTTTAAAAAGATGCAGGCAAGCCCCGGTATCCCCCTTTCCTCTTTCCTTTCACATCCTCCCCCAGATTTCCTGGTCCAGGTCTACCCTGCCAGATTTCTGGGCTGCACCCTGCTCGGAGGAGGAGAGGGCGGGGTCGCATCTGGCAGGCCTGGGATTGGAGCCGCAACTGGAAAGGCAGGGTGGGACAGATGTCCCCGGGACACTCCGAATTCTCCACCGAGACCCTCAAAAGCCCAAACACAGAGGCAAGTGGAAACCCACCTGGTGATGTGGGCGGCCCCAAGGCCAGGCCATCTTCACAGAGCCAGGGGGTGGCGGGCAGGGCTTACGGAGATGGAAGCCCCACATTCAGGCTGAGCCTGAGCCAGAGTTAGGGCTGTTTCCCTTTCAGGCAACTCTCCGAAGTTTCCAGAACCTTAAGGGGCTCCTGTGCAAGGACATGCAGGTGGGTCAGTTTGCAAAATGGAGCCCTCGCTGGGGCAGGCAGGGTGCACACAAGAGGGGGCAGGCCAGGGCCCCGAGGGGGGAGGGGAGGGATTTAGGCTCTGCTCCTCTCAAGAGCCCTGAGTACACAACTTTGGCCCTCTTAGGGGTCCTGGCTCTCTGTTCTGGCCTTGACCGGTCTCCCACTGAGGCAGAAAGAGCAGGGAGGACCCTCGGTGAGAACCGAGTGACCAGGATCTGCTTTCCTGGGACACTGTAGGGCCGTGGTGTCTCTCAGGTGGAAAAACCATGAAACTTTTGGATCTTACTTATGCAGTTTATTCAGCTGCCCCCCAAGACTCTAAGTGACATAACCTGGTCACTGTCACTCAGCATCTTGCCACACAGGCTGAGCAGGGGGTGAAAGGGAGAAACACGGCCTTGAGTGCCAGCATCAGGCACGTGGGAAGCGCTCCTTTGTTGAATGAACGCGTGAATGAATGACCTGAGCAGCTCACTCTTGGCCTGAGTTACCAGAGTTGGAACTGTTAGACACACACACTCACAGACACAAACACACACACGTGTGCACACACGCGTTCTCTGTCTCTGCAGATGAGGCCATGTCTCAACTCCCACATGGCCTCTAGAAGTTTCCCTTCAGAAGTCTGACACAAGGTGACACAGTGCAGGTGTATGGATGAGGAGGGACCGGGAACAGTGCGAGGGGACACCAGCATCAGATCTGGGTACTGTGGTGATTTGCTGGTTGTGCAGTTCAAGCTCTCTAGGGAAAGGAGCCCCTACCATGTCTCCATACCCCTGGGGAAAGGCTGCCTGGTTGGTAGGGCAGTGGACAAGGGAACCTCCAAGTTCCGGCCACCCTCAGGGGCTGCAAGTTTATCTTCTGTCAAGGGCAGCACCCTGGGGCCCCAGGTACTCGCTTACTGTCCGTATTCCTCTGACCCCAAACCGAGGACACCTGAAGACACAATTTCACTTGTAACTTGAGGCTCCCCTGGAATGTCACTTTCTTTCTTTTTTCTTCCTTCTTTCCTTCCTTTCTCCCTCCCTCCCTCTCTTTCTTTCTTCCTTTCTTCCTAGATTTTATTTATTTATTTGACAGAGAGAGACACAGCAAGAGAGGAAACACAAGCAGGGGGAGTGGGAGAGGGAGAAGCAGGCTTCCCGCAGAGTAGGGAGCCTGATGTGGGGCTTGATCCCAGGACTCTGGGATCATGACCTGAGCTGAAGGCAGATGCTTAATGACTGAGCCACCTAGGCGCCCCTGGAATGTCACTTTCATTCTAAAAGCACCCCCTGCCTCACTGGTACTTCCATCTCCTTTCCCGGTTCCGCTTTTCTTTCTTCCATGGCACTTGTCAGTTTCTTACATGCTATGTGATTTACTCATTTATTACAATATTGTTGGGCTCCCCTGCAAGAAGGTAAATGCCACAAGAGCGGACGTCCTTATCTTTCGTGTTCAGTGGTGCATCCCAAACCCTGAGCCATGCACATAGTAGGTGCTCGATCAATACTCGTTGGACAAATGAAAGGATGGAAATGTTCACACTAGTCGTCGACATCTTAATTTGTCTTAATTTGTCTTCCCGATGCAGAGATCCCTTATTGTACAGCAAGGAACCCAAATCGTTGGGGGGTGTTCTCCCCGGGAGATTCAGCAGTGGGAGAGGAGTTGAGACTGTCCAGCCCGGTCTCACCAGAGTGGCCTCGAAGACATGCGGCAGCCCCTCCTCCCAGCTCCAATTCCCAGGGCTCTGAATGTGGGCTTACACCCTGCTTCTGTGTTCACACTGCTTAGGCTGCCCCAGAATAGCACAATGAGGGTGCTTTGTTTTGATTTCCTGATTCCAGCCAGGAGGAAAAGGATGAGAAGGGAACGGCAAGAGTGTAAACAGTAATTAATTAGATAAGCCCTGCGTGTGTGGATCATGCGCTGTGTTACCAAACACTGTTGGGAAAATGGGTCCCTTTGGGTCTCTCGCTGCACACCCACAAAACTAAGTGATGATCTCTGGGTTTCCATTAGGACATCTCACCTTGCACTGCTCCACACGGAGGAATCGGGAACAAGGGTCTTCATGCCCCCACCCCACCGGTTTGGGTGCCAACACATAAAGCAAGATACAACTCGAAGTGCCAGAAGACGGTTCAAACCAGCATATCTCAAACACTAAATATTTAAAACCAGCCTTTTGTGCCGCCCACTTGCAAAGAGACCCGAGCAGGCATAGAACGTGTAAATTACATACAGGTTGGAAACCTTGGTGGGTCAGCCAGATTGTGGTCCCAGAGTCACCACGTATTTGAGTAGCCTGCACCCCCAAAGCCTCGGCTGCCATTTCCCACATGCCTCTGGCCACAAGCGAGCCTGGACAGACTGCACCCACTCCTAGAATAACAAGCCGGGATGAATAGTTGATTCACCGTCTGCCACGAGCTGCGCCATGTGCTTCACACGTATCAGCTGGTTCCGGTGTTTGGCAGACGGACCAGGCTCATCCACGTTACAAAAGACCAGAGTCCTCTGGCTCCTGAGATGCGGTGTACAAGCCGAAGAGCCTGGGTGTGGGGAGCCCAGGAGCAGATGGTGGGAACCTCACCTCTGCCACACACGAACTCTGTGGCCGGAGATAATCTGTCAAACTTTATCACTTTCCGTCCAACAGATACTGTTATTCTTATGATGGGAGTCTGATCATGTTCCAAACATGTAGAATACTTAGCATCGAGAAAGGCTAACAGTGAAGTTTCCATGAATGTTAATTGCTAGGGAGGCAATTCACATGAATCGGCCCCCATGATTCCCACTCATTCCTGCTGGGAGCAGCAACCGTGTGTGCCATAGAGAGATTAGGCCCATGGATTGGGTTCCCGGCATCCGACGAGGTCAGCGAGGGGTTGGAAAGAGAAGAGGACCCATGACTCCCCTCTGGGCCACCTGAAGCAGATAAGAAAGGGGGCATTGCTGGACGGAGGGCAGGGACCTGGGTAGAGAAGTGTCTGTGCCCACAGATGGAACGTTCGGAGAGGCATTCCACCAACATGGTGCAGACACCTTCCCCCGGCTGCCCCGAAGCTCGAGGAATCATCCAGGAAACCTTGAGTCTGGCTTCGCTGGGGTGTGATTCAGAAAGCCAGAGACTTTATAGAGAAAGAAGCAGCTTCATGGTCTGGGTAAGCCACAGGAGGGAAGTGGAGTACCACAGCCTGGCCTCACAGGGAGGAGAGGTGTCTCTGAGGCCTGATCACGGGCTGGAGGCAGAGTCAGAGCTGGCAGGATGCTGGGAGGCAAGGACAGTTTCCTAGAGATGAAGCCTGGCCTTACGTGGCATCAGGGGCAGAGTTCTGGCCCCAGGACCAGTCAGTACTCCTGATTCTTCATCCACACTCCTCCCTGCCCCTTCTATGACTCAGACAAGTCACTCTCTTCCCTGTCCTCCCACACAGTCTCTGGGCTCTGTGTACCCCCTTGCCAAATAGGGGGCTATCTCCTCTCTTCTACCCACCCCCAACTGTTGCAGTCACAAAGGGGTTAATGAACACGGTACATCATGACAGCAAGGGGCTGATGTGTGGTCAGCAGGTCTCTCCTGCTGGAAACCTAGTTCCTCTGGAGTGGGATCTGGCAGATGCTTAATGCAGCTGTACCAGAACGAGGAGAAACCCCTGTCCAACTGGGGCACCCAGGGAGAACGGAAGCAGAGCGAAGACGAGATGGATGGACTCTCCCATGAGCTGTGGCAGGGTCTTCAGCATCTTCAGGATTTCTAACCACCCAGGTCCTAGCTCAGAGGGTGGACGCTTCCAGCACAGGGCTCAGCACAGAGTAGAGACTCAAGCTTCAAGACGACTGCATAAAGGGAGTAGGCTTTGTCCAGTTTTTTCCCAGCTCAGAGGCAGCCCCCCAGCCCCCTTCACACCTCCTGGCTACGTCATCATCCTTACCCCGGACCATCCTCTAGGTTCTGCCTTTGGCACCCTAGAGCAGAGCCCAAGCCTCCGCCTCCAGGCCTCCCCTCACACCCTTCCTGACTCCAAGAACACCCATGTCTTCCTCCTCACTGCCTGGCAACCACCTGACGATGCCCACCCAAAACCGGCGTTGGTGCAGGATCCCCTTCCCCCTCTATGCAGCCTAGCCCCTCTTGCCAGGGGGGGAGGTGTTCCTTTTCCCTCCAGGAATGGGGCCAGCCTGCTCACACTCCTTTTCACACCACTTCCCTCACCCCATTCCGTCTTCCAGTTTCCACCCTGCTTTCTTTCAGCCACCCCAGGTGCACTGGCCCCTCGGAACCTGGCAGGGACACCCCTCCAAAGGCTTTCTCCATAATATGTGCCCTGCTCTGATTGCCTCATGTCTTATCACCCAAGGTGCCGGTGCTGCCCCTTCTGCTGCCTCCTGTCTCAGCATGTGCGGAAGTCTATCCTGAATGGCCCCCAGGCTTCCAGTGTGTTGATTTCAGCCACGAGTGTCAGTGTCTTGAGGGCAGGTCTGTGGCATCGTGCCTAATTAAACATGGGGCTGTGTAGCCAGCTAGGCTCGCATCCCGCCTCTGCCTCTTAATGTAGGTGACCTCAGGCAGAACTTCAGGATTTACTGAATTATCCTCAGCTGATATATCCGAGTCAGAATCCCAAGCTCACGGTCACCCGCAGGGTGTGATCAGGCGGATTGGGAAGCGCTCTTACGGAAGTGCCTGGTATGCAGACAGTAGTGAACACACAGGACTGCAGGCTGTGGCTAGTTAGTATGTGGTTGTGCTCGGTCGGTATGAAGATGAGACAATGTGTCCATGACGCTGATATTGCACAGCGCAGATGTACAGGGAGGCCCCCAACGGCTATGTGAAACACCAGGGTTGCTTATTAGATGTTTGGTAAGTTAACAAACGGATGCATGAGCTCTAATCACAATGGGAAAAGATCAAAAGGGGCCCAGCTCCTCAGAGACTCTCCCAAGCATACATTTCTTTCATGTCCTGTCCTGAAAGGACCATCAGTGCTCTTTCTAACACAAGGGCAGCAGCAGCCAACCCTATACGGTTGCCACTTGTCAGACTGTTGGGAGCTGTCTGCACGAAGCCATAGGACTGTTGCTTAGCCTCTAGGCGCTGTTTGGCAATTTCCTTGACAAATAAATAACCCAGGGAGCGACAGACAAGTGCTTATCACCTCGACATCTGCTCTCTCTGATGAGCTCTGCTCTGGGTTCTTTCCCTTCAGCCTCATCAAGCTGCTGGGGCATCAGCCCTTTTGAGGGGGCCATCCAAGGACACCTGTGTGTGTTTTTGTGAGGCTCAGAACAGCCCATGTTTAGTTGGTGCAAAGCACCAGGGTTCTGGCTTCCCAGAAGGTGAACACATTTCTCCAAACAAGGACGGGGCCTCAGCCACTCACACTACAAACCACACCCTACAGGCACCAGCCCCTCGGGAAGGACTTTAGTCGGAGAGATACTGTCTGGCTCCTGGCTGAATGGCCAAAGCTTCCTTTCAAATGTCAGTGGATTGCAAAGTCCTGAAACATGGAGAGATTTGAGTTTTGCTCACTTGGGTTCTAGACCAGAATTGCAAAGTAGCACCGGCTTCTGGGCTATCTAGGAATTCTTTTTTTTTTTTTTTTTTTGGTATGGCCAAAATGAGGATCAGAAGTAAGCATGGGCTGAGGGTTGCTGGGGGGAGGGGGGACGGGAGAGGGTGGTGGGGATATGGACATTGGGGAGGGTATGGGCTATGATGAGTGCTGTGAAAGGTGTAAACCTGGCGATTCACAGACCTGTACCCCTGGGGATAAAAATACATTATATGTTTATTAAAATAAATAAATAAATAAATAAATAAATAAAAAGAAGTAAGCATGGGATATATTTAACGTTTACTTATGACACCCAGCTCAGCATCACTCGCTCCAAAACTGCCCCCACTGTCTCCCAGTACAGCTTTGATGCCTCCTGCTCCAGCTCCAGCCGCCCTTCCCGCATGACCCGATCCCATCACAACATGGGGGCGCATGCGCTCCCCTACGTGCTTCCTGAGAGCAGGGCTGTGCCTCATTCATCTAACCCCAGGACAAAAAGCCAGTGGGGAAAGTCCATCCTGTAGCTGAAGTTTGCTGGCATCAAACCTGCACTCAGCAACAACTGACAAAAAAGTAGGTAGGGTCGTATGCCACTGTGATGGCATTCATTATAGCCCAGTAAAAAAAAATCTCTGGGTTGGCGCCTGGGTGGCTCAGTCTTTGAGCATCTGCCTTCGGCTCAGGTCATGATCCCAGGGTCCTGGGACAGAGCCCCGCATTGGGCTCCCTGCTCAAGGGGCAGCCTGCTTCTCCCTCTCCCACTCCCCCTGCTTGTGTTCCCTCTCTCGCTCTCTCTCTCTGTGTCAAATAAATAAATTAAATCTTAAAAACTAAAAAAATCTCTGGGTCTTCTCTGAGGAGCAGACTTCATGCAGTGCTGTCTCACAGACCACCAAGTTACTTATTTTGTCCTCTTTTTATCCCCACACATCTCCCCTGGCAGCCACTGCCCACATTTTACTACATTTCACTTTCTTTCTTTCTTTCTTTTCTTTTTTTTTTTTTTTTTATAGCAACTACTCTGAGAAAGAAACACTTGGAACTATTTCAAATGAGAACCCAGGAATTCATGAGGCCTGGGTGAGGCCTGTGAATGGATTGCAGTCAGAAAATCTGCTCCCAGAGACACTGTGGGGAACAGCCTTCTCCGGGCTTAGAATTCTGGAGTGGAGAAGGGCGTCCCTGTCCGGGGATGACATCACCAGACAGCGCTGGAATGCACAGATGCGGAAAGCCGAGGGGCCCCAGGGCCAGCGGGCAGTTTGGCTGTGATGCTCACAAAGGGTCTTTTGAGCACCCTTCATCCTAGGAAAACCACAGAGACCCTGCTTTAAGCCGCCCCCACCCTCCCTGGAGGGGCCTAAAGACACTCTCCTCCAGTCAGATGGGCGACCTTTGATCCCAGTGAGGGAGAGTCTGGAAAAAGCATGAGGTATCAGAGCTGAAGGGTCTTGAAAGGGGGGGGGAGGGACAACAACACCACAAAAAACCCCAAACAAACAAACAAAAAAGCAACAACAAAAATAAACCCCAGTGCTGTAAGGGATACTTGTTCTGCCAGAAGCTTGTGGAGTTAATTGTAGAGAAATGCATTTGAAAATAAGATATTGGAAAACCATCCTCTCTGTCACTGGCCACAGTTATTATAATTATTTATACAGCATCACCAAAGCCCGTGTTTCACAGCAATTAAACTATTGATCTCACAACTCTGAGGCACCGAGCAAAGCCCACAGCCACCACTCTTGCTCCTGTGGGAGCCATCTCTCTGCGTGCTCTGAGGTGGAAACTGAGGCCAGGCAGGAAGTAACCCAGAGCAGGAAAGTCACTGGTTGGAGAATTAACACAAAGAATCCATACGTTGATAAAATATGTAATGTCATATTAATGTATGAATAGGAAGAGTTTCCCTTTTCCATTTGGCCAATACTTATGCTGTGAGGATGTTGTTTTCCTGGTTTGGCCAAGAAATTAGGTAGTGTAGTGATGAAGCACTTGGGCTCCCAACCCAGCTCTGCCTTGACCTCGCTACGAGACTCCCTGGGCACTGAGTCAACTCCTCCAACCCCTAGCGACCTCATTCATAAATGCAGAGGACTGCATGCCTACCACATTCGCTGATGGGAAGAATGAATGAATAAATGGAGGAAAAAGCCTTTAGCACAGCACCTGGCACATCATTAGGGCTAGGATTGAAGTTTTTAGCTAATGTCACAGGAGGGCCATAGGCTATGCCGAGACACTTCTCGCATAACTCCTGTTCACGGTTACACCACAGGTGAGGGAGAGAAGCTCGGTCTTTTGTGCCCATCAACACTAAGATGCATCATGGGATGAATGACACTCATTCTTTTTCGATGGGCTGAGGGAGGAGCTGGACCCCACCTCTATGTGGGTAGGGACGGTCCTAGAATGCCCATCTCCCACCCTCTGCCTACCATGTGCCACCCCAGGAACATGCTTTCATAGTCCCACCATTTTTCTTCAAGCACAAGTCTATACTAAGCTAATAATGGTTAACCCAAAGTCTTACTTATGAAATTCTTTGCAGTTTTATCTAATGTATTTTGAAGCTAGGTTAAGGGATAAAATGTGCTAAGTGGTGGCAGTCTGGGACCGTATGGAAATAATTCCCCTTTCTAAGCCTTCTTGCTGTAGGAAAGTGCATGTTCTTGGAACATAATTTTTGTATTGGATGGCGTGAATGGGAGAGGCCAGAGATGGGGTGACAGTAAAAGACGGTGATATTCATTGTGGTCTAGCCACTGTGTGCAGGCAGTGGGAATCAAGGAAAAGAATGGAGGTGGAAGGTGATGGAGCTTGAAGATTGGTGACAAGTCTCAACGGTCACACCTGGATGACCAAGGGAATGGTAGGACCAAGGGCAAGAGGACTGGCCTGGGTAGAAAGATAAGGAGCAAGTCTGAGATCTGTTAAACGTGAGGTGAAGGTGGCATGACCAGTTGACTGTGTCTGGTTGCTTCTGGAAATTCAGGACTGCTGCTTGGGTAGAAGGGAGTTGCTAAGGACTTGCCTTTGGCTCCCCCCATGCTAGAAGTAGACTGTGAAATCGTGACGCGATGACGTTTTCCAGAGCCAGATTTTAGGCCACTGTGCCGGGCTGGCCCCCTCACCTTCTCGCTGAGGTCAGGTCTGGCACAGTTCATGGATTACAGAACACAGCTTGGCAAGTCAGTGATGAAAGGGAAGAACACAGGTCACATTTTCCCACTTCCCTTCAGGTGGCCTCCAAACAACCACGAAGGGCTCCCTCAGTTGAGAAATGAGAACATTCTCCCATTTCCCAACCCGAGGCTTAAAGAGGCTCCATTCCTTAACCTACTTAAGCTTACAGATGAATAGGGAGTCCCTTTGAGGAACACATGAAAGACATCTTCTCCATAGTCACTGTCATCTCCAAATTCTAGCAGCTGAGGAATTTCCTTTGGGTTAAGCATCTTTTAAGATATAAATATTCTGACAAGGGCGGGGGCTGACCTAAAGGCTGACCTTTAGAGGATCTTCTCTCCAAAGTCTGTGTCATTTTCAAAACCCTTATTTATGTATCATTATCAAAACAAAACAAAACCTTCAGGGCTTACTGACCTAAGGCTTAAAACCAAGTGAAGTATGCTCTGAGGGTTGACTCTGAGAGTAGAGCCTGTGGTTGGGCCCTACCTTCTCATAGACCTTTGGCTTTGGGTCCCTTTGGTGGGGCTCATGTCAGTGCCTACCACCAGGGGTCACTGTTCCCTGCTGTTTCTTGGGGGCTTCCAACTTTTGCCCCAGTGAATAGGGAGGGGGAACTGAGGCCAGAGTGGGCGAGCATGGGAAAGGTGGGAGGACAGAGGGTTGAGAAATCTCAGGAAAGGAGAAGGAGATTGTACAGGCGGTTACTTTCCAGGCTCCAAGAAAAGCCCCAACACCGCCCCCCACCCCGGCCCCCGGCCACCTCACGAAGCCCTGGGTGCTAGGTCACAAGGTCCCTCCACCCTAGCTCTATAGATGCAGTCCAAAGGCTGGACCTGCGCTGCGTTCACTGGACAGCAAGCTTTATTTCCTGCCCCTCAAGGTAGACCAGGGAAAAGCAAGACGGAAACACTTCTTTGTTCCTCTTCAGCCCAGAGGACTCTGATCCTGTCAGCTCTCTGTATTGCACGAGTGAAAGACAGACAAAAAGAAGCCAGCGACAAAACTGTCTCATGTCACTTAATTTCCTCCTGGATTTCTAAGCAGGTAATTATTTCCTCAGTCTCCAATGTGCTGCAAACACTTCAGAGAGTTGTTGTTATTATTATCATTATTATTATTATTATGACAGATACTACATAAATAAAGGCATCAGATAATTAACAATAATCTATCTATCTTCTACTCTCCCAAGCATTTTGTTTATTCAATGGACTCCTGTGCTCTTCCTCTACAGCTTCCTCTTCCTGCCTTTTTCATTTAGCAACTGAGATGAGCGGGCAGGAGGATCTGGGAGCAGGGGAGCTAGGTCTGTGACTGAGGCAGGGGAAACCGAGGCCCCACGGGCTCTCACACCAGCCCATGCTATGCACCCTCTAGGAGCCTTGTTCTCTCTCGGTCATGCCATGTTTGAGCATGAACTGAGCACCTACTGTATAAACTCCTGCCACAGAAGACGCAAAGGGAATCTTGCGAAAGATCCGATGGATATTTGGCTTGTTTCTGTCCTCAAGGGTTCCTTGTCTGAAGCAGCTAAGCTATGAAGCACAACTTAGAAAGCAGTTTCTCATTTTCTAATTCATTCCGTGCCACACATAGCAGGTATACAATAAACACTTGTTGATTTAGTTAGTAACTGAGTTACAATTCTGATGAGATAAGAGTTCTAGTTCTTTTTATTCATGTTTTGTAACAGGATAGACCAAGACTCAGACATGCCTGATGTCAGATAGAGCTAACAGGCGGGAAGTTCAGAATTTTCTACCAGATCTCTGCCAACATGCCTGACTGGCCATACCAAGCTTCTCCTGAGGGATGAACAGTGATAAAAGGCTGTCGGTGGCCATAAGAAGGAAAGAATGGTGACTACAGAGAAGGACACAGAATAGTGGTGATCTGAGCGGACTTTTAAAGGAGGAATATAATTCAAATGGAAGGAGCTACAGGGAGGAACATGTCTTGGGACTGGCTGGCACAAGCAGGTGGGGATGGATGACAGTGCCATGTGTGTGTGGTGGGGACGGGACAGCTATGGCCAGGGCATATGATTTCAGAGGGACAGGTGAGCAGGAAGCCTGGGATCATAATTTGGATGCAGGTACAAAAGACCCCCAAATGCTCTTCCAAGCACTGGGCTTTAATCTGCAGGCAAAAAGGAAGCATTGTATGTTTCAGAGGTGGAAACTGATATAATCTGACTTTTATAAGATGGAGATAATCACCTGAACACTACTTTCCCAACTGGAAAACCTACTATAAGACCTTGGAAGGTGAACATATTCATTACTTTAGCAAAGGTGAGGATCTACTTACTGTCTCAAACAACTAAAACAAAATGCTACTTCACCACCAAGAGCTGCCTACTTTGCTACTTTGTGTCAGGAGGTGGGTTATATGGAATCACCCACATTCTCTCAGTTCTCCTCTAGCCAACTTCTTGTGTTTGGGTTCTTTGTTTGTGTGTTAAGGGAACAACACAGGTCTTCAAAACACGCTTTCTACCTGGAGTTTTGGAAATCTCTGATATATTCTCAATATGAATGGAATCAACCAATTTGGACTCATGGAAAACAGTGGACTTAGGCACAGCATTTTATTTTTGCCTTCCCTGAGTCACTGTGGGGTAGAAACCCCAGCTTTTGAAGGCCTCCAGGCTAAGACTTTAAAACACAGATTTAATGCTTGTTGTCTATAAAGTAGTTACTCAACTAATGATAGCTTAAAATTTTAAACTTTGAAAAGAGTTTTCATGACCAGTATTTTGGCGATCCTCCTATCAGTGTGGTTGGTAACATATCCTTAGGCTCCAGCCCCACAACAGATGCAGAACAAAAACCCGGGTGGTAACTGAATACCCCGATTCGAGTCCCCGTTCTCTTCCTCCTGAGCCCGCCGCCCTCTCCCTGCTGCCTTGACGCTCCCTTGTTATCAACCATCCTGGAAATAAGGGACCAAATATGACCAGGAAAACCCACTCCCTAGTCTCCTATCCCCCCAGTTCCATCAATGCAGAGTGAGATGAGTCAATAAGGTGCTATAAAACTGCCCACTGGCTGGGCTCATTTGATTTTATTGTGTTCTCTTGTATTTGGCTGGGTTGGGTTCGATTGGACCGTGTTCCTTAGTTTGCATTGCATTGCATTGTGTTGGGTTGGGTTGGGTCATGTTGGGTTGTGTTGGACTGGATTCCATTGTGTTGTGTTTGGGTGGATTGTGTTGGGTTGTATTGGGTTGGATGGCGATGTGTTGTGCTGGATTGGATTGCATTTATGTTGTGTTGGATTGGGTTGTGTTGGATTGGACTGGATTGTGTTAGACTGGATTTGATTTACTGGTCTGCGACAAAGCTTGCCCTGATTGTGTATGCTTTGTGTCATTCAGTGTCCATTTGCTTGCCCTTGCCAAACCACAGTGGTTTCACAATGACCAAGTCATGCACAGAAGAGCAAAGTAGGGCACCACAAGCAAAAGACAGTACTCTTTGCCTGGACACACACTTCAAGAACCCTCCCAACCTGTTCCCTCCCTCAGCAGGTTTAAGTTACAGCCAGCCAGGCAGCTTCAGAGAGGGGTAGGTAGAAAGCCAAGAGGAGGGAATGGAGAGCAAGAAACAGAGCAAAGGGGATGGGTGGGCAACGTTTGCAGGCCAGAGTGCAAGAGTCTGTGACTCCTGGGAACAGCTGTGATCTGTTGACCGTTTTCTCAAAGACTTAGATAACCTGGTCCATGAAACTCAACCCCCAGTGATTTTGACGTGAGACCACTGCCTGAGACAAGGCAAGGTCAGAAGTTCATCCTGAGAAAGCAGGCCTGCAGGTAATCGGACCGGAGGCCAGAAGGCGGAGGCTACACTCTTCTGGGTGGCTGCAGGGGGTGGGGGGGGTTGGGTTCTGGAGCCCGTCCTAGCCAAACATTCGATACCTACGCACATTCCTGGCCTTCTGAGCTCTAGAGAAGATCAGATGTGAACCTAACACTCTGGCAGGGTTTGAGGCAGTGGCATCCATTTATTCATGCCACAGCCCTGTCTGCTCACAAAGGGGAAACTGAGGCAGACAAGACCAGCAGCATGCCTCAAGGGGAAGGCATAATAGTCTACACTCCTTTGCTCTGAATACGGGAGGGATCGGCTGAGGGAGGGTGGGGGTTTATACCCTCTAGCCCTCCCCCCTGCCCCTGGGGCTGGAAGCCTGGAGAGCCTCAGCACCTTGCCTTTTCCTCCCGCACCCCCTGCTGAGGGCAGTTTCCACAACTTTTTTTTTTTAGATTTAATTTTATTTTTTCAGTGTTCCAAGATTCATTGTTTATGCACCACACCCAGTGCTCCATGCAATACATGCGCTCCTTAATACCCACCACCAGGCTCACCTAACATCTTTACCTCCTGCGTTCTTTACTGGAAAACGGGAAGGAAGGAGGAAGAGGAAGTCTTTTCAGAGCCTCTGGTGCTCACCCCGCGCCTTTGCTCTCTTTTTTCCTCCTCCCCCTGCCAATCTCATCAGCCCCGAACTGAGAAATCTAAGACATCTGTGCTTGCGGCAACAGGTGGACCAGCAGCTGTGGCTGCGGCTAAGCGGGGCCAGGGGGCCCTGGTGGGTGGTGTCATTGTGTGCGTGTGTGCATGTGTGCATGTGCGTGTGCATGTGTGTGTGTATGTGTGTGTGTTTTCTGAAGCTGCTCTTTAACCAGCCAGAACTCTGTGTCGAGTGCTGCATCTCCTCTGACAGCCAGTAGGTGGCAGAGCTGCGACGGGCCGGTGATTCCAGTCTATGGGCCCCAAAACGGGTCAGTTCTGGTCCCCACCGTGGGAGGGAAGGTGTGTGTTCATGGGGAAGCCAGCATGGCCCACACAGAGGTCCAGAGCAAGAGGATCTGGGGGGAGAGCTATCCAAAAACTCCCCTGAAATCCCCTCTCCTCCCTTCCTCTCCTGTTCTTTGAATCCCCCCTAATTTTATCTAGAAAGGGGAAAACCTATTCGCATTTATGAAGCGTCTGCAGCGACGGTTTTCAGAGTTCAGGGGCATAAAATCTACCTGTGGAGTCGGTGAAAATATCGTTTCCCAGGCCCTGTCTGCTGGGATTCCCACTCACAGCGTGGCTGAGGAGGAGCCTGGGAACTTACATTTCCAATAAGCATGACTGGCAGTTCCCAGCCCGTGGCCAGGGAACCCCAGATTGAGAACTAGGAAGCTACAACATCCCAGGTACGGCGACGAGGGCTCCATTCTACGATCTGTTCTCGGGCCCTGTGCAATTGCTCCTTCTCACCACCTGTTTCCTGCTCTTCCAACACATCACCACTGTTCTCCTCTGCCATGAAGTTCAAGCTTTGCAGGCCTCAGAGACCACTTCTCTTTTCCCGGATGCTAATTTCCCTGTGCTCGAAGATCACCGACTTCCTACTCCTTCCGGAGGCTTCCTCAGACTCTCTTGCTGTCACACCTCGCTTTCTTCCATTCTGTCCAAACTCCTGAAAAGCCTAGCACCCTCCCCCACCTTGGTGGTCCCGGTGTTCTGCTGAGATTGTGCAGGGAAGGGGCACGCTCTACTCTCCTCCCGCTTCCCATCCCATGGCCCTGGCAAAAGGCTGCCCTCCTTGGTTACGCTCCAAGCAGGGCTCCCGAGTCAAGCCGCCAAACGCTGAACAGGGATGTGCTTGGGGAATAGGGTGTCTCCTGTGAAAGTCAGTGGACATCAGACCCGCCCAAAGTGGTCATGCTCATTGCTCCTAAGATCTCACAGTCAAACTCGGAAGACCCCCGTGCATGAGTGCTGAGGCTACCATAACAAAATACCACACCCCAAGGGGCTTGAAGCAACACACTTACTCTCTCAGAGTTCTGGAGGTTAGAAGTCTGAGATCGAGGTGCTGGCAGGGCCAGGCTCCCTCTGACGGCTCCAGGAAAGCCTACTTCTTTGCTCTGTCCTAGTTTCTGGTGGTTGCTGGCAACCCTTGCCTTCCTTTGGCTTTGGCAGCATAAACCCAACCTCTGCCTCCATCTTCACAAGCCATTCTTCCCTGTGTCTATTTTTAAGTCCAAATCTCTCACTCTGTGCTCTTATAAAGATGCCAGACGTTGGGTTAAGCACTTCACCCTCACCCAGCACGACTTGGATTACATCTAAATAACTTCATTACTTCTGCAGAGCCTCTATTTCCAAATAAGGTCCCATTCGCCTGTCCCAGAGGTCAGGATTTCAACATTTCTTGGGGGGCACACAACTCAGCCTCTCACACCCCATAGACCAAAGGCCCTGCTCTCGTGTTTTACCTTCTGATCGAAAGAGGAGAGCAGGGTAGGAGTTTGAGGGACACTATAGCACTCAGTGTCCCCAAATGTCCTTATTTCCTTGTCCTCCCATTCCTGGAATCACCTACTCCCAGCCACCCTGCCCCATCTCTATCCTTGAGATGGTATCAGACGCCAGCCTGTGAACCCAGAACACACTCACAGGCCAGCATTGTTCGTGACTTTTCCCTCCTATGGTCTCTTCTCGCCTGGCTCTCCTGCCGCCCCCTCCCACACACTCGTGATGCCCTCACCCCCTTCCACCTCCTTCTGCTGACAAAGAGAAGAACTTGGCAGGGTTTAGTTTACTTAACTCTGATCACACACAAAACAAACTGTTATTTTTCTATCTGCCAAGCTGCTGAAGGCAAGGATGTCAAACCCAGGATCTGCGTGAACGTAAAATCTAGTTACCCCAGCATGTCTATGTTCTAGGCAAGATTTTTTATTTTATTTTTCTTAAAATCATGGTCCAATTCCCACAGAGATACCAGTGACAACCTCTTGGATGCTCATCGCACTGGCGGTGACAGTCTCTGCACACATTCCCCCGACCCGGAGAACGAGCGACTCCCATCAACGGCAGGCGGCGGGTCACCTCTGACACCTGCCCTCTGCATTTCTGATCCCCTGGTAGGGCTTGTTCAAAGCAACGCCACGTCGAAGTGTTGGTGTACCGTGTGTGTTTGCTGTGTGGGCATGCACCAGCAGACCGCCCTGCAGGAAGGCAGACAGACTGGCAGCACGGAGCCCCAGGGGACACGTGTTGGAGTCTGGTGAATGTTCAAGACAAAATTTTGAAGATACTTTTTGTGGATTGGGAGTGGGAAGGAACAGAAAGCGCTTTGGAGAGACTGAGGCGTGGCTACTGGGGAGCCCTGTGTGCAGGTGGCTGATCTCCCAGCCCGGTTCTGAGGCCCTGGAGAGACAGCCCAGCTGGGCACAGGGGAGGAAAGGAAGCCAGTATGGGAAGGAGGAGGGGCAGGGAGCCTTACAGCTCCACAACCAGAAGAAAGTGGTAATAAGCAGAAGCTGGTCTATGTGTCTATCTACCCAACTGCGTTGATGTCTGGGCAAATTACCCTCTAGTTTCCATGCCTCTTTTCTCCCAGTCACTAAATTGGGTGCAATTACAGTAGAATCACAGTGAGGAAAAAATGCAGTCAAAATGAATACGGTGAGGAAAAGGGTTTGTAAAAGGGACATGGCAGAGGAATCTGGAAATCTTTGCATGCAGGCACTCTGTTCTAACATGCTATTTGCACTCAGTCTGGAAACCCAATAGACAAAGGCTGGAATTCCAATTCACTAAAAGGGCTGCCTTATAATTTCATTCTCCAAGATGGAGCATCAGAATGTAAGAGGCTGTGTCCGCATCCTTTCTCTCCTACAACAAGAAGGTAGCAAGGTTGAGCATCTGGAACCACAGCTTCCTCCCCACCAAGTGAGTCTGGTGCGATTTGAACCTCTCCAGCTTCCCACCCTAAACAGTACAGGCCATGTAGGATTGGATTGCTCTATCGCTGTTGCTCGTTAGGTTTAAAACATTCCTCCCATCTTCTTAAGCCCATCAGGCACCCTATGCATGTTTCAACTATGATGACTTATTTTCTTGGGGGATTAAGACCACCATTGGGCCCCTCTTCCAAACAGCCAGAGACACTCAGGAAGAAGAAATGTCACAAACCCAGGTGTGGGTATCACTGTCCTGGGGTTTAATTTCTTGTGACTTACAGATCTGTTCAGACTTTAATTTTTTTTTAATTTATTTATTTGTTAGAGAGAGCGAGCGAGCGAGCACAGGCAGACAGAGTGGTAGGCAGAGGCAGAGGGAGAAGCAGGCTCCCTGCCAAGCAAGGAGCCTGATGTGGGGCTCGATCCCAGGACGCTGGGATCATGACCTGAGCCGAAGGCAGCCGCTTAACCAACTGAGCAACCCACACGTCCCTATTCAGACTTTAAACAGAACAGTTGACCCACCACCTCTTGGGGCATCCCCTCTAGGCAGTATGTTCAGAGGGGTCTTAAGATCAGGAACATAAGGGTTGGTTGGGAAGGGGGGCACATTTGTATCGGTGAATTCTCCTCTGGCACCAATGAAGTATGCGGGGTGACATAATGGAAATTCATGGAGGCAAGAGATCTATGGAAGGAGAGACTCATAACTCAGGTGGCCACTGAGCTGTGATCCCCGCGAGTTCACCTTGTCCAGCACGTCTCCCCTCCCGCCCCCCACCCTGCCTGTAAATCACTTGTATGTGTACACTGCTTAGAGCTGGTGGCTGATTCATGGAACCCAACAGATGTCCTGGTGGGAACAGGAAGCGGAGGGGTCGAAGAGTGTCATCAGGAGATTCCAGGACTCTAGCACTGTGGTTCCCGCGACCCTCTGCGTGCCTCCACAGGTGCGGCTCAAGAACTGGGGACCTGTATTCTCCACGGGCTGGTTTTGCAGCCTCCCGCCTGCTGGGCTAAGTTGGTAGACCACAAAGGCTGAGACTCGCTCCAGCAAAGACAGCACAAGTGTCTCCTCTCTCTTGCAGCTGCTTTCTTTCCCCACCTGACCCCTCTCCTCCCTCCATCCCAACATTTCTGCCTCTCTCATCCCCTCCCCATTAGGGGATGGCCTTAGTTTGCCTATGCTGGGGGGGGCGCGGGGCTGATGGCAGAAGTAAGTACTTTGTACTTAGTTCTTCTTCAGATAACGTGACCATTAGGTGTGTTGACGTGCCAGCAGTCATTACCATGATACCATGCTGTCTGCAGTCCTCCCAGTGATCTGAGGAGGCATCGGGACCCCCAAGGACTAGGACGAGGCAGCACAAGCAGAGCCGTCAACACCGAAGCCCCAACCCAGAGGTCTGACCTGGTCTTCCTGCCATCTCCCAGGACAATTCTAGGCAGAGAATCTTCTGTGCAGGGGCTCAGTGCACCAGGGACTCCCCAGGCCATGGGTGGCCGTGTCCCAGCTGAGCCACTATGGCATGGACCTCCTTCAGACTGTGACCAGGTTCTATACAAAGCTCTGAGCCCAGGACTGAGACATGTGTGGCCTCATGTACAGATATGTCCCTTTTGGAAGACTTGCAACTTCCATTTTTTATCACTTTAGTATCTGGGGAGCCATAAGGGAGATATGTCACTGGTGGGCCTTCGCTCCCTTACATGGAGGTGAGGGCCTCGTATCTCTGAGGTTCCTTCAAGCATAAAATTCTGCAATCCTACCAGGTCACAAACTCATTCTGGTGCCCGTAATCCCAATGTCTGCCTGAGGACCGAGATACAGCAGGGCTGTACTGAGCCCTGCAGGGACAGAGACAGGCGAACCATGGATAACAAGCGACCAGAGAGACTTACACTGTGTGCAAACACTAGGCTCTCTGTAAAGTGAGTGCAGAACTGATGATGAGTCTGCCGACCAGCAGACCCCAAACCGGGCCCTCAGATCCTCCACAGAGAAGAGCGAAGGGGATGGAGGGATCGGGAAGAGAGAAAGGAGAAAAAGAAAAATTTACAAGATCTGTCAGGTTTGACACTCACGTGAAAATGTCCCAACAGATTTGCATTTGCTGTTAACGATCATTTCTGTTTTCATTTATTCTGACGAGGTTTGCCTGTCATGTAATCACTGTTTTAGTTCATTTCCCTCCAATGATAGATTGGGATAAGTCAAGTTGGTTGTTAATAATGCTACAATTTACCTAACAAATTTCGAGCTTGTAGTACAGCTTCATTAATATGTTTAATTTATCGTTACAATTCCTTCCAGGTTAATGGTTTGAAAGTATGTTGGAGTTTAATCTGAGCAGTTATTATAAAGTGCTTGTTTCTCGTTAAAATGTAAAGCCGAGATACCCAAGATTTACTTGGGATAAGCTGGGCAGAATAAATCTCTTCTTTGCATTGGGAAAGGAATGAGTGTTGGCTATTAAAAATGTTCGGAATTGGAGAGCCCTCTTGGTAACTTTAGAGTAATTTTGCAGATTAAACTGCCTTTCCCTGGGGCTAAGGGAAGAGATGCCTAAACCCAGCATTTATTGAGTTGGGATTTTCTCTGGAGGCTGCAGGGAGGGGCAGGGACACTGGAAAATGGAGGAGAACCAAATTCTGCCCAAACATAAGCATCACAGATTTCTGGAAAGGTGTCTGAGTGTCAGGTGATGGGTGACAGGAACCAGACTCCACTTAGGAGAATTTCTCATGTCCTTGGGGGAAAAAGATTAACATCAAGAACACAAGTCCTCCATTGAGAACAAAACAGGATGACAAACTTTTCTTCTCTAGCTGGAATTTGGCAAGGGTGGGGTGGCGGGAGTCCTCTGACTGGCAAACCACCTACGACACTCTTGTGGCGTCTGAGACACCTGCCCGCAGCCACTTTCCCTCCCAGGGCTCCTCAGACGGGTTGTTCTTCGGAGTAACTCTTACTCATCCCAGGAGAAGAAAGAAACGCTCACTCTGCGCTTCCAATTTAGCCACCCAACTTCTCAGAGTAGTTTCCAGGGTGCCTAGAACTTCTGCTGGATTTGGGGTGTGAGCAAGGATGTGCCAGAGCTTCAAAGGAAACTTCGGGATGGATGCCCTGGCCAGCGATAGTCAGTGGGTTTGTTGGTAACGGAAAGATGGCAGTAGAATTCTCAAAATTTTAATCATCAAGGCCACTCTGGACAAGTCTCTGGCTCCTTTGGGAGGCTCAGGAAGTGTTATGGGTTGAATTGTGCTCAGCCTAGAAGATACATGGAAGTTCCAATCCCTGGTACCTACGAAGGTGGCTTCCTTTGGAACTAGGGGCTGTGCAGATGTGATCAGGATGAGATGAGGTTATTCGTGTGTGCCTTAATCCAATATTCCTTGTGTCCTTATAAAAAAGGAAAATGTCATGTGACAGTGGAGGCAGAGATCAGAGTGATGTGATGTAAATGATGGCATGCCAAGGACAGATGGCCACCATCAGGAGCACGGAAGACGCAAGGAGGGTTCTGCCCAGAGTCTCAGAGAGAGCATGGCCTTGTGGCCACCTTGGTTTCAGACTTCTAGCCTCTAGCACTGTGAGACAATGCATGTTTGGTCTTTCAAGCCACCCCCTTCGTGATACTTTGTTCCAGCGGCCCTAGGAGATGAGTACCAGGAAGCCCAGCAGGGCATCGTGGACATTGGAGATGGTCATGGGAATGGGGAAGGGTGGACACGGGTGTGCAAAGCCCTCAGGGCCAGAAAGGCAGCAGGTGCATGGAACCTGGCTTCTCCAACACAGCAGCCCTCCCTCACCCCACCAGCCTCTCTTCACTTCCACAGACCTTGAATTGAGTCGCCTTGTATGATGGTTAGTTTCAGGTGCCAACTAGATCAGTCTCCAGGGTGCCCAGATATTGGGTTAAACCTTCAGGGCATGTCTGTGAGGTTGTTTCTGGGTAAAATTAACATTGAATGGGTAGACAGAGTAAAGCGGATTGCCTTCCCTAATGTGAGTGGGCCTCCTCTGATCTGGAGAAGGCCTGAGTAGAACAAGAGGCTGAGTAAGAGAATTCTCTCTTTCTGCCTATCTTCAAGATGGGACATCAGTTTTCTCCAGCCTTCAGACTCGGGTATGGATTGAAAACAACATCAGTGGTTCTCTGGGACCTCCAGATTGCTGCCTACAGAACTGGGGACTTTCAGCCTCCATCATCATGTGAGCTAATTCCTTATCATAAATCTCCATCCATCCATCCATCCATCCATCCATCCATCATCTACCTATATCTCCTATTGGTTCTGTTTCTGTGCAGAACCCAGGACCTAGAATCAGATGCCCAGAAGTCCTTCAATAATGAGTACCAGGCATTTCCATGGCCTGCCTTGTCTCTAGCCTTCCTCTACCCTACACCTCAGTCTCTGCCTCAGGACCACTCTGTCCACTTGGGATGCTTTCCTAGAGAGCCTCACGGAGCTGCTCCCTGCCTTCTTGCAAGTCCTTTATTCAAATGTTATCTCTCCTCCGAGAGGCCTTCCCTGACCCTTCAATTCTAATAACTTTCATTCCTCCTAAGATGTCACCATTCCTTTGCCCAAGTCTCATTTTTCTTTATAACACAACCTGAAATTAAAGCTGCGTGTTTCCCCTGCTAGAATGTAGACTCGCTGAAGGCAGGAACCATGCCTGTCCTACTCCTCCTCCAGCATCAGTGCCCGGTGCCTGGCACGAAGTGTGTACTCAGCAAGATTTGTGGCAGGAAGGCAGTGAGGAGAGAATGAAAGAAGGAAGAAGGGAGGTGGGGAGTGGAATCGCCTTGTATGCCCAAGCTCTGAGCCCACACCGTCCACCACCCAAGGGTGGCCCCTGGGGTCAGCAAACCACAGTTTGGCACTCCGAGGCAAGGCAGCAGTCTAGGGTTAGACGTGCCAAGAGGTAAGTCAATTGTATAAATACACACACACACTCACACACACACACACACACACATAGATGTGTATATATTTATATAGGTATATATTTTGATAAACTTTTATCTGGAAGGACCAAGGAAGGGTATAGCTGCTAATCATCAAATTCTGTTGACTACCCTCATTCCCATCTCTACCCCTAAACTGCTTGAAGTGGTAAGTTCTTCCAGAATAAGACCAGTATATAGCCTCTTTGCCCTCTGTGAACACATTTCACCGGTCATCCGTAGAACACCAGAGTCAGTCACTCCTTGAGAAAACAAGCACTGAGGCTTTGCAGTACCCCAGGTCCTCAGGACGCAGAAGTGAATGCTCTGTGTGACGAAGGCACAGTCTTAACTCAGTATAATTTATTAATCAAATTACACTAAATCTAAATCCTTTAAAAAGATGTTCATATAAAAGTTAATACACCTTATAAAGAAGGGACATGCAGTCAGTCCCTGATGGCAGACAACTTTCTAGCAAGTTCTCTGTGGACCAGCCTCCCCACCCACCTGTTGGATGAGGAGGAGGTCCTCACTCTTCCTAACAGGCTCTAAGAACAGGGAGACCTGTCCCTGCTTGGGGACACAGGTGACCTCTCTTCCCCATCAGGAAGGAAGCTTGGCTTGGGCGAAGAGAACTTCCGGTCCCCATGGTAGGGACGGGGGTGGGCAGATGTCTTCCCAGTGAGGTGTCTGGCCTTGCTAATGGGGGGTTGAGCTTCCCTTCTTCGTCTCCGAGTTAAGTGAAGGGTCACAGGGGTCGGGCGGGCACTGGCTTTTCTTCCTCCTGACAGATCCATAATTAGAAGGAGACAGAGCATTCAAAGAGGAGTGTTTGGCTCCAGGCACATCCTCGTCAGCCTGTCAAGCAGAAGCCTGTTCTCCATGAGCTATTTTGAGCCACCTCCTCAGCTGCATTTCTGATCCTCTTGGCCCATGACACCCTCCCCCCTTCCCCCCACCAAGTCTCCATCACGACATCACTGAGGCTCATAGGTTTAGGGGAGGGCAGGACAAAAGGAGCGCTTTGTGCAAGATGCTGGAGCGTGGGCGGCGCAGGGATGGCCGCCCAGCTCGGCTCCACCCCTCTTACCTCTGGTCCAGCGAGCCGTGTGAGAGGACCAGAGGCCTGTGGGTCTTGACTCTCGAGAGATTGTTACCAGAAGCTGTGAAGTTCAACAGTTCTGGCGTCGGAGAAAGTGAAGGGTAAAGATTCCTTAGGATTTCACGAGAGCCAAACTGGAATGAAGAGCCAGAGAGGGTGTGTTCTCCGCCCAGCTTTGCCCTGCAGAATTCCCAGGGCCTGGGGAAAGCTGACAGCATCCAGAATAGGAGGCACCCTCCAGGAGTCCCTAGCAGCGGGAGGGACACCCCCCAGAAATGAACAGCTCCCCTCTGCAGCCCTGGGGGGAAGGTGCTCTCAGGGAAACCTTATGAGTCAGCTCACAGGAGACGGCCACCATGGCCCCAGCGATTTGCTGCACGTCCCTCACAAGCACCGGTCCCTGTCATCTCACCTATGTCCCTTCGTGCCCACCACCCATCTGAGCCGCCTAGCGCACCCAGGCATGACCGGAAGGGCCCCACAAGGGGACGCTTCTCTCTGTACTCCTGGGATTCTCTGGGCGAGTGGGACAGAAGAGCGTGGGCCCCAGAGGCTGAGCTGGGTCAGGGTGTGCTGGGAGTTGGGGAAGGGAGCTCACAAAGCAGAGAGAGCAGGTGCTAAGATGGGGATGCGGGATTCAGACCTCCAGGGCATGTCCCCTGGCATCAGTCCTAGTGCTGAACCCACTGCCTGCTGGCGTGGGATAATACGCCACTTCTACCCTCCCAGCGGCTGCCGGCTACACCTGCTGTTGGGAGGGGTGGTCATGATCCTGCTTGCAGCGGAAGCAAGCCCTTCACCTCTGCCTCCCACTGACAAGGAGGGCCCATGATGGCTGGGGGCTGAGGGCACAGCCCTCCGTGGGGATGGCTTTCGATGGGGAGGGCGCATCTCCTCTGGGTACACTTTCCATCCTGAATGGTCCCCGAGAGGTGTTCCCATTCTCTTCTGGGCCACCAACTGCCCATTCTTATGAGCTGGTGGACTTAAGAGAGGGGAGAAGAGCATGGATCAGAACTGGGTCCCCCTCTGGACACCTCACTGGCCATCTCAAGCTAGCCGTGCTAGCCGACGCAGACAAGAGCCCTCAGCTTTACCAACTGCATTATTTCACATCATGCTCACAGCAACTCTAAGAGGGGGAAACCGAGGCAGGTAGAGAGACATTGTCTTTTCTCAAGATGCAACCACGGAAGACGCCACACCTGGCCAGAGATTCGCACGGTCCTGTTCCCAGGGGAAGCTCGCTGCAGTTCTCAAAGCGGGGTTCTGGGGCCAGCAGCAGATACTTTATTCCAAAGGCAGGTTCTCAGACCTACTGTAGACCAGAATCAGAAACTCGAGGGGTGCATCCAGCAGCGTGTGTTGTAACAAGCCCCCCGGTGATTCTGATGCACACCCAAGTCTCAGAACTTCTGCTCCAAGCGTCCCTTACCATCAGCCCATTCAAGAAACCTCGAGGCCACCTCTCAGTGGCCCCCTCTGCCCCTCACTGCTGGTGGAGTCTGTCCCTTGAATCCAGCCCCAACCTGATCTTTCCAACACCCACCCCAGACCCGCTCTGGAGTGCCCCCTGCTCTTTGGGAACACTACCGTCATCAGTCCCTCACCCCAGGCCTGACTTGGTGGGTTTTCATGTCCTTTTGTGTATATTTCTCTTTTTCACAAGGAGACAGTGAGCTCCTCTCTCATTTGTGTCCCCACAGGATTCCACACAAGGGTACTCATCCCCATGCCTGCCCGTCCTCCTGCTGTGGCCCCATGTCCCGAGGACCCAGGGACTGTCATACCCTGCCTTGATGGAAAGCAGAGAAAATCGGTTAAGCAGAACCCTTAATTGTGGCAGCATCGCCTGACAGCCTGGAGCTAATTCCAGCTGCTTCTCCTTGTTTGCATCATGGGCCTCCAGCTTCATGGGTTGTTTTTAATTACCAAAATAATAACAATTCACATCCCTTTGCACCAGCCCTTCTCCAGAGATCACGGGACATGGAGATACAAATGGGTGGGCTGCGGGCCTCTGGCCACACTCTGGAAATGTGAGGATACCAGCAGATGAAGGGGACCCCCACCCGAGAATCAGGGTTCCCAAGTTCTAGTCCTACTGCCTCTGGAACTGTATTTGGTGACCTTCCCCCTGACCCCTCGGATGAAAATTTTCTATTTACAAAATAGGGGGGATTCCATCATGCATTCAACAGATATTTTCTGAGCTTACAGGAAGTCTTGTGCGGGGCGTGGGGTAAACATAATGTCTATGAGACCTGACTCTTCTAAGGGGAGCTTTGCGTTGTGTGTTGAGGGCTGTTGCTGGAACCTAAGAGGTACTATGGGTTCTAAGAGGCGAGGGGAGGCGGGTCACGGAGCAGATGTCCCTGAGTTGAATCTTAAGCAATGAGTGGGTATTCTACAGACAGCAAAGAGAGGGAACAGTCTAATTTAAGGAACAGGGTGTGCAAAGACCAGAAGTCGGAAGGACCTGCCTTGTTTGGGGTGTTTGGGCAACAACGAGGCATTCAGTGTGGCTAAGCAGAGAATACTGGAGGGCTGGGGGAGGTTAAGTGAATCCAGGAGGGCAGACCTTAGCAGTGCTGGCCACCTCCCATCAGGGCATTGGGGGCAGCCACCGGGATTTAATCAACAGTCTCGTGGTGGCAGCGTACCCATCCAAAAGAAGTTTCACGCTTTCCAAGAATCACCACTCAGACTGAAATACAACCCACTTACCACTGAATGATGCAGAGGGGACAGGTTCAGAGAAAGAGCGGAAAGTGTCCTCAGTCCTTAGACATGAAACGTGCCTGCCTGCAGCCTAGGAGCAGTCCTGAGTATTTCTTTACAGCACACTTTAAAATGTAAACATGTCAAGAAGCCAGTATGCGAGGGACTCCCACCAGGGAACCTTTCCAGTTCCAAACGGTGCCTGTGTTTGGCTGTGCAGGGGTGAGCCGTCCACACGGAGACCCCGAGGCGAAGGACAGAGGGTGGAGGTCTGAGCGCCTGAGCTGGGCTGTGGACTGGATCTGGATGGTGGGTCGACGGGCTCCCATGGAGGGATCCGGCCAAGATCACACGGCACCACTGACCCTGGCTGTGACCTTGCGGATGTGACCTGGTGTACCATGCCTCCCTGCTCATCCCCAAAGCAGCCCAAGACACCTGTCATAAAGGGTTACAGGTGGTGCTAAGAGTATAATACATTTTTTTTTTTTTTTTTTTTTGATAAAGGGGAAGGGCAGCCAAGGGTAGTGATTGAGCAAAGCTGTTCCTTTTACTGAGATTCCCTGGCTGCCTTTAGGCTTCCAAATTACTGCCTAGGTCTTAGGATCCACCAGTCATTTTCCAAGGTTCAAGCCTCCCCTCCTGTCAAGACAGAGTGGAGCGCAGGGTGGGATCGGGGGAGGGGGAACAACTCTGGCAGCAGCAACAGCGCCTCGGCCATGTTAATGAGAAGCTTTGTTCTGCATCACCTAGCTGCATAATAACAGCAGGAATTAATACAACCACAAATTAATAGCACAGAAGAGCAATCGGGAGGCAGAGATACATTCCTAATGGGCTCAGCTGAGAGTGGAAAGAAGATGGATACGGGGGTCTCCCCCGGCCCCCGCACACACACCTCGACTTGGCCAAGGACAGAGTGCTTGCCTCTGCTAAGGGTCCCTAGGGCTCGCAGCCTCCCTGCCCTCACCCCTTCCTGCCTAGAGCCCCAGGCCAGAGAAGGGGTGACGTGCTCTGCTCTGCTGCTCGGGGACCTGGGTCATCCACATCTGAGCCTTGCCCAGGTCACTCCCCAGCAAAGGTGAGAGCATTTCTTGCAATTGCCTTTCCCCAGATCTCACGGTTACGGAGGGTTGTCAGGACCAATTCTCTGTTAGGGCCAAGTGAACTGCTCACTCAGCCATTAAATCTAATAATCACAATGGTAAAAGTAATAACCTCAAGTTTACAGTATTTCACTCATCATAATAATGTGTGGCCATTGGTCTCAGGCTTTCTCCTCTTTTCAGGGGCCCCAAAGCACCAGCTTTCCACCCCACAGCCCCAAGCACCACTGATGGACAAAGCGGTGGGCTGTGCGTCTCCAACAACATGCAGTAAGAGTCCCACGGGGAGGGAACAATTGGTCCTGTTCTCCTTTTCCTGTGGGAGAAGGAGCAGGGCCACCAGAGCCAGTAGGGACAGTCAGGGACCCGGGGAGAGTGGAAGGAGCATTTGAGAACTGAGGTCGGGGTTCTAGACCCTGCTCAGCCACAGAAATCTGGGCAACTTTGGGCAACTCTGGACAAGGCACTAAACTTCCATCGGCAGGATGTGTATCTTCTATGAAATATATATAGATATTCCTGAATTTCCTTCAAGCCCTCACTTTTTTTTTAAAAAGATTTTATTTATTTTAGAGAGAGAGAGAGAGAAAGAAAGAAAGGAGAGAGCTCACATGCCAGTCGGGGGAGGGGTAGTGGGAGAGGGAGAGAGAATTTCAAGTCAACTTCACCCTATGGGACTCGATTCCAGGACCCTGACATCATGACCTGAGCTGAAATCAAGAGTTGGCTGCTTAACCGACTGAGCTACCCGGTGCCCCAAGCCCTCGCACGTTACTGACAAGCTAATTATGAATTCAGTGAACATTCTAAAAGCCTCTGGAATCCCTGACTCTTCCCTCTCCCTACCCGTGAAAAGAGTGGATGGAAACTGTGGTGTCCATCACCATTCATAACAACTTAGACCCTCAGACCATGGAAGGCGGGTTCTCGTTCCTTGTGTTGAGACTTTGGCTCATACCTGCCTGGGATGCAGGTTTTTCCTTTTCCATTCCTGGGACCCGGTCCACTCTGAAATCAGGAGGCTTCTCTCCTTGCCACTGTCCTCTGTGACCTCTGGTCTTTATGACTGTGTTTGAGAGCAAGACCGTCTTCATCCCAGCCTTGTTGGACTATAACATGGGCCTCATTCAAGGGTGGCTGAGATGATGTCAAGTAAAAAAGCCAGTGGCAAAGGGAGATGTCATCTGCAGACTGTGTGACCAATTCTTAACCCGAGGATCTGGGATTTCTAAACTCCTCACGGGGAGAATTTAATCAAGGATCATTACATGAAGGGTGGTCAGATTTCCATAACCAAGTGAGAGAAATGGTGTTGACTGGTATTCAGATAAGACAGCAGGGAAGAACTTGTTGGAAGAGAGGGACGTTCATGAGACCAGGACGGGCTTGCCAAGGGAGCTGAGGCACTTCCTCCAATGGAAATCTTTGCAGACTGGATGGTTCTCAATGGCTCAGAGAACTTGGAGAGAAGTCAGAGCAGAAGGAGGTGGGACTGAGCTGCCATGCCTTTTTCCAGCTTTTTCTTTGAGATTTACCATGCAAATACATCTCAACCCAGGACACACATGCTCATAGACAACTGAAGGAAAAGTCCCATTTCTAAGTGACATGTATTCAGGTATCTTCTTTATTTATTTCAAAATGATGGTTGTGACTCACTAAATTGCTTGAGACTCATGAATGGGTCTCATGCCACAATTTAAAAGTCATTGTCTTTGATGACCTCAAAGGACATGATCAGTTTCCATTTTTTGTGGTTTGAAATCAGGATAGGCAGATGTCCTCCTCGTCTACTTGTTTCCCCACAGCGGCCTTCCCTGGGTGTGGCCAGGAGGGTTTTTTTTTGGGGGGGGGGTCTCCAGTATCATCTTGTTTCTAGGACGCCTGTCTGATGCTAATTAGACTACGTGCATGCAGAGTGATAATGGGCTCCCCTAGCTCCTCCCTATCCTGCACCTGCTCCCAGCCCAGAGCTGGCGCTCCCCTGGATCCCCAACAAGAAGGAAGAAGAGGGAAGCTGGGGAGGTGGGAAGGTAGCAACAAGCACCGAGCAACTGTGACCTGGGCAAGGGTGAGTGCCAGGGGAGGTTGTGGAAGAGGAGACTTCGCCTCCCCCAACTCCTCCCTGGTCCCCGCTGCTAACAGCCCCGCAGGGAGAGCAGGTGTGGCTGGAGCTCACTGAGCTGCCTAATTGTGCCTGGTCCTCAGCTGCTGGAGGGACATGACCACCGTGGGGTGTCTTCAAGGAGGTGTCCAGGCTTGGAGGGGTGAGAGTCAAGGCTTGGGACTCCCGGAGAACAAAGCAGTTGGAAGATAACACTTCTCCCCTTGGGGGAGGAGGATGAGCACAGTGACCCATTTCCCAGGAGCCCCGTGGGGACTTGCTAGTGACACATGGTCCAAGGTGGGACCACCGTCCTGCCTTGTCGCATACGCAGTGACAGCAGCACTTTGCAAGAAGGCTAGGTGTTGGCGCAGAACAGAACTCACCTCACTGCTGGCCCCTCTGTTTCTTCTTCTCTTCTACAGGGAGAGAACTCAGCTCCCCTCTCTAGGGCCCTGTAAGACCTAATTCTTCCCTGTTTATAAGGTGCTTTGAGCACAGCAGTGTTTTGAACACATATTTAGTTACTATTGGTACGCTGATTGAATTACACTTGATAATTGTGATGATTTTATAACATCTCTAACTTTCTTTTTTACACTATGTAACAACTCTTTAATGGAATTCCTGTGGCCAGGTATAAAACACGTAAGCGGCGGAGAGTGGAAAGCAGTTTTTTTCTTTTTCTTCTTTCTTTCTGTCTTTATTATTATTATTTGCCGAGAGAAGTCTCAGTGATTACATTTAAACGGAGGCAAATCTCTTGCCAGGAATTGTTCTCTGATGCTTTATGGTACTTTAGAAAATAGCACCTTGGATTTTGTGACCCGACTGCAAACGATGAGGAAGTCAAGATTTAGGAGCCGCTCATTATCTTAGGGCCAGAATCAGATTTGGACTTGGTGTGTTAAGCAAGAGGGAAAGGGGGTACCCTGAAGCCCTTCTCCCATTCATGTATATAGCAGACTTCAGGAGAAACGCTCTTCCTCATACTTCTTCAAACCCACCCTCAGAGGGGTGCCTGGGTGGCTCAGTCGGTTAAGTGACTGCCTTCGGCTCAAGTCCCGATCCCAGGGTCCTGGGATCGAGTCCCACATTGGGCTCTCTGCTCAGCAGGGAGTCTGCTTCTCCCTCTCCCTCTGCTGCTCCCCCTGCTTGGGCTCACTCTCTCTCTATCAAATAAATAAACGAAATCTTAAAAAAAAAAAAATTCCTGATGACCAGTGCCTTGGACATCAGGATTGAATGGGAACATAACAGGAGACTCTGGTCAGAGTCTAATTTTCTGATTCTAAAATAAGCCAGATTACAAAACACCGCAGACAAAATTTGATACCATACATTGCTTATTTTGTCCTATTTACCAGATCTTTCTATGAACCAGATGTCTGCCCATTGGCACTGACAGGTTAACGTTTACTCTAAGCACTGTAAAAATCTCTACCACTTCCAAATAGTTTTAACAAATACATCATATCTGGCTAATGTTATTCTGAAGGCCAATGTGTTGCTTTTTAATATTTTGAAAATTCATCCCCTGTTGCCCCCAGTCTGTGGTTCAGGGACTCACAATACCTTGTGCCCTGACCATGTTCTTCACGAATGACCAGTAATCTCTTTGGCCTCTCCCACGAGTTTTATCAAAAGTTGGGGCTGATGAACAATAAGAATATTTGGAGTCTGGAGGGAGAACAGTAAATCAACAATGTTACCTTTTCTAGAATAAGCAGGTTGGTTTAGTGATTGCTAAAATCACCCAAATCTAATTATTCTCTGATGCTATGAGTCAGAAGCCTGAACCCTCCTCTATGAGAATTTATTCCACACGCCCTGCCCCCCTCTCCCTTCCACTCCCCTCCCCTCCCCACCGCCCCACAGCACGTGAGTTAACGCTTTTTAAATGAGTCAGCCTTCTGGTGGTTTTCAAATACTTTCATTCTGGGGCTTCCTGGGCCAAAATAGAAACTTTTTTTTTTTTTTTAAACATTAAAGCTAAAGAGCACCCTATATTAAAATGACGAGCTCTGACATTATCCATGAAATGATGTATTTCAACTCAGGAAACAAAAGTATCATTGTTTGCCCTCTCACCCAAACCATCAGAGAATATAACTTTATGGCTTCTCAATGTGCCCAGAGCTCTTCTAAGAGGACAGGCAAGGAAACTTCCCGAAAAAGAAACTTCCTAAAGATGAGAGACGGAGTCAATGGAGGAATAAAAGCTAGCCCAAGCACCCGAATCTATAAGGCTTTGTTTTTTCACCTCCTCTCTAAACTTGCTCCCCATTCCAGGAGGGAAGTGGGGTCTGCCCCAGCCAGCACGTGAGACTCGTGCAGGGGCCAACGCGAGCTGCCGAGCTACTGTCTGCTGAGAATGAAGGAGCGACTAGTACAGAGATGAACAGCCTCCCAGCCCGGGGAAGAAGCTGCCAGACCTTGGAGGGAAGATAGTGGGGCTGACATATTCTTTGTCATCTGCTTGCCCTACCATCGGTGGTGGGATCCAAGGACCCAGCTGAGAAGAATAACAGGGAAAGCTATGTTCTCGTGGAAACAGCTTCTGCTCTCCGAGTATTCTAGTCCACACCAACTCTGTTTCGGATTTAAGATTTAATTAGCTTCATTAGTAGTATAAATAAGAATGTTAATAGCTTTGCCTCATTCAGAGTGACTGATGGCATATATCTCAATGAGCTAATGGGTTTCAGTCACATTCGCACTCGGAGGAATCAAGCATCGGATCCGGGCGGCACCTGTTTTTGGTGTGGATTTTCCAGAATAGACCTTTCAAAGTTTTCAGACCCGTATGTCCTGATGTGGGGGTTCAGAAATTATGGGCACGATCACTTGTGTATTCTCCCTCCTTTCCTGTTTGGTACTCAGTCTGGTTTCACAACATCACCGCTCTGGCTTTCCCTTGCCTCCAGAGATATTCTGGAGCAAAAGAGTTTTCCTAGGCAGAAGTGAGGAAGGAAGGAGCACTTCGTGAACACCCACTGGGTTCCCGGCGCTTGCCTTCCAGGGGCCTCTGAGGGTGGCCATCACTCTCCCGACTTCACAGAAGTTGGGATTTAGATGCTGAGGTTCAAGAAGAAGGAGCCGAGAGCTGCCAAAGCTGGGAACTGAACATAGGGTCTTCAGACCGCGACGCTCTTTTCACCAAAACGTGTTGCTTTTCAGCGAAATAGTTGAGTACCTGGTTGTTTTCTCAGAGTTCTGTGAATGTCCCTCTTGATTCCCTGACCAAAATACACACTCCATGAGGGTGGCAGCCAAGCCTCCACTGACCAATTAATTCCTATAGTTACGAAAGTCGAAAGCCAATTACAGCAGTCACTTTGCTTCTGGTTTGACTTTGTTTCTGACGACCACTGCTAGTTTCCTGCTCTCACTCCCATCACACCCAGGAAATTTGGGACATGGAGCCAACAGAAGCTGCCTCTCTCAATCCACTCTGCTGTTGTAATAACAAACCATAAAATTAACTAAATTTCACCACGGCGTAATGTGCAGCATAAAAGCAGTGGCAATGTGTCTGCAGGGCAAGGGAACATTCCACTGAAATCAGTTTCTCTTTATTGCATTGCCAACATTTAACAATTTCTCCCCCATAAAGGCAGGCAGAATAGCATGAGCAAAAATAGAATGGACATTTGCAAACGTACTGCAGATACCTGTACACAGATGCAGCCACGAGCGACGTGGAAAGAAAAACTCACAAGGGTCACATGTGCATGTTCATGCACCCAGACACATACACACACACACACACACACACACACACACACACTTACATGCGCTTCCCATGTCCACATATGTCCCCTGGCTGCGGAAGCACAGACAATTGTGCACATCAATACTCAGATACATGTGCAAAAATACACACCTGGAACAGTGCACCTATACCTGTGATGCACGTATTTGTACTTGCACAACACACGTGTGCAAATGGACAGTCATATGGAAAAGATGTGTTTTATTCCTTTTTCGTATAAACATCACCATGGAAAGGTACAGTGAACTGCACCCCAGTACTGGCAAGTTCAGCCCAGTTTTGAGCAACAAGGTTGGAAAGCTGGAACACTGTGTCCGTGACCTGTTGCTAGGCAAAGCCAGCCAAGGTAGCTTCCGTGGTTCCAGCTCAGTGGGTTTGATGCAGAATGATGAAACCTGCTTCTGTTTGCAATCATGAGCTTGAAGGGGTCTGAGGATACTTAGAACATATTTCCAGGCTGGAAATATGTACCCTGTTCACTAAAGGGGCTTCCTTTGCACTCTGGGAGGACACGGGTGTGCAAGAGTGGAAAACCACTCTCAGCAGTGACGAGTCAGCGGCTAATAGGTCTGTCTTTGCAGAGACCACAGAGACAGTTCTGCTGACTGTCTGCCCTAAGTCCTTCCCTGAGCAATGTAAGTCCATTTCCTTTGGAGTGAGGGGAAACAGCTGCTCATCCCACTCTTTATGCTTATACTGTAGAAACATTTATTCCCTTCTCAAACTGGGAGTTCCTCTCTGAAATTCACTACGACTTTGTCAACCCTTCTCAGATTCCCAGCTGCAGACTGGGGTGAGGCCAAGTTCTTGCAACTTCTAGTTTCTGCAAGGACTGCAGGATGGTCAGCTCTTGCGAAGAACCGGGCTTGGAGTAAGGAGACCTGACTCCGTAGAGGTTTTAGCACCAGCACAGGAATCCTGACAAAGTCAAAACCCTCAGAGTCACTTTGGCATGTCAGGGAGACCCCTCCGAACTCTGTGACCCCCTAAATGTTTTGAAATCCACCAGCAAATGCGGGTCTCACTTTTATGGAAAACAGAGCACACCAAAAAAGAATATCCCCAAAGTTATCAAAGCCAGGCAGCTATTAAGTCTGGATCTTGTGTAACTGGTAAGAATGAGTTACTCCACCCTGGTTCAGGACAAATTGTCTTAAAAGTGCTGCCAATGCGGTAATTACTCAGATATTTACACAGTGATTAACATCCTTGCCCTCCAGAGCACAGGAGGAAGTTCTATAGACAGCCAGATATCCTTCTAGTCTAGCGGTGGAATGTCTTATAATGCTCAGCATTCAACAAATAATGACTGAGTGACCACATTGTAAATATTGAGGTGTGGGGGTGGTCTGGCTCTGGGGACACAATACTAAACAAGTCATAGCATCAGCCCTCAAAAATAACCAGAAATGGATGACCCCCACCACCCACTTCCTTCATCTGACACTTAGCTCCTGTCCTCTGGACAAGAAAATAATCCGTTTCTTCCCCAAAAAGGTACATTTCTGGGTCCTAGCAGCATCCTAAAGAGACATTGGGGTACTGGGATGTCCATGTGCCAAATGAGGGAGAAAGGATGGCTCATGTCGCTGCTAGCAAGATGACAGCCCCCCCCACCACCACCAGCCATCACTGTTTTCCATGCCAGGCCTCCTTCAGGGGGAGGGATAGCTGGTGAGGAGAAATGAAGCCCACAGAGCCTTCTGTGATGGGACACAGCTTCTCCCAGGAATGTCCGGAAGCCCTGGGAGGAAAAGGACTTCATATGGGCTCTGCCCTGGCTCAGGAGCTTAACCAGCTAGTAACTATAGGGTGAGTGGCATCCTTGGCCTTTTACTGACCAGAAGACAAACTGGAACAGAAACCAGTGAAAAAATGTGATTAACACCTGGAATCGTGAATGCTAGAGCTGGTCAAAAAGAGAGATCTGCTACCCACCCCTCATTTTGTAAGTGCAAATTCTGACCAGATGACATGACTTGTTCCCCATCATACCACCCCCATCGCTCCAGTAAAACACATAGGCAATTTCTCAAACAAAATAATCTCTTGGTTTAAATTTAATCTCGGTTCTCAATCATACTCCACAGATCAATTTTCCGTAGTTTATCCCATGAGAAGATGTGTTTTAATAAAATCATTGAACGAGAGATTCCTTCCGTTCTTCCTTCACAAATATCTATTGTGCGCATACCCTGCGCAAGCCACTGATAAAGGAAAAAGCAATCCACTTTGTGAAAAGTAGTAATTACAAATATACTGCTCATGTATAAACAAATAAACTTTAATAATATAACTTTTCTCTCTTCTTTCTCTTTTCTTGGATACAGCAATTGGAACAGAGTAGACCTGAGTTTTCCATCTTAAGTTAAGAGAGAATATTCAAAGGCCCCCACACTCGGGCAAGATGCTGCATTACACACCATGCCTGCACTCAAGATTTATTGTGACGAGACTCTGGAAGACCGAGCTCTCACCGGAAGTTCCTTTGAAAGCTCTGAAAAGAACTTCCAATGATTCTTAACTGAAAGAACCTAGCACAGAAGCTGAACCTAATAAGGACGACTTTTTTTCCCCACTAAAGACCCTGTAATGTTACATACACATCATGTAGGACAAATAATATTGATCTGGATTAGAAATGCACCCTCAGCTTCCCTGCCTGGCTGGCATGGGAAGGGGGTGGGGTGGAGTGTGGGATTCTGGACCGGACAGATCCCGAGTGGACTTGTTCACTCTCTAGGTCCTGTCCTCAACCTTTGCTTTTGACCAGTCCCAGAGTGAGCCAAGTGACTCAGGACTCAGCGGATTCCATGGAGAGCCCTCTGTGGCCTGGTTGAACTCAAAGGGTTGAGTGTCTAAGGAAAATCACATCAAACATGTCTCAATTATTTACTCAAGTTAAAGCTGTATGAAAATGAATTTCGTAGACTGGTCTGAAGGGAAGCGAGGAGAGGAGGGGATGCTGAGGAAAAGGAGCGGAAAGAGCAGAGGGTACTGTTGCTAGGCAACCAGCCCCACCCACCAAAGGGGGGGCGTGGCGGGTAGGGCTTCTGAGTGGCCCGGATGTAAATGAGCCTCAGCTAGTTTGGCATCAGCTGGTGGGACCTCCCTGTTCTTCTCCAGGGTCTGCCTCCCTGGCCCTGTCTCTGTCCTCACAACAGGTGAGCCATGGATTTACTGTGCCCTAAGGGGAGCTCTAGTCAATGGAGAGAAGCAGAAAAGAGGGGCATAAAGAATGGGGGAAAACAAAAGAGATGGGGAAGCACACAAAAGAACCAAAAAGTGGAAAACAGCATCACCTCTTTGAAGCCAGACCGGGGAGACTCGACCCTGGCCAGGGCTGCTCCACTGAGGCAAGCATTGCTAAGAGTCGGGAGGACTTGCATCCTTTACCAGCACCGAGTTAGATCTGGCGCGAGGGGGCATTTATCCCCCAGCACTGAGCACGTTAGCAGTACGGAAGGGAGCAGCATGAAGCTGGCTCCACTCAAGCCTTGGGTCCCGTGGCCTTTAACACACCTTGTGTCACCTGATCCCAGGTGCCAACTGTATAGTACCCTATAATTTTGGGTACTCCTAAAAAAGAAAATAAATGATGGCCACCCACTAGGACGACACATTGATGATAAGATGCATTCAGTTTGGAGATGTTAAAATGTGTGGGAAAAATGTGTGTCTTAGAATTACTAAAATACAGGGGTGCCTGGGTGGCTCAGTTGGTTAAGTGACTGCCTTCAGCTCAGGTCATGATCCTGGAGTCCCGGGATCGAGTCCCGCATCAGGCTCCCTGCTCAGCGGGGAGTCTGCTTCTCCCTCTGACCCTCTCCCCTCTCATGCTCTCTCTCTCACTCACTCTCTCAAGTAAATAAAATCTTTAAAAAAAAAAAAAGAATTACTAAAATACAGTCAAACCCAAATCCCTCGAGATGGCATTCAAGCCCTTCACAGTGGCCTCACTGACACGTCCAGCCTCACGCCCAGAGCCTGTGCTGTGGGCCAGACCTTGTTCTCTTCCATCGGCACATTCAGCCCTTCTCAGCTCTGGGCCTGGGTCGATGCTGCGCTTTCTGCCTGGAAGGTAGCCCTGGGCCCCAGCCTCTCCCCTGGGCGAGTCTGACCCTTTGACTCATCCTCATTATGGCCCTCACCCTATTCCTTCACGAAGCACAGTTCTGAGTATTTCAAGGTTTGGCTCTTTTTGTAGGTCGTCAGCTCCCCAAGGAAGATAAGGTAATAGTTAACATTTACTGAGTATTCACTACATGCACTACACGCATTCCATACGCAGTGGGTGCTGTCTTACGGAACAAGGGAGACAGATCTAGGTGGAGATCTGCCCAATTCACACAAGCAACTGACCAGGTCCGGTACCGCGTCAAAATGGGATTCAAACCCAGGTCTGGGTGATGCTGCTGCCCCGTTTGGAATCCTTGTGGATCTGAGTGTCCTCAGCACCAGCATCACACACGGCCTAGAGTGAATACACAGTCAATGCATTTGACAGGAGTGATCGATCCATCGTGGAATTTTCCTTTGGCATCGATATGGCTCGAGGAGACCATCTAAGCCTTGCTCTGTCTCTTGCCCTTTCTCTTCTCTGTAACATCAGGAAAATCATTCCTGCCATTGGGGAATTTATGATTATGAATAAAACACGGACTTTGAGGCATTACTGAAAAGTAAGGAAGAAGGTGACTCCGTAAAAACAGTAACACAGGATGAACGTACGTACAACGATGCTGAACGCAACAACAGAATCCGGGAACCAGAGTAATATACTTAGGCAGATGAAGGTTCTAAGAAGGTTCTAAAATGAAGGTTCTAAGATGAAGGTTCTAAGAATTCTAAGAATGAGTTACAAACAGATTAAACTTAGCTATAAGATAAGTCGCTTCTGTGATTCTTGCTGTGGTTATTATATAAACGAACCTGGGCTTTGAAGTATCAGGCTATAGACAAGTGTATTTTAATAAACCTGAGAGCGCCACCCAAAGGAAGAGTCCTGCCTACCACTTCTCTGGCTTAGGGATGTGTGGGCACAGAGGAGAGGCTGGCCTTCCTGCTGGTCCCCTCCCAGGCCAGAGTGGGGGTGACCTCTGACTTCTGCACATCAGTTTATGGACAAGAGATCCAGGGTGAGCCTCCCGAGGAAGATGTTTGCGAAATCTCCTGGGGAAAAGTGTAAGGAGGGTAGTACTCAATGTTATAGTGTTAGGGATCAATTTATAGGGGGTAAGACTTTTTTTTAAAAAGATTTTATTTATTTATTTTGAGAAAGAGAGAGTGAGAGTGGGGGAAGGGGCATCAGGAGAGAGAGAGAGAGAGAGAGACTCTCAAGCACATTCCCCGCTCTGTGCAGAACCTGACACGGGGCCTGATCTCACGACCCTGAGATCATGACCTGAGTCGAAATCAAGAGTCAGATGCTTAACCGACTGAGCCACACAGGTGCCCCAAGATTTTTTTTTTTTTTAAGGTTAGAAATACACACTATAAAGAGAAGAAGGAAGGTACTTGGAAATGATAAAGAGCAGGACCCTGGGATCATGACCTGAGCCAAAGGCAGAGGCTCCAACCCACTGAGCCATCCAGGTGCCCCGGGGTATGCTCTTTTGATGAAAAGTCTTTAAAAAAAAAAAAAAAAAAGAATTGTAAAACCCACACCATCGTAAACACTTTTTAAGTGTATGGTTCAACAGTGGTGAACACATTGGCAGAGCTCCCTGACCATCACCACCGTCCATCCACAGACCCCTTTGTCTTGCAGAACTGAAATTCTATGCCCATGAAACATGAATTTCCCATTCTTCCCTCCCCCCAGTCCCTGACAACACTTCTTTCTGCTGGGAAAGTCCTTTGTAAAGGAACATTTAATAATCACTATGGCCCTGCTCTTTCAAGAGGGAGCCTAAACGTTTGCCCTTTGAAGAGGGAAGGGTCATCCTTCCAGAATCCTCTGGCATAGAGAAACACTGATCAGAGAGCCAGCAGGAGACCGAGGGTTGCCCCGGAGCAGCAAATAGGTTAAGTGCATAGACAGGTACCACCTCTCGGATGAGAAGTGCTTGGTTTGGATACAAAGCTGCTACCCTCCCTCCTGCCCGCCCACGACTCCCAAAACACCCACTGCCAGCCAGACAACTGCGCCTCATCAGGACGGCACAAGGGCAGCTGCTGTCCAGAAACAGGAGAGGAGATTACACGCTTCCTGGAAATCACCTGTCCTTTCACATGGAAGAGAAGTCACCTGGGTGAGCTCACCCCAAGGGCAGATAAGGCACACAAGGCACTCACTGTGCCCCCTAGAAATGATCATTTCCTACGCATGTCCTGTTATGCTAAAGGACTGTTGAAGTATGGACCTTCCCATCCCATAAGACATTCAGAACATTCAGAACTCAGCTCTCCAGGGAGGTGGGGGAGACCGCTGCAGGAAAGGATCATGTAGAGTCTCAACCCCCGTAGCACAAACACCACGCACCTTGCCTACTTCCTGCACTCAGAAAGAGTCGGGGCTGGCCCCTGCGAGCGAGGGCCAGCATCCGTACCCTCGCCCTTCCTCTCTGTGCGCGTCTTCAGCTTCCTTCTTCCTTTATGTTGTTCCATTATCTACATGCCTGGTTTGATGCAGATTCCCAATAGCTGTTCCTCAAAACATCTTGTATTTCTACCTCTGTCCTCAAAGTGCTGTCATGTCACTGTCTGTATTACAATTTAATTATGTGTCAAGGAAGGAGAGAGCTGAGAAGAACTCATTTTCCAGTGGAACGGGAGATAACAATATCTCCGAGGCATGTGGGGATCCTGTGTCTAAAGCCCCAGCAATGCATGCCTTAGCTGGATGAAACCCTCCTCTAATAAGAGATGAGGCTCTGCGGCGTCTTATGTCGACTTTCTCGTTGGATATTTGTTCATAATAAATATCTCCCCAACAGAATATGTACCAGCATCGGATAAATGTTGATGCAGTGAACAAATGGGTGAATGCACACATACATTTGGCTAGATCTTAGAGGTTTAAAATAACTCCTTTTGGGGACGGCCCCAGGTGTGAAAGTAGGAAATCCATTGATGAGTAGAGTATAAATGAATAATCCACAAGACTACAGTGAACTCTAATAATTTGTACAACTGTGGGGGGCTTGTCACGTTAACCTCTGTCTCTTGCTTGTCTCTTGAGGGCAGGAAAAGACAAATTTACCTTGTTCGTTGAGCTCTCCTATAGACAGACATGTGAAATCTCATCTACAATGATAACAACTACCTGGCTTTCTACAAATCTCTGTTGAATGAATGAATGAATGAGTCCACAAGAGTGTCTGTCAGAAACCCTAGGGAAGGAAACGAGACAGCCTATGGTTCTAACACACATGAGTTCAGGCCAGCCAGTTGCTCTGGGAACTCCCCAGCATCGTGCCCTCTACGTCTCCTGGGCTCTGCTCGCCCATCCCATTCAGGAACTTCCCTCCAATAACCATGACTACGGTATGCTCCTGGCAGGGCCCCAAGGGCTCCAGTGTTTGGCCCCAAGAGTAACTTTGCTCACAGTGCCAGAACAGCCCAGCCTCACGGACGGGCCCAGCTGGACCATAAATTGTACGGACAGAGATAAAGACACACATGTTCTCTTGGCTCAGAGACTTCAGCCCAGCACACTACCCTCCCCTCTGCCAGGCCAGCATGGGGGTTCACATGGCTTCCCCTTTCCTCTACTTTTTCTCTGCTCCCACTCGATCCCTTTCTCCGCTTTCCCCATCTGCTGCATCAGCCCAGAAGGCTCCTATAATTCCTGGTCACTGGAGCTGCATATCATTCCAGAGCTGGTACAGCAGGCCGTTTGTTGGGATGACCTTGAAATGACCCTCTCTCTGGATCTGAGTCTCTGCGCTGGTTTAGACAGATGGTCAGGTGTGGGCAAATGAAAAGCTTGCAAGTTCAAGTTGGCGGAGCACAATCCAGACACTGCCGCTTGCTACCTGGGTGACTTTGGGCAAGTTGTTTGATCTCTCTGAGCCTTGCAAAATAATGCAACCCCCATAGGATGGATGCAAGCTCCAAATGAGGTATCTCATGGCTTTAATTAAACTTAGCGTTTCTAGCATGCCTTGAAAGGTTCAAAGTATCTTCACACCTTTGGATCATCTAGAGGGAGAAAAGTGGGTATTTAAACTCAGTTTTTTAGGAAAACTATTTTTCAAAAACAAACTCACAAATATTACTTGACTTAGCCAACTCAGTAATGGAGGAGGCAGGACGAGGACCCAGGTTATCAGGTTCCCCCTCTGGGGCTAATTCCACCCCTTTCTCTGTAGACCAGACCCTGTGGCTTAGAATTTTTGTGATAGGTCTGCTTTCCAAACATGCTGGAAAGGTCACAGAACAATCAGGAAACTCTGTTTTCCCTTTGTGGCCACTAGATTTCAACCTGTTAGACTCCACAGAGGGACATGCTGTCCTTCATTTATCCTTTGTGCCTCAGTTTCCCTCTGTCTGCCCACCGCAGCGGGAGCAGGTGTCCCTCTCCTACTGAAAATGGTGAGGGTATGTAAAGCACTGGCCAAAGTCCATTGAGATGCTTAGAAATTAATTCTGGTTAAATCACACACACACACACACACACACACACACACACACACACACACTTTACTAGAAAACTGGGCCTGTCTAAGCTCCTGAAGGATGTGCTCTCACCATGGTTCGGGTAGATACTATTGACGAGCTGTCTATTATTCAGAGGCTGAATGAAAAGGTGAGGTATTTTTGGTGGTGCTATTCAGTGGGTGGTGACGTTTGCTCAGCAGTGAGAAGATGACATGAAGTGAACGTTCAGAGAGGGATAAACTACATTCCTCTGCTGACCTTAGCAAAGATGATAAAATATAAGTACCATGGATGTTACCCTGATGCATTGTCTTCTTCTCTAATCATCACTTGGGATAATTAGCTGATAGAACAAGGCCATAGAACACCTCCCGGATTTTTTTGCCAGCCCTTCGGCCCCTCCCCGGTGGAAAGACCTGGGATAGGCAGCATCAGAGCACTCCCAGTTGAAGCCCCTCCCCGCAATGGAGAGACGGAGGGCAGAGCCAGATCTTTTTTTCTAGTCCAGTAAGGTTTCCGGGAAGAACTCAAGGGCCCATGTGGGGCGGGAAGCTGGGATGCATCTCCATGACAACCACCCAGGCCCAAGGCCAGTTTCATCACCTGGAAACTAAACAAGACACAGAGAGACGAAGGGAATATTTGTTGGGAAGTTTGGAGTCTCCTAAGGGTGAGCCTGTTTGTACGGGGATATGCAAATTTGTGGATGAGTGTCTGCGGTGGGATGGGCAAAGGGAAAGAAAAGAAGGGAGACAAGGACTGGAAATTGACAAGACCAATGCCGGCTCAGTGAAGAGACTTTGCTGCCTCCAAGAAGAGCCATCCAAGGCGGCTAAGGCAGAACTGATGGCTCGGTCACACAAGGAGAGGCAGTCTGAGGGTCCAGTGCCGAGCCCGGTGCCCAGAGGGACAGGTAGGTGTGTTCTAGAAGAGTCTGCACACCACGTCTGAGGGTTGGGGATGGGGGAAGGCAGTTGCTCCAGATCACGCAGATAGAGGCAGAGCCCAGATCCTCCTCCCAGGCTTCCAACTCTCGGGCCGGGGCGGTCCTTGTTTCTGCTGCTGGCTTCCCTTTCTCCTTCTCCCTTTATACAGCTTTTCCAGGAAGCTTTGCTCTGCCAAAGCACTACAGTGCTATCAGCACGTTCATTGTAACCAGACTTCCCCTGCAAGGGAGCACGGACGGCGGCTCGTCAGACACTACAGTTTGGTGCCTTCCCAGACCAGGCTCTTCTGGGAGAAGCGTAACAGGGAAGAAGGGGCAAATTTCATTTGTCTCTCAGTTTTTCCTTAGGTGGGTGCTGGAGGCGTGATTGATGGGGTAGGATGTGTCAGACATACCCCCGTCCTCCTCCTCCACCTGCCCTGGAGAGACGGGGGTGGAGGGGCCAGTCTGCCTGGGTTACAACTTGGGCCCTACCATCTGCTAACTTATAACCTTGCCCAGACAACCCCTTTGTCTCAGTTCTCTAATCTTTAATACAGGGGTAATAACACTACCCACATAGGCCCATGATGTTGCTAGCAGCCCACCCGCAGCCTCAAGGGAAGTCTGGTCAGAGGACATAGCAGACGGTTCCGAGCCCATGAGCACATGGATGGGGGAATGCCCGTCTATCCTTCTTTTCTGGTCTCTTCTCTCTCAGTGTTTCCCAAACTTGTTCTTGTCACAACACACACAGTGAAGTCATAATTTTGGTAGAGTACGCTGAGGTAAACAGGAAGGTTGCTCACAGAGGCACAGGGATGGCCCCAGGGGCTGTAGCTGCCCCAGGCCCCTCCTGCCGGCCCCCAGGGCTATGGGGAGCAATATCTGGGCTCACGGCAACCAAGGGGGCAGCCAAGAAAGCAAACCCCCAACTAAGAGGTGAGGGGAGGTGGAGGCAGGTTGGAGAGGCCCCAGACTCTAGGGCCAGGGAAATTCTGGGCACTTATCATTTAGGATTGTTTGGACCAAACCCTGCCAGACAAGGCAGATGGGATTACCCCGGTTAGCTCCTGCCTACGGGACCCACCTGTAGTCAAGGGGGAAGGGCAACCCTTCTTCCATTTCCCACTCACTGTGCTATGGGAGGAAGGTGGGATGACTCGCTCGGAAGCTCCCATCGCACCCAACACAGACAGACCAGGATCCCCCAGGGAAGCACCCAGCCTTGGAGACGCGCCCTCTGTGGTCCTGATAAGCTCTCCCCGGCACATACATCGGCTCATCTATGAAACAGGAGGAGCTAGCCGGGTTTCCGAGCCCGAGAACTCTGCCAAGGACAATAATGGCCACAGTCTCACCATCTATTAAAGGACCAAACATTTGAGCTTTTCTTGAAAGATTTTTTTCCCCCCAAAATCAAAGGGTTATTTAGCTCTTTTTCTCCCTCTCTCTTAACAGCACCTTTCAACCCAGGAGCTGGCAAAGAAGTTAGAAGCCAGGGCTATGTATAGAAACCACATCAGTTACCACTGAAAGAGAGAGCAGCAACTCCCCCACACCATTTCGGGACAGAAGAGAGAGCAACCAGGTCCAGCCCAAACGGGGGGTGGGGGGGTAGAGAAGTCACTAGAACACGACGTGGTGTGCAGAGGGGTCTTATGGGGCGTGTTGGCAAGGATGGACACTGCAAAAAGCTGTGATAGAAGAGAACCGCCTCGGGGCACCACAGTCCTTCTCTGGGATGCAGTTCATCATATATGGAAAGACCTTCAGGGACAGGAAATTTGATAAATTCCCATTCCAATGTTTCACGACCCTGACAGCGAAGAAGCTCTTCCTGGTAACTAAGCTACAGGCAGCTTCCCACCGTTTAAATGCATTTTTCCTTCTGATGTCCTTAGTGGAGATGGGGAACAGCTGGTCACCGTCCTCCACATAATCACCCCTTTTATATTGAAGATGGTTATTATGTCACTCCTCACCCTTTGTCTCTCCTTGTTAAACAAACAAACAAACAAAACTCCAATTTCTTTATCTTAGTGTCAAACATCTTTTTCTTTGTCCCAACTCATCCCAATCCATTATCAACCTCCTTTTTTAAAGATTTTTTAAAGTTATGGTCTTTTTCCTGACCTTGTTGTGGAATTGGTAGGGCACATATAATATCAGCCCCCCCATAGCACCATGGAAATGGAGGTCAAAAGATCAGAATGGGGGGAGCCTGAGTCGTGGGCCTTCCCTTCACAAGCTGGCTGCTTCTGCTAGCATCTCTCAGCCTTCATGGCCTGAGGAGGTATCTCAGCCTCAAATCACAGATCTGGAAACGAAGATTCAGAGACATCAAGTCACCTGTTGAAGATTATCTGGTTGATAGTCACCAGAGTTCAGATTGGAAGTCATCACTCACTGCTGATGAACTCACAGACCCGTTCAGACTGAGAGCCTATTAAGTCCATTTGGAGGAAAGTGAATCAAAACCACACTGAGATATCACTTCCTGTTCCCTGGGAGAGCTATGACAAGAGACAGACAACCGGTGTTGGCGAGGGTGTGGAGAACGGGCACCCTCCCATGTTGCCAGCGGGAATGTCCATGATGCAGCCACTTTGGAAAATGCTAACGGAGTTTCTTAAATGGTTGACTATAGATATAGTATATCATCTCCAAATTTCACACCTAGATCTGTATCAAGAGACATGAAAACATAGGCTGATGCAAAAACTTGTACACAAATATTGAAAGCAACATTGTCCATATAGCCAAGAAGTGACAGCGACCCAAAGTCCATCAAATGAGGGATGGATACAGAAAATGTGCTATACTCCTATAACGGAATATGATTCAGCCATAGAAAAGAATGAAGTCCTGCCACATGCTACAGCATCACAAGGGACCATGTATTGTAGGATTCCGTCCTTAAGAAATACCCGCCATACGCAAATCTGTACAGATAGAAAATAGAGTGATGGTTTTCTAGGGATGAGAGGCATGGGGGCTGGGGAGACTGATGGTGAAGGGTTAGGACATTTCTTTATAGCAGAATGAAAATGATCCCAAATTGATTGTGGTGATGGTTGCACAACTCTGTAATTATGCTGAAAGCCATTGAATTGTATTCTATTTTTAAAATATTTTATTTATTTATTTATTTATTAGAGAGAGAGTGAGAGAGAGAGAGCAAATGCGAGCACATAGTGGGGGGGCAGAGGGAGAGGGAGAAGCAAACCCCTCCCCTCACCCGCATCCTGCTAAGCAGGGGTCCAATGCTGGGCTCAATCTCAGGACCCTAAGACCATGACCTGAGCCAAAAGCACATGCTCAACTGTCTGACCCACCCAGGTGCCCCAAATTGTATTCTTTAAATGGGTGAACTGTATAGAATGTGAATTATATCTCATTAAACCTGTTTAAAAAGGAAAGAGTCTACTAAATACCCAAGCTCTGCTTTTTAAATGTTTGGGAATCCTTTACTCTCTCAAGTATTAACCAAAAAACAGGTCCTTGAATTGATTTCTGGACCGTGTTCTTAAGACTGGCCCATCGCCCCCCAGAAGTGTGAGAATGGTCGTCGGCTCCACTGTGCTGGGAGGGAAGACTCCAGGCCCAGGAAGAAGGCAGGTGTCTAAGATACATGCTTTGAGGAGCCCCACAACCATCTCTCCCACTGTCAATGGAAGGTAGCACAGCAAAAAGCAAGGATTGTCCAGGCATGAAGTGAGACAAGCATAGGACCAAGGACCTAGAGTCTCTGCCACCTTCCCTCGGATGGCAGGAGCCAGGGGCCTTTCAGCCAGAAGTTCTTTTCTTTTTTCTCTTCCTCCCTTCCTTCCTTTAGAGGAAGAGAGAGAGAGAGAGAGAATGAATCAGCGCAGAGCCTGACGCAGGGCTCGATCTCAGGACCCTGAGACCATGACCTGAGCTGAGATCAAGAGTCTGTTGCTTGACCGACTGAGCCACCCAGATGTCCCTCAGCCGGAAGCCTAAAGAGAAAGAAATGCTGGTCTCCCCTTCACTCCTGGTCATCCTGTCACTCACCAGAGCTCCAGAGAAAGAAAGAGGAGGCAAAAAAAGAAGGGGAGAAATGAGCATGCCGAGGCCCGTTGGAAAATAAAAGGGGGCCAATTCCCTCTTATTAAGCCTGTTATTAGGCTGTGAATCAAATTAAACCACAGGGCTTTCCACTTACAGAGTGCTATTTTAAGGCTTATTAGACTGTATTAGGATTGGCATACATTTCCACTGACATAGTCCCGGCCTTTAATTGGATTTGAGGGCGAGGAGGCTGCTTTCAGCTGGATAGGCCCCTGCAGGGGCGACTTGGCGTTCTCCTCACGGCTTTCCCGCTTCCCCCGCTGGCCGCCTTCCGAGGGCCGAGCGGGCCGGTGACCCATTCAGATCCAAAACACAGCTGTCCTCCTCCTCTTCCTCCTCACTCTCCTCACTCTCCTCCTCCTTTGATAAACTGCCCAGAGGCCCAGCAGGCCTCTCCTGCAAATATGTGTGCACCCATCGCTGCCTGACGTTCTCCGAACCGTAGGCTCCCCCGAGGCAGGGCAGCGGACGTCTGACAGCGGCTTGAGCCCCAGGGAGAGAGGCGGCCTCACCTTCCCTGGTTCCAGGCGGCTGTGGACATAAAGGCTGAGCCACTGTGGATGGTGCTGGGGTTTTGCATTGGGAGCTGATGAAGAGGGTGATTTGTTAGCCTTGGCCTTCAGATCTCCTCTATCCCCTACTCCAAGCACAAGGGCTAGACTTCGGGAAATAAATCCTCTGGTCAGCCCTTGATGGCACTTCAGGGGCTGGGGGTTGACTCGTTGGTGGCAAAGAGGTGGAAAGGAGTCCACACAGTGAGTGGGGAGGTGAGCATTCACGAACGCTCCCCAAGCACATAGTGGGTCCTTGACAACCAGAATGGCGCTCTACAGGAACCACCTTCCTTTACCCTTGGCAATCTCTGGTGAGGAGTAGGAACAGGAAGCAGCAGGTGCCATGGCCAAGCCCATGGCTTCTGGAGTCAGATAGACCCATGCCTACCATGTGGCTACATGACCAAGTTCTCAGAGCTCCTTTGCAAAATGGCAACACCCCTTCCTTCAGCTTTTAGGATTGAGAATCGTGACAATGCAGGTACATGGTGAGTATATGTCTTGATAACATTGGTGTCTCTCCTTGGCTTGAAAAATGTCAACTATTTCTACCAAAAGGCATCATAACAGTAACAGACCTCACCAGTCAAGTACATTACAAAATAGTGTTGGGAAGAGAAATCTCTTGGTACACAGACAAGTATGTATGAAATACCACTTCCCAAAATATTGCTCAAACATGAAAAAAAATCCCAAATTCCTTAAGATTTTCCACTAATATATGTGAACATCGCCTGCTCCCACTTGCCAAGATGCTTCTTGGCTTTCCTTTGATGTCTTCAGTTTCCATACTTGTTTTTAGCTCTTCTGCCAGAGCCATGTGCTTGTTTATTTTTACTACATTTTTATGACGTTTCTGCTATAGCAATAAGTTTTGCATTATTAGTTTTATCAAATAACAGAATGTCTGGTTGGCTGGGGGAGATTTACTGGCCTGGATTTTATGGCTCCGTCCCAGAATACTTTTTGTGATTACTTTCTAGGTTGTTCTTAGATCCACTCTTAAATATGTGTTTATGCCCTTATTAACTCTCATTTAAGGGCTAATTGTTATAGTATAAACTTAGCATCAGTGTGATGCCAATTGCTATAATCTTATCATTACTAACTTAATCACAGGTGTGTGCACCCGATTCCATGGAATGGAGTGTATGTCGGGAAAGTTGCTTGTAGATCTAATATTTACAAACTGAATCTCTTTCTATATTCACTAGGAAGCTTTTTCTGGCTTATACATATTGTCACACCTTAAAGTATGTGTTTGGCAAGTGTGGTGTATTTGGGATATTGAATTTCCTGAAACTGAAGGGAAACCTCATTACAGAACAAAGAGAAACAGACAAGCATGATCTCAGCTCTGTAATTTGTCGTTTCCTCTACAGTTCTTACTGAAACCGATAAGTCTATGAATGACTTGGCTTTCTTTGAGAGGCAGAGAATGTGTTTCTCCCTCCCATCAATCAAGGGGAGAAACTAAGGCAGGAGGACAGAAAGTAGCTTGCCTGACCTTGGGATGGGGGGACCCGCTGTCCTGTTCCCTGCAGGAAGGCCCTCCTCCTCGGGCACTCACCAAGACTATTGTCTTCTTGGGGGCATCTCCTTCGTGTCTGGGCTCTTTTCATGTCAGATCTGTCTCCCTCATGGAGCCTGAGCCCAGGGGTTTTCTCTATTTCCCACTCCCAACACATGTCCTCATTGCTCACCCACCCCCAGAGAGTTCCACATCAGTAAGAGTGAGGACCTCCTGGAATGTTCCCCCAAGGGAGCATCAAAGGAGCAACTGTCCTGCTGGGACTGGATTAATGGCATCTGAATCATTACAGCCAGAACCGTGCACGCCTGCGAGCTGGGGGCCCGGGCAGAATGTATGTGTGTGCGTGCGTGCATGAGTCTGTGCGTGCACTCAGTACATGCATAGCAAGGGTTTAAATCAGGAATGAGCTCAAATCCACAAACATGTATTGTATCATTGTGGACTCATGGACTTCATATTTAAGGCAGGACGAGTTTTTTTTGAAACCCACTGGGGTCTAAAATCTTTCTCGGGCTCAGTTATCTGGAGTCGAAGGGCTTTATAGTCACATTTTTATGGCTCTGCCACGACAGCTCTGCTTTTCCCATCAGGGAATAGAATATTCAGATGGTGGAAGGTGGAAGGCCAGTGTCTTAAGAAAAATAACTTTTTATCAGGATACCTTGTCCGCATTGTTTGGCACTAACATGTGTAGGTTACTGACGTCAGGGCAGGCTGCGCAGTGCATAGCTGCACGGGTGTGTGTGTTTGTATACACATGTGTGTGTCCCTAATGCACCCCTGCTCTGCAGATGGCTCTAATTAATCTGGGCAAGGAAAGCTCTCAGAGAGGGATTCTTTGCCTTCTAAAAGGAAGACATTCTAGCTCCTCCCTCTGCTTAGCAACCAGCACGTACAGATGCGGCAAACGCAGAGAACTTGGGAAGTGGCCTGAAGCCCCACAAAGGCCTCCTGGGAGGAGACTTGCTGACAGCCCCAGGAAAGCGGGGAGAAGGCGCCCAACTTCCTTGTCAGCACTGGCGCGGTTCTAAGGTACCTCTTTAAGTGGCTTTGAAACAATGATTGCAAAAGATCAGGCAAATGCATGGCTTCCATGACTTATTTTGGGGGTAGTCCAGGACCCCAGCACCCCCTCCTTTGGAGAAACCCCCCATTAAGGGAGGTCTTGGTGGCAGGCAGGACCCAATGTCCTCCCTTTGGAAGCAGAAAGAGCTGGATGCTCCCTCTTTATGCCTCTGGCCATTAAATCCCTGGGCTGGTCAATAGAGTCCTGCTCCCAAGACCTTGGCTCTCCAGCAGGTGACACACGTGGAAGAACAGTTAGAAACTGTCCAGGATGTCAGCGGTGAGTCACGGCAGGGACAGCACGTCCTGCAGACTGTTCTTGCTGGAAGATGGCTGTCATACTTCCAGCCGCCAGGATGCCCTGATTCCTGTACTTCATCCAAGCCTGGTCCCCCAGCCACTCATCAATTCTGGGACGCCCTGATATTCTGCCCCATAAATTCTCCTTTTGATTAAGATAACCCGAGTCAGTCTCTGTTAGTTGCAACTGAAACATCCTAACTGATAAATCCCCAAGACAGCTGACGTCAGATTTCATTACTGGCTATGAGCAAGAAATGCACCCAATCGTCTCCATTTCCATATAACATTCAGACAAATGAGCCCATCAAGTGCTTGGCAGACTCTTTCATTCATTCATTCAATTAACATCTACCTAGCACTAACCAAGTGCCTGGCACTCTCCTAGGTACGAGAGACACAGCAACGAATAAGAGAACACCTCCATTCTCAGGTAGTTTACATCCTGGTAGGGGGCGGAGGGGAAGACAGATAATCACAAATAGGCAAATAAATAGCTCTCGTGTTAGGCATTTTTTTTAAAGATTATTTATTTATTTGACAGAGGGAGAGAAATCACAAGTAGGCAGAAGTAGGTAGAGAGGCAGGCAGATAGAGAGGGAGAAGCAGGCTCCCTGCTGAGCAGAGAGCCTGATGTGGGGCTCGATCCCAGGACCCTGGGATCATGACCTGAGCCGAAGGCAGAGGCTTAACCCACTGAGCCACCCAGGTGCCCCTCGTGTTAGGCATTTTTAAGTGCTATGAAGAAGAAGAAGAAGAAGGAGGAGGAGGAGGAGGAGGAGGAGGAGGAGGAGGAGGAGGAGGAGGAGGAGGAGGAGGAGGAGGAGAAAAAGAGAGAGGGGGAGGGGGAGGGGGAAGGGAAGGGGGAGGGGGAGGAGGAGGAGGAGGAGGAGGAGGAGGAGGAGGAGGAGGAGGAGGAGGAGGAGGAGGAAGCCAGGATAGAGGGATAAAGAGTGCTGGAGATGGCATGGGGTTGCTTTTTAAAGTGAGGCTACAGAATGCTTCTTTGATAGGGAGCTGGTTAGGTGGACATGTGGGAAAGAGAGTCCCAAGAATGGGGAACCAAAAATGCAGAGACTCTGGGAGCCTCGGACGTGTGCTGAAGAAACAGCAAGGAGGTCAAGCATGGCTGAAGACTCTAGGCAAGGGGGAGCATGATGGGAGGTGAGCTTGGAGAGAGCAGGCAGCTGGCTGGGGAAGGACCTCAAGAGCCACTGTATGAACCCTAGGGTTTACACTGAGCAAGATGGAAGCCACCAGAAGATGCTGAACACTGGAGCAACACGATCCCGCTGATGTTTCAAAGGGTTTCCTCTAGTTGCTGTACTGAGAAGGGAGGGGAGAGGAAGAGGTAAGAAAACCAGTACAAGGGTTATTGCAAAAATCTAGGTAGTGGGGTTGCTGTTAACTTCGTTGGAGAAGACTGGGAGGAGGGTAGGATTGTACAGAGAAACCAAGAGTTCAATGTTAGGCATGTTATTTCTGAAATGTTGATTAGACATCCAAGCAGAGATTATGAACAGGTATTTCGGTATGAGTGTGGAATTCAAGGAAAAGGTATGAGGTTGAAGATGCAGCGTTGGGAACCACCAATGTCTAGATGGTGTTTAAAGACAAGGAAGTAAATGAGCCCCCATAGCTAGTGAGAGAAAAGAGGAGGTCCAAGGAGAAGGAACCCTGGCACCCTAGCAAGGAGGTCTAAGAAGGAACAACCAGTGAAGAAGAGAGGGAAGGAGGAGGGAGAGAGAGAGGAAAGGAGAGAAAAGGAGGGGGGGGCGGGGCATGAGGGAGAGAGAAAGAGAGAGAGAGACTCCTTGAGGCCAAGAGAGAAAAGGGTTTTTAGAAGAAGGGGCTAAGATTTCCCATAAATAACTAAATTTACACCTCAAGAAACTAGAAAAAAGAAAAAACTAAGCCTAAAGTTAGCAAGAGGAAATAACAAAAATCAGAGCAGAAATAAACAAAACAGGGAATAGAAAAAAAATCAATGAAACTAAGACATAGGTTTTTGAAAAAAATCAACATTGGCAAACCCTAGCTCGACTCGGGAAAAAAAAACCTCAAATGAATAAAAAAAGAAATGAAAGAAGAGACAGAACCACTGATGTCACAGAAGTACATAGGATCATGAGACTACCCAACAGGCCGGGTAATCTGGAAGAGATGAATAAATTCCTAGAAACGTGGAACCTACTATGGCTGAATCATGAAGAAATAGAAAATCTGCAAAGACCTATAACTAGTGAGGAGCTTGAATCAGTCATCAAAAACCTCCCAATAAAGAAAAGCCCAGGAGCAGATGGCTTCACAAGAGAATTCTACCAAACATTCAAAGGAGAATTAATGCCAATCCTCAAACTCTTCCAAAATATTGAAGAGGAGGGAACCCTTCCAAACTCTTTTGATGAAGCCAGCATTACTCTGATACCAAAGCCAGACAAAGCCATCCTAAGAAAACTATAGAAATATCCTTGGATGAATAAAGATGCAAAAAGCCTCAAGAAAATACTAACAGACTGAATTCAACTGCACATTAAAAAGATCATACACCATGACCAAGTGGGGTTTAATCCTGGGATACTAGGATGGTTCAACTACGAAAATCAACCAATGTGATAACATAGCATTTACAGAATGAAGGTTAAAAATCTCATAGTTATCTCAGTAGATGCAGAAAAAGCATTTGGCAAGATTCAATGCCCTATCATGATAAAACTCAACACACAAGGACTAGAAGGAAACTACCTCAACATAATAAAGGCCCATATATGACAAACCCACAACTCACATCATACTCAACTAGGAAAAATTGAAAGCTTTTCTGCTAGGACCAAGAACAAGGCAAGCATGCCCACTCTCACCACTTCTACTCAACACAGTACTAGAATTCCCAGCGAGATCAACTAGGCAGCAAAAAGAAATAAGGGCATTCAAATGAGAAAGGAAGAAGTAAACTATCTCTATTTGCAGATGACATGATCTTATATGTAGAAAACCCTGAAGATTTCACCAAAAAAGATTAGAACTAACAAATTTAGCGAAATTGCAGAATCAACAAGAAATCAACATACAAAATTCAGTTCTGTTTCTATGCATTTTAAGAAAACAATCCCACTTATAACAGCATCAAAGGGAATAAAATACTTAAGAATAAACTTAACCAAGAGGCAAAAGACTTGTGTGTATATGTACTTATGTACACACATACACAATGGAATATGAATTGGCGTAAAATAATTACATCTTGCCATTTGCAACAACATGGATGGACAATTAGGGCATTATACTAAGTGAAACAAGTCAGACAAAGACAAGTATCCTATGCTCTCATTCATGTGAAACCTAAAGAAAAACAAGCTTACATACAGAGAAGAGATCAGTGGTCGACAGAGTGAGGTGCAGAATACTATTCTATTGCATACGGGAAACTTGTGAATACAGTAAATCTTAAAAGATGTCATCATAAGAAAAAAATGCTGTGTAACTATGATGATGAAAGAAAGGCAGACTTAGTGTGGTATACTCTAATGCAAATCCGAGCCATTATTTTGTATACCTAAAGAAAATATAATGTTGTCTCTCAATTCTAGCTCAGTCTAGGCAAAAAAAAAAAAAAAAAAAAAAAAAAAGAAAGAAAGGAAGGAAGGAAGGAAGGAAGGAAGGAAAGGTGGGATATACATAAAATGGAATATTATTCAGCTTTAAAAGAGAAGGAAAGCCTGCCATAGGCTTCAATGTGGGTGAACCTTGAGGACATTACACAAAGTGAGATAAACCAGCCACAGGACAAAGACTACATGATTCTACTTCTCTGAGCCATGTAAAATAGAAGCAGAAAGTAGAAGGGTGGGGCCAGGGTCTGGGAGCAGGAGGAATAGGGACGTGGCTGTCGAATGGGTATCGAACTTCCGGTCTGCAAGATGAGAATGTTCTAGAGATATGCTGTACAACATTGTGCTCACAGTTAAAACACTGTACTGCACACTTACATATATATTAATAGGGTAGATTTTATGTTACATGGCTTTTTTTTTTTTAACCACAACAGAAAGTAAAATTTAACTTAAAAAGGAGGGGGATACTTGTCTTGTTTAAGTGGTCGAGTAGCAGCGAGGTAGAGTGGGGTACGGGCTGACAAAGGACCATAGCACAGGGGCAGATGATGGAGGCCAGGTGTGAAGGGACGAGGGGGCAGAGATTCAGGGACAGGAGAGCAAAAGGGAGATAGACAGTCCAGTAAAACTCCTTCATTAATGTGCACTCACAGAGTCAAGATGTCCAGTTCCGGAAAGAACCACTTTACAAAAGGAACACACTTTAGCAATAGTGGGTGAAGGTGTTTTGAGCTGGATCTTCTCAGAAGCTCTACCTGACGGAGATGTGTTCCATTTTCCTTCCCAACTGTGCCTCCCAATGGGCTTGGGTGTTTCCTACCCCAGTGCTCGAGTGTGAAGGCTGGAAGCTCAGACTTGGCTGTTTGTATAAATGGTGAAGTTGGGTTTATAGCAATTTAATCAGCAGCATTAATAATGTCACCTAAGCTTAATGATACCAATTATAACCATGGTAAACATTGCTGAGCAGCTCATAAACAGTGATATTAAAGATGAACTTCCTGTGTTCGGTCAACGCTGTTTTTAAAAAACAGAAGTAGAAGGGTTCACGTTTTAAATATTCTTATATTCTCACTCCCGCTTGAACCAAGAACACCATGTAAGGGCAAACCCTTGCAAGGGCAGAGCCCCGTTCTTTTCTTTATCATCTGTGGCTGTTTGGGCTGTTTTGCGAGGACAGATCTAAGTGTACCAACAGCCCGCCTGCCCTCATAACCCATGTAAGACATGGGTGAGGGCCTTATAGAAGTGATCCCCAGGATCAAAGAATGTATAATTTTTCTGTCCCAGGAAATACCGTTTCCACATTCTCAGCAAGTCTTGAGAAGCCCGGAGGCAAGCGAAGGGTATTTTGAAAGCTCAAACAGAGAACCTACCTAAGCTCTAAGCCAAACAAAGCATCAGGAGCAGGACTCATCTAGAACCGCTGATCTCTAGGTGGGGCTCTGCTAGGAATGATGGTAGCCAACCTTCTTTTTCCTTCTAACACAGGTTCGAGAGTCGAACGTGCTCCAGGAGGGATTCACATTAGAGAACAAAGAAGACGGAAATGGGAAAGATTACCGAGGAGAGTTTATGAATCCACCTGTTTCCAGGGGCACTAACCTTACAGGCATCATCCCTGTTTACCAGAGACGCAGTGTCCAGGTGGACCGACTGGTGGCAGGAAAGGTGTTTTTGTCACCTAGAAGCTTCAAAGCGTACTTTTGTCGGGAGACACCTCCATCTCAAAACCGCGGAACTCCCTAGCCTTTTTTAATGCGGCCACTGGGAATGATGATCTCTGTAGAGCACGCAGGCCTGGGGGGGTCCACAGGGGAGGCTGCTTGTAAGCCA